>NC_044367.1:8943248-9543248 GCF_007364275.1 Archocentrus centrarchus
GAGCTGTACAAAAGTATTTTTTTTGTACTATTCTTGTTAATCTCAGTTCAGAAATCTCCAAATCGACTTCATAAAGACATTTTAAAAATATCACATCACATTTGATGAAACAGCAAAAATATACAACTTTCGGGTCCCTGTGTTCTTCCTCTTCTTTTTTTGTGCAATTAATTTTTACATTCTGCAATAGTGTCTCTGATTTGTCTACAGTACATGTATAGGTTATGGGAAAAAGCAACAACAATGAGCTACTTTCAAAGTGCAAAGAGAGCAGTCTGAGTATGTGGGAAAACCTGATGTCAGTATGTTACAGCTGTCCATGCTTCTGTACCAGAAGAAATCTCACTGAGATAAGAATAAGAGCTCCAACTTTTAAAGGACTTTCTCTGTATTTATATAAAAGTGCAGGCACTGTAAGAAATGTAGGACATCTCCATCTTCAAGTAAGATCAGTTTTAATGCTGTTCCTCTTCCAACATTTGGTTGTGTTTGGAGTCAGCTTTACCTTATGATAAGGTCCTCAGGATATCATTTAAACTTTTATGGACATTGGCAGGCTGGGAGGCAGCACACTCGCTCAGGCTTGGGCCCATCTGGGCATAAAGGGCTTGGCACAGGTTGGCGGTAGCACCTCTTACGCTGCCGCCCCGGCCATGAATGGTGCCGCTGTGGGTAGAGGTGCCCAGGAGGTGCCAGAGCAAGGGCAACACTTTCTGCTCTACCATCTGGGGCTTACGAGGGTAGAGCTCTGTCACGAGATCTAAATATACAAGATGAGAAGCAACACGATGGATTCAGATAAAATCAGAGCAGGAGCTCATTACAGGTGCAGAACTATTACATCAGACATACCTGCGACCTTTTCAATTAGATCCACCTTTCCTTTCCCACTTAAAAACTGAGCCTTGGTGCAAAAAGGCTGAAGGAGAAGCATGCTGTCTGTAGTGACAGGAAAAAAGATGACAAAGTCAAATTGAAGCCATTTTTAACCTAAAGGTTCACCTCTAAAAAAATATTTTAATGCTCAAAATGAGTACCTAGATTTAAGAGAAGTGCATTGATTGCTTCAATAGCAGCAGAGTAGATGGCATTGTTCTTTGAGTTGAGGTGATTGTCCACGATTGCTGGGACCAGGATGTTGACAACCTGGGACAGGTTGTCCTTTAACAAGTGGATGATTTTCTGTAAAGACTCCAGGGCACACAGGTTGACCTTGCTGTTGGACTCCTGCAGCCTTGCTCTGAAGGCATCAAACACCTAGGAGGAGACCAGAGGGAGGAGGATAAAAACTTTGTGGTCTTTTCATAATAAGTGAGAATAGTGACAATGTACAAAAAGAAATACTGAATGGATTTGGAGGAAAAAAAATAGTAGTACTAACCGGGAATATACTGTTGATGACCATGTTTGGGTTGTGCTGGCAGTCAGCCACTAGCTGCTTGATGCCTTTGATCCTCTCTCTGAAGTCCTTTGAACCCAGCAGACCTGAGATCTGCTTGATATATTCAGTCTTGTCTGCAATACTCTGTGTCTGAGATCTACAGCTGTAATGGCTGTGAGACTCCCTGTATGTAAAATTTATGATAATTCAAATGCTTTCCATTTGTGTTACATAGTTTGTGGAAGCTGGATTTGCATTAATGGGCATTTTTGGGACACTGGCTTGATATCTACACCCACCTGTTGGTTTGGTTGAGTGGCTCTCTGTTGAGAGACGAGGCTCTGACTGTACCGCTGCCTGGGAGGGAGCGTCTGCCTCTGGCTGACTGAGTATCTTGAGGCATCTCACCAAGACCCTAAAAAACCCCCCAAACGATCTCCCAGTTAGATGGCTACATTTGACTTCTAGCAAAAATACCAGTTTTCCTGTAAACATAAACGGAAACAAAAATAGTGCCTTTGTCTTTATAGTGAAGACAGTCTCTCTGACAGTCTGCAGGTCTTTGGTAGGGATGTATTTCTCCAGGATCTTTTCAAATTCTGGGTGGGAAGACAGGGACAGCAGCATTCGACGTCCAAAGTACCTTTGGGGAGAGACAGTGTGATGGTATCTCAGACATTAACAATCTCTGACGGGTGTCATACTTTTTTTGGATGTGTAATCCAAAAGCAACAGTAAAAGCATTTCTATATTTTGGCTAGTGTTCCAAATACTAATTCAATTTTGGGGCAATGTGCAGGTTTGCCATTTACGTTGGATTATACCATACTGCATTATATTAAAAGTGGATTTGGATTGTACCACGTCCTTTTGTAGTCTAAAAATCGTGAATCTCAATCTCAAATTTGGCATTTCTTCCCCACTGTTTTATTGCTAAATGCTTTTTATGGTAATACAAAAAATATAAAATCTTACTAGTCAAACGAATACAGACAATCTGTAAAATCCATGAATCAGACTTGTTTCTACATACCTGGCTTCCTGTGAGGAGTCTTGTGCGAGTTTGGTCACGGCAGGTAAAATTCTGTCAGTGAGATCTTTAGCCCCAGAAAGGAGACGTGCGGCACCAACCTTCTCAACCAGATTAGCCAGATGTTGAGCTGTGCATTTCCTCACCACTGCATTAAGGTGACTATCAGCAGAGGAGGAAACCAATTCAGCAATCAAAGCTTAAAAGACCATCATTCAAACAAACAACTGTTTGTTCTGTGTGCAATCTAACCTGAGTCCTCCAGTGAGTAAAGCATTAATGCTTCGAGTAGGAGTGCAGTGCTGCACCATGCAATCCAGTGCTGCATCGACATCCTGCCTGATGAAGGCGTTACTCTCCCCAGCCTTTTGCAGCAAAGCTTTAACTGTCCCCTCTAGCTCCTGGTCCATGGCTCGATGAAGATGTGTGTACAGGTCACCTAAAGTACACACCGCAACCCTGGACACACCTGACCGCAGGTTTTTCACCTAAATAAGATCATTATTAGTGTTTAAGGGATAAGAAGAGCATTTGAGCACTAATAACACAACAAAAATATATTTAAGATATCTGACCAAAGAACCCCCCCAAAAAACAAAAAACCCACAAGAATGAACCAAATTGTCAAGTAGTTAAAGCTGAGATCATATAGAATTATTAAATCTAACTATTAGGAAACTGACAAGTTAAATGTAATTGCAAAACTGGATATTAACAGCAGAGTAAGACACCACCAAAAAAAGAGTTCAAAATTATGTGGGACTGTTATAGAACAAATTTACCTCTTGAATTAGACACAGGCACACATCATGAAGCTTGGCCTGAAGTGTGTCTGAGTGGTAATGGGCAAGAGAGCGCAGGAATGTCAGACCTTCAATCTTCTTCTTCCTACATTAAAAAAATAACACACAAATGGCAGTAATTTTACTCTGTGGTCCACATTTAAAGAGATGTCTAAGTATGATGGATTGAGCGTTTCTCACCAGTCTTCAGAGTTCAGCAGATTGAAGCTCTGTATCAGTGCCAAGTCAGGTTTCGAAAATGGGCACAGCTCTGGAGGATCGGAGAGATTTTTCCTGTGGCTCATAATACCGGGGGACAGCTCATCTAAATGGCCCATTAGACACCACACAACACAGATTCAGTCTCGTGTTACATCTCAATCAGTCTGAAAACAAGCAGTATGTGTGTGTGTGTGTGTGCCTGTGTGGGCGGTGGTGCATTAACAGTAGGTTGTCAAAACAAAGCATTGTGGCACATTACCCAGAGCAAACATCTTATTCACCCATGCTCTGATGGCTCTGGCAGTATAATTAATGTTCCAACATTTTTTATAAACAAATATGACTGAGTATTGCTAAGCAGTGAGAGAGGACACAGAGCAACATGAGAAAAACTCAATGTGACATTTTCTGTGTGCAATAAAGATGATAATTACGTTTGACATTTCATGCAGCATGTAGTAAAAGTCTATGAATGCTTGGCTTTTTAGACCCACTGACCTGAACTGTGGGACAGTGAGGGTCGGGTTCTGCTCAGGCTAGGTGCCCTTCTAAGACGGGACACATTTCTAGAATTGGGTGGAACTGTAGGAGGGCTTGGGTGGTGAGGTGGTGTGAAGCACTTAATTGGGCTTTGGGGTCCTTGGGGAGTGTCAGGACTGGTGGGGCTGAGGGGGGACTCAGAGAGAGGGTCTGCTTTAGATGTCAGCATGCTGCCATTCAGATGCAGATCTACAACAGAGAAGTGTAACATTTTAAGTCTCCGGACACACACATCAGAACTTTTCAGACATGCCAAACATAACACTGTTTCACAAATCTATTAAAGTGATAGACTTCTATTATTCACACAGAAAACATTTACATAAATGCATTCCTCATTAATTCCTCGTATTCATTCAAATGATGACTGATGTTTTAGCTCTTCGGCTGGCATCAGTCCACTCTAATTATTAAATCATTCATCGGTGTACATCAATGTGTAAACATCTCTTCAAGCTGGAAGTGAGAAAAACTCATGCTGTGTGTTTCTCACGCATGCACCTCTGAGCATTTTGAGTTTGGGCCACACATTTTAACCTGACCCATTGGTTATCTGCAATCCCAAAGGGGGGATGACAGGATGATTGGGCTATGAAGCAAATCAATACTAATACATATTATTACTCTTTAGGGCATTCTGCAAACTTATTAATTTTTTTTGGTGAGCTCAGTAACTCAGAAAGATGCCAAAGGATGCACCAGACACAAAGCTGACATGTATAGATGAATAAAAAGGATTCACATATGAAAAGATTACAAAATATGAAAAGCTTTTATGATCTGCAAAGAGGTCCCCCCCCCCCCCCCCCATAACCAGAATAACTGTAAATAGTTATTTAAAAAGTGTTTATGCTTTCCTGATGAGATTAGCTAGTTCAAGTTTCCAAAACTTTCTCTTACCTTTAATGTCTAATGCTCCATTTTCCTCTGTTGGTGTTTCAGAGCGCATCTGTCTGGCACGGTGGCGACTCTTGTCTCCTGCATTGTCCCTTTGACTTATTTGGCCATCTAGTAGATCCAGCCTGTTCTTGTCCCGGCCAAACCTTGTATATGTCATCTTCTCCTGCACAATCATAAAACAAAACAAAACAACTCACACAATGAAATTTTGGTAACTGAAAGCTTATATAGTCAATATAAACCTGACATCAACATTTCATTATTTAAATATCAGGACAACATATAGCAACACTCCTAATCCCTCACTGAACATGGTGTGACTAACCTTAACCTCATCTGTACGTCGGATGATATCACCATCTTGGTGACTGCCAGACACGCCACTGCTGTAGATGCCAACAGAGAGATCGGTGGGGGGTTTGAACAGTAATTCCCCCTGCTCAAGTGCCCAGGGAACTCCTGGATGGCCGGAGGACACTGCAGTGCCAAACATGCCTAAGAAGCACGAGTGAATAAGATGACTTTCAGTGACCACTTTCCCTGGTTGATCATGTAGGGGAAGTGTTCAGAATTAAATATGCTCAGAAAGAAGCTGTAACTCATCAAAAATTGTTGAAGATGTTCAGTTTAAAATTTTTCAGTTTAAAAATGCTTTGGAAATAAACATTCTGTCATTGAGTTCTTTGTTTTAAAAAAAATAAAAAACAGCACTGAGCCACATTAGCTTAGTAACACAGGAAAACACTGGACAATCAAATGATAACTTGTGTCCTTCACAGGTCTGAGACTTACCTCTGCCAATTACTCCTTCAGGCATGTCTGTGCCTGATTTCCTGCTGCTGCTGTGGCTCTGGGATCCTAAAGATCAAAGGAGATGAATAATGAGATTTAATTGTCTGAGCACATACACTAATATTGCTAAAAGTATTCACTCATCTGCCTTCACACGCATTTGAACTTGAGAGCCGTCACATTCTTAATCCATAGGGTTTAAAATGTCGTCGGCCCACCCTTTGCAGCATTAACAGCTTCAAGTCTTCTGGGAAGGCTTTCCACAAGGTTTCTGGGAATTTTTGACCATTCTTCCACAGAAGCGCATTTCTGAGGTCAGACACTGATGTTGCATGAGAAGGTCTGGCTCAGAGTCTGCGCTCTGATTCATCCAAAAGTTGTTGTGTTGGGTTGAGGTCAGAACTCTGTGCAGGTCAGTCAAGTTCTTCCACACCAAACTCACTCATCCATGTCTTTATGGACCTGCTTTGTGCACTGGTGCACAGTCACGTTGGAACAGGAAGGGGCCATCCCCAAACTGTTCCCACAAAGTTGGGAGCATGAAACTATCGAAAATGTCTTGGTATGCTGAAGCATTAAGAGTTCCTTTCACTGGAACTAAGGGGCCGAGCCCAACTCCTGAAAAACAACGAAACACCATAATCCCCCCTCCACCAAACTTTACACTTGGCACAATGCAGTCAGACAAATACCGTTCTCCTGGCCAAACCAGACTTGTCCATCAGTTTGCCAGACAGGGAAGCGTGATTTGTCACACGTCTCTGCTAATCTAGAGTCCAGTACCGGCGTGCTTTACACCACTACATCCAACACTATGCATTGCACTTGTTGTAAGCCTTGGAGGTGCAGCTGTTTGGCCATGGAAACCCATTCCATGAAGCTCTCTACACTCTACACTTTCTTGAGCTGATCTGAAGGCCACATGAAATTTGGAGGTCTGCAGAAAGTTGGCAACCTCTATGCGCTTCAGCACCCGCTGAGCCCCCTCTGTAATTTTATGAGGCCTACTACTTTGTGGCTGAGTTGACAGTGGAATATTTAGTGATGATGAAATTTCAAGACTGGACTTGTTGCACAGGTGGCATCCTATCGCGGTACCACGCTGGAATTCACTGAGCTCCTGAGAGCGACCCATTCTTTCACAAATGCTTGTAGAAGCAGTCTGCAATGCTAAGTGCTTGGCTTTTTACACCTGTGGCCATGGAAGTGATAGGAACACCTGAATTCAACGATTTGGATAGGTGAGTGAATTCTTTTGGCAATATAGTGTACAATTATTAGATGGTATATCCACTATAAAGCTTCGTTCTTATCAATGCTGGCTGACCTTTTGCATGCTTCTGAGCTCTGAGCGATTCGCGGAAAGCTGGTTTGACCAATGGAGGGGATGGTGCCATTGTCTCTTCATCAGTTTTGATTGTTCCATTAGAGTATGTAACACTCTGCCCAACTACACCCACTCCAGATGACAATTCATCTCCCTGGGACAATACTTGGAAAAAACAGAAAACAAAGATGTAAAAAAACAAGATACAAGGCGCTGCAACAGATGGACAAAACCATTTCTCCCCCTTTTCTACCTTGAAGGCTGCTGAAATCCATGGACACAGAAGACCTCAGTTTTCCAGAAGGCACTCTTGCAATGCGGGGTTTCATTCCTGCATAGGCAGAGTTTCCAGGGCTGTTGACAGACGTGACAAGTGAGAAATGATGACGAGAAACTGCCTGGCACCATTCAACGCATCATCAGAGAACACTTAATGACTACCGGGTTACAGCCCTTAAACCTGTCAACAAGTCTGTGACATTTGCTCAGATTAATTATAACAGGTATCTGAACCATTTTATGTCCCTTCATACATTAATCCTTATTAAAAAAAAAAAAAAAATACCCTGTTACATTGATGAAGGCGTAAAACATTACTTTGTAAACATACCTGTCTGACCTGCTACTTTTTTGTCTCTAATAGATTTCACTCTATCACTAAAGGCTGTGTACGATGTTTTTTTTTTTATTTATTGGCTCCATTTTCTGTTGTAAATTACAAAAATAAAGTTAAAAACACACACATTAATTTTTCTCCCTTGTATTTTGATCACAGCAAAAGGGTGCACCAGGAACAAATATTTGGCTAACTGAAGAAGTTGATGCTAGACATTTTTTTTATTCTTTATGTATTTCCAACACTCCATACGGAGGTGTCTTTTATCTGGTTTATTAACATAATCTGAGTGTATAGCAAGACCAACAAAGTCAAACTGTATGAAATTGTGAGTGGACATCATTAGCAATATATGCTAAAAGCATAAAAATTTGGCTCTTTTACCTATTTTTTATGCCATTAAAGCTGGAATTTGCAACTGAGCTCAGACTGGAAAGACCACTTTCACTGGTTGAGCTGGTAAGCACTGGAGAAGTGTATGAGGGTGAGTCTAGACCCAAGTCCACCTTCACAGCTGAGTCAGGACTATCTGGATCTGGACTACTAAGGCTCACTTTGGCCCTCTTCTTGGCAGCGCTGTTGCGTAGAGAGCGAAGGGAGTTGAGCATCTGCAAGCAAATGACAAAGCTTATACAAGCTTACAGAGGTTTGAGAAGAAATACAATCATTTTATTTTGTTCTCCTGTTCATGCACATATGGCCTGACATTGGTAGCTAAATATAACCAACATACAGTTAGAAAAACAGACAGTTCTGCTGACCTCCTGCATGTCCAGAGGGTCATCCTCTTGAAGATCATCCACCGCACTGACGCCACTAGGGCCCACATGAAGGTTCTTTTCTAGCTCCTGATTCTGAGGGCTTCCTGGAGCATTGTGTCTCTGGCCATTAACAGAATGGGTGTGCTCTGTTGGAGGGATTACCGGTGAGACGGAGACAGTGCCTCTGGGACTGCTCAGGGCCCGTCGGAACGATGAAGTGGAAGAATTTGCGAGGGAGGTACAAAGAGGTCTGGGAGAGCGTCTGCTCGAGAGGTCGCCTAGAGGAGGAAAGAAACAAAAAATGCATAAATAAAAACAGGTCAAAAAGTTTTTTACATTACAGATGAACCAATACATATGGACTGAAGTCTTTTTTTTTTTTAAACTAGATTACCTTTTGCTGTGCTTGCTGTCTCTCTCCAGGGGCTGCTTTCTCGCTGGTGGGGGCTATTGTCTTTCTTGTTGGGCCAGGTGTTGGACATAGAGAGGGAGGAGTCTGCATGGCGGTGGGACAGTGTTGGAGGTAGCATCCCACCTGGGAGTGTAGCCAATGGGTAGGAGGGCAGAAGAAAAGAGCTGGACGTAGTAGAGTTTGAGGGGAGGGAAAATGTTCGCTCAACACTGGGGTTCCTTGAGAGCAGACGTCCTTTGGGTGCCACTGTCAGACATTACATTCAGTCATCAGACCAACAAAAACTTGTATGGCAACTAAATGCAGCTTTAAGTGTGCCTAGATTTTACTTGCAAGAAAAGTTAGGGTAAACTAATAAATATTTTGACACAACTCCATACCAACATCTGGGTCAGAGAAGTTAGTTGTTTTAAAGAGATCAGGTTCTAAGTTGAGGCTTCCACTTCTCCTGAGATGTGCAGGAGACTCCCTCCTTCGGGAGGCCTGGGGCTTACGAGGCTCTGTAGAACCTAGATGCAAAGTACATTTTCACATTTTCACAAAAAACAAATGCTAAATACTAAAGTAGTTACTAAAATAACAGCTCTATAAACCCCTAAAAAGTCTATTATAAAAAGGTGCAATAAAGCTGAATTTTTTTTCTGAACCTTTAGCTGAGACTGAAAGTTTCAGGGAAAAAAATTTTAAAAGGGGGGAATTAAGTTTTAAAAAAGGGATAATGGAGAGAACTGACTGCTAACAGGGTAAATACTGCTGGAAAACTTTGGACTGAAAAGTTTAGCAGCTTGATTCCAGGCTCACCTGTGAGCACAGCTCACCAGCAGCCATAGAAACTGCACATTTACATGGTAAAGTTACACAACAATGGAAAACTTTAACTAAGCACACTATTGACTTTTACTGGGTGTTGAAGAGGTCACTACATTTAAATATTTCAGGCACATGTCCAAACTTGTATATTTATTTTAGGATTACCACAAGCATGCGTCCAACTTGTAACAAAACAGTATTGGAAGTGAGTCTAATATCTGCAAGCAGAAAATGCACTGAAATGTGAGAGAAACAACATAATATTTGAGCAATAATAAAGTAAGCCACAGTAACTTTGATAGTACTGTTTGAATACTGTATTTCTTCACTGTTCTTCTTTACTGCCTGTGTCCACCTTGAAAGTTGTATTACCTTTTAAATGCTAAAGTCTGACATGTTCCAACAGATTTTCATCTCAAACACAACAGAGATCCTTTATTCTGTTTCAGTATCTGTAGCTTTTAGTCAAATGAGCTGCTGCTGTTGATGCCCCTTTCTGAGGGACTGCTGTACTAATCAATAGCTGCATTAACCAACAGTGAATAAGCATGGCATTTTGTTCCAGTTCTCTGGTGGGATCTGGCAGAACTGTCGATCATGTCAGCACCTTCAACTTAGCTTCCATGTTTTGCAATACTGTGCATGCTTAATAAGGGAATATGGGAAGTATTTATATATGATCTGACTGGTGATTCTATATACATTTTTAATGGCCTGGTAAACACTGGTATTGCAGTTATGGTATGCTCTCCATTCATTTATGCAGTGACTTTGTCCTGTTAGCCCAAACTAACTGCCAATCAGAACGCTGATAAAAAGGTAATTAGGTTCAGAAAACAGAACAGTTGGTGGATGGTACAGTCTCTTCTGGCATGATGTGAACTCGTATGACACCAACCTGCCAGACAGCTTGTCACTGTGCTCATCTCAGGGGTTTTTGTTGACATGTGGAACAGTGACTCCTCTGACTCAGCATGATAATCCAATTTAAAGCTGCTCTAAACTGAGTCAAGCTGAAGTTGACCATGATAAGCTGTCAACTGCACTTGTCAACTTGCTGTACATGAATGTAAAGACAATGTTAAGAGAACAAAGTCTTGGCACTTACTAAAACTGGGTATGTAGGTTTCTGGCTTCCTGGACAAATGAAGGCCATCCTCAATTGCCACCTGTGAAAGAGCATAACATTATTTATTTTAATAAAGTATAAAACAAGTGACATAAAAATGATTAAACACACAGCAAGCCTGGGGTGACCAGATGCCAGCAACTAAATGTGGTACAAGAGTATGTTTTTGTGGGACATGTAAATGGGACAGCATGGAAGTTCAGTGGTTAGCGCTGCTGCCACAAAGCAAGAAGGTCCTGGGTTCAAATCCACCATCTAGCTGGGACCTTTCTGTGTGGAGTTTGCATGTTCTCCCCATGCGTGGGCTCTCTCCGGGTACATCGGCTTCCTCCCACAGACATGCCGTTAGTGGGGTTAGGTTAATCGGTGACTCCAAATTGCCCATAGGTGTGAATGTGAGTGCAAACAGGTGCCTGTCTGGCTGCAAATAGTGGAAAGTGGTCTGAAATTTTGATATATCCAGCTTAAAAAAATAAACCCACTATAAACATGCAGGTTAGAAGCTTGGCATTTTGCATGTGATGGGCAAATACATTTTATTTAAATCCAAATTTACCATCTCCCTCTCGCTTAAAGAAAATACAATAGGGATAAAAGAAAGCTGAAGTTTGTTCCTGTTCTTGAATTCCCCTTTTTTATTCCAATATTTGTTAAAACTGCAGGCTACTGTTATTTAGGCTCCTGCTGTCTGCTAATCATCTCTGGTTTCAACAGGGAAACATTCACAACTCAGCACCAGAGGTGGCAAAAGTACTGACACTCTGTACTTAAGTAGAAGTACACATACTTGTGTTAAAAGCTACTCTGGTAAAAGTTGAAGTACTGGTTCAACTTCTTTACTCAAGTAAAAGTAGAAAAGTACAGGCTCTGAAATCTACTCAGAGAAAGAAAGTAAAAGTAGATCTTTGGAGGATGTTTCTACCAACTATTTTTGTGTAAAGCTAACTGAACCTCATTATATATTATTGTAATAATATAAAATATTACATGAGAATACAAACGTTATTCCAAAATACATTTTAATTCTAATGAATGCACTCATCTTGGATCTCTTATGTAGGACAAACTGTGAAAGGGAATTTAAAAACAGCTCTATTCTGTGTCCTACATAGCAGAGGGTGACTATGCCTCCACACCTAAACATGAGGATACTCAGGGGTTACAGTGGGATTCAGAAGGTGGAGGAACCCTAAGATCAGCTGTAGTGGCTCCACATGGGAAGAAGAATCACAATTTTCTATTGTGAGCTCCAGTAAATAATCTTGGTGTACAGGCTGTGATCAGCTGACCTGCTGCTGCTGCTCTATTTTTCCTCTCCTGTCCTCTTTCTTGCATCTTTCTCCATCTGTGTGACAAACTGCACACACTTTTATGTGCTTTACGTTTTCTGTCACTCATTTTCCTCACCGTTCCCACGTGTACCCTCTATGTAAAGTGCAACTTCCTCTAGGTCTTTCCAGTCTCCAAGCGAGCTTTGCAGGAGCCTCTCCCTCTACTGTGTGGTGTGTCTGCCCCCACCACCAAAAAAACCCCACTCACAATCAGGAGCCGGCTCCTGCGCTGATCGGAAATGCAAGCTTTTCTCAGATGCGTTAAACCTAAAGTAATGAGCTTGTTTTGAAAATGTAATAAGTAGAAAGTAAAGATACTTGTGTAAAAATGTAGGGAGTAAAAGTAAAAAGTAGTCAGAAAAATAAATACACAAGTACAGATACCTGAAAAATCTCCTTAAGTACAGCAACAAAGTATCTGTACTTCGTTACTTCCCACCTCTGCTCAGCACACACCTGACAATTCTAGCAATTCTGAGCCAATTATGAAGCTCACACAGACTCTGCCACTTCACATCATTTTTCCTTGTGTGAAATTTAAAAATAACTCAGCCTACCACTGGCTCCTTACAAGAGGTTTCACAATATTTACTGTTGCTTAGTTTCCACTGGGATATTTCCATCATCCATGATGGAAATCTTAACCTGCACTTGGCCATGATAAAAATCTTCCCTGCCTTCTTCACATCCACCGAGTGAAAGACAGACTTTGCAGGACAGAAGGAAAACAATACTGTGCAGTCCCATATGAAGTGGGACACCAGGTCATCAGTCAGAAAAACCTACAAACAAGCAGCAATTGAAGACAGATGCACTACAGGCCTTATAAAGCATCTCAAACAAAGAAAACATTTAGTGATGTCCATGAGCTCCAAGCTTTGGGCAGTCACTGACCCCCAAATGACCTGCCTCCAACTAATACAATCAATTTCATATTTATGATTGTTAGTTTGTGCAGTTATTTCTGAGCCTGTTAAAACGACTGTGAGAAAATGTTTTGTAATTCCTAAAAAGGTGAAGTCTACACTCACAACTTGACTGCTTCATTTCAGCTACACTGTGGTGGGTTATGGAGGAAATCTTTTAAAAAATTAACTTTGTCCAAAGGCCCACTATAACAGGGGCCTCAAGGTTATATCATTCACAAGACAAAGGAAAGCAGCAGATAGAAATATTTAGCTTTGGGTCTGCTAAACACTTTTAACTAAGTATATATAGTCTCCACTATTTACATTCAAGTTTTAATGTCACAACAAAACCTTAGAAAAATGAATAAATGAAGCTTAGAGCCTTTTTTTTTTTTTTATTTCAGCCACAGAGGCTGAA
The DNA here is from genome assembly GCF_007364275.1 of Archocentrus centrarchus. Classification (NCBI taxonomy): domain Eukaryota; kingdom Metazoa; phylum Chordata; class Actinopteri; order Cichliformes; family Cichlidae; genus Archocentrus; species Archocentrus centrarchus. Next base: position 8,956,608 of record NC_044367.1, read on the forward strand.
ATTAGTCCCACTGTCTACAATCTGATCAGCACTCATTGCAGAGCACTTGGCGTGATTGCAATCAACAGTGGAGCAGTCAATAGGCCATGTTTTACAAGCATAACCCTGTGTTATTACCAATTATGTTTCACGGTCCCTTCAGTAAGTGTGCTATCTGGTAATGGGGTTGCTGGGAAACAGACACCACTGTAAAGGCAAGGTTTTTCAAACACATGCTCTAGGACAAAGAACAAACCTTCAACTTAGAAGAACAAAGCACTGTCAATTAATATCTCATTAAAAAAAGGGCATTATTACAATAAAGCTGGTAGTAATTCAACAAATTATTCTAGTTTGTTAGGTTACAAAATGGCACATTCTGCATTACTTCCTTAAACCAAACAATGTGGTAGGTTGAGAACAATTATCGCAAGCCTTGCACTTGAAACTTGTGCTCATCCTTGCAGCAATGGTGTCACTGTGCAGGAAAATGAGTCATCTATTGTATTTCCTCCAGGAATAATACCAGTGACAGTTTATTCAAGAGCCGACTAAATGCACTGATTTAATTCTATTCTATACTCTGTTGAAAAGGATTTTTTTTTTTTTGGGGGGGGGGGGGGTAATGTTCCCAAAGGAGAGTGTGTACAAGGATGCAAAATGGGTGCAAGATACCACCCTCCCTCTCTGCTGCTCTCTATCTATACTGCATGATGAGAGATCTAACTATATTTAGGTTTCACCCCCAAAACTGTCTCAGAGGAGCATGTCGCCTCTAAGATGTCTTAAGACTCTTAAGAAAATTTGCCTTTGGGTGTGACCCACCCTATTAAAAACAAAACAAAAAAAAAAAAAAAAAAAATTTCTAACAATGCAAACACTGTCAAGACACTGAAAATTCACCAGTACTTTCTCTGCAAACTAAGCAGGGCAAAAATAAGACAGACAACAAGGAAAAAAATAACCACTCCTTTCATGTAGCGACTGCAGCTGCTGGCTAACTGGGGGAGAAATCAATGGCTACTGAGATACTTTAAAGAAAAATGTTAAAAATATTTTTCTGTGTAGGCAGTCAACAGCTGAACGATCAAGTCCTAATTTGTTGAATTGATATTTGTTTCATTAATGCCAGTCAAAGACAACTAAAAGACAACGTTTTCATCTGTTATTTGGGTGAATTAGCCAACATTAAACCAGAAAATCACTCTAAACTAGATATCTTATACTGACATCAGGAAAAACACACAGGCAGTTAAAAACAGATGCTAAGTCAGTGAAAGTTATCCACATGGCATATTTATAATAACATAATTATTATAAAAGATAATTGAGAATATCCCCAATGTTGATGAGCTCCACCTGGTCAGCGCATTTTCCGTTAGGTGTACTGCACTGCTGCTGGTCATTCTCAGTGGACGAGAAGCTTGACATCTCCCAGGGTAGTTTGTTCTTCCCTTTGCCCGCGCTGACAATCCTCCTTTGAAGTGGGAGGTCATCAGTGAGGGATCCTAAGCTGCCATAGCCATATAATCGGTCACAGTCTGGCTCTGTTCTGTTGCTCCTGGCACTGCTTATACGCCCTCCATTCAACACCCAGTCCAGATCAGCTCCAGAACCATGCTGTGGTGAGCACCGCTGGCCCGGTTTGAGCACCACCAAACCGTACTCCACTATACCTTCCGAGGAGAGTTTTGGAAGGATGCGCCTTGCTCGTCTGGCCTGTACAGCTGCCATCAATCCTTCTGCATCCTCATTGAGTTCAACCATGTCCACAGCTTCCACAAGAGGCTGCTTTTTCCCTACATCAAGGCAATGGTCAAAAATAGCAAACAACTCAAGAGCAGCATGACGAACTCTCCTTTTGCTGTCTGCCAGGTATGGTGCAACCTCAAAGCAAAGCTTGGGGATGCTGAAATCTTTCCTAGGATGAGTGAGCATAGCTGCCATAATGACGCTAAGGACATCTTCCCGAACCCTGGAATTCTTGTGTTTCAAGTGGCCAATTACAAGATCTAGTATTTGCTGGGGTGGAACAGTTTTCATTAGCTGTCGAAACACATTCAGGTATTCATTCCTGGTGACAGTGCGAGTGTCCCCTAGAGCCTTAAGGGCCACTAAGACTATATGTTTGAAATACCTGTCTACACCTGTATCTAGCTTCCGAATGAATAAGTTTAAAACTTGTAAGGTGCTATAAAACACCTTGAAATTGCTATCATCAAGAAGTCGAGGGAGAAATTTTATGAAGTCCTCAATACTAGCAGAAGGGACTGACTTAATGTCCACTTCTGAGAGGATGTGCTTGAGCTCCTCCACCCCATTCGTACGGTTTTGGTAATTCTTCACATCCAGAAGTTGCTCCTGTAACTCCTGGCTGATCAATCCAGGTATCATTATTGGTGCCCTTGTGGTGGATTTGGTCAAATTTAAGAATCCAAGGAAGCAATCACAATCCTGTGAGGACAGTAATGCTCCTCCTCTATACTTGGCGCTTTCATCCTGAGTGATTGATGATGGAAAACCACAGTCCTGTCTGTCAAGCTGTGAATGCAAAGCATAAAAAATTAACAGACATGAAAGGACTTAACGGTTCCTGTAACACTGCATCAACATATTCAGCAACACAGAGCCGCATAACGGTGTATGTTTTACGCGAGTGTGTCCTAGATTGATCACCATGATACGGTAGATAAGGGCGAAGGAACACAACCACTTGTGGCTCTTGGAAACGTAGTTACCACCAGAACGACTAAGATAACCTTTACGTTTGTATGTTACATTATTTCTGCTTTTGTAAAATGATTTAGACTCTTAGGAATTTGCTACAAATTTGCTCTTTGTTATTTGCTACAAAGTAACGCCTTCAGTGGATAGTCAAACCTTGACGACACGTTTACCGCTAAGCAGCGTAATTAGCGCAGCTACAGAGATTCTTAGCCAACTACAACACAACTCAATTGGTGCTAAGCTAACTCGCTACTCCGCTAATTTTGTCCCCACTATTCTCTGGCTGGCTGGGCTAGCAAAGTTAGAAAAACACCAAGAAAACAGACCTTGCATTTTCCCTAGGCCCTCTTCGGCAACGCTGGGCGATATTTCGTCGTCCAAATGTCCATGACACGCTGCGGACGCTATAGTTCTGTAAGTGCAGACATTTCCACGGCTGTTTTAGCTGACGCCTGGAGTGCTGAATGTTTGGAAGCTACAGAGGTATTCACCTCGAGAGGAGCCCCCTCCCACCTCCGTTACTTCACACACACACACACACGCGCGCACAGACACACACCGAAGCAGCAAAATGGCGAATACATGTAGCAAACCGAGCGCTTCCATGGAAACTGCGGCATCGCAGACTGAAAACCGTCCGATTGCGTTACAGAGCACAAGACTCAAATTAGACAGTGACTGTAAGTGTGATTTACGTGGACTGGAAAATGAAAGTAGTTCCCATCTTTTTTTTTTTTTTTCACTGCATTCATGTTTTGGATTGATGTAACACATTTTTAGTTAACGCGCAAGAAAATCTGAAAAGACATGAAACTTTGTGTCATTATTCATTATGTAAAAAATATTGATTGAAGAGCAGTAAAATAGTACGAGGAAGCGAAAACAAGAGGAAAGTAGCCTTAAAGTATTATCTACTATCTGTGGGTGTTCCCGACTTGCCAGATAAAGATCTTAAGTCAAACAACATGTACAAGATGCTTGGGAGAAACTAGCCTGTACTCAACCATTGAATACACAGGATTTTGGCACCGTGAAAGACATCACACAAAATGACAATGTATTTTAATAAAAAATCTTATATTTTTGGCTTAAAAACTCAAGAAAAACAGTAACGTCGACTTCCATGTCGATGTATGCAACGAGCATGCTGATTGGCTGTTTATGAATTCAGGCGAACACTGCAACAATCTGGCATCGGGCATCGGCGGGGATGCTCGACAATCGTCATGCCCCTGTCCTCATGTTATTTTATATATTCACAGGTACGGGAAAACAGACATTTTGCTGTGTTTTTGTGCCTGACTGAAACCGCCGATAGATTTTCGTTCGAATAATTAAACTTTTTTTTTTTTTAAGAATAATTAAATATTCTTGCGGGAATAAATTAGATATGGGGACGGTAATCTAATACGTTAATTCCCGTGGCCTTATAAAAAGTAAATAAGAGAATATACCAACTTTCCACGCTTTATTAAACAATATCTGCACTGTCTCATTTCATGAATATAGCTTGAGATTAGAAGTATGCTTTGTTTTTGTTTTTTTGTTTTTTGCTATTGTATAGAAAAGTGTTTTAAAAAGTTGAAGGAAAAACAATAGACCATTACTACTTTAGAATGATTATTTTGTAAATAATCATTCTAAAGTAGGTTTCTTTACTCTAGACATAGATAAGGAAATGGACATTTTTTTAATGGTCCACAACTTGGCAGTTATAATTGCAAGTAAATCTACATTATTGTAATGCAAATCTATCATTAATTAAGATTAAATGTGAGGCACTGGTAAGTATATTTTGCTGATTATATCTTGTACTTTTAAAAAACTCATTAATGGAAAATTATCATGGGTAATGGGGTGCATTGTTCATGTTTGCAACTTGTTACATAAGGAAAAACACAAAGTCTTTGTAATGCAACTGGATGGATGAAACACCATTCTTCCAATAATATTCCCTCGTTCGGTGTGATGGTAGTGGAAAACATTAATAGGTCCAAAATCTCTTGTAGATTTTCAATTTGTCACATCTCATAATGCAATTAAGGAGGAGGTTTGATGTTAAGATATTTTTTCTTCAAAAACTCTTAAAGCCCAAGTTAGCTGAGAGACTGAGTGATGTGTCTTTTTGTTTTATTTTAATAGTGTTGTTTGCTTGTTGCTAACTACTGTTAAGGTAATATGTCTTGTCCTTGTTTTTATTTATTTTCAGTCACAAAATTGAGATTCAGGGATTCCTAAGAGCTCATCCCAAAACATTATTTTTTGAATGTTCAAAAAGTTCAGAGCAAGAGCATAAATCTCACTAAAACACATCTCAGTGATTAGGGGTTTATAAATCAGTTAAGATTAATTAATTCAGCACTTGATTGAACAGGTGATGTATGCACTGTTTACATCTGCGAACACAAGAGGACATTTATGTGTGTTCACATAGCAGCAATAATATTAAATAAGAAGCGCCTTACTCATAGCATAATTGCCTAGGTCATTTTTTGGCCAAACTGAGATATCTGCCTCACTCTACTTTGCTAACACTGCATTATTGCCCACTATTGCCCAAAAATGAGCCAGGCAATTATACTGTGAGGCTAATGGTGTGTGTGTGTGTGTGTGTGTGTGTGTGTGTGTGTGTGTGTGTGTGTGTGTGTGTGTGTGTGTGTGTGTGTGTGTGTGTGTGTGTTAGAAAGTTATCTGGTACCTACATTTTGTATTTACACAAATAAAGACAAAATTTACTATAAATAGATGATCATAATAAAATACTATCCCCTCCCACATTCAAGTAAAACCTATGCCCGTAATAGGCCTATATATCTGTCATTATTTGGTTGGCAATGTTGTTCTTTGTTTTAAATTGCTTTTCTTAAAAATTGACAAACATAATCTTTCCAAACTGTAAGGCAATCAGGCAGTACAATGCAATTAACATTGCTCTTATGCAGGATAAACAGAGAGTACAATTGCAGAGACAAAAATTATTTAGGAAATAAGTAATAATAATAATCAAATAAGTTTGACATATGCTGATTTCATTACCTTTAGAGACCTAATGTAAAGTTGAATTTCATTTTAATAGTGTGTAAAAATGGGTGGGGTCTTTATCATTTTAGCCCTGTGAATGCAGAATTTGAATAAGCAAAAGATTAATCAATATGTCTGCAATTTTTTATTTATTTTTTTTATTTTATTTTATTATAACACCAAACAGTATAATATTAGACTCTGTAACAAGCACTGTTGTTGTTTTGGTTCTCAACCATTGACTGAATTCCTCGTAAATATCATTTTATTTTGAAAAAGCGTAAGTGGGTATACTTCCTTAGTAGCTGGTTATTATAAGAGCTCGTCTGTAGCTTTGTGGCTAGGTTGCAGGTTGTTTTTTTGATAGCCACTCGGGGCTCCCTGTCGTCGCCACTGCAAAATCGGTCATTACAGCGGCACACCAGACGGACTATAAACTACAGGTCTGCTTTTCTTCTTTTGACAACATAAAAATGTATCTGAAACCTAGCTACAACGTCACGTTTTGTATCTGTCAGCCATGTTACTGTATATCAATCAATGATACAGCTAGCCACGGGAACCGTGTTTATTTTTAGCAGCTAACCTGCGATGACTGCAGTGCAAGGAAACAGAAATATAAGGCCTGTGAATTTGTCGGGATGAAACCAAATATTGGGCTACGTTGCAAGACACGAGAGTTATACGTGTGATATCCGCATTTATGCAAATATCCGTATTTATGCAAACGCCAAGCTGATTGTGAGGTTTACAGTCCTGGCTAGCGTATTAGCTGTCTGCTTATTTTAAGCTAAGAGGCAGCTAGCGAGTTTTGATCTGACCAAGTCCTGCGTTCAAAAAATCAAGCTTAGGCCCCAGTTAACAAACTATGTTAATGTGACTTGCTGTCCTAGAGCTTGAATGCCGAGTGCTCACATTTAGCCACCTGGCTTAAGGTTATTCTAAAAATGTGTGTTGTCTTTGGCTAATAATACGTTTCGAAGACTTTACGCTGCGTTATTTCTTAATAAAGATCATGTTTATTTAGCGTGCCTCAGTAATCTGCTAATACAACGGGTTAGAAGAACTAGTGCAATACTTGGATGAGGGGAAAATTAAATGTCTGGATGCATCATACTGTCCAGGCATGTTTACATAACGTGGTGTTATTACGTCACATTTCCCAGGCCAAAAGTGTGACACTTTTAGCCTTGTAGTCTCAGGGCCGAGGTGGCACTTGAATAATGTCCAGTATTTCTACTAGTTGATGGGTATATCTTTGGAAAACATCACTGACTCTGTAACTATTTTCAAAACAGTGCACTGATCTGTGAATTGCTGCTCTCAGATGGACCAGCAGGACCAGTCCTATATGTTTGCAAGTCTGACACGGCCTCACTCAGAGCAGCTGCTGCAAGGCCTCCAGCTCTTGCGGCAGGATCACGAACTATGTGACATTGTGCTGCGTGTGGGTGATGCCAAGATCCATGCCCACAAAGTAGTGCTGGCCAGCATCAGTCCTTATTTCAAGGCCATGTTTACGGGTAGCCTGTCAGAAAAGGAGACCGCTGAGGTGGAGTTCCAGTGCATCGACGAGGCTGCCTTGCAGGTATGCTTCCATCCAGTTCACACTAGCTGCAGTAATTAACTGCTGTAACGTGTTAATTTTAACACTTACTCTTTTTGCTTCTAGGCTATAGTTGAGTACGCTTATACTGGCACGGTGTTCATCTCCCAGGAGACAGTGGAATCTCTGCTACCGGCTGCCAACTTGCTGCAGGTTAAGCTTGTACTTAAGGAGTGTTGCTCCTTCTTGGAAAGCCAGCTGGACGCTGGAAACTGTATAGGTATTTCCCGCTTTGCAGAGACTTACGGTTGTCATGACCTGTGCCTGGCTGCAACTAAATTCATCTGTGAGAACTTTGAGGAAGTTTGTCAGACTGAGGAGTTTTTTGAACTGACAAGGGCCGAGTTGGATGAGATTGTGTCCAATGACTGCCTTAAGGTGGTCACAGAGGAGACTGTATTTTATGCCCTGGAATCATGGATCAAATATGATGTAACTGAGAGACAGCAGCATCTTGCTCAGCTGCTGCACTGTGTTCGCCTTCCGTTGCTCAGCGTCAAATTCCTCACTCGCCTATATGAAGCCAACCACCTTATACGAGATGACCACGCATGCAAGCATCTGCTCAATGAGGCCCTCAAATATCACTTTATGCCTGAACACCGGCTGTCCTATCAGACTGTGTTGTCTGCACGACCCAGGTGTGCCCCAAAGGTACTGCTTGCAGTAGGAGGCAAAGCTGGACTGTTTGCCACATTGGAAAGGTAATGCTGGTGACTTAGAGATTATAATTGTATGCGCTTATATAAAAGCAACTCTCAAAACTTCTCCAAGCAGAGTGTCTTACTGTATTTTCTATTCTTCTCTTTCAGCACGGAAATGTATTTTCCTCAGACGGATTCTTGGATAGGACTGGCCCCTCTCAGTGTACCCAGATATGAGTTTGGAGTAGCGGTGCTGGACCACAAAGTTTACGTAGTGGGAGGCATTGCCACACACATGAGGCAGGGCATTAGCTATCGGAGACACGAGAGCACAGTAGAAAGCTGGGACCCTGAGACCAACACGTGGTCTTCAGTGGAGCGTATGGCTGAGTGTCGCAGCACTCTTGGGGTAGTAGTCCTGGCTGGAGAGATGTATGCCCTGGGAGGCTACGATGGCCAGTATTACCTCCAGTCTGTGGAGAAGTATGTCCCGAAGCTGAAGGAGTGGCAGCCTGTGGCACCCATGACAAAGTCCCGCAGCTGCTTTGCCACTGCTGTGCTGGATGGAATGGTGTATGCTATTGGTGGCTATGGCCCAGCACACATGAACAGGTAATCGCATGTACACTCAGTAGTTTTCAAGTATGTGTATTTCATGTGTAAGTGCATGTTGCCTCCAAATGGATTTTAGAAAATATTCCCATGGACCATTAAACACTGAGACTTGATCATTTTAAATAAGTTTATAATTTATTTAGCAGTCAAATTAGTATAAATTCTGTTGGTCTACAGGGATTTTTGTTGCTGCAGATGGCATGTGACATAAGTTTGTAGTTCCCTACCACACCTTTTTTTTGTTTAAAATGGTCTTTCATGCAACAGGTTAGGCCTTTTTAAGACCTTCTAACATGGCTTTTTCTCTCAGGGTTGTGTTAGTCATTTAATAGATGTGGCAGTGAAGTGAAGGATATTAAGTCTTGCTGAGAAAAAGACCAGGAGCTTGTTAATAAGTGCTGGAGAGTCATAACAGAATTGGTTCCTAAACGTGTTGCTGTGGTCACTAGAGAGCGTGTTCCTGTTGGTTGTTTCTTTGACGCCCAAAACCCCGTAGGAGAATGTGTTTCGACAAAGAATCTTTGGGGACTTTTTTTTTTTTTTTTTCCCTCTTTCCCTCGTGGCTTAAATGTCCTTGCTTGCTGCAAAACAGTCTTAGTGTGCCAATGTGTCAGTGTCTGTTAGGGGTTTCATTTCACCCTCCGGAATTCATTGCTGCTTCATTTCAAGTTCAGCTAGTTGTGTGGTTTGATATGACCATCTAACTTTCCTTGATTTTGTATGTATGATTAAAAGAAAACTGCTTAGTTATGACCATATTGCGAAAGTTGCATGCATAGAAAGAGCCCCACCCTTGTTTTTACATTACTTAACAAAATTTCTCAGCACACAGCTGTTAAAAGTGGCCGTGGAAGAAGCTGGAAAAATGAATACAATGCAGCAGTGTCTCTGTTGTCTGACTGAGCAGTTGCGCCCATTCAAAGTTGAACAAAGGTGCTCTGAACTGTCATTCAGGCTTTAGTAGAAGGGAACAGGAGATGGAGTAAGTATTCTTACACCAGATATGTAATGTGAGCTTACCTTTTAGGTCTGTAAAGAAGGGTGGTCAGTGTGGATATCACCGTAAAAGTTTCAGAAATATTTCAAAACCACAGCTAGAAGGATAGCTAGGTATCACAAGTAGTGGGTGTGATTTGGGTGAATTAGACCGTTTTTTTTTTAAACCACTGGGTTTTGATAATTGTCCTATATCTGCTGTACACAGTGTGGAGCGGTATGACCCTAGCAAGGATGCCTGGGAAATGGTAGCCCCCATGGCAGATAAGAGGATCAACTTTGGAGTAGGCGTGATGCTCGGATTCATATTTGTGGTGGGTGGTCACAACGGAGTGTCCCACTTGTCCAGCATTGAGAGGTACGATCCACATCAAAACCAGTGGACAGCCTGCCGACCAATGAACGACCCCAGAACTGGTGAGTTTGTATCAGTGACACAGTGTATAAGTGACACTAATTAAACCTTGTTTTTGTGGAATTTTGAACCTGTTGTGATTATTACATCCAGAAAATGGCAAGGAATGCCTGTAATGAGCTAAATATTTGTGGCATCATTGTCTTCCAGGTGTGGGCTCTGCCATTGTGGACAACTACCTTTATGTGGTAGGAGGGCACTCTGGGTCATCCTATCTGAACACTGTCCAGCGCTATGATCCCATCTCGGACAGCTGGTTGGACTCCAGTGGCATGATGTACTGCCGCTGTAACTTTGGCCTGACTGCCCTTTGACCCATGGCCCAGCCAGCTAGAACCCAATAAATTAACTTAGAGACAAAGACTTTCCTTTTATTTTTTTTTTCTCTGTCTCCTCCTTTCCCACATTCATCCTCCAGGTGCAGATGAGCTTATCTGCACGCTTTCGTTAACATCAGAGAGCTTTCTGGGCGGATGGATGTGCTGGGCTAGCTGGCTGGCTGAGTGGGACTGCAGTCTATGCTGCAGGCATGAGGAAGAGCTGGAAGGTCTTGGGGATGAGAGAGCAAGGCGTTTGGATGGCTGTCACTGGAAAACTGAGACGACCACTCTATTGCTGCTGGACCACAACGAGGACTTCGACCTGCGTCCCAGAGGATTGTGGAATCTGCTCATTTATGTTACAAAATTCTCTGCCAAGTTTGCAGACATTGTTTTTATGTTGTGCTTCATGTCTTTAATTATGTCAAACTTAAAAAATCTTTTTAGTAATTTCCCTGCTGCAACCAGAGCTGTGTGTTCAAATTTTGTAGAACACCGCGGTTTGCTTGTGTATTTGTATGACTGTGGTTGTTGGCCGTGTAGCGTGTATGTCTGTGTGTATGCTCCAGGGGTACGTGCATGTCAGGACTGTTTTGTTTTGTCACGTGTCTGTGTGCAGAACTGATGCTTGGGCTCAGCAATGCAGAAAATTCTGCATCCACATCAGTGCTTGACAAAAAAAAAAAAAAAGAGTTGGAATATTTATATTTTCTCAAAGGGCTGCCTTTCTCCTGTAAATAGTTTAAATGAAATATATATAGATAGAAATATATCCTCTAGTGCATTGCCTGTAAATGTTTTTCTGCACTGGGTCACTAATATGTGTGCGCGAATGTGTGTACAGTTTGATTCCCACAGCCACTGTAGAGGTGAGTGTTCACCACTAGTCTCTGCTTCATCCTCTGAGCCATTTAAAAAAACAAAACAAAAAAGAAGTCTCCATGTTTGTGCTTCTGTTACATCTGTCTAAGGTCAGGTCATGCACTTCCTACTGTTCACGATAGTTGAAACTGACCTTGGCCTTGTATACAATACTAACTGGTGCTATATTTAGGATTCAGGATTTAGCTGTTTGTCTGTGTTGCTTCATCTTTGTTAGGCCTCTGCTATATGACTGGTGATAGTTATTTGCTATCATTAGCCAATTATTTCCTTATAAATTTAATTAGGAAAAAAATCCAAATGACCCCCTAACATTACAATGCGAGGCTACTAAACAGGAAACCTGCGTTTCAACAACTGCAAACGTCTATCTGCATAGTCTCCAACGGCCTGAAGGTTGGCATGATTTATCCTATTTTAATGTTCCACTTTCTTCATTATTAGTCCACCTGCAGGATATGGGCATGCTTTGTCAAGATCTGTTGCCAGTGTTCTGTCACTATCTTGGCTTTAAATGTATTTTTTTTTTCTTTTCCTGTCTGCAATTGGGTCTAACATTTCTGTGCTGGCTAACACTCCACTAAACATGTAATCTACATGTGGCCAGGTCTTGCTTGCAAGCTCAGGTTAATATTTTCACAATTTCATATGAAATGCTAAAATGTAGGGAGGGTGGGGGGGTGGGGGGGGGGGGGGTCCTACACAACATCTTCCCTTGTGTGCCACATTCTATATATTTTCTTGCATTCTTCCATGTGGTTAAATGTGACTGGGCTCAAGTGATAACACATCAAGCAGTGCACAGCAATAGAGGGGGACGCTAGACTAGCAGAAGGCCGGGTAGTGATGTCTTATTAAGCCACTGTTTTATGTTCAAGGCAAAGTTTGAGTTGCTTTGTGGACTAATGTTTGCACATAAGTGGGAACTTTAACCAAGCTCTGCATTGCACTTACCAAACTATTTGATACACATTGTAATTTGTATATATGTTTTGATTTAAGCTGATGGCATTTAGATACTGCAATAAGACTTCTGTTCCCTTGATGGGTCAATATGTTTTGTGTTTGTCTCTTTAAAAAGGCCAAGGCATCTCATATTGCTGTAAGAGAACCCCCACATAGCATGTCTATCAGATCACACTGTTGGCTGGTAATGTGGATGTCCAGTGAAACATCAGATGGTACCTTGACTTTGTCTGACTCAACCAGTCATCCTGTGTTGTCATTTTGTTGTGCGTGCTGGTTCATTTGCACAAGGCATGTTTTATTTGGGTCAGTTTAGGTTTGTTTTTTTTTTTTTTGCAACTTAATACTCTAATTTGATGGAAAGATTTCAGCACTTAGAATTGTTGTAAAACACTACATAGGTGTGCTCTTTCACCTTGCCCTTGCTTACTCTAAACTCAGTCTGTAAGGTGAGAACTTAATTGACATCTGCCGTTCAAACTGGTGTCATGTGAGAATTGTGGTTTTTCAGATTGTTTTTCCATCAACGTGAGTACTTCACTTTGAATTTCTGATTTATTTTAAGAGTAACACATACGCAACTTGTATTTCTGTACACTTTATTTTAAAATGGCGTGACTATTAATTTTGTATTTAATTTGTATCGTTTATGTTCTCTAAACTAACTTGTTTTCTGTCTCTTGTCGTAGTTTGTCACTTTAGTACTGCAGCGACGGCACCAATCACGCAGGCGTAATTGTGTGCTGCTGCCGTGATTCACCTTGCTTCACTGTTACGTACAAATGTTGCAATTTCTGACATGTATACCAACTACTTTAAGGAGTTTGGAGAGAGGCTGAAAATCTGGAAACGTGAATCTGCAAAAAGAAGGGATGTTAAAAATTGAGTCTGTATGCATTTTTAGTATGGCCTACTCAGTGTCATGTTTTGCCACCACACTCACCAAAGTGCTTGTACAAAGAAAGCAGATGGATGACTAACACATGGTCTGCAGTGGTCTGCCACTCTAATGTTTATGTCTGAGAGAAAAATCCTTTGAAACTGATGTCAATGTTAGCCAAAATGACCACTCTGCTTCTTTTACATTTCCCTTGTGTGTCTGGAGTAAGGTGATGATCTTGAATTTTATATCCTGTGGATTAATACTGGAAGTACAAGATAACATTAGGTGTTTAAAAACAGTAGCTTTTCACATTTTCTCATGTCTGAAGACATTTTACATACATTTAAGTCCGTTTGTGTGGTGCAGCTGTACCCAGTTTAAAATAAATGCCTGCCTTAAAAGGTATCGCCTGCTTTTCTGTATCTCTTCCTGTTATACAAATGAAGTACAACAAAATGAATCCACACACAGGTTTTTAAAAATATCTGTATTTGCATTGTAAAGACAGTGTAGAAAAAACCAAAACAGCCATTTATAAACGAACCTTGAGCAAGAATTAACTCTTCATGGTATTCATGTTAAACTTTCCTTGAGGCACTGCGTGACAACAGTAATGCTTTGACAAGACCCCCCCCCCCCCCCCACATGGATGCCAGGTCAGCTTGTAGTGTAATTTCAGCCTTCTTTTGAAATCAGCATAAGAATTTAATATATTTTTTTTTATATTCACCTATTGCAGCAAATGCTTAACTGCAATTTAATCACCTAAATTGCTCCCATGACATGGGCTTGACTTAGCCATTTTCCCTCAGACCACAGTGTAAATGGAGAAAGCACCAGTTTAATTTTAGGAAAAGGTTAAAATGCATAAATTTAAGCTTAATTTATAGTACTGCTTTGAATCCCTGTAGAACATTTGTTGAAGCAGGTGATGCATTTGTGCACTGGTGTGTCTGCAGTGGGAATGAAACACAGCTAATCATGTTGGACTTGAAGCTAATAAATCTTGAACGATTATTTTTACCGAAACACAGGAAATAGACTCGAGAAATGAATCCGTGTGAGTAGATTCAAAGCTACGAGAACAGGAAAAACTGCATCCGTGTATATTTGCTGAATACTGGCGACTTCTTTGGCATAATGACTAAACTAGATACAATTGCATCCTCTGTGTCATTATCCTTGTGCTAAGTGCTAACCAATATACTGTGGTTAGTATGGAATAGTACTGCCAAACAGATGCATTGCAGTTGTTGATGTCTGCATCGCTGCAACATCTGGTTACATTTCTGGTAAGATGCACAGCAGGCCATCGAGTAAATTTAATGCTGTTCTGTAAACCAAGCATACAAGTAAAACACTTTCTGGATTTTTGTTGGAAAAAGGTAAATAAATGTCAATATCAACTCAAATAGCAATTTCTACAGGCCAGTTTCACCTACTAATCCTCCTGGATTAACTGCGCATGTATATGAAACACAGTACTGACTGGTATTATCGTTCATATATATCAACCTAGAACTATTATAGTCCATTATATTCTTGGATTCCAAGTGTGCCCGAAAAGACGTAATTTTCATTTTGGACAGTAAGCTTTTAGCAAGCATTCAGCTGAAATGAGGGAAAGCTACCTCAGGACAGGAATTAAAACTACTAATGATGCGTTAAGAAAAAAAGCACAGCGATACTGTAATGACAAAACAATAAAAACAAAAGAGAAAAAAACAAAAAAAACAAACAAAAAAACCAAACAAAAACGGACGAATGCAGTCACTCTGGTTCTCGCTGATACTTCATGTCCACCTGAGAAACGATGAGTTCACTTGTCAGAGGTGCGGATGTAGACCAGAGAGGACAGCAGCAGGAGCTCTGGGGGTTTGTGTAACAATATCAGATTATCATTCCTCAGACCGTCATAGTGCATCCAGCAACCGTCTATCTGGAAGGCTGCAGAGTAGTGATGCTCCTCCTTGTTGAACAGCGTTGCGCCCTCAAGTGTGTACCTGCAGGGAAAAGACTTTTTAAAGACCTTATTTTTCTTAAGTCTGTAACACAGATTTTTCATTTTGTTCTAGGCAGGAAAGTGTAAAAACAGCTAAACCTATTGCTTAGACTTTTTCTTGCCTCAGTTGTGTTTTTGTTGCAACTTGTACAAATAAAGATGGGTCCCATTTTTAAATGGCACAGAAAAACATCTCAGTAGCTCTATGGAGACATTATCTGACTTTTTCTATCCTACTATATAAAGGGGTAGTAGGTTTCCAAATCTTGGCTATTAGAATAAAAAAAAAAAATTAAAAAAAAGAACTAAAGAATTGGATGCTTTTATTGAATAACCATTTACTCATGTGCTTGCATTCTGTTTTACAACTATCTCGCTGGTTAATATGGCTCTGTGCCAAAAATGATGCAGGTTGAATCACCTTGTGGCTAAAATGTGCCAATTTACATAACAATAGAAGGAGCCCACTGTGGATGCTTCATACCCACTGATTTATGCACATATGTGGGCTTGTGAGATGCATCTGTGACACTTTCATCTTGCTCAGGGGTCTGACTATAGATTCTGACATAAATTGCCAGATAAAGTCAGAAGGCACTGAAGCACAGTGGAGACGATCCAAATGACATTTAAAATTAAACACTGATAGGACAAAATACTAAACTCATTAAAGATGATGGGGTAATGCAGTCAGGCCCCCCCCCCCTTACAGTAGTATGAAAATCCACATTTTTAATTTTACTGAGTTTCCTGCACCATAAATAAAGTTCCATATATTCAGTTATGATGATTTCTGCCTTCATAGATGTACATGCATTAGGAGGCCAGGCTCCCTCTGAGTAATACGATGGCTACACTGCTACATCGTTTCAATGAACAGCAGCAACCAACGTGGAACCTGCTGTACACAGATCCATCTCTGCTTCATACCTGTGCTGACAGAGAGCCAGATGGTAAGGGACGTAGGACAGCTCCTCTGACTTCCACTGCTGCATGTTGAGGATAACAAAGGGTGGAGGTCCATAGCAGAAAACCCTCTGAGAGAACTCCCTTAGGCCATCACATCTGTTAAAAAGATATTTGTCCAGAAATTACAATAACGCCACATTGAAAAAGACCACGTTGAACATCTTGCTGTGTCTCACCCAATTTCTGAGCAGAGCAGGAGCTTGGGGCAGAAGAACTCATCCACAGCTGACTGAATTGGGTCTCTGTGAGGAAGCTCGTGAGGAGGACTGGGGCAGAAAAAAAAAAAAAAGAAAAAATTCACACTGAAATTCTTAGAAATGTGGAAATCACATAACAACAATCCACTCATTTGGAATTGACCTACTTTGATCAAAGAAAATATGGTGCCTCTTAGTAAACCTGTGAAAAGAATGTATTATTGTGCGTACACATGCAGCTTCTGTATCGCACTCCAGTTAGTCAGGAGGAACTATAAAAGTTTAGTGTGTCAGGAGGTCAAAATGAAACCCATTTTAAGATTGGGCTGTGCTGCATTAGCTGTCCTCACACTTAACAACATTCAAATGGATAAAAATGAATTCTTATTAAAAACAATGTACAGCTGAGATCAGCTAAAGGGCACTTGACATTTTCATCCTTCAGGAACTGCCTGCATATTTTTGCCACATGAGGCCGGGTGTTGTTGTGCAGCAGGTGGAACCCAGGACCCACTGCACCAGTGTAGGGTCTGAGATTGGGTCCTCAGACCATCACTGACACACCAAACCGGTCATACTGAACGATGTTACAGGGAGCATAACAGTCTCCACGGCTTCTCCAGACCCTTTTACATCCGTCACATGTGCTCAGGGTGAACCTGCTCTCATCTGTGAAAAGCACAGGGTGCCAGTGGAGGACCTGCCAGTTTTATGGCAAATGCCAATCAGGTTCCATGATGCCCTCAGCCCACCCTCATGAAATCTGTTTCTGATTGGTCAGAGACATTCACACCAGTGTTCTTCTGAAAGTTATTTTGTAGGGCTCTGACAGTGCTCATCCCATTCCTCCTTTCACAATGAAGCAGATACCAGTCCTGCTGATGGGTTAAGGACCTTCTACAGCCCTGTCCAGCTCTCCTAGAATCCCCTCCATGTTCTTAAGACTGTGCTGGGAGACACAGCAAACCTCCTGGCAACGGCATGCACTAATGCACCATCCTGGAGGAGCTGGACTATCTGTGGAACCTCTGTAGGGACCAGGCATCACCTCATACTACCAGTAGTGACAGTCACCCAAGACAAATGCAAGTGTATTATGGATAAAATCCAGCATCTGTGTCTTCAAAACATTTGATTAGATAAAACAGGAGAAGCTGCACCAAGTCTGTCTGTGAGCAGCTTACCTGATGTTGATGGTACTTTTGAGGCAATCCTGAAAGCGGACTGGACAGCTCCAGTTGGTGCACAAGCTCTCCTGCATGGTAGACATCAGGTTTTCTAGGTTTTCTGTAAAGTTTTGGTGCTCATTGCCAAACAGGTCGATCTCCAGTGCTGACTGGTGGATCTCAGAGCGATATTGCCGTTTGGACATTCTGTCCCAGATCCACAGCATCTTCACCGTGGTGCAGTCACAGGAGTCCATCAGGTAGAGGAAATGCTCCACAAACTGCTTGCCCAGGAAGACTGCCAGCTCCCTGCGAAAGCCCTGATTGTCCCGCAGAATCACATATAGGATCATGAGGAAGCCATCGATGGTGCAGGTGTTTTTTAATTGGATTTCCACGTACAGAGGCGTGCATGATATGGCTTTTCGTCCTGCCTTAATGGTAAAGACGCCTCCCCAAGGGAGTACAGGCCTCCAGAAGGAGCGGTCCTCTTCGTCGTTGTTATTTATGGTGGCACGTATTTCTTCAAAAAGCGTCTTGGACCTAAACAAACAAAACATGTTATTCATAACAGCCAGCCAAAGTTTAGACAAAGGAGTTTTAACATGGGACACGGTTAAGTGTTTTTGCACGCTTGGATCTGACCTGGCTTATTTCGAAAAACTGACGCTGTGCAAATGTAGGTCAAAAATCCTGCCATAGCAAAAGGGAGCCACGCAATGACGAGTAAAGCCTAGTTACGCCCCAGGGATTAGTCAGAGCCCAAAAGCTTAACCACAAAATTAGCACCTACTATAAACTTACCTTTCGAAGTGGAGATTGTTCTCAGCGTTTGAAATTCGTGCTTGGAGGTCTTCGGTGTCGTTCAAAACACTGAATCTACTCTCCATTCCTCCCCGTATTTCCTCATGTCTCACGTCGGACTTAAAAGCCAGAAAAATAAGTTGTGGTATTTTCTCGCACCTTCTGCTAAATAAGAACACCCTGTTATGGATCCCAAATGGCAGCACACGCCAAGTCTTATCTATATAAACATCGGTGCTGGCTTTGTAACGACATTAATCTAACCTGTGTGTCAATACAGTGCTGCCCTCTCCTGATTGTTGACGTCGCTACACCCCCTTTGTCCCACCTTTTCGCCGACCACATCGTGGGCGTTATAGTACAGCTAGAAATGCTATTGGTCAATACAGTCTGGTCGCACCTTTAAGTTGATAGATGATTGGCTGTCAGAGTTCACAGTTTCTAACACTAGCGCCGCCCTTCTAAATAGGTAGCGCCAATGTTTTACGCTGGACGCTATTCCTGAAAGATAATAGGCTGAAATTCCCCCGTAGTGCTGGTTTGTGAATGGAGCCTGCGTCGTCATCTTCGGCGCTCGAAGTAATTTGAAGAAACTTTTTGGAGATAGTCAACACCGCTTGGGCACCACGCTCATCTATTTGTAAGACATTGACCGTGCAGGCGAGCCGCTACCGTCATCTCAGAAGAGCAGAGACCATCCGGTGGAAAGATGCCAGCTCAGATCATAAGCGGCAAAGAGGTTTCAGCGTAAGTGTCGAGTTTTTAACCTTTTATAGGTGCACAGATAGGCAAATACGTGTGAATGTAACCAGCATTGTGAAACATGTGACTGGCTAAGAAGCTAACCATCTGAGTTACAGTAACCTAGCAGCTGGAGGTGATTCTCCTTGATTCTTATTCAAATATCTTGTTAAGTGCAGGTTTTATATATTTAGAAAGCATTCTGACACCATTGTGATTTCATAACTTAGTATAAAAGAAGCGAATCAGCAGTTTTACTGCTAGATCAGTAACTTTGGACTCTTCCTGCAGAGACTGTTTACTTTTGTGACAGTAATATAGGTCAGTGTGAATGCGCTGATCCTAAATCTGACTGATTCATGTACTGAACTGATTAGGTTGGGGGCGTTCATAACTTCAGAATGCATGATTGCAAATCCTGAGGTGTTATGTAAGAAGCTGCGGCGGTGTGATATGACCTTTGTCCTGTTGGTTCACTGACCTTAGGTGGAGAAGGAAAATACTATTTATACGATTCAGATAATGGGCGGCACGGTGGGGTGGTGGTGAGTGCAAATGGTTGTATGGCTCTCTACAGATTGGCGACCTGTCCAGGGTGTACTCTGCCTCTGGCCCCATGGCAGCTGGGATAGGCTCCCCCCTGCCCCCGCGCCCCTGGGTTGGATAAGCGGAGGAAAATAGATGGATGGATGATTTGGATTAAAAAATGTTCAGGAATATTAAAATGTAATCAACAAGCTTTCACCAGATCCAAGTAATGAGAAGGATGATACTGCTAAAGGGGTTTTTGTCTCTTTACCATTTTCCACTCAAAGACATTTGGCTGCATGTGCCTGTCACAAGACACGACAGCCTGTAGCTTGTTAAGGCCTCCTCACAGTAGTGATTAGTCAGATTATATTCTGCAACACAAAGAAGCCATGCAGCCACAGAGCTGCTCTCCCCATGGATCGATCTTCATTCATTCTCTTCAAAGCTTGACGAAAGCTGACATACCAATGATGGTGCTGCACAAATGAATGCGAATTGTATGACTGACTTGTATTTATAGGAATATGAGTCCTTGCTGGTTAGAATGAGGGAAAAGCTGTACCAGTCACCACAGCAATAAGGATATCTGTTATGCTGTTATGATACAATACTAAATGTTGTGATTGCTTTTATGAATAAGATTTTTTTTTTTTACAGTGGAAACACACTTTTTGGAGTGTAACACTCTGAGTTTATTTGAAGTGTGGCTCAAATCAGTGCCATCATCACTCCTAATAAAGTTCATGTGATGCACAAGTGTTATGTGTGTGTAACTGAGTCTTTCTTTAGAGGTTTGGAGTCTTTTCTTTTCCATTTTCATCCACTGTGGAAACAATGTTAAATCAAATGCTTGTGTGTGACTATAAAATAAATATAATCAGGATTTGGAGTTTAGACACACTTAACTTAATCACTGTTGTCTGACTTGTCTTTGATTGGTTCAGATGACTGTATGCAGTTTTTATCTTTATGTTGCGGCTTATCTCCTCACTGAGCACAAAGTAGTGGCATGTTTCCTAGTCTCCAGATCATTAAATCGATAAAGATAAAGTGAAGAAAATAACCAAAGATAAGCGCACTCTTCTGAGTGATTGTCCGGAGTGGTAGTTGGAGACTGGAAAAGGACTATCAGATTCACAGTGAGATCACCAGATGGCCTGTGTGTGGTACAAAATCTGTAACCATTTTGAGGGAAACTGTACAGATTGGGACTCCTTGCGACTGCCACTGCACAGATTAAAGCGTCTGTATTTCTGCTATGTTGTTTTCTCAGGCAGGTGAGGGAGCGTCTGAAGAAGGATGTGGAACAGATGAAACTTAGAGATCCTGACTTCAGCCCTGGTCTAGTGGTTTTGCAGGTAAGTTTAAGATGGCATTTTTCTTGGTTGAAGGTAAAAGTATTTTTAAAATCTTTCCTTGGTGGCGGCTGGCAGGTAAGGCTTGGGGTAGATTGTGTCACTGTGACCTCGTGCCATAGTGTGCCACTGCATGGATGCTGTATGTGGACATGTGGATTCTAACATTTATGCAAGTGCTGTGTCTGCACGGCACAGGGCCTGTTCCTTCATCGAAACATGAAGGGTGATAAGCAGTATGTGTCTTTCAGGTTGGAGACCGCGATGATTCAAATCTGTACATCAGCATGAAGCTGAAAGCAGCAGCAGAGGTAATAAAGTCATTTTTTGATAGCTGAGGGATTTGTATACAGTATGCACCTGCCACATTGTTTCAATGAACCTTGGCTCTAAGCCTAAACAGTTTTTTTATATTTTGTGTGTGTGTGTGCGCAGATTGGAATAAATGCAACACATATGAGGCTTCCTAAGACTGCAACAGAGGAGGAGGTGAGAACTAATTAATGTCATTACTGCAGGCTTGTTATTTATTTATTAGTTTGGACACACCTGCACAGGAAGTCCAGGATTATACTCATTTGTGGACACCAGGACAAATAGTTGTTCCTGCTATAGTATTTCCTAGTCCTCTGGGGGTGAGGATGAATAGTTTATGGGGGAAGTTTGAGTTTTCAGGTGCTTTTCTTGCTTTGCCAATGCAGGGACTGTGTGATAACACAGTAAATGACAAACGGAAAGCAGCAGAGTGCATTAAGGCTTTCTGTCTGCTTTCAGATTCTTCACAGTATCACGGAGGTGAACGAGAACTCGTCCGTCCACGGCCTCATCGTTCAGCTGCCTTTAGACTCAATCCACAAAATTGACACAGAGAAGGTCACGAATGCCGTGGCCCCAGAAAAGGATGTGGATGGGTAAGAACAGCAACACAAACGTGTGTGTGTGTGATCATTTTAACAAGCTTTTAGATTGATGGGTGTCTTCAGCTTACAGTGATTTGTGGATGCTGGTCTGTTTTACAGACTGACCAGCATAAATGCAGGGAAGCTGTCCCGTGGGGATCTGGGCAACTGCTTCATCCCCTGCACGCCGAATGGCTGCATGGAGTTAATCAAACAGACTGGTAAACATCATGTTTAATAACCCTGAAAAACTGCAGCCAATTATAATGATGCTATGCTGTGCAAATGTACCAACAATAACAGCAAACTGTATATGGCCCGAATGAATTCATAGGCTGTCTGCTTCTCCACAGGTGTTTCTGTGGCAGGGAAGAAAGCGGTCGTGATTGGTCGCAGTAAGATTGTCGGTGCGCCCATGCATGACCTGCTGCTGTGGAACCATGCCACTGTCACCACCTGCCACTCCAAAACTGCCGATCTTCCCGCAGAGGTACAACAATAACACAAAGAAACACAAGCAGAGCACCATTAGGCTGTCTTGATATATGCTTGGACTTCAAATAGCTGCGCTTTTGATTTGCATTCTGTTACAGACCGAATAGTTTAGAATCAAAGTCCAAATCTGACACGTTTGATGAATCTGTGGACTTTCAGGTGCATCTAAAAAAAAATTTCAAAAAATATCAGCATTCCTATTTGGACATAGCAGTAGATGCTTGGTTAGAAGTGGCCTGCAAATTCAACTTCTTCATTACTCATTACATTAAGAGAGTAATAAAATGTAGTCTGTTAATTGCCCTTCTCATTCTAACTTAACCGTATGTTCCCAGCAGTTGTTAACATAGCAGGAATTCCAGATCTCTGCTGCTTGTGGGATAAACACTAACTTCATGTGTTGTCAGATTTTCACTTTTTGTTGATCCATTTATTCTGGCATCAGTGTTGAAAATGCAGTTTCTTTAGTCACGAATATCCACCCTTAACTCTTCCTGTTTAGGTGGGTCGCGCAGACATCCTGGTTGTTGGTATCGGCAAAGCAGAGATGGTGAAGGGAGAGTGGATCAAGCAGGGGGCAGTGGTCATTGACTGTGGCATCAACCACATTCCAGGTATTACTCCTGTCCCGGTGCTCTGTAGTTTGGTTTGAGTTCAGCCGATGTCTGGGTTAAAAGATTCTCTCTTTCAGATGAGACTAAAGCCAGCGGAAAGCGTGTGGTGGGTGACGTCCATTTTCAATCAGCCAAAGAGCAGGCCGGCTTCATCACCCCTGTGCCTGGCGGTGTGGGGCCTATGACTGTGGCCATGCTGATGGCGGTAAGGCCTATTTGAACACCTGAAAGTTGATTGAGATTTATTTATATCTTATATTTTCTTATATTTGTTTATATGTCTAGAACACAGTGCTCAGTGCAAAGCGCTTCCTTGAGAGCCATCAAGCAGGGATATGGAACATTTCTTACACCAAACTCAATCTCCAAAAGCCAGTGCCGAGGTTTGTTTCCTTATCTCCTCCTTAATCATAATCATGGTGCATGGTCCTGTGCTTAGATGAAAAAGCTTTATTTTATTTTATTTTTTTCCTTTGTAATTCAGTGACATAGTGATTTCTCGCTCCTGCGTGCCCAAGCCCATCAACCATCTGGCCAGAGAAGTGGGCTTGCTTTCTGATGAAGTTGAGCTCTATGGCAAGACTAAGGCAAAGGTCCAGCTGAATATCATCAAACGCCTTCAGTCCCAGCCAGACGGCAAATATGTAGTGGTCACTGGGTATGTTAAATGGAACAAATTATCATTTTTAAGTCTACAGTTGGTGAAAAACGACCTTGTTTCCAAATACTAAAGTTCTCAGTTTATGCAGATAAATTCAAAATGGCAAACTGTTTCTTCAGTATACTTTATGTCTACTTCTGCATTTTAAAGTAGTTAAAAAAACCTCCCCAAGTTATCTAAAGCTATCAACAGAATGTGAAGAAAGAAATGCTATGGCTTTATGTCCAAAACATCTGTTTAGGAGCTCAACTGAAGTTGAACTCAAATTGGGCTTGACATTCATGTAATACCACTTTGTAACACAAGATGGTGTAGTGAGTCAGTATAACCTTAAGTTAGCCAGACATGTCATTAAGATCACCTTTTTGTTTGCAGTAGTGGCCTGCAAAAGCGACATTTCCTGTGGACATTTTTTGTCCATTTTATCAGATGCACTGATAAAACTCTTCCCACTGGTGGTGAAAGTTTTAGGTACATTTTGCAGAGGGCAAATTAAAAAAAAAAAACCCTTAAAGTGACACATATAAAGACATCTGCCAAAGAAAACACTGTCTTTTACCTTTTGAAGGTGGCTTTGGGCATACATGTGACAGCGTTTTCTGTTTGCAGTATTACTCCCACTCCCCTGGGTGAAGGCAAGAGCACCACAACCATCGGCCTGGTGCAAGCCCTGGGCGCTCACATGAAGCTCAATGTGTTTGCTTGTGTCCGACAGCCTTCCCAGGGACCCACGTTTGGTATTAAAGGTGAGTTTTGTAAGAGTGTAAACTCCGGGAGGAATTTCCCGTGTTCTATTACTGGTACTGTATGTATTAATGTGTGGTTTTGTCTGTTGTTGACAGGTGGTGCTGCGGGAGGGGGATATTCTCAAGTCATTCCGATGGAAGAGGTACAGCTTTGCTCTTCTGACATAAGAGTTCAAAGAAAGCAATAAACTTCAATGATTATTCTATTTTTCAGTTTAATCTCCATCTCACTGGTGACATTCATGCCATCACAGCTGCCAACAACTTGGTGGCTGCTGCTATTGATGCCCGCATGTTCCATGAAGCAACACAATCTGACAAGGTAGGTTTTCCTTTCTGTCAGTGGTATATATAAAAATATGCTTTCTTCAAATTAATTAATGAATCACCACCATAATCCTGCTCTCTTTATGCATATCTAGGCTCTGTATAACCGTTTGGTGCCACTCAGCGAAGGACAGAGGAAGTTCTCCTCGATCCAGATCAACAGGCTGAAAGTAAATGAGCACGCTGCACATGTGTAAGCTTTGATTCAAATGTATACAGGTCGCTTCGGACACCTAAGTTTTCTTCGTTTGTTTAGAAACTGGGCATAGAAAAGACCGATCCTTCTGCTCTCACGGAGGAAGAGATCGCCCGCTTTGCCCGCTTGGACATTGACCCTAGCTCTGTTACCTGGCAGAGAGGTATGAACAGCAGAGATGTCTCTCAATTCACACGACTCCTCAGAAGGTCTGCTGTGAGTTTGTCGGATTCACCCTCTTCTAGAAATACGTACGATGTCTGTGTGTTTCCCTTCAGTGCTGGATACCAATGATCGGTTCCTGAGGAAGATCACTATTGGCCAGTCTCCCACTGAAAAGGGATACACAAGAGAGGTAAAATAAGGCAGCTTTCTTGCTGTGGTGGCAAAAAAGCAGTCCAGCCTTTGAAAGAAGGTTTAATCATTTTCACACTCCGATGGGTCAGTCTAAACAAAGACAGCCGCTTTGGATGCTTTTTAGCAACAGAAGTATAATTAGTTTTATTTGTGAGATGCATTACTTGCAATGTGTTTCTCATGTTTTGTCCTCCAGGCCCAGTTTGACATCACTGTGGCCAGCGAAATCATGGCGGTGCTCGCCCTCACCAGCAGCCTGGAGGACATGCGACAGCGCCTGGCTAAGATGGTCGTAGCCACCAGCCGCAGCGGAGAGCCCATCACCACCGAGGATCTGGTGAGCCCCTCTTCATGACATGATGTCATGTAATATAAGCACTGTGAAAACAATGCTCATATAAGTGATTAATTTCTCTGCAGGGCGTGAGCGGTGCTCTAGCTGTGCTGATGAAAGACGCCATCAAGCCAAACCTGATGCAGACACTGGAGGTGGGGGGAAACACAGTGTGCATGCTAACCCATCCAGTTCTTATGCAGCATGCGAGCATCATGTTAAAAAAATTGCTGTTTTTTTTAAATCTATGTCAGTGATGCCTTTGCCTTTCATTACCAGCTTTGTAATGCATATGAATCATCTGAATCTACAGGGGAATCCTGTGTTTGTTCATGCTGGCCCCTTTGCCAACATTGCCCATGGAAACTCCTCCATTCTGGCTGATAAAATTGCTTTGAAGCTGGTTGGACCTGATGGCTTTGTAGGTAAGCTGAGAAATAGACTTTATTTTAGCATTTCTGCAGGGTTGGCTCATACCATATTGTAGAAGTGATGGAGTCAATGTTATATCAGTGTATAATAATAGTCAGTATTCCTGACAGCTAGGATTCTGATACACTTTTCTGCCCCTGTCATTTATATCCACCAGTGACAGAAGCTGGTTTCGGTGCTGACATCGGCATGGAGAAGTTCTTCAATATCAAGTGCCGCTACTCGGGCCTGAGGCCTCACGTGGTGGTGTTGGTGGCGACTGTCCGAGCTCTGAAGATGCACGGAGGAGGACCAACAGTGAGTTTCCCTTTGCCTTGGTGCAGCACATCAGTTCATTCACTGTCTGAAACGAGCTGGTTTAGCTTAATTCCCACTTGAGCTGACTTTATTGTTATTGGCTGCCCCTCATTATTAGAGGATTAGAACTGAAGGTGGGTGGACGTTCTCAGTCAGAGCTGTGCCCGAGATGACCATGTTTCACTTGTCTCGCTTGTTCAGGTCACTGCTGGAATGCCGCTGCCTAAGGAATATGTGGAAGAGGTAAAGAATGCCTATTCAATATAAATGATAATATTCTGATCAAGGGCTTGAGATGAATGGTAGGTCAACATTGTTTGCTTATTAGTTTGTACTAATAAATAAATGATGTCCTTGAGGTACATCGGCTGCATCACGTGTGATCCAAGCTTTTCAATCTTTAAAGCTTTGTCTGTGTTCTTAAATGAATGTTTGTGTACCTTTGCGTAGAACCTTGAGCTGCTGGAGAAGGGCTGCAACAACATGAGGAAGCAGATAGAAAATGCAAAGCACTTTGGCGTACCTGTGGTGGTGGCTGTGAACGCTTTCAAGTAAGTGATGGGCAATAGTTAAAGAAAAGAATACTAAAGTTTTCTGTAACCACGTGCACATATTTCACTCAGTGCTGCATTAACCAGCATTTTCTCACATTCCTTTGTTGTTGCGTTCCATCCTGTAGGACAGACACTGAGGCCGAGCAAGAATTGGTTTGCACCATGGCTAAAGCTGCTGGAGCGTTCGATGCTGTGCGATGCTCCCACTGGGCTGAGGGTGGAGCTGGTGCTGTGGCACTTGGCGAGGCTGTGCAGAGGGCGTCTGGGGCCGCCAGCAACTTCAAGTTCCTGTATGATTTGGAGGTACAGGCTCTAACCTTGATTGTTTTCATTCCTCTTTTTTTTTCCCTTTTATTTTTTTTTTTTAAACAACCTCTATTAAACTTAAAGATGGCTTAAAAATA
The DNA here is from genome assembly GCF_007364275.1 of Archocentrus centrarchus. Classification (NCBI taxonomy): domain Eukaryota; kingdom Metazoa; phylum Chordata; class Actinopteri; order Cichliformes; family Cichlidae; genus Archocentrus; species Archocentrus centrarchus. The sequence goes on from NC_044367.1 coordinate 8,983,743, forward strand.
AGTGTCTATTTTTTTATTCCACTTTAGCTTCCCATTGCTGATAAGATTCGGGTAATTGCTCAGAAGATCTACGGAGCAGACGATATCGAACTTCTCCCAGAGGCCCAGCACAAGGTGGCGCTCTACACCAAGCAGGTCAGCATCCCTCCGCTGTTGTTTCCTGTCCTGTCAGGCCTGTTTCTTGGCTTCTGCTGCCAGTTGAGATCATCTTAATTAGAGCAGAGAAAATAAATCTTTGTAAGGCTTCTTTTTTTTGTTTTTGTTTTTGCCTCTCCCTCAGGGTTTCGGCAGTCTTCCAATTTGCATGGCAAAGACGCACCTATCGCTCTCCCATGAAGCGGAAAAGAAGGGTGTGCCCACTGGTTTCATCCTGCCAATCAGAGACATCAGAGCCAGTGTGGGTGCTGGCTTTCTGTACCCATTGGTTGGCACGGTAAGCTCTCATTCACGCCCTCCCTTTCTGTAGTTCTGCCACACATTCACATGTGACTCCTTAAATGGAGCTGAACAAAACTTTATTTTCTCCACCCAGCTGTTTTATTATTGGTTATTACCAGGATACAGCTTTAATAAAACCCAGCTCATAAACCCATATTTTATTCACAAAACATAGAAAACTTCAAATATTTAAACTGAGACATTTTACTATTTCATGAAAAATATTAGTTCATTTAACACATCTCAGAAAGCCTGGGACAGGGCAACAGAAGGCTGGAAAAGTAAGTGGTTCTAAAAAGAAACACCTGGAGGTTAATGAGGTTAATTGGCAACAGGTCAGTAACATGATTGTGTATAAAAAGATTATCTCAGCGAGGCAGAGTTTCTCAGAAGTAAACATGGGCAGGGATTCACCAATCTGCAAAAAGCTGTACAAATTGTGAAACAATTTCAGAATAATGTTCCTCAACATAAAATTGCAAAGACTTTGAATATCTCATCATCTACAGCACATAATGTCAGCAAGATTCTGAGAATCTGGAGAAATCTGTGTGCAAAAGGGACAAGCCTGAAAATCAGTGTTTTATACCCGTGATCTTCAGGCCCTCGGGCAGCACTGCATTAATAACAGGCCTGGAAATCACTGCATGAGCTCTGAAATCAGTGTGTGAGAACACTATGCCATCCACAGGGTAAAGCTCTGTCATGCAAAGAAGAAGCCACATGTGAACGTGATTGAGAAACGGCGCTATGGAGAGGGAATATCCAGCTTCTTATAAGCGGTCAGTTTAAAAGCCTGGATCTCTGATGGTATGGGGGTGCATTAGTGCCTTTTGGATTTGGCAGCTTGCATGTCTGGAAAAGCACCAACATACACCATACTCCATTTTCATATTTCAGCAAGATGATGCTAAACCACATACGGCATCTATTACAACAGCATGGCTTTGTAGTAGAAGAGTTGAGGTGCTGAACTGTCCTGCCTGCAGTCCAGATCGTTAACCAACTGAAAATAATTTGGAGCATCATGAAAGGAGCAACACAACAAAGAAGACCCAGGACTGATGAGCAGCTAGAATCCGATATGAGACAAGAACGGAACAACTTTCCTCCCCCCAAAAAATGCAACAGCTTGTCTCAGTTCCTGGATGTTTACAGACTCTTTTGAAAAGAAGAGGGGATGCTGCACGTAGCCCTATCGCAACTTGTTCTAAAATGATACATCTCAGAAATCGTAAACAAAAGTTTATTGTGAACAACATATGGGTTCATAAAATTTGCAGATCTTTGCATTCTGTTTTTATTATTTACAGTCTACGTTGGTGTCCCATCTGTTTTGGAATTGGATTTGTAAACTCCGTTCTGTCTCTGTGTTTCTAATAGATGCCCACCATCCCCGGCCTCCCCACCCGGCCCTGTTTCTATGATATTGACCTGGACCCTGAGACTGAACAGGTCAATGGACTCTTCTGAAGAGAACAAAAGTGTCCTCAGCCTGTTTGATGGTAAGGAAAGTAAGTTGAAACATAGAGACATACAGTAGAGAACATCATCAGCAGATCATAACTGTTTCCTCTTTATTGTGTAGACATTACCCATCAGCCCCCTGAGCTCCAATGAAATGTGAAGAACTAACTGGAAGCACCTCAAGCTCATGTGCTGTTTCTCACGTTGATTCTGGCATCTGTAAATAATGGATTGGATTTGTCCAGAAGGCTGCTAATGATAAATCAAAGAACAGATTTTCTCCCTGCTAGCGCAGATCCAAGATAGACTTTTCACAACAGGGACGTGTTATTTCATTACATTGCTGGCTGAACATCTCAGATTCCCCAGGCTCTTTTAACTAACTACTTGTGTATATTTTGTGAGCGCCACATCAGAAGCATCTCCTCCAGGTCTGTCTTTAACTAGAAGCTGTGCCTTTTTAAATAATGTATTATTATTATAAAGTAAATCTAAAAAAAAAAAAAAGTTCCCTTAAAATTTCTTTTTTATTTTTGTATAATTTGTTTGATCCCATCTGATTGCCCCATAAATTTACCTTTTGGCCGTCTTGCTTTAATCTAACACTAACATTTTTAGAGAAGTCACAATATTTGCTGTAAAGCTCATTGGCCATGACGTTGTAAATCAGTGATTTCTACATGTTCAATAAAGGCTTTGTAGGAGAAAGTTTCATAGAACTCCTTTTTCCCCCAGAGATGTGAATTTTCCACATTTTAACATGCATTCCTTTTTCTTTTTTTCTTTTTTTTTTTTTTTACTGCAGTTTATCATCTGCCTTATTATAATAATAATAATAATAATAATAATAATAATAATAATAATAATGTTTCCTGTTAGTGTGGCTTTTTAAAAAACATGTTTCCTACACTTAAGTATTCCTCAGTTTTGAGTATTCCTCTTTAGCACATCCCCACTGGGTTATCAGCCCTTCCTTTACAGCATTTTAAAGGTAAACCTTGTGGAAAGCCTTCCCAGAACAGTTGAAGCTGTTATAGCTGCACAGGGTGTGCTGACACCATATTAAATCTTATGGATTAAAAATGGGATGTTCAAATGTGTGTGTGAAGGCAGACGAGCAAATATGTTTAGAAATATAGTGTATATAATTTCACAGACTGAGTGATGGCCTCACTGATACTAGTCTTTCTGTTAAAACAAGTTTGACTAACAGCAGGTTGAGTAAGGTATGATACACTCTGGTCTCATTAAGTATTAAGTGTATACACTAAAACACTCGAGAAACAGGTTTTTTCAGCGTCTCAGGTACCAAAGTTTTAGCCCACAGGAAGTTTTAGCCCAAGTATTTGAAACTGGAGTTTCTGGTGGAGCACACTGTCAGTGTGAAAACCGCATTTCCCATCCTGCTTTGTTTCTTGTTTTGGTAACACTATAATACGGTCTGCGACTAAGGGTGTAACTCCCCGCCTAGTCCTACCTTTACAGATTGAAATTAAAATAGGGACTGTTTACTGTTAACACTTAGTGTAATTACAGGATCTGTTTTCACACAGAACATATTAGTCATTTAATGTAAGAAAAACAGGTGAAATCTGAAAAAAGTTCCCATCTGATCACCCCAGATAACCTGATTTATTTAAAGTACAACAAATTTAGTATATTTGATAAAACCATGCAAAACTTTACCTTCTATGATAAACTACGCATATTTTCCAAGTTGCAGGTCCTTGGCGTACTTGGAGATGCATCAAAATTTAGCGCTTCAAATTGCATTATTTGTTTTCCAGCTTTTTTTTTGAGCCCTCATAACTTCTGAAGTGCAGGAGGCATCTACATTAAATCCATTCAAACTCTGGTTAAAAAGTCAGAGCAAATAACTTTTACACACTCAAAGTGTCACAATCTCAAAACCAAAGTCTCATTTTTGTTCAGCACAATTTTTTACATACCCAACTTTTAGAATCAACATTATGGCATTTATCATAGTTTCAATAGCAAAACTGCACCAGTTTTTTAGCACTTGGGAATTTGAAGCTTCTTTCATCTAGTTTGAAAATCTTATCTATGCAGAAAAAGACTCCACTCCTGTGTACTTTAAGGGTCTGTAGCTCTGTGTGCTGCTTTGGGAAATATTTTTTTTTCACCACATAGTAAGATTTTGTATTAACCACCATGAATAATGATGTGGATTGTGTGGATATGTTTAGCTAAAGTTGTTAGTGTGCAGTAGTGTATGAAAGGGTTTGATCAGCATTTTGAACACCAGTGTGTCAGTGTCAATCCACCAATTACTGTGAGAAATGAAACATACACATATACTATATAGTATTGTGTGACATGCCTTTCTTAATCCATATGATTTAATATCAAGCAGCCATAACAGCTTTGATTTGTCTGGGAAGGCTTTTCACAAGGTGTAGGAGTGTTTCTGGAGATTTTTGACCATTCTTCCAGAAGCACTAATGTTGGACGAGAAGGCCCAGCCCACTGTCTCCTCTCTAATTAATCCCAAAGGCGTTCTATCAGGTTGAGGTCAGGACTCTGTGCAGGCCAGTCAAGTTCTTCCACACTTAATTTGCTCAGCCAAGTATCCATGGTGCTTTGGGTATGGCCCCTTCCTGTTCCAACATGACTGCACACCAGTGCACAAACTGTTCCCACAAAAATGGGAGCATGAAATTGTCCAAAATGTCTTGGTATGCTGAGGCATTAAGAGTTCCTTTCACTGGAACTAAGGAGACAGCCCAACTCATGAAAAACACCCCACCAAACTTTACACTTGGCACAATGCAGTCAAGCAAGTATTGTTTCCATGGTAACCTTCAAACCCAGATTTGTCCATGTGTTTGCCAGATGGAGAAGTGTGATTATCACTCCAGAGAACATGTCTCCACTGCTCTAGAGTCCAGTGGTGGCATGCTTCATACCACTATATCTGATGCTTTGCATTGAGCTTGGAAGGCAGGGGCACCAAGTGATGGTGTATTGCTACTTCTATCACTACGGCTTTCTTGCACTCTGCTGTTATGTGCTGGATTGTCTCAGGGGCATCTCTGCACAGCCTGCACATGGGGTAGACCCCAGCCTCTATTGATATTATGCTTAGAGCTTGTTATGCTTAGTGTCTCTGTGCTGTCTTTGATACCAGCTTTGTCCAGCCATTGGAAAAATTTTTTTTCTTTATCAGGCACTTCTTCCTTTAATTATGGAGTTCCACAGGGTTCTGTGCTGTGACCAATTTTATTTGCATTATACATGCTTCCCTTAGGCAGTATTATTAGAAAGCATTGCATCAATTTTCATTGTTAGGCAGATGATACTTATTTATCTATGAAGCCAGATGACACACATCAATTAGTTAAACTGCAGGAATGTCTTAAAGATATTAAGGCCTTGATTACCTCTAATTTCCTGCTTCTAAATTCAGATTCAATTCAATTCAATTCAATTTTATTTATATAGCGCCAAATCACAACAAACTGTCGCCTCAAGGCGCTTTGTATTGTGGGTAAAGACCCTACAATAATACAGAGAAAACCCAACAGTCAAAACGACCCCCTATGAGCAGCACTTGGCGACAGTGGAAAGGAAAAACTCCCTTTTAACAGGAAGAAACCTCCATCAGAACCAGGCTCAGGGAGGGGCAGTCATCTGCCGCGACCGGTTGGGCTGAGGGGAGAGAAAGACATGCTGTGGAAGAGAGCCAGAGATTAATATCAATTAATGATTAAATGCAGAGTGGAGTATAAACAAAGTAAATAAGGTGAATGAGAAACAGTGCATTATGTGAACCCCCCAGCAGACTAGGCCTATAGCAGCATAACTAAGGGATGGTTCAGGGTCACCTGATCCAGCCCTAACTATAAGCTTTATCATAAAGGAAAGTTTTAAGCCTAATCTTAAAAATAGAGAGGGTGTCTGTCTCCCGAATCCAAGCTGGAAGCTGGTTCCACAGAAGAGGCGCCTGAAAGCTGAAGGCTCTGCCTCCCATTCTACTCTTAAGTATCCTAGGAACCACAAGTAAGCCAGCAGTCTGAGAGCGAAGTGCTCTGTTGGGGTGATATGGTACTATGAGGTCTTTGAGATAAGATGGTGCCTGATTATTCAAGACCTTGTATGTGAGGAGAAGAATTTTAAATTCTATTCTAGATTTAACAGGGAGCCAATGAAGAGAAGCCAATATGGGAGAAATCTGCTCTCTCTTTCTAGTCCCTGTCAGTACTCTAGCTGCAGCATTTTGGATCAGCTGAAGGCTTTTCAGGAAGCTTTTAGGACAGCCTGATAATAATGAATTACAATAATCCAGCCTAGAAGTAATAAATGCATGAATGAGCTTTTCAGCATCACTCTGAGAAAGGATGTTTCTAATTTTAGAAATATTGCGCAAATGCAAAAAAGCGGTCCTACATATTTGTTTAATATGTGCATTGAAGGACATATCCTGGTCAAAAATGACTCCAAGATTTCTCACAGTGTTACTGGAGGCCAAAGTAATGCCATCCAGAGTAAGTATCTGGTTAGACACCATGTTTCTAAGATTTGTGGGGCCGAAAACAAGAATTTCAGTTTTATCTGAATTTAGAAGCAGGAAATTAGAGGTAATCAAGGCCTTAATGTCTTTAAGACATTCCTGCAGTTTAACTAATTGATGTGTGTCATCTGGCTTCATTGATAGGTAAAGCTGAGTATCATCTGCATAACAATGAAAATTGATGCAGTGCTTTCTAATAATAGTGCCTAAGGGAAGCATGTATAATGTAAATAAAATTGGTCCTAGCACAGAACCCTGTGGAACTCCATAATTAACCTTAGTGTGTGAAGAAGACTCCCCATTTACATGAACAAATTGGAGTCTATGAGAAATATAAAACTGAAATTCTTGTACTCAGCCCCACAAATCTTAGAAACATGGTGTCAAACCAGATACTTAATCTGGATGGCATTACTTTGGCCTCCAGTAACACTGTGAGAAATCTTGGGAGTCATTTTTGACCAGGATATGTCCTTCAATGCACATATTAAACAAATATGTAGGACCGCTTTTTTGCATTTGCGCAATATTTCTAAAATTAGAAACATTCTTTCTCAGAGTGATGCTGAAAAGCTAATTCGTGCATTTATTACTTCTAGGCTGGACTATTGTAATTCATTATTATCAGGCTGTCCTAAAAGCTCCCCGAAAAGCCTTCAGCTGATCCAAAATGCTGCAGCTAGAGTACTGACAGGGACTAGAAAGAGAGAGCAGATTTCTCCCATATTGGCTTCTCTTCATTGGCTCCCTGTTAAATCTAGAATAGAATTTAAAATTCTTCTCCTCACCTACAAGGTCTTGAATAATCAGGCACCATCTTATCTCAAAGACCTCATAGTACCATATCACCCCAACAGAGCACTTCGCTCTCAGACTGCTGGCTTACTTGTGGTTCCTAGGATACTTAAGAGTAGAATGGGAGGCAGAGCCTTCAGCTTTCAGGCCCCTCTTCTGTGGAACCAGCTTCCAGCTTGGATTCGGGAGACAGACACCCTCTCTATTTTTAAGATTAGGCTTAAAACTTTCCTTTTTGATCAAGCTTATAGTTAGGGCTGGATCAGGGAACCCTGAACCATCCCTTAGTTATGCTGCTATAGGCCTAGGCTGCTGCGGGGTTCCCATAATGCACTGTTTCTTTTCATTCACCTTATTTACTTTGTTTATACTCCACTCTGTATTTAATCATTAATTGTTATTAATCTCTGTCTCTCTTCCACAGCATGTCTTTTGAATTGAACTGAACTGAACTGAACTGAACTGAACTGAGTTGAATTGAATTGAATTCTTCTATCTGCAGGTGGTACATGCCCTACAGGGGCCTGGCCTTCCATGATGGTTCCTGTTCTTTTTTCCATCTCTTTCTCAGGTTTTTGCTGCCTGAGCTACTCACTAAGCAGGTGCATTTTGGTTTAGTGTTGTTCATCTGAGGTTGTATTTATCTAATATTATGACCTGCTAAGGATCAGATTATTTTTTATTATGTTTAGATCCATAAAACCATTGAAAAAGAGTTGAAAGAGGGTGTGATTTCTTTTTAGTGTGGCTGTAGGTATTAGAATGTGTTTGAAACTATAGACACGGTCCGCGCCAGCACTCACGTAGGTTTTGATGCTCATTTAGCCCAAAGAAGCCTAAAGACTGACATAAAAAAAACATTTTTGTTCAGCACTCACTACCAGTTCAGACTGCAACAGTTATAACACCGTCCTCCCTGTCTTGGTATTTTATAATAGCTCCATGCAAGACAGCACACGTCTTTCACTGTGTTAAAGAATCCATTCAGAACTAGGTCTGAAGTGTTGCATCAGGTTAAAAGGACAGTGCATCATGAGACATATTGATAGGTGCCAAGAAGTTTTGAAGAACACACCTAAAATTGTGTTGTTTCATTTGTTGTGTAGTGTAAAGATTTATCTCCTATCTTCTTAACAAATCATCATAGCTCACAAGCCTTTTTTTAGGTCATACCTGAAAAATAATTTGTACTTAAACTGAAGGGCATTGCATGTACCTGTTCCATCTGATCAAGCACAAACTTGAATATTTTGACTGCTTTACTGCCATAAAAATAGTTGGGTATTTGGTTTAGCTGCAAAAATCTTTTCAAATCATATTCATTTGGGTGACACACCCTGAATTTTTACATTTCTTTTAAGGACTGCACGAAACAGAGCAAAAACAATGCTGCATCTGCTTTATACTTGCAGTCATTTGTCAGTGTATACAGTTTATGAAATGAATGACGGAGCACCTTGTGGACGTGATGTGACAGTGCAGCTGGACTTTGGGGCCTCTCAAGTAAATGCCTGATTTTACCACCACTGAGGAATTAAGGATCTGGTGGAGAGTGGAGGCTCAAGCAGGAAGTTTGTTTGTAAAATAAACATTTTTAAGAAACATCTGTTGCATTTATGGACATGGAGGAGCCTCATTGTTTAACTTTTATTGTCACTTTCTGCTGATTTAATTGGCTTGGGCCAGCTTGAGATCTTTCATTTGAATTCTAGATACATTGCCATTGATCATCAAAAGGGTTTGAACCCCCATCATGGTTTTACACACCCCCCCCCCCCCCCCCCCCCAAAAAAAAAACCAAAAAAAAAAGAACTAGAAATTGCCCTGTCAAGTTTTACTTAGACAGATGCATTGTTTGCCTGTTTTGTTGGAGAAATAACATTTGAACTCAGCATGAAACCTGGGAATTTATACTATCTGTCAATCTGAAACATGTCTAAATTTAAAGCAGGCTTAGTCCATGTCCTTAAATATGTAAATCTGAACTGTAAACAGCCAGTATCATTTCTATTTTGATAATACTTTGAAGCCAATGTAGGCACAGCACTGACTCTCAACTTCACCTGCCTGGACACTGTTACCTGGCACAGAGGTTGGAACAGCAAAGATGTCTCTCAGTACACATGACTCCTCAGAAGGTCTCCTGTGAGTGTATTGCATTCACCCTCATCTACAAATACTTATGATGTCTGTGTGTTTCACTACACTGCACTTTCATTGCATGGCAAAGACCCACTTATCGCTCTCTCATAAAGCAGACAAAAAGAGCTGCTTTCATCCTGCCAACCAGAGACATCAGTCAGAATCAAGATATTAGGGCATCGCTTTTCAGCTGCATCTGAAAAAAAACAAACATTTCTACACCTCCCTGTTTTTTCTTTATCAAATCCTGATTAATTTACCTGTGTGTGGAAAAAAAGTGGGCCTAGGCAGGATTTTCAGTCTTCTTGTGTGTGAACAAGGTGTGGAAACAGATGTGCTGGAAAACTCAACTACAATGGATTTGACAGCATTCTTTGCAATTTGCCGCATTCTTCAACAAAACAGCTGAGAAGCTTGGAGGCAGATTTTGATGATCTGAAGAACCGGCTCTTCAATCCCCAGCTGACACCCCCTCCCCACCCGCTACAGAAATCTACCCAAATGACATTCAAACAGCAAACATCACTGTCAGCTTTGTTGGCACTCATGCATGCACACTGTTGTAAGTCACACTTGCTCATGCAGCACCTGGTATATTAACTGACCTAACCTAATTTCTGTGGGTTAGGTGGTTTCTATAGGGCTGGACCAAAACAGCCTGTGACACTTCATCCGAACTCAAAGAAAAGACTTTATATTTCTTCAGTGTTACGATTTCTGTCAAGACAAAACCAAAGTGAGGACAGTTCACTCAGGTTTATTGCGGAGGAACAAGTTGTTCTTGATAAGATCATAACCCCTATCCTGAGATGCTGACAGGGACTGTACTGTAGGTGCGACTGCTACAAGATTAGGAATCGAGCAGAAACGAGAACTAAAGCTACTAAACAATGTTTTTTACATAAAAGAGAGGCAGGGTCTCAAGAAAATCGGATCAGATGATGTCAGATAATCTCATCTCTGCCATACTAAAAATAGCACAGTGAGTCAGAAAATGTGAACCATTTTACACAAACAATGAAGTGTACTGGAGGGAACTGCGCTAGTCAACAAGTGACTCATCGCAGTGCTGCTGATTGTAATAACACAGTCATTAATGGGAAAGAAAATTTCATTTCAGGACACATTGTTGCTGATGATGTCTTGAGGAATCTCTGATAAGCAATACATACCTGATGCAGTAGGCAAGACAATTCGTGCCTTATCTCTGTCCGCCACACCTCTATTTAAAGACGGTCGAGGTAAACAATGTCTGTGTATTAGTGATGCACTTGAGCCTGTGGTAAATAGTTGCAAGACAGGTAAGAAGGCCTGTCACCATGGCTGACAGTTTTATGTCAAATTTTGTAGAGGGCAGGGGTGTAACCGGGGGTGGTGTGTGTGTGTGTGTGTGTGTGTGTGTGTGTGTGTTATGAAATGGAACCAGTCGAACGAGGACTATGAAAATGTAGTTTTCCATAGCAGGAGTTGTTTAATTAAACTTTAATGGCCCTCATACCTGCCAAAGGTCACCTTTAAATACATTTTTTTAATAAAATTTTTATTTTTTCAGTGTATGAAATCCAACATACATCAACACAAATCAAAGTTTTGGGTCCTGAACTGCGTTCTCAATGGAAATCCGACCAAAAGGGTTTTACGTGCTCATGTCATGACATGGTGACATTTTGGTGGGACATGATTTTCCCAAAGTCTCAAGAATCAGAGGTTTACTGTTAATCTATTGGCATGATTTGTTCTTTTAATGGCCATACTAATACTACTGTATATTGAATTAATGATCATTCAGACTCAACATCCTAAACAATCAATCAAACCACAATAGTCTGCCAGAGCACAATAGGAAACTGAATGTTCTGTACCATATCAGTGTCCGGAGATGACTGTGGTATGAAGCACTGTGACACTGATGCCTGGCTTTTCTGACCTCTGATGTTTCTGCAGTGTTGCTCTCCTGATCCATGCTGCCTTATATCAGACAGCCCGCCATGCGCACTCAACATACTCACTGACAAATGTTACAGTTTGCCTTAAAACTCATCCCCACTGATGCTGTTCAGCCATGGATGTCCATCTTTACACGTTGGGTGCAGTAGCGGACATTTTTAAAAGGTGCAGGTGTCACTAGGAAACAGTGACAGCAGAGCCCATAGACATTTGTCTATGGCAGCAGGAGCTGGCGACACCAGTCTGTGGCAGCCTGGGGGGTCCTAAGAGGATCCACGACAATTTTGCTGGCCTTAGTATTTCCTGTATTTTATTCTGTGCTTAATCGTTACATTTAGTTTTGATGTGTACAGAGATGAGTACTGGACAGTTTTGAAAATACAGAACAAATCGCATCATGTATTGGTTCAATACCAGATGGAACATTTAATTGCAAAATAAAGGACGATTCCATATTTTACGGGACGGGTGGCAACCCTATTTTCAGCTCCCTTGCAGACACTGTAAATCCTTATATTGTCTCTTTGTGAGCGACTCTCCAAATCTGTTAGCTTGTCCTCTAGCTTCTTGTGTAGCTTTAGCATCTCTGCCACAGCCTCCTCCACAGTTTGTATCATCTCCTTGGCTTGTGCTCTGTTCTGCTTCTTCCAGTCTTGATTGACTTGATTGACTCCAATTTTTTTTGTTTTCCTGATGAAAATTTCTGATTTCATGAAGGATTTTGCTAATTCTGATTTTGCTACTTAGCTTTAACGTTGGCTGCACTTCTCCTCACACCTAAAAATAGACTTCTCAAGGTGATAAATGGCATATATAAACCCTTTTTAATAAGTACTCGCAAGGGTGTAGGAATGGATTTACTATTGGGGGGGGACACATATTGGAAACCTGACAGATGCGTAAATACTCTGAGCAAAGCATAAAAAAAAGCAATTTGATCTTTCACTTTCTTCTTTTTCAAATGCTTCTTGGAAAAACTGTGTTGTGTGCACCTATATTACTGCTTACATATGTATATGTTTTATAATTGTAAGACGCGGGCAAACCACCAAACAAAATGTCTTTTATCAAGCACAATGACCATGTCATTCCAGGGCTTTCACACTTACTTTATCAGGTGGCTAGCAAGCTAAATATTGTACAAGTGACCATCCCAGGATTAAGATGACTGGAAAAGATTTGGTTTCTATATATGAAAGTAAACTGACAACAAGACGTTATCCCTTTTACTACCACAGGGGTCAAGGCCACCAGTGACCCCTGTGGTAGTAGATTACCTTTCACTACCACAGGGATCACCGGTTACCCCTGTGGTAGTACAAGGGTTATAAACAAGCCATATTCATGGCAACATTTCAAACACTCAGAACAGTTCAGAGGGGGGCGGGGGAGGCGCCTTCAAAATAAAAGCACCCGAGTTAAAGATTTCAAAATCTTTTTTTTTTTCTCCTGGCAGTGTAACTTTTGGGTGGGACAAACGCGCCTGTCTCCAATATTTGGGGGACCCCCACTCACACTTGCTCATTTAATCAAGTGCATGTGATTAAATGATTATTAGAGATAGTTAATGTTAGCTAGTTAAACCTTTGGTAGGATAAGAATATCAGTTATGCTTTATTGCATAACTTTTATGCATATTGTAAAGTTTTGTGGTATATAAGATAGGAGGTAAATCCAGGTAAGTCAGACATATTTTGTTTGTCTTTCAGTGTATGAAGTCATTCTGCTTCCTCAATTTTTCCTTAGGACTCCCAGTGAACATAAGCTGTTACTGCAAATTAAGCATAGGAACAAAGATGTGTTAAATTTACTACTACTTTCTTGAAATGCTGAGCAACACAGCGGAGACACTAAAATGCTGCCCTTCTATAAGGAATTCTTAAAATTTGAGCACCACGGTGTGAGATTAATGGGTTAATAATCAAAAATCTGAATGTGTGTCTGAATGACTGCCACACATTGTTAATGTTTTTCACCTTCCTCACTCCTCCCCCACTACTTCTGATGCAGTCTGTTATTGTGTGTTTTTCCCTCAGGTGTGTCTGTTCTGGGCTGATGAACTGAAAACCAATAAAAAAAGGGAGGAGAATACTGGTTCCTTTACTTCTTTCATTAAGTCACCTTCCAGCCACTGCAGTTATTTAAATGCTTTACACAAAAAAAGCCTCAGGAAGCTTTGACGCTTTCAAAAAAGGTTCGTTTCTTGAAGCTTCATGTGCACACATGAAGCCCCTCTGTGTCACAGCAAAGTGGCCAAACTCCAATACTAACACTAGATTTTGCGGGGATCCATTATGTTTTCATAAATTACACCAACACTCGAACTGTTTCTTAAACGAGCGAGGCTTCAGGCGTGATCAGTGACGTCACTCCCACACAAGCCTGCTTTATAAAAGACTTCCTGGATTTCTAGACACACCCTCTCAGGCCTCGGCACAGCAATCCCATCACTAGTTTGCACTTCTCTGCCGTTGTTTCTTTTGTGTTTGATGGGTCTGTTTATTCTGTTTTCTGATTCTGGGCTTCAATGGAGGATACCAGGCCCTTTGTGACTATGTAGCTTTCCCTATTTTATTATTATTATTATTATTTTGTTTGGTGGTGATGCTGTTTTATGGTTAACATATTTTGTTCTTCTTGTTTGTTAATAGATGATACAAATTCTTAACTTAACTCATACTTTTAGAAAGCCTTCATGAGGGTTGTAATAGCATACATGGTAATTTACTGACTACCATAAATCTATTGGGTTACAGGCATATACACACCATCAATGTCTGCTGCAGATCTGCGTGCAGTACCTTTATGATTCGATTGCCTCCTTACGTGACTTGCAGGATGTGAGATTTGTGACGCATTGTGTGCCCATTTGAAGATGTGCACACTGTGGTCTTAAAGGCGTAGCCACGGTCGGCACCAGCATCCAGGCAGGCTTTAGTGTTTCAATGGTGCTTATTTGATACTCAGGAGTCCAAAGGCCACCTTTATAAAAACACCACTACCACCAGTTCAGACTAAAACAATAACATACTCAACAGTAACATCCTGGTTGTCTACCTTGGTATTTGCGATAATTATATACAACACAGTGAACGCCTTTCACTATCTGAAAACATCCAAGCAAAACTGGTTCTGAAATATCTCATGATGTGAGGCAGATGGTGTGTTATGAGACAAACAAGAGTCTCATAACTGACAGGAGAGGAAGAGCTGGGTTGCATGCAGGTGTGTCCGTTCCATCTAAACATGCACAAACTTGAGTCTTTGGTGTGACTACCTTTCTGCCGTGCAAACAGGAAGCCACCAGCAAAAATCTTCTTGAATTTTTAAAATTTGTATTAGATGCCCTGAAATGTTTTCCATGCATAAAACAGAAAAACAAAAACAAAAAAAACAGTACTGCAGTCTTAAACAAACAGATGAACATCTGTAAATGCATGGTAAAGGTAATGAAATAAACACATCAAAGTGGAAACTTCTTTGAGTCTGCAGTAGAAGCAGTCAGCTTTCTGAACTAAGTCTTTACTCCAGTCCCAGTGGATTTTTCTAATCATACAAAAAAAAATGCACTTGTTTTTTACGTTATGGCTGGTTTTGTTTTTGTTTTTTGTGTTTTTTTTTAGATTTTCAGCTTAAACCCACAAAAGCTTATGATGTCCCCTGGTGGAGACTTTGTAGTTCAACCACTTTGCATGCAACTGACTCTGGGACATGAGGAATTTGAACCCACCGCTCATCTATCCCAATCATCAACTAATCCATCATAGTTTTACACACAGAACACGTGCTGGGCTCTAAAAGCCCAAACCAGCAGCTTCAAATGGTTAATGGGGAGCCAGTGCAACAGAATCAACAGCCATGTGACACTTGAGTCACATCATTGTTGATCCAAATAAGGGCATGAATAACAATGCATGACCAAATGGCAATATTACTTAAGTGATGAAAGCAAGAGTTCATGTTTGGTGTAGAATTAGTGGATTAGTGTAGTGGAATTAGGTCTCCAGATAGAGTATTGATGTTTTATACTGTTGTAGCAGTTTGGCAATGACTTCGTGTTTGTCTTAAGGTTTGTCTTGGATTCAAGTTTAATGGATTACCCTCCTTTAAAATAAATAAATAAATAAAAATCTGTGCAACCTGTGCAGAACTCCTCCAGTTAAAGCAGATTTTATTTGTTTGGCATGCTGCCTTATTCATCTGCAAATGGTTAAAGTCAAACATCTTTGAAATGAAGTCTGTATTGTTCTAAAAGACTCCATGCATCTGTTTTGGATGAATGAGCCACTGTGGGGTCTGCCAGAAATTCATAAATCATGTGAATACACGAGACAGTCTTCTTGTTTTCTATATTAGTTTATTGGAGACATATTTATCTCTTAACAGTGACCACAAAATGATGATTCAGTGATTTTGTCATTATTTATTTGCCACAGCCAGGTTTCCCTTTGCCACACCCGTGTTCAGCTCCTTTTCCGTGTTCATGGCCTTTTCCGTGCTCATGGCCTTTTCCGTGCTCATGGCCTTTTCCGTGTTCATGGCCTTTTCCGTGTTCATGGCCTTTTCCGTGTTCATGGCCTTTTCCTTTGTGTGCGCCCTGCAAACAACCATGAAAAAAAAAAAAAATGACTGATGCAGTTTACTGAAACTCAGGTGGCAGCAAACTCCAAAAGGTTGTCAAAGTTGCACCTCTCCCCATGGTTGGAAACCAGACTTGATGCTTTTTAGGGAATCTGCCATCTCCTGTGAATCAGTACACTTCACAATTGTCGCCCTGTCAAAAGCACGTGCCAAAAGTGAGGTCACAACTTCTGGCGCACTTTTTGGCTGTCTGTGCACCTCTCTTTATACACAGCACAGCTGCACTGAAGACAGGAGTGTACCATCATGCTGGTTTTTACTGTTATTTCAATTATCTATCAGTACAGGGGCTGAAGGACATGTGACAAGAATGCAAAAAGATGAGAAAACTAGGGCAAAAAAAAAAAAATAAAATAAAGGCAATTCCTTTGCCTCCTGTTTTGACTTCTACTGCTAACACGGATAAGGTTTTGCCTGAGTGGTGACACTCCAACAAAGCGCCCTGCAGCATTTTTGCAGTTTAGCTTCATGTGGCATGTAAAATTTTCATATAGATAACAAAATGATCCAAATGACAAATATTGATTTATTTTGTAAGATAAGTTTTGAATTTATTACTTCACAGTGCGTAAAGTAAAAAAGGAAAAGAAAAAAAGTATCCCAACCATGGGAAGAGATGATGACAAACACGTGCTACAAGATTACAGAGCCAATCATGGAAGCAAAAAGCGAACAAGTGAAAGCTTTCTTACGTTGTTTGAATCCACAGGTGGCTTTAAGAGAGGAAATTTGCTTTGTTAGTATAAGTTTGTTCTGCTGTGTGTCGCAGGTGTAAAGAAATCTAAGGAAATAAATTCACTCACCTGAGCATTGGCTGCGATTGGAAAAACAACAAGCAAAATTGTTAACTTAAGAAAGACTAGAAAGCAAATGCGTCACATAACTTTTGCAGGACAGCACAGACAATGCTGCCTCTCAGCAACTCGAGACAGGCAGTCACATTTGTATTTAACAAAGAGCACATTGTGTTTGCAGAACTATGCTCATCTGTTTATGTGCATAATAGCAAAATGAAAATAAAACAAACAGCACACACTGTACACCATATTTTACCCATAGTTATGTTAGTTGCTATGTGGCAGAGATTTCTATGTAAAAATATATCTGAATCAGAGACTTACGGTCACTCATTTTGCCTTGGTGCAGTAAAACGTCTTGAAGAGTCCTGAAAAAAAAAAAAAGGAGAGACAAATGAAAGTCTTAAACTTTACTGGCAATCAGTCTGCAAGCAGTCAACAACAGCAGTTACATACCTGAAGCAGAAAGAGAGAGGATTTGTGTCTGATGTCTGTTTTCACATCTCTATTTATATGGCAACACGTGAGATGAAGTATGTGGGTGTGTCAGTGAGGGTGTAACCAGAGTTCTAAGAAATTAGCCTGTTTACCTTTAAAATTACAGATCAGCTTTTGTTCTGCTCCCAGGCACCAAACCCGTCACACGCAATCATTTTCTTGGGAGTGTGCTGAAGGGGGAAAAAATCCACATCAAGAATTTTTGTTTGAAACAATACTAACATAGTAGTTTGCTTAATATTCAGATGTTAATTTTATCTGCAAATGGCCAGTGAGAATGCACTTTTATTGTTGCATTTCTGATCAAATTTGATGAAAGTTGCAACTTTTCAGCAAGCTGCGATTTTTCAAGCACTTAATTATGATGGTTACAGCTAAGGATCCTCACAAAGATAGCCAAACGAGACTGATGGTGTGTGTACAGTACTGTGCAAATGTCTTGAGCCACCCTTCATTTCTTTATATCTTGCCTCCAGTGTGCATACACATTCTTGTAATTTGTTTAAAGTGGTCGTGAAAAACAGTTCTGAGG
Organism: Archocentrus centrarchus; assembly: GCF_007364275.1. NCBI lineage: Eukaryota > Metazoa > Chordata > Actinopteri > Cichliformes > Cichlidae > Archocentrus > Archocentrus centrarchus. The sequence continues at coordinate 9,001,531 of NC_044367.1, forward strand.
GGTTTCTGAAGGTCTTTCAAAGTTTTTCTTCGGGCATTGGCTGCTTTTTCACCCATTTTCAGACCAGTTCTTGTACCTAATCATTTTCAGAGGAATGTTTTTTTTTTTTTGGTTAAGCCACTCAACACTGACCTATGAGTCATTCAAGCATGAATCATGTAACTATTACTGAGTCTACACATAACAGCCACTCAAAAATATTAACAGGCAACTTACCAATTTACTTTAGGCACTTTCCTGTTGGAAAAACACAGCAATTTGCTCCCATTTTAGTTGAATTTACAAAGAAATGCCAAAAAAATGGCACAGTTTGAGAAAAATTTTATCTTTATTATCTTTGAAGGGTAGCTATCATGAAGCCATTCTTAAGGAAGGGAAATAGGAAGAAAAAGGTGATGGAAAATTACAAAAGAACTGAACTCAGTGACATCAGGTCTGATGGAGTGAATCCAAATTTGAAATTTCAAATCAGAGGATGTCAGGAGGGAGGTGCAACAGGGTGTGCCTACAGCCATCTGTGCAGCATAATGGAGGCTCTATCATGTCTCAAGGCTGCAGGTGTTGAGATCTTGTCAAAAATGATGGAATTATGAATGATTGGCCTCCACAGAATTATAATAACTCTGTTTTTGCCTTGTATACTGTATTTCCATGTATGATTTCACATTTCAATAAATTGCTGCACCTACTTACCATTTTTCTATCAAAATGCACAGAAATGAAGGAAAGCGCAAGACTTTTGCACAGTACTGCAGGTGTGCCTCTCCTAAAACACACTAGCTAGTTGCAGGCATGTCTGTTCTGGCCTGATGAACTGAAAACCAGTAAAAAAATAAATTTAAAAAAAGGAGCTGGAATCTGGTTCTTCGTCTCTCTGCCTCCCTCCTCCACCTTCCAGCCAATGCAGTTAATTGAATGGTTTAGACTTGTGTTTTGTTGTTCTTGGAAACTGATCAGAGTGATCTCAGCCATACCTTCTCTTATCTGTACTGCCTCTGCACTCGTGTAACAAATTCACTTACAGCATAACATAAAGGAATTGTTATGAGCTTTTAAAAATGCAATTATGTATTTATTATTTCTTTGTTCTCTTGCTTCTCTGATTATTTTTTTTTTTAAATTCCTTAAAATGTAATTGTTGGCCGCAAAAACATACATTTTACAATGCATGTGGTTTTTTCTTTTTGTTTGTTTGTTTTTACCTTTAATTTTAATTTTAATTTATTTATTAGAAATGTTCAAATGCATTCTTGTTTTAGTTTTTAAAAATCTGAGGTCAATTTTATTAAAGCGTACTACATACATTTCCTTCATTATATTTATAACATATCCTTTTTTGTGTGGATTTTGAAATCAGGAAATAGGCGTCTCAACGCCTGAAGACAGGGCTCATGTTGACGATGGGTTGGCTCCACCTGCTGGACATGGCTCGATATTGCAGTTTTTTATCCCCTGTTGATGTGGCGACGGTGCTGCTACTGTTGACGTGAGTGTAGATTTCTGTCTGCCTATTTTGTTTTAAGCACATTTAAACCCTCAGAAGGTCTCAAAACGGAATTTTGGACACTTTCATTATCATGTAGTGTTTTCATAGTCCATTGACTCCAATTCATGGTCGGGGGTGGGGGCGCTACCCCAGCTGCCATAAAGACTATCGGCAATTAGCTCAACCCTAATTGCATGGTAGAAGCACTGCGATGCAGTGGTTTGAATCATATTTATCTAATTTATTTTAATTTGACATGTATTTGAGGAGTTTTCTTCACACACTAAGGTTAATTGTGGGGTTCCACAAGGTTCTATGCTAGGACCAATTCTATTTACATACATGCTTCCCTTAGGCAGAAGGCGTAGCACACGTTTTCATTGCTGGTTTTGGGAAAAGACAAAGAAGAGGAATGTTTTTGTGACATTTTTGTTCTGTAAATACTTTCTGTCAGTGGTTCCTGAAAAGAAGACCATGTACTGTGTTAAAATCACACCGGGCACAGAGAGTGATATTTGGGCCGGGGTTTGGAAGTAGTTGTCCATATGTGGGCGTGGGAGAGCTGTTTGAATGATAATGATTGCCTAACGTGCGACAAAAAAATCGTCTGAAATGCTAATGACAGTCTGGGTTCGCTTACCTGTGTGCAAAGGTAGTTTTTTCTTCTTAAAATTGCTGTAGCTATTTAACAGAGATGTGCAGTATTAATTTTTTATCCAAAGGTGTGGACTCTGTTTTTGGAGTGCCCCTTTCAGAAAAAGATTAATACAAAGTGGCAATTTACTGCATTTTAAAATTATGCAGTCCATACATTATTTGAAAACTAGTGTTATGACAGATATACCGTTTGTAAATCATCTTATTAATGTATTTATTTATCTATAGTCTTAAGAAAGCAGGTCCATCCTTCCATCCATCCATCCATCCATCCCGGTTGCGGGGTCAGCAGCCTAAGCAGAGAAGCCCAGACCTTCCTCTCCCTACTCACTTCCACCAGTTTATCCGGAGGCGTCCAAAGGTGTTCCCAGGCCAGCTGAGAGATAATCTCTCCTGGGTCTGACCTCCTCCCGGTAGAACATGCCCAGAACACCTCACCCAAGAGGCGCTCTGGAGGTATCGTAGTCAGATACCCGAGCCACCTCAACTGGCTCCTTTCAATATGGAGGAGCAGCAGCTCGACTTTGAGCCCCTCCCAAATGGTTGCATCCTATCTCTAAGGGAGAGGCCAGCCACCCTTCAGAGGAAGCTAATTTCTGCCACTTGAATTCACAGTCTCAGTCTTCCGGTCACTACCCAAAGCTCGTGACCATAGGTGAGGGTGGGGTTGTGTGGGGGGCTGGAATCTATCCCAGCTGACATAGGGCAAGAGGCAGGGTACGCCCTGTACAGGTGGCCAGTCTGTCGCAGGGCTAACACAGAGAGACAGAATTATTATTTATTATTAATCTCAGGCTCTCTTCCACAGCATGTCTTTTGTCCTGTGTCTCTCCCCTTACCACCACCCAATTGCAGCACATAACTGCCCCTCACTGATCCTGGTTCTGCCGGAGGTTTCTTCTTGTTAAAAGGGAGTTTTTCCTTTCCACTGTCGCGGAGTGTTTTCAAAGGGGATTGTCTGATTGGGGGAGTTTTCTCTGGATTATTGTAGGGTCTTTACTTTACAGTAAAGATGAAGTGCAGTGCCTTGAGGCAACTGTTGTTGCGAATTGGCCCTATATAAATAAAATTGAATTGAATTTACCATTTAGTAGAATCATTTTGATATTAACATATTTGTGCCTTAACAGCGTGTATGTGTAATATTTACTTTATTAATTCTTAATTCTTTGCTCATTAGCAGGATTTATCCATATGAAGTTAATGTGTATGTGGACTCGAGCCTGATAAAACAGCTCCCAGTGATAGTTTTCAATGTTGTTATTGTTTTCACAATTCTGTGGAAATTGCAGAGCACTGACTCTGAGTCTTAAGTGACTGACCTCAGTGCTGTTGCTCTTCGTCAGATGCCTGTGGCATTTGTCTGCCAGGCTGCTGCCTGTGTGCTGCATGTTTTTTAGCTCTCAGACTTTGGTAGAGGCAGCACTCAGTCTGTGAAGAATGGTGGGAAATTCGGCCCCCGCACCACACCTTTCTTTAGGAAGCCCCTCTTTAGTACTCTCAACGTGTAGTCTTGAGATCATGGGAGAAACAGCTATTGAAACCACAGAGGGAACACACAGCACATGCATCTCATTTGTAATGTCTAGGAAAGGATCTCTATGAGAATAACAGTAAGTTCTTCAAAAATGCATAATTTAAAAGAGATTGGAAAGCATCCAAAAAGAATAGCCACACTCTAAAATTAGATTATATTCTCTAACTATTATAATATTGCCAGTGTCTGAAGCATAAAAGCCTATAAGAAATAGAGCAGATTTGCTGCCAAGCCTGTGGTGTTACATTTACATATGAAAAAAAAAGGTGTTTCTCATTTTTGTTTATTACAGTGTCATATGAGCAGCAGTGCTAATCTAAAATTCACAGAGTGTGTCGCATGTACCGAGGGTGACGGGCTTTAGCTAGCCTGCCTTGAGCAGATGATAAGTGAGGAGGGGAAAGAGCAAGTGCGTTATAGGGGGAGAGGGAGGGAGGACACGCGGGTGGGAGGTTTGGAGAGAGAGAGAGGGAGAGAGCGGGTGGGCGCTGTGAAATCCGTTAACAGGGGAGCTCTGTGCATTTGTTAGACATCTTGGCTGCTTGCCCAACTTGGCTCATTGTAATCAAGGCATGATCGTCGACTCCAGGCAGCCCTCTCTGCCGCCTCGGCTGCCTTGCGCCTGGACCCTGCCCAGCTCCCAGCGCTGACATGGAAAGACCAGTGAGTGCCTTCTCTCTTCTTCCCCCTTCTCTCGCTCTCTCTTTAGTATTAGGTTCCCCCCCTGTTTCCTCTCCTGCTCTGTCGCAGTTTCAGCTGTGTCTCTGGCTCTTTCTCCCCCCTGCTGTCGCTCCCGTAGGTGGCAGGAACGCTGGGTAGGAGGGAAGCCTTGGCAGCTTTCTCCCTACAGGCCGCTTCCTCCCCCTTTTGCCCGCCTGTCCAGGCATGGATGCCATCCGCTGGAAGCCTCTGTGTGCTGTTTGATTGTGTGAGGGTGTTAGCTGTGCTAATGTACTATCACAGGTCTCCAGAAGCCAGAGGTTTGCTGTTTCCACAAAGATTCTCCCCACTTTGGTTTGTGGAAGCCGGCGTTCGCTTCAGTCTCCGCCATTGGCCTCACTGAGAAACGGAGTCGACAGCGAGTCTCTCTGTTGCGCCTATTCTTGGTGGTATGTCCTCATGGTCTGTTGTGTTTGGATACCCTGACAACTAGAAGCTGTGAGGTAACTGCTTTCCAGCCTGCTGCCTCTCTGAATGAGTCCAAACTTTTCTCATGACCACTCTGTAGGTTCGCAGATGAGTTCAGGATTTGTAGTTCTTATTTTATTGCTAAGTATGAATTCAAACTATTCAACAACATCTCAGTGGCAGCCATTCCTTGCAGTGATGGAAAAAAGGCATGAAAGGATTTCTTGCGGTCCAAATATGATGGTCTTTGTGCGCTCGCAGTGAGTCATCATTCTGTGCTTGAAACCTTGACTTGTGTGTCGTCAGTGAAGCAGCAGTGGAGGATGACTGACTCACTTTGGCACATCTACTTCCTATGTGTGTCAGAATGGTCTGACCCCTCAATCATTTATACAGAGAGTGGAGAATATGACACTTCAAAATGAATTATGTTTTCTCACAGTTGCAAACAAGCAGAAGTGGCAAATTCTTTATTTGCCGGCGTTACTGGCACTTCTGCAGAGCTGTGAATAACAACAGATGATGCTGGCAGTGATTTAAAGAGGGAGACAGTAGTTACGTGAGTTGACAATAAGTGTCACTCACTGAGATTTAGTCACACACTGCTGTTTGTGTTTGAATTCTTTCTAAGGACAACAAGAAGAAAAATGGTGCTGGTTTGCAATAAAAAAAAATCAGACTGAGAATTGAAACAGCCTCAAACTGATAACTCTGCTCTATTTTTTTGAAAGTTTGGTACATATTTGTATAATCACATAACTTTTTTGCCATAAATCCCAGAGAATAATATAAACATATATTTTATTTCAGTGATAAAAGCTACCTCTTGACCCTTCCGGTGCAAGTATTTTGAATAAACAGGGGTATAATTTTTGAAGTGATAGATTAGCATCTTGAGAGCAGTTGTTTCTTGTCTTTGTGTTCTTCACCGATGATTGAATTTGTTTAGGTTGAAAACTAGAAACAGTGAGAAAAAATGGCATCCTTAACTCAAAAAATTTGAGTTAATAACTCAAAATTTCAAGTTAGCGCTGCCAATCAGGAACCTCCATGAAGGTACGCCATCTCCTTGTCACCTGGAAACAGGAGATTGAAGGCATCAGATATCCAACAGTTCAACATGAAGCCATTGATTCGTTACCTTTTATGCAGCTCTCATTCACTTGAAGACATTCAAAGGTCAAAAACCTGATGACAGTTTGTTCGTGCTTGCTATACACTGCTAGCTTTGAATTCACATGTGGGCAACAAGGAAAAAACGACCTCTTTCACGGAGCTTCGTGATTCGCAGAGCTATCTCGAAATTTTGACTTAATAACATGAAATTTCAAGAAAATAAAATTTCAAGTTTTTTCAGTGCAGAAACAAACAAGTGACAATGACTTCTAAAATTGTTCTAAAATGAGCTACAGAGAACACAGCTTTAGTCTTGAATGAATAACTTCAAATGTTGTTCTTTTAAGATGGTAGGCCAGCATTATTAGTACATCTTGTTCACAGCAGCCACATTCCAAATTGGACATGACTTTATTCTCTTTTTTTACTCTAGATTAGGCCATAATTTACAAAATCAGCACCACGGTCACAAATCAAGGGAGTTTTAGGGCAATTTTCTCATAGACCTCTTTTTGCAGTCAGTCGAATCGCCCCCTGCTGGCCATTAGAAAAAAATACAGGTTTAAAGCACTCCCGCATTGTCTTTGCTTTCCAGAGATACAGAGTTTATGTCCTCGATTGACTGTTTGCTTTAAAGAAGGCTACATAGTCTGTCAGCAACTGGGCTGCAGATTAGTGCTCCTGCTTTACCAGTTGTCTAAGCCACTCTTTGGACCAGGAAGGAAAGGAAGGAGGGAACATGAGGCTAAGCTGCTGCAGGCCAAAGGAAATTAGGGCTTTTTCTTGCAGAAATTTGAGGCTTCACTATTCTTGTTCCGTGAACATCTGTGCACATTGAAGAGTCCTTCAGCTTAACACCTGCCCTTGTTTTTTTTGCAGTTGCAGTTGGTATAACATGTTAAAGTGAAGTGAAGCAGGTTCGATGAGAGCACATGGAGATTTTCAGTGTGGAGCCTCTAGCTGTGCCCTGCTGATTGCATTTGGATTGACTACATATGCATTCTGGTGGTGTAACTGAGCTTCATAATGAATGCTCCATCTGTGGTGGTTAATACAGCATGCACAGTGGTGTTACACAGGTGCCTTTTTAAATTGACTGTCAGTCTATAGTTGTTGATTGCTTAGCCTTAGTTTCTCTTCTGTTTATAAGCAGGTTTTATATTGTTGTAGTTGCTTATTGAAATATCACTGTAGTTATGGTCTAAACTCACAATATATACACAAATGAGAAGTGCCAAATCCAGATGAGTACTGAATTTAAAAATGTTTTCCTCATTGAAAAATGTGTCTAGAGAAATAAATATCAAATTCTTTAGAGTTTGATTTGTAACCTTATTTGCCCATCAGATAATAAATTGATAAAATCAAAATTTTACTGTTTCTAGAGAATTTTGTGTGGTACATATTCCTGTTCAGCTGTTTCAGTTTGGACATTTTTCATCTGAAGCTTCTTCTTGTTTCTTAAATAATTAAAGTGTTGTAGTGAAAAAAAATCAGAACAGCTTCTTGAGAACACTGATGAATCTACATGGGTCTGCAGTAAAGTGGTCCAATGAAAGTACAGTCAAGAGAGTTTTTGCAGGTCTCTTTGCACTTCTTTGAAAAACTAAGTACACCTCGTGATTCAACAGCTTTTATAACCATCTTTAGCACAGGTCCCACCTCAGCATTTCAGTGCAACACCTTTTCTTTTTCAGTCATTCTGTAGATTTGCTGCAGTGCTTGGGATCATTCTCCTGTTGCATAATTTGGGCCAAGCTTTAGCTGTGGTTAGCCTGCCTCATATTTGACTCTAGCATACTTCTGCATACAGAGGAGTTCATGTCGACTCAGTGACTGGAAGGTGCACAGGTCCTGTGACTATACAAAAGAAGCCCAAATCATCACCCCTCCACCACCAATGTTGGCAGTGGCTATGAGTTGCTAGTGCTGATGTGATGGTACGTGGTGCTGTGCAATAAGGCCAAACATCTACACTTTGTCTTGTCTGTCCAGAGGACATTGTTCCAGATGAATTATGGTTTGTTTAAGATGCAGCTTTACAAACCTAAACAGTGCTGCCATGTTCTTTTTAGAGAAAAGAGGCTTTCTCCTTTGTTCTGTCATGAACTTTAACATTTAACATGCTAACTGTGGCCTGTAGCGTCTGGGATGTAGCTCTTGAGTTTTTTGCAGTTTCTCTATGCATTGCATGGGCTGACCTTGAGGCACTCCCGACCTGCAAACTGCCACAATTTCTGCTTTTATAGAGGTGGTCACACTTGGTGATGGTCTGTTAATCAAGTGCATTTGGTTAGCCTGCAAAAACCTTCTTTTTCACACAAGTGTATTTGGAAAATGGGAAAGCATTCACTGTCAAAATGACAGCATTTTGTCTCCTTGGTTCATGGACGAATGTTAAAAGAAGAGGTGATGCAACAAAGTGGTAAACATGTCCCTGTCCTAAAAAATCACAAGAAATGTATTGAATACATCAACTTCAACATGAAGCTGTATGTTTCAAAAAGCTCTGTTTCTGAGTTCATACTACACCTTGTTTGTTTTATTTTATTTATTTAGTAAGGTTCAAATCATTGCATTCTGTTTTAAATGTCACACAGCACACCCCAGCTGTGCTGGAAACCAGGACATATAAAGCTGTAGAGACCTTGAAGTAAGATTAGCCACAATAGTATTAGACCTGATGAAGTGAATGTTTTTATTTTTGTAATGAATACTTTGCTGTGTCTCCTCCCAGACCCCCAGTGACATGATGCCCAAGAGGGATCATGAGAAGGACCTGGAGCTGGACAAAAAGATTGAGGCTCTCCGCAGGAAGAATGAAGCTCTCATGAAGAGGTACAAGGTGAGAAGACGTCCTTGCACATAGAGAAGCTTCTGTGCTGTCCAGAGCTGGTCTCAAGTTTAGAGCTTCCACCTCTTTCAGGCTTCCTAATTACTTTATTATTTTTAGGAGGTGGAGGAGGACAGGAGAAGGGCAGAAGAGGAAGGAATGGCACTGCAGAGCCGGAAGGGCAAAGCTGAAGATCTTACCATCACAATCAGCAAGTCCACTAGTGTGAGTGTCAACAAAAATAATGGCATAATGTTTAAATAAAAGCTACATTACGTAATACCCCACAGTGCTGTCTTTACAGTTGACAGAATCCATCTGTTTTTAAGAAGCAGTGCTGTAAACTATATCAATATTTCATAACCTGTTCTTTTCTTTGATTGGAAGCAGGATAGTCGTGTGGTGGTGACAAAGCCATTCAGTGCCGGTTCACCAGCTGGGAAGGGACAGCAGGAGACTGGACCTGACAGGGGGGGAGAAGGTCCTCCACAGGCTGCCGGACGGGGACACAGGAAGCAGCTAACAGTCACCATGGCTGGAAAGAAGGTAAATGAACTACAGTGCCAATTTCCTCTTGACAAGGAAAAAGTGACGAGTATAGGAGATTGTAACAAAGAAGAATATCACAAAAACAGTTCTTTATAAGCATCTGTAAGTAATTTAACCAGTTGACTTTAGATCCAAAAACAGATGTATAACTACTAATAACTTAAGAATGATGGAAGCACTTTAAGCACTTTAATTATAACTGTATTATACAAAACATACCATACCAGCTGTATTTGCAAAGCTCCTTAAAACAACCACAAATAACCAAAGTGTTGTACAGCAGAATAAATAAAAGAACAATAAAAAGACAACACATGAACTCACATAAAATACACAAAAAATACAAGTGAAATAAATAGAAGACATAAAACATGAGACGAACTACACTGAATTTGTCTACACAGACCAATAATGTACACAGGAGCTTGACCAAAGCTAGCGAGGATATCGTTTTGGGTTTCTAGTGTATTTTATCTGCAGCTAGTGGATGAACTGTCATGGCTAATAACTGGTAATATCCCTGACTTTAGCTCTATCATCAAATTTTGATTTGTCCCATAGAAAACTAACTATGACACTCAGCTGTACTTTAGTGCTAATTAGCCAATGAACAAACTAATTAGCATTCTCATACTAAGACAATGAACATGGAAAATACTGCGTGAGCTGAAGCTACAGGTTGGTGTCATTGTGAGCAGGTTAGCATGCTGAAATAAGGATTCAGCTTAAAGCATGCTGACCTCTCAGGATTCACTTTGGATGGATGGATGGATCCACTTGCTCTGATACACTATAGTTTGATTTGTTGGCATGGTTTGGCTACAAGAATTCCAAGGGATATTTTCAAAAAGTTGTTCTGAGCGATCTACGTCATCCTGCTATGAAATATTTCCACTTCATTGGATACACCTGGTTATTAATTCACACTCCCACATCCAGAGGACAGAAGAGAATGGCAAGACTGCTTTGAGCTGATAGGAGGGAAATAACAGCTCAAATAACCACTAGTTACAACCAAGGTGTGCAGAAGAGCAGCTCTGAACACACAACATATCAAACTTTGAAGCAGATGGGCTACAGCAGCAGAAGACCACACCAGGTGCCACCCCTGTCAACTAAGAACAGGAAGCTGAGGCTACAATTCACAGGGGCTGACCAAAATTGGACAATAGCAACCTGATCTGATGGGTCTCGATTTCTGCTGTGACACTCAGATGGTATGGTCAGAATTTGGTGTAAACAACATGAAAGCATGGATCCATCCTGCCTTGTATCAACATGTGTGTAATGGTGTGGGAAACAGTGTCATGGCACTCTTTGGGCCAACTGAGCATTGTTTAAACACCAGCATTGAGTTTTGTTGCTTATATGTCCATCCCTTTATGACCACAGTGTATCTTCTGATGGCTGCTTCCAGCAAGATAACTCCATATGTTATAAAGCTCAAGCATGACGGTGACTTCACTGTACTCAAATGACCTCTGACCTCCACAGTCACGACACCTCAATATAGCACCTTTGCGATGTGGTGGAACAAGAGATTAGCGTTGCTGACAAATCTGCAGCAACTGTGTGTTGCTATCATATGAATATGGACCAAAAATCTCTGAGCACCTTGTTAAATCTGTGCCATGAAGAATTAAAGCAGTTCTGAAGGCAAAAGGCCATCCAACCTGGTAATAGCATGGTGTACCTAATGAAGTGGTTGGTGAATGATTAGATAACAAAGCCCACAATCTTAAGAAACAAGGTTTCCCAAGCTTATCCCAAGCTAATCAAACCGTTATGGGAGAATTTTGTGGGAATGCTGTTCATCAGAGACCGATAGTCTTTTAAATGCACCATCTGACTCACTGAAGCTGTTCCAGTGGCACAGTTTACATAAAGGTCTTTTTAATGGTTTCATCTTTATTTTATTTGTTTTATTGTATGGCAACAGCGGCTACAGTGGTAGTAACTAAGTATCCTTAAATGAATGTTTCACTCTCTTACACTGCAATGCACACTCTGACCCTTCTCTAATAATATGAGTAACTGACTCTCCAGGGTAAACGGGTGGTGAGTGAGAAGCCTGAGAAGAGGCCGGGACCTGTGGACCTCAAGAGCCCTGCTGATGACGGACAGGCGAGGCGTGTGGAGTCAGCGGGGAGGGGGAAGCAGCCATCTCACATGACCAAGAGAGACACAGCACCTCAGGTCTGAATCAGACACTCCTTCCACTACGCCCCCTCCCCCTGGTTTATTCTGACGTGCTGCACAGACGTGTTTTACATAGATGTGAGACATTTTGTCTGGCCCATCCCCTCTACCCCAGTGATGGGGTACAATGGTTTGTTGACAGGAGGTGGACCGGGGCTGTTACTGATTGGTGCAGGATTGAGAAAGGAGAGGCTGGCGAATAAGATGCTCTGCAGAACCACGTTTTCAACTTCTTCTGGATCTGTCTTTGGCCTGCAAGCTATTAGTCCAATGCATTTGCAGCTATCGAGTGTGTCACCTGCAGCCTCTTAACCAGGCAGCTCCCGTGCAGAAACCACGTGAAGAATTTCCTGCTGCGTGTTGCATATGAGAAAGGGAAACTGTGGAAAATATCCTGACCTGACTCTCTCATATGAAAATGAGTTTACTCTAATCTCACTTGGGTCTGGTGGTTATTTCTTTTATTTTTTTTTCTTTGTATTTTTTCAGCACCACCAGGAGGTGGGTGCCTTTGAGGCGTGGAAGTGGATGCAAAGTTGAGTCCCTGCAGGGTTACAAAAGATGAAACAAAAAAAATTATGTTTTAATATTTACGTTTATATAATAAGATGATAGCTATCCTGCCTAACTTCACTAGCTTTACGAGTTGGTTTGCTTGAGATGCCATATTTAATACAGACAGGCAGAGATTCATGTGCACATGCAGTACCCCCGGCTGGGCTGTGAAATGCCAAACTGTCACTGACCTTAGTCCCCCGTGCCCCCGCCTCCCTCGCCCCCGGGTATGCAAAAAGTCTGGAACAGCTGCTCTGCCTCAATCTGAGGCCTGACGCAGAGACACACTCACAGACTCAAATAAATAAGCTGATGCACAGGCAGCTGATCCTCACCACTGTAAACACAGACGCAGTCTGGTCACAGGAGGGGTCTTGGGACGTAAAAGCAGGGACAGCAGACGTACAAGTTCAGGCTAAAATGGGTGTATCTGCTACTGATTGGCTGATATGCCGAGTGCTGCTCAGTGGGCTGTCTGAGTTAATGTGCACTGAATCTATGAGCTGAACACATTGTTCTTTTTGCCTTTATTTCTGGCCCACTAGGTCTGTCCCCCTTTATTTATCATGTGGACTGAATCAGCACTTGAACAGTAGCCAGAGCTCCAGTGCACCAGTCATCTGTGAATCCCAGAGACCTGGTTTCCACATGGGTGCTGTTTATATAACCAGTGCGATTTCACTAGGTTTATGAGAGCAGCAGAGGGAAAGCTGCTAAACGTTGATACGGGAGAACATGTCATTGATCCGTCTGGCAAGCGTTGGAAAAATGTATATGTAGGTTCATGTTGAGGTTGCTGCACTGCCCTGTCTCTGAGATAATTTTCTAATGAGTATGAGTGCATGTGTGACAGAGAGAAGGAGAAACCCTGGAAATAAATAATGACTCTGTGAGAGGGGTGTGGCTGTCTAGCAGTGTCTCATACAGCCTGGAAGTACCTCATGACTAGACTGTCTGTTCACACTCGTGAGAGAGAGCGACAGGAGCAAGGAAATGCAGTCGAACTGAGAGAAACAAAGGTGAGGGGGTGAGCGAGAGACTCTTGGCAACCCACCATCTGTTTCCACCCCCATCTCTCTTCCCTGAAACTTTAAGTGGTCCACACTCCTCTGGCACGATTGTTTCCCTATTCCCACCATCCTGAAAGGGCCGATTTGATCTAATTAACATTCAACTGCCTTCTCACTCTGAAAAGGCTCATTATGCTTCCAAAGAGACAGACCTGGCAAGGTGCCAAGAAAGAGGGAGAGGAAGAAGGAGTAGTGTGACGAGAAGGAAGAAAAGAAGTAGTCAGAGGTCTTTGTGTATGTGCTATACTCTCCACTGGATGTGGGAGTGCAAGTGATCACGTGGGTGTCCATGACCGTAGGTGTGCTACCAGCCCACTCACTCTGCCCAGCGCTTATTGTCTTTTCCCCCCTCAGCTGTTTGAGTGTTGCTGTTAATGGCAACATGACTCATCCTGTGTGTTCACCAGAGCGCATCATTGAAATCAGAATTACACCAGAATAGAAATTAACACAATTCTGTATCTCTAATAAGCCGAGTTTGATTTACAAACCACCAGGTGGCTTCCAAGGTCAGCTACCTGCTAACTGCAGTCTGCTCTTACAGCCCCTGTGCAGAGTGCACAAAAATGACTGTATAGTTGAAGCTGTTGTGCCGAGTTATGCTGTTATGCTTTAAGCCACTTGGCGGCAGTGTAGGCCTCTTAGTCTTTCCTAATGGATGAGTCAGAGCCCGTGCGTGATTTTCTTTTACTGACCATGACAGCAGTAATGTGATTCTTTACAACTGTGTGTAACTGGCTGGCAACAAGTTGCTGTGGGACTCTTATAATTGCTACACTCATCTTTTAATTTCTCCTCTGTGGCAGGATGAGGTTATAAAGGGGCAGAAGCACACTGAGGAGCATCACAGGGTGTCAGAGCAATGCCAGGTAAAATAATACCTCACACACAGATACAAACACTTAGGTACAGATCGTGTTATTCTGTCTCACCCTCCTCAACTCTAAGGACTGTAGTTTCAGCTCATAATGACCGCATGGCTCACTGATAATGATTCAGTAAAAACATGGTTTTCACCAGCACTGTGTTAGCATACAAAGCACAGAGATATGCACTCTGCCCTCATCACAAACACACGCAGACAGGCACAACACGTTGCCGTGCACACTTTTCTTTTCTGGTGCGTCTCCTCATTTGCCTCCTGCTGGCTTGCATGTCAGCCTTGCTGGAGTAGCTCAGAGCTGTCACAGATCGGGCGTGCGATAAAGAGGCTGACTGGGGAGGCAGGAAGGATCGGCTTCAAAGGCACGGTGGATTCTCCGCATGACAAGTGATGCTGTTCATGCCTCTCTGGGTCCTGCTCTGCAGTCCTGGCCTAGACAGTCTTCAAGGAAATACCACGTGGATTTTTTTTCTTGTCGTGTTGCACATGGAATTAACTCTTATGTGTAACAGAAATAATATATGGACCTAAATTAGTGCTGCTTTTGGAGGTTCAGCCATTCAGATTATGATCTCAGCAATTTCATCCAGGTTCATTTTGTAACATCCAACCTATCGTCTTTGGCTCCTGGCAACATCCCATTGAGGCCCCCACAGAGGCAAAAAAAATTTAAAAATTTCTAATTAGCAGCTGGGGTGGCAGTAGGACATGGCCTGTTGGAACATGCGAAAAGTGTCTTCCCGTGTGGCCCCTGATGTCCTCTGAGGGCCGGCACAGAGGGAGGAGAGACGAGGTGGAAAACAGAAGGATGAGCACAGATGCCATGTTCTCCAATAACCATAGGCAGGAGGGCAACATGTTTACTTTGCTTTGATTGGTCCACACCTGAGGAGAAAACATGACCCATCATAGTTTCTTACAAGCACTGCGTTGTGTCTCTTTTTCTCTCACTGTTTTGACTGCTGCTTTGAGTTGTAATATTCTCAGCAGATTTTTTTTTTTGTCATTTTTTCTACTCAAAAATCCCATAAATGTAGCCTGTATCAGATCTCCTTTTGCTATTAGCCAGCATTCTTCTGTGCTCTCATCACAGTAATCAATAAACAGGTTAAGAGGGGAATGGAGGAATAGCTCCTAATTGTGTTTACTGTACGCTGTACTTTTCCTGGAACACTAACTGGTATTTACCCAGGGAGGCAGCGAAATACACCAACATAGCAGAAGTACATACATTAGCCTGTTGCTGTGTATGAAAAAGGGATTCTTAATATGGACGTGTCCTCTCTGCTGATATAGAGTGATGTGCATTATAATGTTTTTATGCATTGAAATACTGCCTTTTGTACGCACGCAGGAGATTGAGAACCTGCAGGCCAGCACAGACCTGAACATCCCCACATCGAGAGAGGAGCAGGAGGAATATTTAAGGTGGAAGAAGGAGCGTGAGCAGATTGACAGGGAGAGGGTGGCGCGCCATAAAAATGCCAAGGGCCAGTGGAGACGAGCATGGGACATGGACAAAACTGAAAACATGTAAAGCATTTACATTAATGTTCCCATTGGATGTAGTTGTTAAAGCTGAAGGACAAAAAAAGAAAAAAAAATCCATAAATTTTTAGCATATTTTAATTCATGTGGTCTGAGGAAGAGCTAGACTCTTAGCCATGCTCTGGACTCTGTTTTCTGTTTTATCACTTGCTTGTAATTGGGAGACTTTAGCCAATCACAGATGTGTTTTTTCCAACCCAGATCAAGTCAAGTCAAGTGAACTTTATTTAAATAACAAAATTTAAAACAATATGAGTTGACCCAAATAGCTTTCAGGGCAAACACATTTCCACTACCATGTCTCCTAATTTCAAAGCAGACAAACATCATAAAAATGAACACCAAGCAAAAATCAGATGAATGATATAAATAAAATAAAATAATAGTATTTAATGCTGGGATAAAAATACAATTAAATTACATAAATAAAACCTAATAAAAATAAAACAGTTGAAATAACAGAGCAGCAAGAAAACATTCACAGTGGATTTGCGAATGTGACATTGCAGACTTGACTAAAAGTGAGTGAACAGGTAGGTGTTCAGGGCTGATTTAGAATTACAGGTCCTTCTGTGGGATGGCAGATTGTTCCAGAGGCTGAGGGAGCAAAGGTCCAGTCACCTTCAGCTTGAGGATGACCTCAGGATGACCTGGAGGCAAAATATGAGGTTAAAAGGTCTGTGAAATATTGTGGAGCTGCTCCATGGAGGGCTTTAAAAACAAATGCTAGTTAGTTATTAGTTTTGCAGAGTTCCCCTTTTCACCTTTAATTCTTCCAGCACTGAAAGGATAAGAGGAGAAAATAACCTGGGAGAACATTGTGCTTCTTTGTATCTAAATTATTCAGTGAAGAATCCATTAGATGAGCTTTCTGGGCTGCATGTTTTACCACATGATCCCACCACTAATTTTTATGAAGCCAAAGGATGATGTCACACAGTGACAGTGTCACCAAACAGTTACCTGCTGTATGCAATGGTGCACATGGAGTCTATGAGTTACACGTCGAACACTGTTACAGACTGCTGCCCCCATCGCTGGGGGAAATCACACAGTAGCACCCCAAACTGACCTTGGAAAAGAATTGCAACACATTTATTTTAAACTGTTTGTTAGATTTCAAACAAGCCAAGCTGCAGCTGTACAAAGAGTGACCAAGATGCAGAGTGAATTAATGTGCTATTTAGAGAAGTATCCAAATGTAAAGACACAAGGAAAGAGGAGCTATTTTTAGCTGGGGGGGGTAAGGGATGGAAATGCCTTGCCTTATTTGGTGAAGCATTAACAAAGCCTCCGAGAAAGAACAGAAGAGGAAATGTTTCTTTGATTTGTCAATTTAAAAAGATGTCAAAAGGAGGGGTGGGGACTCGTGGAGCATAATTTCTGCACAATCTTAAACTGTTGGCCCACATTAGTGCTCAGTGATACAGTTAAATGCCTGATCAGGATGTTGCTTGCACTGGCTTTTGTTGCTGTCTAAACTAAGCCTCTGCCTCTAGGTTTTCAGACAAATCCCTTTCTGATAGAGACTGGGGGCCTTCCAGCAGAGGTAAGCCAAACACACAGGCCAAACTGACAGCACAAGGAGTAAGAAATAAAAAAAAAAAAAAAATGTGATGATAAAAAAATTGTTCATTGTTCCAGGGGGAAGAAATGCTAGAAGAGGACCCAGGGCAGGCAGTGATTCAAAAGGTATCCTACACATTATTTAGTTAATAGTTATATGGCATAAAATATTCCTATAGCATTTAGACTTTAACTTACGGTGCTTTTCTGACCTAGGTCATGACAAGCGAGGTAAAGACAAGGGAGCCAAAAAGGTGCAAGTGATGAGCAGTAAAGCAAAAGGCAAAGATCGCCTGACCGGGCGGGCCAGAAGGTCAGTAACAGCTACTCACTACAGACTGGTAGCAAAGCTGATTCCACCATCAAAGCATTTTTCTACATAGCTTCAATTAGCTGTAACGAGAAACATCAGTCTGACTAATGCAGTACGTAAAGCGGATGTGGACAGGCATGTTGTTTTTCTGCACTGTGCCCTAATGTACAAATTCCCCTGGATGTCATGAGACTTGATTTAGAAGTGGTAGCAGCTGACTAAATAACCCAGAAGGCCTCATTCTTATCCCATTCAGCCCCCCCCCCCCCCCCCCCCCCCCCCCCCCATCTAGTTTCTCCTCTGTTGTGAAATGCAGCGCTCGGTGGTGGGGGGGCTTTCTGGGTATGTTGTTACACAGTCATAATCTCAAAAATCCACAACCACAGAGCTGAAAATGAGGCATTATATGCATTTTGAGTGAGAAAGTGTAATGTGCTGGATGATTTTATACCTCTGTATGTCTCTGTGGAAGTAGGTAAGGATCAGGGGGGCGCTGTAAAACAGCACTCAGGTGCGATATTCCTGTTATCAGGCTCTGCTGTTGTCACAGTTGGCTACAGATTTGAGTGTGGGTAAGGGCCTCTAAAGCCATTTTACACATGCGCTGCAGCCCTGAATGTTTCTGGACGTTGTCCAAATGGAAGTGTATGTGAGAACATAAATGTGTGATGCAGATGAAATGGTCTTTAAACAGTCGTTGCCAGTTCCTTAGTACAAAGTTGGTGTGATTTCCTATCGCCGATGTGAGAAAAGGGCAAGTAATAATCTAGTGAATTCACAGCTAACGAGTAGTCATCCTGCGTTCTGCCTGCTACGCCCTCTACCTGGACAGCACCCTAGCCTAAACCACAGAGAGTACTTCCAGTACTGTGTCTCAAGTGGAAGATGTCCTGTAGGGCAACTGAGGACAGTGACCCAACCTGATTCTCCTGACACTGTCTGGAGTTCATGCTTGAATAATGATCACAACAACTGAGACCTGTGGTGTTTATGTCTCACAAGGCTGAGCCCCTAACTCTAATCACAGCTCTTGCTTTCCACATGTCCTTGGACAATCACCCCATACTACTCCCATGGTAGTCATTACCTTACATGGTAGTCATTGGTTTGTAAGCATGTATGTGACTGAGAGCATTATATAAATGCTATTTCAAGACTCAGAAACAGAGATTCACAACCTTACTGCTTTTATATTGTTTCAGATGGCAGGCAAATGATGAAGGAGATAACCTACAGGTGAGAGGTCAAACCTGTCCTAGCATGAATATAAAGTGAACAATAAAAGACATCCAGTTTAGCAATCGCACTCTTGTTTGTTGCTTTGATCTCATCTCTTAGATGCCTGACACAACACTGGAGGAATTCCTTGAGGAACTTGATGCCCTCACAGATGCTGATGCAGATGATCTGAAAGATCAGGACACAAAAACAAAGCTGTCACCGAGCCCAGATTCACTGAGTACACCTGAGGAAGCGAGTGAGTCAGCAGCCACGGTGTCGGCTGCTATCCTAAGGGAGGACACCCTGACTCAGGGGAAGGCAGAGGCCTCGTCCCCTCGGGGGTTGGAGAAGAAAGTACGCTTCTCAGAGGAACTCATCCAAGGGGCTCATGCAAGGCAAACCACAGGCTCTCAAGACTCGGAATCCAGAAGTCCCAGCTCTTTGAAAGCTTCCTCCCCTAAAAAGAACAAGCATGAAGTGCAGAGGCCACAGCAGCCTCTTGAAAGTTCCAAGCAGGGCGACGAGAGTCTTCAGGATAAAGGAGGTGGTTCAGCTGCACCTTCTGTTGCACAGCAGCAGGTATCTGAAACTGAATGCACTAAAAAGGACAGCAGCTCCCCTGCAGCTCCCAGCTCCCCCCCTGCTGAAAAAGCCTGCACCCCTCTACATGAGGTCCAGCCTGTAGAGCTTACCAAGTGTAACATTAGTAACACAAACACAGGTATGTGGTAACATAAGTGAGCCTGACTTTCTTTTCTGACACTATGTGTGGATGGTACAATTAAACTAATCATGTTTTTGTTTTCATAGAAGAACTGATAGACTCTGGTCTGTCTGTTTTGAGCCTAGAGTCTGGAGAAACACACCCAACACACTCCACCAGCAGTGACAAGGTCAGTGTGAGAGAGAGGGATGGGAGAATCAATAGATGTGCAAATGGACCGATGGAGGAAAGTGTAAATGGATGGGGATTTAAATGGATGAAGAGAGCTATGCAATATAGCTGCACTGCAGCTGTGTATTATCCAATTTTAATTCAGCCCCTCTGAGTCTTGATGGAGTGCAGGAGAAATAGTCTCATGAGAGAATGGTTTTTCATTTCATCTTTCACTAGAACAGATAATCTATGACCGTCTCGTGGATTCATTCATATTGAGAAGTGTTGCGCATGAGAAAAAAATACTGCAAATGTAAAATACAGAAAATAAGTTCTTAGCTGCTAATTTGTATGCTTTTCTCTCTCTCTTTTTTGGCAGGCACGAGAGCATGGGAAAATTGTTTGATTGACATTTTCGGGATATAAACACTGAAACCAAAACACAGCATTATTTTTGCTTCAAGTAGCTCATTTGCAATACTCTGTTTATAGCATACAGGCAAAACCGTTGTTTCATTTTGCTGTGGAAGCTGAATTTTTGTCTAAAAGGTTCACATATGAATAGTGAGACGTGTTTCCCCGCTCAATTATTTTTTACATCCAAGCACTTTATGAGTATAAAAATATGTGTACTGACACCGTCTTCTGTATGGAAGTACGCTGCTTGAGTGCAATATCATTGAATGTTTACACGTTTGTATGAAAACGTTAGGGTACATATCAGGAGGCTAGCTAATCGGTTTCACTTAGATAGCCCTTGACATTAAACCAAGCCACAGTCAAATTACTTAGTGCCTGATTCTGCCTTAGAGGTATCTTTTTTAATTTATTTAGTTCATTTAGCAGGGACAATGCACAATAAATATATTGCTTGGATATCGCTAAAAGCTCATTTTCACCTGTAGTCCCTGAATAACTTTTCAGTTACTGAATAAAGATTGTATTGTATGATGACACATAGGTACAGACCTCCAGTAGACTTTGTATTTCTACACTTTAAATAGTTGATGAGTAGATATTATTTATTAACTGCTTCCAGCATCCATAAATAGCCTTTGACATGTATGAAATTAATTGTTAAAAGGCACATTTAGACCGTGATGTCTTTGGCCAGTGACTAAGTCCAAAGTTTACAAAATGTTACTACTGACATGCTGTAAATGTTTCTGTTATTACGAACATTGAGAGAAGCGCTCCACTGAGTTTAGACAACAAGACAGGAGCCTGATGATGTCACACTGTTGTTAAAATGATCTGAATTTGGGGATGACGTGTACAATCATAAAGCCTCACAGTTCTGCCCATAAGTAAATAAAAGAAACATACTTGTTTAAATTTGGCCTTTTTACACATTAAGGACGTCTCCTCGTGCACCTCGGAGCCACTTCCAGCGCGCCTGCTGTTTTTACTTTGTGTTTTGATCTGACTACTTTTCACCGGGGACTTTAGAAAGGAAACATATATTTCTGTGTCACATTGACCCAGCCTCCATGTCGAGGATCAGCACTGGGGAACTTCATCTCTGGCTATGGCCCAGAGCGCAAACAGCAGTTTTCAAAGGAACAATTCGCAGTGTCCAAGCCTTAAGGCGGCACATCAAGAGCATGCTCATTGCTCCCCTAGGCTCAGTTCTACTGTCTCATCCTGAGGCATCAAGAGGTGAAACATTTGAAGGAAACCACTGGAGCTTTAGAGTCACAGAACCTGCCTTTTTTTTTTTTTTTTAAACAGCCCTTCAACACAATCTTCAATCAATTGAAGGATCTCTGTTTTGGCACAAGGAGGAGATCCAATGCACATCGCAGACAAACGAGTGCTTGGATTAGAAAGGGACTAATTTAAAAATAGCAGCCATGCTGGAATTGTTTTGCAGTGCTGCCAAAAGAGACAACCTTGAAAAGGAAATTTGCAAAATTCGGTAGCCGTGATTTTTATGGGCAGAGTTGCGTTACTGTGATTGCAACACGTATTTATTACAGAAGAGGGTTAGGGTTAGAAGGAAATAAATGCGATCAACTTGTAAGATGATATAGTTCACCGGTATACCACTTTGAGGTTAAAATAAACAGCCAGCTAATTTCAAAATATGACACATTTGAAAACATATGGATGTTTAAATAGTGATTTACAACACTGTAGAACTGAAACCTTACACACTATTGTTGTGTTCCCTAAAGCACAGTTTTACAGCTGAATCCCAATCATCCAGTCTTCCTCAGACTCTTATTATGTTATGTTTTTAGGCACTGAATTTGGGGTTGTAATGTAGTATGTTAGCTAATTCTACAAGTCCTGATACAGGAAGGTGGAGTGGTCCTTGGGCCCCTGTCAGGAAAAAATGTTATTCAGGCCTATTAGGGTCAATTCAAAATGCTGGGATTCAGCTGTAACTGTTTTGTATCATATATTCTGTATTATGTTTATGAAAGACAGCCGAATATTTTTAAATGCTTCCCTTGATTAATATCCCAGCCAGTTTTTGTGCCTTGCATATTGGCTTTTTCAGCTATTGAAGGTGTACCTTATTTTATGGTTTGTATATTAACTGTTAGATATACTGTACTGGCAGTGCAGCCTCGTTTATTTTATTTATTTGCCTCTTCATTTGGACAACAGAATGTTACCAAGTAAATCTCAAGCTGTGTTTCTCTGTGAGATGTGTGCTTTTTTTAATTTATTGCCAGCCTTTTATGCTATTTTGGGTAAGAAGTTGCAACTATATTAAGACGCCTTAAAGGAGCTCTGTCCTCAAAGAAGTTTTTGGCTTTCGTCAATGCCACAGTGTAGTAAACAGTTATGTAACTGTAAGTGGAAAACACAGTGGACATGCTCAGGGCTGCGTGGCCCTGTCAGTGTCTGCTGAGGTTACATAAAATTTTTTAAAAAAAGCAAGTCACAATGTTTGAAGCCAGTCCATCTGTTAAGAAAGAAGGGGCCTTATTCTGTATTATGTGTGGATAGCAATTTACTAGTAAAAGAAACATCTGTGTGAAAAACAGGTCACTCGTTACCTCTGAAGTATTTAAGACTCCCTGTGGGATTTAATTTAGTGGAATAAAATTTAGGACCTACAATCATAGAGCCTTTTATTTGTCCTCGTGCAGTCTTTGCTCATTCAGTTGTTTAACATCTGCATTGTCACCTTCCTTAAATGTCCGTTTCAAAGGTGTGTACAACTATCCGCCACATGTTTTCACGCACTATTATAATCATATGTGCCTGTGTGTGAGTGTGTGACGCATTTCAAGGTGTGATCCCAGCCTTTCGCTGTTCAGAGCGCTCACGCGAATCTGCGTGCAACATGACTTCATTTACTGAACCGCTCGGAAGGTGGCATACGGAACGTCAATAAAGATTTTTGTCTATTTCAAACACTCTGACTGCCATTGTTTTGTCGCACTGGTCACCTCACCTGCTCGTGTACCTGAGTGAACACACGCTAGCGGACGAATTCATTGTGTGGAGTTTTTTTTTCTTCTCATTGTAACAAGTATCAAACGGCCAGCCTGATAAAGATACACAGCACACTGTCGCACCAACAGTCCACATAGTTTGACTTCTTGCCCACAGAGTCTGCTTTCATGTTTAATTTGATTAATTTCAGATGGATTCTCTGAAGAGATGTTGCATTAGAAACAGCTTCCTCTCAGCCCTGCAGGTGGGATCCCATAGGTGCTACTGTTTTAATTATCTCCTCACAAGTCTGTCTCCATGGCAGCGTGCTGCCTTTGAGGCCTTTGAGCTTGTGACCTGCTGTACACTGTTTTACTTTTTTCTTTTCTTTCCCCTGCAAAAGCCCATTACAGTAACCCTGTTGGTTCACTTTGCTGCTAAGCTAACTAATGGTTTGAAGGGTTTGACACAATAGTACACCAAAGTGGGGGTGTTGATATTATGGAAATAAGTCCTGTAGGCTGTGTTAGAGGATTGAAGTGCAGTGTGGGATTATGTCAGCTGTGCTCTGCAGCGGAGAGAAGCTTCAGAAGCTTGCTTTCCAGAGGAAAACAATCAAAAAAAAAAAAAAGAGCTCAACATTTGCTCAAAGCAACTTTAAAGCAAGGTGATGCCAAGGTCTGCCATCCTTTCGGTGTGCAACCACAGCCTTTTGTTTCAGTACTTCAATTTTAGATTTGTGCCTATGAGTCGTCTCTTAGATCCAAAATACTGTCACTAATCCAGGCAGTTTTCATGCACAGGGGTTAAACTAATAGTTCTACTAGTTTTTCTGGGCAAACTTTAATATCAATGCTACTTAACTGATTTCCTAGTAAATGTAAGGCTACGGGCAATGACCTGCTACTGTACCTACTGCATAAAAACTGAAGAGATTCAGGTAATAAAATATTGCCCTCCATAAAACCACAACCTTTTGTACAAATCAAGCAAATGAGATATAATCTGTTACTTACTGAGCTTTCTCTGTGGTTATAGCTGGGCTGCCACTCCAGTTTTATATTTACCTAACAGACAAAGAGGTGTGTCACTCTTCTTATATATAACACTGCGAGAATAAACTTACAAAGCACATCACTCTAAATATAAAACTATGTGAAACTGTTGTTTGAAAGTAATATGTTAAATCCTCATTTGGTTTCCTGCTTGTGTTAGTGACACCTCCTATTAGCCATGGTTTTAGCACAGGGATTTAACAGCCGGAGGCTCTCGAGGTGTTTCATTACAGATGATGGATGTAGGTTAAGTGGAGGTGAAGTCTGGCCTGGACCCACGACCCTGACAGAACCTGACATGCTGGCCGTTTCCACCGAGTTTGTGCGTCATCCCCCTCCGGCCCTGTCAAAGTTAAGCATGTAACAACCACGCCTCAGCAGCTGCCACGTTCGAGGCGAGTGTTCACTCCCCTCCTCTTTCTCCTGGCCTGGGTCAACAAGGTGTGCATATTCTGTTTGTCATACTGATCCAAGGTCAGCTTAGCATCATGCAAGAAATCTAGTTTAAAAGCCTGTGATATACTTTGTGAGTCTTTTGACAATGCTTGATTCAACTCCCCCATTTACCCACACACAGTTTCATTTTTGGTTTGTATCGCCTCCTAATACAGCCACACGTTTGCCCTGTTGTTAATTGAAAAAGCTTTTGTTTACTTCCTTCTCATTGTCTGTACCGCAAGACGACATCTCTCATCTTTTGTGATGGTGTCTTGCTTAGATGCTGCATTGACGGAGCTTTGATTCCCTAAGGTTTTTGTTGGAAAGGTCTCTGCTTGTAGAAACCTAGTGAGGGAGTTGAAGTAGAACTTTAACATCCCCCTCCAATCATAAATGCCATTTATGCATTGTTACCATAACTGGGTATTTTACATTCACTGTGCAAAATGATTTTTGTGAAAATTTTAAATATTAAACTACCGCTCTGATATTCATCAGCAGAAGGTCTGAAAAACTAAAATGAGTTAAAAGATCACCTATCCATATTTTCTGTTCTTAAACTCTACTAGAGTAGCTTTGCATGAGTCCAAGTTTAAAATGTCTTAGCTGTCTTAGCTATCTTATACTGGCTCTTAGTGCAGCCCCTCAGTTCATCCTCTGTCTGTCCTTCTCCTCCCCTTAAATCAATTTTCTTTTAATTGGCTGCCACTTGTAAATGGAAGGTTTAAACAGCAGGTGGGTGGCTCTTCTGAGATGTCTGGGATGACCAAATTAGGCTCATCCCCTCTCATTGATACAGGAGTAGACTAGAGAAAAAAAAAAAGGAACAAAGCATTTAAAGCAGTGCATGCATGTAAACAGTCCCAAAGGAGAAGAATGGAGAGAACATGTTGAAGAAATGCAATCTTGAAACAACTGGCTGTCACCTGGAGTCAATTTTGCACACATTAGCCTTTTAACTATATCTGCATTCATGAGCAGTGGACGGAAGAGGCAGTTTTGACCTGGATATTCACACTCTGCACCAGAAGCCCTCAAAAACTGCCTGTGGCTGCAGAGGAGCAGGAAAGTGACACATGCCTAACAATAATGTGACGTAGAAAGGGTTGGTCTTGGGTCCTGTAGTTAAACTGTTTGCATGAAAGCTATTTCAGGTTCAGCTATTGAGAAGCAGTGAACCTAAGTTTTTATGAATTTTTAGTGCATTTTCTAGAGGAAGGGTGGAGACTGTCAAACATTTCTTTTTCTTAACGTTTTATGCATGTACTCCTCTGGCTTAAGAACATATTTAGCAGTAAAATCCAGACGAATCTGCTTGTAGTCTTTAGCTTGTCTTTATTCAGTGTGGATTTATTTATTGGATAATTTAATCAGACAATAAAGTGACCAGTGCACTGGCAACTGCTATAATTTAATTATAAAAAAGGTATAAACAGCTATGACGAATGCCATTTGTGTGTGTGTGTGTGTGTGTGTGTGTGTGTGTGTTTTATATATATATATATATATATATATATATATATATATATATATATATATATATATATATATATATATATATATATATATATATATATATATATATATATATATATATATATATATATATATATATATATATAATGATTTAATGATACAATCCATTGTCTGGTTTCAGCCATGAGACAACTATTGTCATATTAGCTAATGTAATCATCTACCTGGGTGACTGGGTTCGAGGGTCATAAGGTCAGATGCTGTGTCCTGACTCAGATGTAGCTTTTAGCAATGACTGTCATCACAGATCAACTCCTTCATCAATAGGCCACCCGTTGCTCCTTACATATATCAGAAGGCCATAAGAGGCACTGGAAACACATTTGCCAAAGCCATCTTGTAACCTGAGGCCAATGTCATTGTCTTACACACTCTCTGTTTGTTTCCTGTACACAAGGCTTGTGTCTTCCCCCCTGGGCTTCCAATTTCGCACAGCGGACACATACCTCAGCTTTTGCTTCTGCAAATCTGTCACATTAAGAAAACGGTGCATGTCACCACCTTTTGCATCATTACAGAGGTACTGGCTGCACAGAGGAAATCAAGTGGTTTTATTTTCAGTGTGATAGTGAGTGATGCTTGTCATAGCCAGCACATAAACCCTTCAGCCAAAACAGGCCCTTTCAGAGAGAGCTGAATCAAAATAGCACCGAGCGGCATTGTGTAATGTGTTCTTCTCTCTTTTATACAGTGTAATAACAGAGCTCTCAAATCAATACACCTCCCTCACATGCTGCTGAGAGAGCGCACGGGGTGGTTGGTCTTATTTCCACTTCATAGTTCACCACATGTGACTGTGTGAAGTGGTTTCAGTAAGAGCTGTAGCACACTGAACCGCGGCAGACCGTGAGGCAAACGCTTCTCTTTCTGTGAGAAGCCAGCAGTCCCTCTGATCGCACACCGGACAGTTCGCTTAGGTGATTCGAGGGCCGACAACCAAGATCTGATTAAATGCCAAGAACAAAGACGGACTCTAAACCGAGTCCTCTTTGCGCTTGCACTGCTGTTACTGCTGTTGAACCTACGCCTTCATATCAATCAATAATTACACTTACCCTCTAAAGAGTTCATTTAAATCATTCCATATTTAAAACACAATGTAAGATGTTAGGAAAAACCTATCATTTATTTGAATCTATACTATCCATTATGGCTATAAATAAATAAAATATCAGTAACATACAGGATAATGTCAGCAATTAATTCTTGATTTACATACATCTGTTATAAAACCATAGAAATGAATCATTTTCGGATGTGTATGCGTACCTTGTGATATAGTTATTCCTATTATACATACTATAACTTTAATAAAAATCATCTAATTATCCTAAAAGTTCATCAAGGCCCAAAGATGTATGTCCGCCTTATATGTACATAACCAAATACACAATACATTTACATGGTTATATGCACATACCTGAGCATAACTCAATAATGCAGGTTCTTCTACTTGGTATCCTGGGTTTAATCCATGAAAGGAAACACAGCCTATATGTTGAAAATGCAATAATGCAGTATTGATTTAAACTGGCTGATGAATGGCAGTGATATTAGGAGCTGTATGCCTTTGAGACATAGGTCCTGCAAAACCAAAAGCATCTCTGGACCCTCTTTTCATTTAACTATATATATATATATATATATATATATATATATATATATATATATATATATATATATATATATATATATATATATATATATATATATATACCAGTGTAGCACACATACAGGCAGGTTAGTGGCCTCAGAAGCTGTCCGAGGTAAAGTAGACACACATTGATTTAAGGCATACAGATGGCCTAAAAAAAGAAAAAGAAACGCATAGTGTCCATGGAGGAGCTCTCCTCTTTTCTGTCATAAAAGCAAGCTGTCTGTTAATATGTGCAGTTCAGTATCCATACGGGGCTCTGCAAATTGAGTTTAAAGTCGTGTGTTATCCGACCTGCGGCACTGAGAATGTAAAACACTCCTTTTTGGGGGGTTAGTTTTTTTGTTTTTTTTTAATGTAAGGGGTCTAAGGGTGGTGTGGTGATGGGGATTAGGCCCGATCAGTCTCCTCTATGGCCACCTCGACTCGTTGTTCAGGTCGGAGGAAGAGTCACAGCATTTTCGGGCTCGCGTTTTTCTGTCACCCCTTGCGCCTCCCGCTCCCCCTTGCCCTCAGCGACAGACTCCCTAGTAGTGCTTGACGGGATGTAGTGGCTCACGCGGGGTTGAGACCCTTGTGTCTCTCTGCCCAAAGTGCCCGATCTCTCCGCGCTTGTGTGACCGTGGGAAGATGCGTAGAGTCCTTCCTCCTGGTGCGAGTGCGCAATTTCTGCTCCAGCACCCCGCGGGGAAACGGCCACTGTCTCCGCTCTGTCATCCCACTGAAACGCCTGACTGTGCGGGGTTGTGCCCTGCCTGGTCTGGTTGAGAGACAGCAGACGTGTTTGTGTAGAGTTCCACTCTGTTATATTGTTGCTTGTGGAAATATTAGTTGAGATGTTTGCAGTGGGGGTGACCTCTTCCCCCGACTTCCCAGCAGAAGAGGATGCACTGGTTGGCTTCCAGATCAGGCTATAGTAAATTGCTAGGATAATGGCTGCTAAGGACACAGACAACACATATGCAAAAACAGTGGCTAATCTCACCCACTTCTTGTTAGTCTTAGCAGCCATCTTAGCCTTTTTGTCCCCTGTATAAGTAGCAGGTTTGCCCCTCTCCATATTGGGCATGAAGTCCCGCTCTCTCATATTGCCCCTGTTTTTTCCTCGATGCTCCACCACCCCCTCCGTCTTGAAGCCTTTTTGTTATCCACAGTCCAAGAGAAGAGGAAGCAGAAGGCTCAAGGGAAAGATGCTGGACCACCTTGAGCCGTCCGCACCGCAGAGAGATTTAGCACCTAAACAGATTTCTCGTAATTCATTTGATCTCAGAAGAACTGCGCCTCATTTTTTGTAACCAGCGCAGCACTGCGTTTCATAATGGACATCAAGCATCCACAGGCTGACTGCGCGTTTCAGCATCCGACAGCGGCGGGACAAATGTCTCCCCTGTACGAGATTTCCAGGGAACAGCTGGCTGTAGGCCCACGGCAAATCCGCAGTATACGATTTGATGTCATTTATTAAAACGATTAAGTGAGATCATACGGTACACAACTGTCTGTCTTATCCAGCAAATGAAGTGGCTGGCTCAGCTAAAAATACAGGAGAGGGGGCGGGTGGTGGCTCTTAAAGAAGCAGCAGCTGTGCAGCAACCCGAGAAGAAACCCTAAAAAAAAAAAAAAAAAAAAAAAAAAAAGAAAGAAACATCTCCTTCACATCAGTACGCGTGTGCTGCACACGGAGAACAGGATGTTGCGGAGGGGATGAACACTTGTCTGAGTGACGCGGTAAACTGTATATTTTAGCTTCACTGCGCGCACCCAAGTGGAAGGGATGATAGTCCACGTGCATCAAGCAAACAGAGAAGGGGATTCATTTATTTTGATGTCTTACGTAATCACGTGTTACACTCGTAACTAGAGCTGGGTGTTGTGCCAAAAAGTGATCGTCTGCCAAAAAGTGATTTCCGTTATTTGCCAGAAAATGATTGCCTGTATTTAAACTGTTGTAAATGACTTGCTGATCTATAATCTGTGAAACATATGTTAAACATATCTCTCGTGAATGATATAAAGTCATTTTGAGGGAAAAAAAAAATTCTGTCGCAAGGTTGAAGCTGCAATCATTTTTTATATATTCTTTATTTATGAGGGTAAAGACTGTCATTGACCTTAAAAATGTCTTTTTAAAGAGAAATCTGGCCAAGAGAGCAGCAGAAATCACAACAAATATAACATTACAGTCTATAAAGATATTTTAAGTGACCAAAGAGGACTGGATTTATTATAATGTAGGTGTAGAGTCATAAAGATACTTGAAAAACAGATAATTTCTTCATTTTATATATAAGCCCTTGATAAATCCTATTGACTACACTCCATTCAACAACATAAGCAAAGACATTACACATAAAAGCACATAGAAACATCGGAAATCACTTTATGGCAGACCATCACTTTTTGGTACAACACCGGCGGCATACATACGCTTATCTGGCTTATTTTTATATATATATTTTTGCCTTTCGACCTCTTACCTTTTGGCTGGTCTGCAGCGCGCGTTTTCAGCACAATGGACAGCGACCCCGAATTTTTCTCGCTAATGTCCTCTGGGAAGGTGAAAAAGGTGAAACAAAAACACATCAGCTGACCAGTGATGGGTGGAATCAAAAAGTGTTTAAAATCCAGTTTTGAGGATAAATGATATAGAAGTTAAATGAACAAATAAACGTAAAAAAACAAACAAACAAAAAAACAAAAAAATCAGATCACCTCAGCTTGATGTTTAGTATACACTCTCTGGCCACTTTGTTATTAGCACCTGGCCAACTGCTCATTAACACAAATATCCAATCAGCCAACCAGATGGCAGCATGTCAATGTATTTAGGCATGTAGACATGGTCAAGAATTGTTGAAGTTCAAAAGTGATGGTTTGAATGTGACATGGCTGTTTGTGTCAGAGAAGCTGGTCTGAGTATTTGAGGAGCTGCTGATCTACTGGGACTTTCCCACACCACCATCTCCTGGGCTTACAGAGAATGGTCGAAAAGAAAAAATTTCCAGTGAGCAGCGGTTCTCTGGGTGAAAATGCCTTTATTGATGTCAGAGGTCAGAGGAGAGTGGCCAGACTGCTTTAAGCTTATAGGAAGGCAACAGAAATACAAATATCCACATATTACACACTGAACCTTGAAGCAGATGGGCAGAAGACCGCACAACAGGAAACTGAGGCTAAAATTTTAGAGGAATTTTTCCAGCAGCTTGTTGAATCTGTGGCATGGAGAATTAATAAAGTTTTGAAGGCCAAAGGGTACCCAGTACTAGCAAGGTGTGTCTAATAAAGTTTGTGTGCATATTATAATGAAAATAAAATGCAGAATTTTTATGTGTCATGTAGATAAGTTTACAGTTAATGTTAGTGTTTCGCAACATTGATACAAAGTTGAAAAGTAGCCTACATTATAGTGGCTTGGCTGCACAAGTGAAAAGATTTGTTTTGTGACAGCCAGTCTGCTTCTAAAGATGAGCATAGGTATCTACACATGACAGGCGTGACAAGCATTGCATCTAACAAGGATTATTAGTGATGATTGTTTTCATTACAATGATTTATGGTATGGGGACTGGGAGTGAGGTGACCAGTGGTTTTGTGTTTTTTTTTTAATTAAAACATTTTTTCAACAAAATTGCCAGAATCTTGAATAAACTGATCCTGTGGTGGTTCACCCGAAGTCACTTCTTTGGTCCTTTAGTGGCTGATGGTTTGCATTAGATATTGCTTGGTCTGAAGGTTTATTTGAATGTTATCCAAATGGCCAGGGATCTTTTGTTGAAACAGCAGTGTCCGGCCCTGTGTAATAAATGACACCATGACTCTGGACAGGTGGTAGTGGCATAATTTGATAAAATATTCAGCTGTTAATGTAAATGAAACAGTAGTCTGGGTAGAACTGTGATCAGATCAGGCATTTATTTACAACATACAGAAGAAATGACCAAACATTTACTGCTGGAGATGTTGTATCACCTGACCTTTAGGTGGCAAATTTTACAGCCATAAATGCTTGGATATTCTGATATAAATAATGACAACTGAATATTACTGTGAAAAAAAGCAATTCCTTAAGTAACCTAGGGTCAGTTCACCCCAACTATAAGAAAAGCCTTTTCTCCATACCTCCAGTGGTTTCTTGCTATTTAGACACTGATGGTTTTATTGGGGGCTTAAAAAAACTTTAGTTCACTTTGGAGAAGTCAGAAAATACCCTGTTAACATTTTTTCAATGAACTATTTCCTCAATTAAAGAATAAATTCAGTTATTGTTGTCACAGCAACAGCTAATGGAGGAGAGGTGGGTTTAAAATGTTTAATTAGTGCCCTTTTATTCTTTTATGTAAACACATAAAAGCTTTTCATATAATTGAATGAGTGTTTGAATCTTCTCATATACATACATAACCTGTAGCTTAGATGTATAAACTCTGGATTTATGGGCAGCAGATTAACATTTAGTCCTGTTTTTCCTTTGTTTTGTTTTTTCAACTTAATTTGCAATGCATATTTTTCAGGGTGCGTCCTGAGCGCAGGCAGGTCAGCTGAACTCAGTTTAGTTCATCTTTTAGTTTAAGGTGCTGGTTAATAGTTCTGACCATGGTGGATAATCAGATAGTGGATATACTTTAGCAATAGTAGGCTATTAAACTGGAACAAAGGCCACTCTAGAAGGACAAAATGAATAAGAAAAGATACTTTCTGGATCCTCCAGAGGTCAAAGACTACCTGGTCAAAGGAGAAAGATTTACCAAATGGTCAGAGGTGAGTGAATATTTTTTTAAAAATAGAGGTGGTGATTCTTGAATATCAAGCAAAATGATAAGGAGTTTAAATATGCAACAGTAAGGGTTGCTTATTTTCATTATCCTGTGAGCAGGACAGATTTCTCTCCAAAATCCCATAGTTTTTCATGTTTTTTTATACATTAATCATTGAGTTCTTATTTTATTAATCTAAATATAGCTACACACGCTGTTTAAAAGACAATACAGAGTACCCTCAGATGACTACTGTTGTTAATTAGCTCCAAACAAAAATTCTCTTGTCTCTGTCAAAGGACTCAACAAAAACTGTTCCCGTTACCATGAAGATGGATCCGAAAGGGTTTTACGTCTACTGGATGAACCAGAGCAAGGTATTGTAATTCATTTTCACTAATAAATCTGGAAAAAGCCAGTGGTTGCCCAGGAGTATTAAGGTTCATTCAGTGATAGTTAATCAAATCTCAGATTCAAATGTGTGGGTGATGGAAATGTGATTAGGATCTGCTAAAGGCGTGGGATATCTAAGCGCTTCATTCACCACCTTCTGGTCTCAGCAGCCTGTAGAGATTATTGATTAGTGCTGATGTGGGTTCACCGTCCTGCTGCGCTGTGCAGCTGGACTGTTACGTACTCAGTGAAGATGATTAGTCGTCTTTATTCTTCAGCTCGCCAAAACAGAGAATGCATTCAAAGATCCTGAAGTAGCACTTTGCACATCAATAATAAATGGATACTTTCATGGCAACATTGTTGTAAGGTTTGTAATAACCCACACATTACAAAGTAATTATAAAGCCGTTTCTAAATTTTACTGTGCAGTTTCTGTGTTTTAAGTCTGCATCAAAACATTACTGTAATATTGTGTATTAAAAGACAGAGGTTTAATTATTATCAGATGCTATTTCTGTGATTAGAGCAGCATTATTATACCAGGAGTTAGCTAAATGTTACATAGTTTCCACCTAATTTGTTTCATGGTAATAACAGCAGAAATATTGAATATCTGAATCTATCACACTGAACCTCCTCATGATCAATGTGTAACCATGTTACTCACTGATCATGAGGAGTAACCATGCTTTTAGCAACATTTTACTGTTTTATGGCCAAACTAATGCTGCTGCTATTATAGATGCACTAAGATATTACCACTTTGTTAAAGAAAAAAAGATCAGAAAGAACTTGGTATTTGGCAATTTGTAGGTTAAAACAGCTTTCCAATATCCCAGCCTGAAATCTGTTGATTATTATCATAATATTACTCAAGTTTCACTGATGTGCAACATGCTACTGTTTTTTTGTTTTTTTCTTCTGCTCTTTGCCAAAGGATGAGTTGCATCTAATCCATATCTGGACCAATGCCTACATGTTGACTTTAGTATTTGTGATGATTCTTTGCCTCTTGTTTCTAGGAGACAACATTCCTGGATGTTGCCAATATCCGAGATACCAGAACAGGAAAATATGCTAAACTTCCCAAAGTGAGTCCTGTAGTATTATTTAATGTCTGACATTCACAATGATTTAATTGAACCTAATGATTATGCTCTGTGTGTAGGAATCTCTGCAAGCATGCAAATGTGCTGTTGTGTCCTTTGTTTGGCCATTAATATTGACAGACATATTTGCATTGCAAAAGGAAAAAAAAAAAGTGCCGTGGACGGATGAACCCAGGCTACTCCTCCGCTACAGAAACACACAGATGCACTGGCACGCAAAACAAACATAAACACACACCCTACGACTAGGCTGAGTCATGATCGGAGATTTCTCTGAGCGAGTTGCGAGTGAGCTCGAAAGCTGTCAGCTGTGGTTTCATCTCTTTTCCACCCCTCGCTGGCCTCCACAGAGGGCTGCACTATGCAGCCATCATCATCCCTTATGGAAGGGAAATCTAGAAATCTGTTCCCTTAGGGAGAATGCATCATCCCAGATGGGGTGCTGCTTCACATCTTCCTCTTGGGAGGCCCTTTTTGGGGAAAGCTATTCCAATGCTGACATTAGGCCTGCATTTCTGAAAGAATCATAGAGAGGTGACTGTGGAGCAGCATTGGCAGGAAGGCTGCATATATGTATTCTTCCCCGTGTTTGTGTTGTGCTCTACATGACTGCCTAGAGTGTGTGTGTGTGTGTGTGTGTGTGTGTGTGTGTGTGTGTGTGTGTGTGTGTGTGTGTGTGTGTGTGTGTGTGTGTGTGTGTGTGTGTGTGTGTGTGTGTGTGTGTTGTCTACGACTCTCAGTGTGTTGTGCATATGTTTGCATATGCTGGTCAGCATATTTGCCTGTGTCATATTTGCAGCTTTCAGGCTTCCAATCTGTGCAGACCACAAGCGCTACAGATTTAATTTAATTTAATTTAATTTTAGTCAACTAAAACATGAATAAATTGCACATTTCTTTCACTCTTCTGCTTTTTACAGCACCCCAAGGTCCGCAACGTGTTCAACTTGGACTTCCCAGACAGCAACCATCTTGCCAAAACCCTAACTATTGTCTCAGGTCCAGACACGGTGAATCTGACCTATCATAACTTCTTTGCCTCAAAGGAAAAAGTGACACAGGTAATAAACCACTGTGAATTTGTGTTTTGCTGGCTACTGTGTAGTAGCTGTGTAACTTTTTTTCCTCCTTTCTGCCACCAATCCCCACTCATTGCTCAAACACAGCCACAGGCCTTTAGCCATTATACACTGGAGCCTTTGCGTCTCCTCCAATAAGATGCCCCCCTCTCTCCCTTTTAGTCTTTATTAGACTCTATGACTCCAACATCCGGATTTAATTAACTGTAATGAAATCTCGATAGTGCTTTGTTCAAATGCAACATTCATGCTCTCATTTCCTGAGCTAATTCTGTGTTAACACCCTCTAGTGGTGAGCTTCTGATGACCTTTCAAATCCAACTCATGCAGACACTGAATTTAATACAGTACCTCTGTTTGTTTTTGCAATTAAATGCACATCAGAACTGGGCGGACGACATTCTTGCGATTGCCTATAATGCTGCAAGAAACAATGCATGCAGACAGGTCTTCCTGGATAAAATGTAAGTGAACATCATCACGTAATCCGACACAAATAGCTTTTAGATTATGAGTGAACATAATACCACACAATCACATCATGTGCTGGATAACGCATGCTCTGGGAATTCTAATGGAACTACAATTGAATCTTAGATATGTCCGGATTTCTCTTCAGACCAACAAAGATGGAAAGATCCCAGTGAAACAGTAGGTTACAGGACAAACATGTGCTGGTTAATTTGTACAGAAGCTATCAATGTTTCCTACTCAGCACTTCACTGTGTTTTCTCAGTATTTACAAGATGTTCCCTGCGGATAAGAAGAGGGTGGAAAGTGCTTTGGCAGCAGCACAACTCCCTAAAGGAAAGGTCAGAAATGAAATCTACTGTCAAGTGGAACTGCATTTAAAATTTGGGCTCCTTTATTTAGTGGTCTTTGACCATTATAGAATTTCCTTCCCAAAAATGGTTTCTTATTTGACAACCCATCAGCTGATATAAAAAACATTTTTTTGTTCTTTATATATATATATATATATATATATATATACACACACACATTTTTTTTATTTAGTATGACACCATTAAGCCTGATGTGTTCACCGAGGCTGCCTTCAGGACCTTCATGACAAACCTCTGTCCTCGGCCTGAGATCTATGAGATCTTCACTTCCTAGTGAGTAACCTGTAGAAGCATCCTTACTTCATCATTGTATAGCCTGAATTTTACACACCTGAATATGTGTTTCATTTGTAGAATTTGTTTATTCTTTCATTTGTGTTTTGAGACTATTCCCACGTCCACAGACTGTCAAGCAAAAAATAAATAAAAATAAAATTTTCAGCTCAGTGGTAAACCTTTTCATGTGCCATCTTAATATAGCCCTTTCAGAAATGGTCTAATTGTCTATTTTATAGGTATAAAGCAAAATGAATAAATAAATAAATCTTCTTAACATGTTCTAATTTGAACTCAAGGCTAGAGATGCCTTATGTAATATGCTGGCCATGTACTGCCAGTCTGAGCCTGCAGCTCATGCCTTAGCAGCCTTGCCTGAGCTAAAATGGCAGGAAATGAGCCATGATGGGCACGAGGAACGTTAGGGGCATTGCTGATGTGATTGTCACGCCTGGCTGTGCCCTGCCCTCCAGCTCCACCAAGCCCACCATGACGAAGGAAAATTTCACCAAGTTCCTCAATGAGAAACAGAGAGACTCTCGGCTCAATGAGGAACTCTTTCCACGTCTGCGGCAAGACCAGATCAAGGCTCTGATTGACAAGTATGAACCTACCTCCACTAATTCTAACAGAGGTGAGATCCAGTGATGATCATTTTGCTATACTGAAGACTTACAGGCATGATAATGTTTCAGTTGTTTTGTTTCAAATGGTTTACTGTGTGTCTCTTGTTCATCTGCAGGTTTGATTTCTCCAGAAGGTCTTTTATTCTTCCTGATGGGTCCAGAGACATCAGCTGTCATGCAGGACCGTCTGGCCAAGAGTCAGGACATGACCCAACCCATACCTCACTACTTTATCAAGTCTTCACACAACACATACCTAACAGGTCTGATTTTTGCTTCTAAAAAGTGTGAACTAATTCCTTTAATATACTGCTTAAAAATCTTTATTTTTTCTCTCCCTGTGTAGCTGGTCAGTTCTCGGGCGTGTCCTCCCCAGAGATGTACCGCCAGTGTCTGCTCTCCGGCTGCCGATGTCTTGAGCTGGACTGCTGGAAGGGTAAACCTCCAGATGAAGAGCCCATCATTACTCATGGCTTCACCATGACCACTGAGATCCTGTTCAAGGTTGTTACATATGCTGGTGTGCACTCGGTCCCCCGAGTCTTTGAATTCTTTCCTCTGCAACAGTTAACATTATTGTTAACTTAAATATTAAAATGAGCATATCATGGTCATTTTCAGCTCTATATTCTTATTCTTGGATTCAGCTGTTGTACTTTTGCATGATCAGAACAGTTCTGGTGAAGCTGCTGTGCTCACAGCTGAGATGACCATATCAAGGATCTTTGATGTCATATGAAAGAGCAGAAAACACTGGCATTTTTTTGCACACAACTTAATGAGCACCCACCAGTGTAGCAGTCTGTATAGATATTAACAAAAGATAAGGAAAAAACACAACATCTCCACTTTAATATTTTGCAGCCCTTACAGAAAAGCATGATATTGAATATAATCAGAAAGCGAAGCCTCAGTCCAAGTAAATGACCATCATCCTTTTCCTGCCAGCACAGCTCACATGTGCAACATGGCGTCTTCTTGCACACAAAAAGCTGCTCTCACTTATCTTTTATTCATGCTGAAGTGTGCATTTGAAACAAGGTGCAGAAAGTGTAAGTACACACTAACGCACACACAGAGACACACAGGCAGGCCATCCTCTCACACTCAGCACTTCCATTTAAGGGCAGCAGGAGATGAACAGTCCCAGGGGCAGAGACACAACACCTCGGTTCAGTTCACTGACAGCCTCTTTTTGAAACTGACTTCAGAGGGAAACACCTCTGCAGCTTCACATAATGTCATGTCTTCATAATTGTCTCAGTGTGTAATTTTCATTTTATTGTGCCTGTTTTTTGCTGTCTCATCAGCTCATTGAAGTTTTCTATTGTGCTGCTGCCAGTTTCAGTTCTTTAAATATAAATCTAAGACAAGCAAAAGTCCAGTTCAATAAAAAAACAACTAAAACGCCTCTTTTTTGTGACACATGACAGGACGTGATAGAGGCTATTGCAGAGAGCGCCTTCAAGACCTCACAGTACCCTGTCATCCTCTCCTTCGAAAACCATGTTGACTCGTAAGAGCTGAGTTTTTACTTGAATTTGTGTCGTGACGTGCCATTAGAGCAGTGTAATAATGTTCTGATGCACTCATCATGAACAATAGCAGGTATTAATCTGATTTCTTCCAGGGTGAAACAGCAGGAGAAGATGGCCAACTACTGCAAAACCATATTTGGTGATGCCCTGTTAACAGAGCCGCTGGAAAAATACCCTGTGAGTGAGTACGCTGCTGCAACAGAGGCTGCTGTCAAAATAACAGATAAAGTTTATATATGGGGGATTGTTAAACAGACCACATCATGTTACGCTGCGTGACTC
This sequence comes from Archocentrus centrarchus, assembly GCF_007364275.1. Classification (NCBI taxonomy): domain Eukaryota; kingdom Metazoa; phylum Chordata; class Actinopteri; order Cichliformes; family Cichlidae; genus Archocentrus; species Archocentrus centrarchus. The sequence goes on from NC_044367.1 coordinate 9,040,050, forward strand.
AGACAAGTTTCACTATTTAATCACACCAACATGAAGGCAATAAATGGCAAAGTTCAAGTTTCATTGCCATGTTTGTTGTCCTCTGCCTTATCTCTGCTGCGAGACCCTCTCAGATTCCCACCAACAGAGTCTGTCGCCTCCTCTTAGATCTCACTGTGTTTATATTCCTGCGGCAGAGCCAGTGTCTGTTTAACTGTCTCAGATAATATTAGACATAACCAATGTTTTAGAAAAGAGGTCAGCAGACACTTTGAATCCAGACACCAGCTTCTAAAGAATGAAATGCGGATGCTCATTTTGAATTTGATGATCTGATGCCAGCATCTTTTTAAAAATTTGGTGGCTTATGATGCTTTGGAGAACTGTAAATAATGACCAAGAGGAAATAATAATAATAATAATATTAGTAGTAGTAGTAGTGGTAGTAGCATTCATTTTAAAGACTTGTTAGCAAATGAGGGTCTGTGTCTTTTTTCCCAACAAAAGCTTTCCTTGATTCATTAAGACAATGCCAAACTACATTCTGCACATAATATAAAGGGACCTGCCTGAAGTCTGGACCTATCATGTGGGAAACATATTTAGAGTGAAAAATACAATAAACAAAACTCCACTTCGTTAAGCAGCTGATGTCCTGCAACATGCAAATTTTGGGAAACTTTTCTCTTTTGAAACTGCAGCGGCTGCTCTCCTTGGTGTTGTTAAAAGAAGATCTGATGCAAAACAGTGGGAAGCATGACCCTGTTCCAACCTCAGCTCTGCTTTGTTTAGTGCTCACAGTTGTTAGCATTGCACAAGTCAAACTAAGTTTATTATATTTAGCAGCAACACTGAAAGCATGAAGGAACATTTATGTAAATGCTTCTGAAAAAACAATATCAAGGATTATAAGTTTGGTGTTGTGAAATTGAAGCTATGTCTCTGAACATTTACTATTTTGTCACTGTTTAATCACGTTTCTTCTTGTATTTGTCTCTAATGTTTAGCTGAAGCCGGGTCAGCAGATCCCCAGCCCATCTGAGCTCATGGGTAAGATCCTCATCAAGAACAAGAAGGGCAGCCACGAGAAGCCGGCCCAAAATAAGAAAACTACCACAGCAGCCACCGACCAGACTGCAGCCACAGCTGCACCCACCCAGGGCTCGAACACCCCTTCCCAGGATGATGCCAACCCAGCGCCTAGCACCCAAGAGACCCAAGATGAAAATGACAAATCACAAGGCAAATTCAGTTATATTCCAAAATTAGACACGTGATTTCATTTCCATGTGTCACTGACACCATGTTTTTATGTTTAACCAGAAGCAGATGTGGCTGTGGAGGATACCGAGGAGCAAGAAGAAACAGAGGAACAGGATGAGGAGAAAATGAAGACATCAGATGAGGTAAATACTTGTTTTACATTGTTTGCTTCCAGCCAGAAGAGTCCAAATATAAGTTAATTTCCTTCCAATCCCTCACAGGGCACTGCTGGACAAGAAGTAACAGCATATGAGGCAATGTCATCCATAGTCAACTACATCCAGCCCAACAAATTCATCTCTTTTGACAACGCCAGAAGTATGTCAGTGAGCAATGAGTTTAACCTAAACTCAGACAAAATACATACAGTTGTGAGTAACCCTGGTAACGTGTCATTTTCTTCTTCCTTCACAGAGAAAAACAAGAGTTACTCCATCTCTTCTTTTGTGGAGACTAAAGGGGAGGCAATGATTGCCAAGAGTGCTGTTGAATTTGTTGAGTATCCTTTAATGTCATGTTCCCAAAAAAATGCAAATGTATTTAAGTATTATGAATTTGGCCTAAAGACAAATATCTGTATTCAGTTTATTGGGGTCAGAGAGGGAATAATTGAATAAAATCACAGAGATATAAATTCATGTTTCCTAAGCTGTCTTTCTAAGATACAATAAGAGGCAAATGAGCAGGATTTACCCCAAAGGAACAAGAATGGATTCCTCCAACTACAATCCCCAACCTTTTTGGAACGTTGGCTGCCAGATGGTGGCGCTCAACTACCAGACAATGGGTAAAAATGGATACGTGACACTGGAATTCGCTCAGAAATATAATTATTGCCCGTCATAAATGTTTGTAACCGCCTGCCATTCTTGTTTAATTACAGTTTTCTGACAAGCTGATAGTAGTTAGTGTTCTTTAAAGATTTAAAATCTGTTCTGTTTTTCACCACAGCGGGTCAGTGTTGCACCTTTTTGTGCCGCACAGGCCTCTGCTCACTGCCTCCCTTTAAGCTGAAGAGAAGTGGCATGAATGGCCTGTTTGTGTCTGTTGTCAGATTTCCCCATGCAGCTCAACATGGCCCTGTTTGAATTCAACGGCCGAACAGGCTACCTCCTCAAGCATGACGTTATGCGTCGCAGTGACAAGAAGTTTGACCCTTTCTGTGACAGGATCGACACTGTTGTGGCGAGCACACTGACCATAAAGGCAGGTTCACAACCTTGTTATAGTCTTTCTCACTTTAACCGTCAGTGTAGATGTATTCAGCACAGGGGTCGTGTTAAAAAGAAACTATGAATTAAAAAAAAATCTAAGTAATTGATTTTCAAGCTTCAGGTAGACATTTCTCACATTTAATTAAGCTGCATCATTTCTGATATTGTTTTGCAGAGAAACTCATCAAGAATTAGTGCAGTATGTGTATAACAGATGGCTGCTTTTGCTCTTAAACTGTACAGTAAATTAGCATTAGTATCCTTGGAAAGTCTGCCTGTGTTGTCCTTGAGTCATAGGTTACAAAAAACATTATTTGACAATAATACAAAGACAAATTATCCATTGTTAGACTTTATGAAATTTTCTTTTTTTTTTTATGTTGCCAGTATTGTTTCACAGTTAGAATTTGTTTACCACTATGTTGCTTCACCTTACATCTGTCTTGCTTGATATAGGATTTCAGCTGCTCAAAAGTCCAGATATTAATACATCTAGCCAGCTTATATGTATAAGTCATTTAATCGTATCTACTTGTCTCTCTAGATCTATTCGGGGCAGTTTCTTTCTGACAAGAATGTAAAAACAGGGGTTGAGGTGGAAGTGATCGGGCTGCCAGGAGACCCCAAGAAAAAATATCGCACCAAATGGTCCACCACTCCCAACGCCATTAACCCCGTGTGGAACGAAGAGCCTTTTGTTTTTGAGAAGGTGCGTGTTAACACATCAAACAAGCACAAATACAGTACCGTGCAAAAGCCACACCTCGTTTCTTTATATCTTGCTGGGAAAATGGGTGCAGCAATTTACTGAAATGTGCAAACATAAATGGAAATACAGTATATAAGGCACAGCCAGAGTTTGTATCATTCTAACAAGCATGAAGGTCAATATTTGGTGTGACCACCTTTATTCTTCAAGTCAGCCTGAATTCTCTGAGGCAGCTTTCTTCTCATTTTCTTTAAACATGCTTCAGGAATAGTTCTCCAGGTTTCTTGAAGGACATTCAAAGTTTGGTTATTGGCTGCTGTTTGTTCTGATCCCACACTGTTTCAATAATGTTGTTGTTCATGCTCTGGAGAGGCCAATTCACGACTGCTAGTGCTGCACTGTGCATTTTTCTATCCAGGTATGCATTTACTGCACTGGCAGTGTGTTTGTCATCATTATCATGCTGAAAAATGAAGCCATTGCCAATCAGACACTTTCCAGGTGGCATTGCATAGTGGATCAAAATCTGATACTTTTCTGAGTTCATAATTCCCCAACAAAAGTGTTGTACCCCTCTCTCCTGACCTCCTCTGTCACATAGGCATATATACTCCCTCTGTAATATTTAGATATCTGTATTATGCTTGAATCATTCATAGGTCAGTGCTAAGTGGCTTAACACACACACACACACACACACACACACACACACACACACACACACACACACACACACACACACACACACACACACACACACACACACACACACACGTATAGGTACAGGGACTGCACTGTTAATGACTGAAAAAGCAGCCAATGTCCAAAGACCTGCAGAAAGCCTGGAGAACTGCTGCTGCTTGGAAGCAAAATACAAATAAGTGAGGGGTGACTCAAGACTTTTGCACAGAACTGTACATAGAATGACTGTATTTGCCACTGATGTATGTGTCATTATTGTCATGGTTAGATCTTGCTGCCAGAAATGGCATCTTTAAGAATTGTTGTTCACGAAGAGAACGGGAAGTTTGTGGGACACAGAATCATTCCTCTTGATGCCATCCAGTCAGGTCAGTGAATCTGAGACTACTTGAATTCAAACATCATATAATATACATAATTTAAAACACTGAGTCATTCTATCCCTCAGAACATTTGTCAGCTTGTTTTAACCAGCTTCTGCATCAGCCAAGCGAGTGCCTTGTTTTTATTTCACTAAGGTTTTATTTTTATGCCCCGCAGGCTTCCATCACATCTGCCTGCGCAGTGAGAGCAACATGCCCCTCACTCTGCCTGCTCTCTTTGTGTACATTGAGGTCAAGGACTACATCCCTGCTGCCTTTGCGGGTGCTTAGCTTTTCACTTTGTGCTTTAGCAGAAGAAGAAAATCTCTGCTGCAAGTGAATACTTGTTGCCAGAGTGACAGAGAGAGACAAGAGTAATGTAGTTTGGATGTGTGGAGCTTGGAAGCATTTTATTTCATTCTTTCTTTTCTTATCTACATTTACATTTGGTTTAAGCATAAATCACTGGACGCTCATGAAATTATTTGTTTTGCAGATTTCACAGATGCCTTATTTAATCCGACAAAGGGCACAGAGAAAACCACAAAGCCCCCCAAACAGGTACAAAAAAACATAAAGCAGCTAAAACTCAGACATCATCCACTAAAAATGATATATCAGTAAAATCTCTGGATTTCCTATAAATCCTAACAACACTGACAGTTCCTGGAAGATGACCAGCTTTTCTAGATTGTTATGTTCCGGTCCTTTTCTTCTTTTACCCCCACAGTCGTCTTCTGACTATGTGTCTCCCTATGAGTTGCCTCTTGTGGCCCAGCCCCCCACAGACCAAGCTAAAGAAAGTGAAGCTCCTGCTGCGGGTAATGAAGCTTTAGAAGGTGACAGATCAGAGCTTGTGTTATAAAGATTTTGTGCTTTTCTGTGGCTCATACACTTGGTCTCAAAGCCAGTATATTTGAAGGTGTATTTGATCATTTGATGACTGATCACTGCCTCCTGTAGAAAATGCTGCATCTGAATCTACACCCCCCACTGATGCCGCTGACCAGCCACCCCAGTCTCCACCAGAAGCTGGTGCTGAAGAAGCTAAAAATGAGGAAGAAAACAAGGCCGAGCCTCCTCAAGCTCTTGATAAAGCTCCAACTGAAGATGCAGCACCATCTGAAACCGTTCCTGAAGATGCTCCTTCCCCTATGGAGGCTGCTCCTGAGACAAAAGCAGACCCAGAGCCTGAAGCAACTCCTGAAGCCAAAGAAGACCCAGGCACTGAGTCTAGTACAAGTCAAGAACCTGACAACAAAAAGGAAGCAGAAACTGCTAGCGCAGCAGAGCCTGCCACTAAAGAGTCTGCAGCTGAAACACCTCCGCCCGCAGAACCTGTTGGAGAGCCTTCTGCTGGGGCCGTTCCCTGCCCAACAGTTGCATCCACAGAATCTGCAGGATCAGGTGAGTCATCTCAGCCACAGATGGGCAGCAAACACTGCGGCACTCATTATAGTTTCCCTATTGTCAACACACTCAAGATAAAAGCTGTCTGACAAGGATAATACAGAACAATTTAGAGCTATTTTTTTGTTGAATAGATTCATTATAATTGCATATCCAGTGCTGAAAAGTAAGAAGACTCCACACACAAAAAAAAACCTTTGTGTTTATGCTGCAGAGCCTTCGACTGTGACTACTGAAGAACTAACACAGCACAAGAGCTATCTGAAGGTCATCAAGCGTCAGGAGAAGGAGATAAAAGAAATAGAAAAGAAGTATCAGAAAAAAGGCGAGGACCTGATTCAGAAATACTCTGACAGTTTCAAGGCCATCAAGAAGAAGCTTTCAGTGAAGAAAAAAGAGTAAGGGCATTTTTATTTTCCAAAATATGTTGCCAAGTAAATACATAGCTAAAATATGGGAGGGTGTTTGTCAAACGAGATTTTGATAATGCTGCAGTCCTAACAATCCTGTTTCCTGCAAAGCAGCACTGAAATCTGCACAAGTTAATACTGATTCACTAATAAAGTTGTTTTTGTCAGGAGTATTAACGAGACTACATTTAGAAACACGAGGAATACTCTGCAGCTAATGTGTGCTTCTAGCTGACACCGAATATTAAGATAAAGATGAAGAAAACAACTAAATGAGTGTAAGGTCTGCAGTGCTCCACACTGAGCTAACCATGTGTTACTAAAGGCCAAATGAGCATTTCAGTGTAAGCTCATGGTTGTCAGCTAGCGCCTGTATCAAGAAGGGCAGCGGCTGTTAGTCGATAAACCGTATTCCCTTTGCATCCTGATTTGTTGTGTCATGTTATTTTTCCCACCAGGGGAGGTGACAACACCTCTGAGTCCAATGTGAAGAAAGAGCGGGTGCAGGAGCTGAAGGAAAAAATGACGTTGGAAATAAAAGCACTGTTTACTGAGCAGTATGATCAGATGAAGAAGAAGAAGGAGCAGTGTGCAACAGAGGTTAGTAAAACAGAGCATTTAGACTGAGGTTCCCTAGCTTCATCAGTGGTGAGAATGAATTCTATACATTATAGGAGAATACTCTGCTTAAAGCTGCACTAATCAATATTGTAATAATTAACAATGAACCACATGATTACTTGCAAGTAAAAGGTCTCCTCAGCTCTACAGAATATTTCAGGAGCTTATCAGCTCATTATTTTGGTCTTCTGACTCACAAACATAGTGTTTGTTCAGTGGTTCACTCTCTACATGCGGCAGGCAGCTGTTTCCAACCCCAATCAAATCTATTGTGTTCCACCTGCCCCAAAAACCAAACATCAGGCAGAAAAGTATAACTACTAAATGCAGTAAAGCCACAGTTTCCACATATGCTGGAAGACAGTAAATCAGGAGATTGGCTATCAGGGAAACATGAGTCCAGAGAAATACTGCAGTTCTGTCTGCAGGCTATATGAATACTGTTAAGCCCAACACTTTAGCCACAACCACTATATACACTCGCAGGCCACTTTATTAGGAATGTCTTGCTAGTACGCGGTTGGAACCCCTTTTTGCCTTCAGAACTGCTTAAATCTTCATGGCACAGATTCAACAAACTGCTGGAAACATTCTTCAGTGATTTTGGTCCATATTGACATGATAGCATCACACAGTGGCTGCAGATTTGTCAGCTGCACATCCATGATGCAAATCTCCTGTTACACCACATCCCAAAGATGCTCAATGGATTTAGATCTGGTGACTATGGAGGCCATTTTAATACAGTGAACTCACTTTGGTGCTCAAGAAACCAGTTTGAGATGATCTGAACTTTGTGGCATGGTGTGCTGGAAGTGGCACCTGGTTTGGTCTTCTGCTAATGTAGCCCATCTGCTCCAAAGTTTGTCATATTGAGCGTTCAGAGGTGAGTGTTTAAAGAGGTGTACTTAATAAAGTGGCTAATGAGTGTAAATCAGTTAAGATATGATTTACCGCAGTTTACTTAAAAAGTTGTATGTTGATGAGAAATTATTGACTATTGGAAAGTAGTCTGATGATATTATTTAAAGAGATTCTGATATGAAAATTAAAATACAATTTTTCACACATGTGGCCCATCTTTAAAAGAAGTAGGCTCATCCACTAATAATGCCATACATTAAAACTGTTACTAGAACTATAATGTTAATCTTTGGAGCTGTCACCTTCCTGCTGTTGTTTATCACTTTCTTAAAGGCATCAAAGGTGTATAATATTTCTCTCCTGTCTTTATAGTATAAGGTGGCTCATAAAACTAGTACCTCAAAGTGAAACTCTGATCCTTGTTCTAGTGTTCCTCTTCCTACCATTGCTCTCCTAATCCTGAAACCTCTGTGATATATTTACTTATTCACTTATTTCAGTGGTTCAGGATGTTCTCACTATTCTCGTGTTGAACATTTGTTGACATTGCTACTCAGAGCGATTCAAGTCTCATCACTTGGAGCTTTACCCTTACTGTGACTGCACCGTTTCCTTATTCTGTTGTGACAGAGACTAGCCAAACTGATGGAGATGGCCATGGAGAGACACACCATTGAACTGAAGACCCTGGAGAGGTGTGAGCACACATGCAACACATTTGGGACATGATGCACACATGAGGGAGCAGAAGGCTTTGCTGAGTCTGTCCAATCTGTCCCTTCAGACTTTGCTGTGACACTGTGTGTGTTTGTGTGTTATTTGAGGTGAAAAATTTGACATTTTGCAAAAGAAAATACCTCAAATAAAGAATGAATCACCTCAGCAGGCGGGTCTTCCAATGTCCTTGGCTTGGCTTATGGTGTTATACGTGTGTATGTGTTATCCCAAGTCCTCAGCTGGCAGATGGTTATCTCAGGACAGCCATTATCTAGCAGGTGTTTAAACAGCAGTAGGGAAGCAAAGGCAGCCCTGATCATCTACCTGTCCACTCACAATAACACAGCATTCAAGCCTTCCTTTCACTGTAAAGATAAGGTCACATAAGACGCGTGAAGCCACACATCACTCGATTATAGGAAAAAATAATGTTCATAGGGTCGCTTTTCATTTTAAGAGTTTAAATCATTACATGCTTGTTTTGCAGTGAAACCAGAGAAAACAAGAAAAAAGCCCAAAAATGTTCATCCACAGACAAAGCAAAGTAAGTTCACAACATTCAGTTTTTCTCCATCACTCTAAGTTACAATTTATTTTACAAAGAAAAAAAAATGAAGTAGTGCCATGTGACCGAGGGGTCAGAGGCTAAGCTGCTTCACGCGCCCTCTCGTATTTCTTTTCTAACATTGTGTACAAGAGGACTAATTAACGATAATTCTTTTCATTTAGGCTGAAAAAGGCAATGAGCACTGAGATGTTGGATGAAGCGAGTCAGGTGAATGATGCGGTAAGTATAGAAACTGTAGTATGTGTGTAAAATTAAAGGCGCAGATTGATATTTCTGGAAATCTCTACAACCAGAAAAAGGATTAACTTAGCCTAGAAAAAGGAAAAATTGGGCAAACCCCTTGCAGAAGTTATAAAACTCGCATTAATAACTTGTAATCTTTTTTGTTACATTTAGACAACACAGATGATATTTTTTTATTACTAAAGGCACCTGAAAAGTATTAGTATTGGTAGACTGAATAAATAACATAATAACATATTATTACATTGGTTTTCTATAAACTCTGATCCTTTTCTACACATTACAATACAACATTGTAATTAAAAAGCATTTCAAGGTAAAAAATATTAAGGATTTTCTCCTTCTGGAAGAAAAACTGGAAGCTCCAGTTTCACTGTGGCTCTCTATACACACTGTTGGCTAGTAACTACTGGTGTTCTGGCAATAGATAACCCCGCAAATCATGTGAGAATGCCAACTGTTGCACTTTCATGCACTAAAATAAACATGAAAGGCAAGCAGCTTCTACTGCACAAAAGGCAAACAGGAGAGTACCGAACAGGCAAGTGCATTGCAACAGCGTAGCCAGAAGAGAGAAGTATGTATGTTTCAAACAAGCAACATCTTCAGTTGCCAGAATATTAAAGATTATTTTAAAGCAATTGACCTGAAATTTTTAAGCTCATGTGTATAACTACCATATCCATATCTGAAACAGCATCAGTACTACAGTATAGGGAATTTTAATTGTGTACTAAAGGTTAAAAATGCTAAGATTTGAACCAAGCATGGAAAAATAAGACCCAAGGCATGTTAAAGCCTTTTTCTTTCACACAGCTGTAGTTACACCCACACACGCTTGAACATGCACACACATATTAACCCACACTAGGCTCGCATACACAAACTCACACACACTTTTACCCAATGAGTAAAGTGCAGCGGGCCCTGACCATAGGCCAGGCTTGTCCATTACTCAGAAGCTGTTTACAAGCTAATCCATGTGTGGTCGATGACTCACTGAGCTCTGCTTTTGTTCCTCTGTTGGCTCATCAAGATTCAGCCATGATGCATCTGGGTTAAAGACCCAGCCATTTCACTCTGCTCCTCTCAGATCGACTCAGTCTAGATGGCAGAACCCCCCCCACCCCCGTCATCCCTCTGCACATTCGGGTCACATTGCAGCTGGTGTTGATCTACTTAATCAACATTTCCCCATTAATTACTGCAGCTATTAATAACACAATCACTTGTTTAATCAGCACAGGCTCAGTATTGAATGCCCAAGTCTAAGCGGGGTTCTGTAATCTAACTCGACAAGAGCAACCTGTGACTTAACTGCATTGATTCTCTCTCAGGTTGCATCCATAGATCCCATGGGTACATATGAGCAGATGAACTGCTTATATAGACACACTAACAGTCTTTATCGCACACTTGACACCACATGCACACTCTCATTTGCTCACACAGACTCAAAACCACAAATCGATAGTGTTTTCCAGTAGCAACATGTTTTCTACTTTGCTGTATTGTTACAGTCTTCAGATTACAGTCCACAGCAAGAGACTCTGATGAAGAAACAGGCTGCTACACTGGAAGAAATCAAGACCGTAACCCATCAGGTACACACAGTGACACTAGGGTACACTTGTCTTTTTTGCTCTTAGAAAGATGTTTCACAGAAATTATGGCTCTTAGGCAGAAAATATGCTTTTGCACATCTTATTTGTGTTTCCACTCAATCTGCAGATTTGTAAAAACTTCTGATGACAGCCAAAACATTAATGCAAACTCTGAGAGGTCCTTGAGTCATAATAGAAATGACTATACTTTATTACTGTGGGTTTTTTTTTAACTTGTCATATAGAAAATAAATACCTGTCCTTGCCTCCTCTAGCAGTTCCCCAGTCCTTTAAAAAAGTCTCCATTGCCTGCATAAGCTCTTACCTTGTTTTCCCTGCAGGCCTACCCCTGAGCTAACGAAAGTATGAGCATGTCATTTGTGTTTGTACTCAGATATCCAAAAGACTGTCCTGCACTTCCACTATTGCATGCCATGTATGTTATACTGAGAGTCCAGTGTGTCCTGTATATGTGAGTAAAAATACATAATGACGGGAGGGTTGACTTGGATGTGATGAAACCTGCAAAGCCATATATACACGCTGACTACAGCTCCGGTCACACAAGCCTAGAGACTGGTCAGCAACCCCCTTGGCAATTCAAAATCCTTGTGAGCTCCAGCAACTGTTGAAGGAGCGAAATGCAAATTTTAATTCCCGAGGTGGTTTAATATCAGGGAATACACATTTCCCCTGTATTGCTCTTGACTATTACTGTAGAAAGTCATTGTTTAATTACATACCTTTGATATGTTCATTGTTCACTAAACTGGACAACATAATTTAGAAACCTAGCAAACTAGCATTTCGACTCCTGGAGAATTTGCTGTGAGTCATTTGAAATCAGAAAAGTTGGGGGAAGTGTCACATTTTTAAGTTACCTTACAATCCTTTCATGCATTGGCAATAAAAAAGAATTTTAAGAATAAAAATGTACTTCTTATCCTAAAATTATTACTACATTCATGCACTTATCTACAATCCAAACTGTACCAACCCCAAATTCCTGTTTTTCAAATCCACTGCCAACCGTGGCCATCTGTCCAATCACCGAATATACGTAATGCTGTGGCGTGACACATCCACTTTGGGGGATGGAGAAAGTACACATCAAGCTCCCACCGCTGTAAATGATGTCAGAACGCTTTTTCTGACAATACTTTGCTTTGAATTGGTGAAATCCTGGCAGTTATTATTGTGAAAAGAGGTGTGAGATAGCTTAGACATTGACGTGCGAATGCCAGATGGATGGTGTGTTTTTATGCCTCATCAGTAGTATTAGCTTACAGATACTCGATATTGTCGGAGGCAGTGGAAGGAAATCAAGAGACTTTAAAAACAAAGGGGTGAATGAGGAGAACTAATGTACACAGCTGTATTTAACATTACTGACTGAATATTGAGCCATTTTTCACGGCGGTAAATCGGTCACTCCTATTTGCAATCAATCAGTCACTTTTGGTATAAACCGCTTTGAGGTCGATCTTTGTTTTTACTTGTGCCAGCACAGAAATGTATTCTCCAAAGATTATGATAAGCACCTGCTGAATGTGTGAAATTCTGAAAATGTCAGCCCATTCCCTTGATAATCCTCTGACTAACCTTTGGCCCTTGTGTTGGCAGCTCAATCAAGAGGCCCTGAAGGAGCATGATCAGAAAACAAAGTTGCTGGCACGAGAAGCGAGAGGGGCTGTTAATGTATGTGTGGGGGCGCACTTCCCTGAATTGGTCGACGAGGCTGGAGACAAGAGTGCGGGGGGCTATGGAGATGTCTTTCTAGGTTAGATGTGCCTTTTAATCACAGACCTCTCTGCCTAACCCTGCTATAACTTTTTTTTTTTTTCCACTTTTATAACTGTTTTCAAACTGTTATATAACCTATAATCTGGGCACAAATATGAAATAGTAGAAGATTATTTAATAAGGGGTTCTCAGAGTGAAGTTGCAATTTTGTTGTGCTAATTCATAGGTAGGTGTATTCTTTAGGGAGCTGATGATGTTTTCACAAATGTCCGGGTAGTCCAAAATTAGATGATTTGCAAAGATTCTTTTTTAGTTTCTGTTTTATTCTTTTATTTCTGTTTCTTTTCACCAATGGAAAAAAGCACCTTAAATTAGGCTGCAAAGGGACAAATATCTTGCAGATGAGGGCTCTGTGCTAAAAGCCTTAGAGAGGTGCTTGTGGTCTCCTTTCTGTTCTCTTAAGTTAAAAATGGGACCAAATGCAGTGCTAAAAATAGGTTATCAGAGTCTGCAGGGCTGAATGAGACAATGACTCCATTTGTCACACTTCAGTTTGCATGTGTGATAAGAATTCACTCGGACTCTGTGATGTAGCCACAATGTAAGATTTGCAGAATGAAAAAGGTAAATTTACTCTGTAGCTTGAAGCTCCTATGATGCCGGTTGCACGTGGACATGTGGAACATCCTGTATTGCATGTAAAACATGAATATTAGGTTTGAAAAAAGTGGGAGATAGCTTACACTCTATGTTCAGTGATTTTTTTTTGGTATACCCTCAGGAATTTCTATTATTTTACTTCTGTGATAAATTGCTAATTAATAAACTTACAGTCACTCTAAATATGTTATTTTGCTTTATTTTTCCAGAGAACTAAACTGTTCCAGTTTTTCTATTTACATTTTATTATACCTTTTTTTTAGAGGTTGATTCAGTAAATTTCTGAAGGGAAAGTTTGACTTTCTCAGTTAATTCCTAACATACTGTAATGACTTTGGCTTAGTTTGTGCAATGAAGTGATTTACATACTTTCCCCTTCTCTTTCCTGCTCTCTACCTGCTTTCATCCATTAAAGGCAAAAAAAACCAAAAAAAACATTAAGTCAACTCTCTCTCTCTCTCTCTGTGGATTGCTTCAAACCTCTATGTTAGCAAGTGTAATTTGACACATTATGGCCTGATTCACAATACTACATAATTGCTGTGTGATGGATCATGTGGTCTTTTCAAAATAGTGCTATAATAAAGGCACGTGAATCAGAGATAATGCTGGGTAAAAAAAATAAAATAAATAAATCCAGAAACTGCAGTGTTTCAGCTTAAATTTTGGCTTCTTATACAGTGCATCCCTCATATTAGCGAAAGGCACTTGTTATTTTTTAAGCATTTACGTGCACATGCATGCATTTATTAATGAATGCAGCTTTTCTCTGACTCAAGAGCAATCTGTCCATTTATTTTATTTCCTTTTCCATGTGACACTCTTCTTCTGAATCAAATGACATGAGTGACATTTCAAAGTGGAGGATCTGGACAAATCTCTAGGAGACACAGCTTGTGCCCGAGAGTGCTGCCACCTCATGTACAACACAGATGAACTGTTAGCTTTCGGGTGTGAATCCAGTCAGCCCTGAATCACTGGGCTGATAATCTTACATAAGGATGAAGACATCTCTGGCAGTTTTGTCTCAAACCAGCTGGAGAGGGATGGCCTGAGCAGGATCTCACACCGACAGGGAACACTTGGCAACTCAGTGACACTCCATGAAAAGTCAAAAGGAGGAGGAAAGCACTTCCGATTTCACATACAAATAAATCAGGGAGGGGTGGCTGTGGCTCAGAATGTAGTGCAGGTCACCTACTAATCGGAAGCAGATGGAAAGTTTAATACTGATTGCATGAAACCTAGATTTATACATCTATGGTGGGTAAAATGAGATTAGATTAAAAAATGTGAGGATGAAAGTAAAGGTAAAGAATTACCTAAGAAAAGTTAATTACATATGAGAGCTTTAAGTTACTGGCATATGGTATTGAAATGGTATTGGCTGCCCCTCCCTGAGCCTGGTTCTGTCGGAGGCTTCGTCCCATTAAAGGGGAGTTTTTCCTCTAATGCTTGTTTATAGGGGGTCGTCTGATTGTTGGGATTTTCTCTGAATTATTGTAGGTTCTTTCCATTACAATATAAAGTGCCATGAGGCAACCTTTGTTGTGATTTGGTTTTATATAAATAAAATTGAATTTCTATATGTAGCGGATTGTCATTTGGTATGCAATACACCATGTGATAATGTTTGTTATTACCTTAACCTCAACCTGTATTTTTTTTTTTTGGTGAGAAATTATATCACTAAAGGGCCAAAAATCTGTTAATATCTGCCATCAGTGAAACTGTACTGAATCTTGGCAGTGGCTGAAAAGACAATACCAGCTTTTGTCTGTTGCCGTCTGCGCTTAGTCGCACCTCCCAAAAAAGACCAGAGAAACTAAATCCTGCAATCAAATGCAGAATTCTACATAATTTCCATATGAAACATGCCAAATGCAAGGTTAAATCAACAGCTGACAAGAAATTTCATATTCTTCAGGGGAATAAGTACTAAGAATAAGGAAACTGTGAGCTGCATGTACATTTTTCTTCTACTTGTTGTTTCCTGTGTGAGAAAGGAGGTCTGACCCACAGGAGATGGTGTCAGGATACATAGCCCATCTTGGCTTGAAGTGGATGCCATCCTGGATGAATATTAAGCTCCCACACCACCCACATAAACACCACCTGCCGAGGCTGCACTGTTCACAGCCTGTTTGTGGATGATTCTGCGAGCTGCATACTGCACTTATACCTCTTTTAAAGAGAATACGAGATTGCAGTTTTATCATGATTTGCATACATGATGCAGAAGTTGATTTCTGTCCCTGGATCGCCAACATAATCTCATTAACATTATAATTCTGGCATGGGATCGGCAGCCTAATGAGTGCGGCTCATCATCGCAGTCACCCTCTCCTCCACTGTGTCACATGAGCGCTGAGGGCCTGTGAGAGGCACCTCCACCTCCTCAGAGATGCAAATTTGAGCTTCCTACATGTGTTGAGGATATGGTCCTTTCACTTAAGCACACAGACACATACAAGTGTGCGCACACAGACACCCACAAACGTTAAAGTAGCAGGAGACAGTACTCTCATGACTACCTGAATTCTAATTCTCCCATGTTCCCCGGGCAGCAAACATTCATGTTGTCAGGCTCAGCTTGGGTGATTTATTCTGCTCTTGTTCTTTCCACCATTTGGATAGCTTGTTGTGTGGTGATAGCTCCATTATAGCTTTAATCTCTCTGGATTAAGAGTCTGTGTCGCACAGTGAGTTAAGAGAACAGTGACACATCATATGAAAACCATGACAGCTGACTACACTGTTATGTAATCACAAAAATGCCTAGCTCGAATTACAAATGCATAATGATTTGTAATAATGTTGCTTGTGCAGTGTTAATGTTAAGTTTTCCTAAATGGCATCATGTTAAAGCTTTGAATTAAATGTAGAAAAATAAATCAGTGTAATCAGACATCATTTAAAAACATTGATCAAAGTCAAACGTTTTAGTGGTTATTATCAGTTATTATCTGCTTCATTTGGCATTGCTGGCAATCTAAAACTTTATCATGTAGGAGCAAAAAAAGGGGGGGGGGGGGGAATCCAGCATTCAGAGCCTGTAAAAAATTAAATCATAAATAAATGCTAATTTTCTGTTTCATACAGACACGACAGCCACGTCAATATATATCTCAACAAGAAAGAGAACAAGGATATTTTGTATAATGTTTTTATACAAAATATACCTCTGAATCCATCCATCCAATCATAAAAAGGCACCTAACTCAGTGATGAACTAGTATTATGTCTACACATAACAGAAAACTTAGCAAAGAACCAATTTTAAATTGTATATTTGGACACTTTTACAAAAATAAGATAAGAGCTATTGGTCAATTTATTGGCATATCTCAGCATGGTGTGCACTGTGTTCTTAAAAAAACAAACAAGTAAACAAGTGGAGTACAAAAGAAGACGTAGCAGGCCTAAAAGAAACTATCTATGGCAGATGGACAGGATCTGAAACTCATGTCCTTAAGAAATAGGAAAAAAGTCCAGCAAAGACCTGACACAGGACCTAAGAAATGCATCTGGCCTTTTATTTAATCCATCTACTGTTCGTTGAAGCCTCATCAGAAATGGTGTCAGTGGAAATGGGAAGAAAAGGCTCAGGTATGCCAAACTGAGAAAAGAACTGAAACACTGGCCTAAAAATCAGTGGCGAGAGCTCATATGGAGTGATGAATCCAAATTTGAAATTTCTGGTTCAAACTGTTGTCAGTATGTACAGGAGAGGGGAAACAGTGAGTGTCTACAGCATCTGTAAAACACAGTGGAGGCTCTGTCATGGTTGGGGCTGCATTTCAGCCAGTGGTGTTGGGATCTTATCAAAATTGATGGGAGTATGAATGAAGAAAAGTATCATCAGATTCTGATCAACTGTGAAATATATCTGGAAATTAGAAACCGCTTCATTTTTCAGCATGACAATGATCCCAAACACACTGCCAATGCAGTAAAAGCATACCTGGATAGAAAAACACATATGGGAACACTATCAGTCATGGGTTGGTCTCCCTAGAGCCCGGGAAGCAGTGTGGGATCATCTTGACAAAAAGTGAACAAAAGGCAGCCAAAATCCAAAGAAGAGCTTTGAATGTCCTTTAAGAAGCCTGGAGAACTATTCCTGAAGACTGCTTAAAGAAATGACAAGAAAGCTGCCTAAGAATAAGAATAAGCTGTGCTGAAGAATAATAGTGGTCATCAGACTTTTGCACAGTACTGTAAAAAATATCAGTCCAACTTGCCCACATAATTAGTCCTCGTCCCCATTTCTCCTTTTTTTTTTTTTTTTGCATTTGTGCTCCGTGTGACAGCAGCTCAAAGGAATGGTGGGTGTAAAAAAGGTCTTGAACCACAGAACCCACAATGTCATAACAGCATGTGTTCCATGTTATGCATTTAATACAGGTGAGTCACCAAGTGCCTCTTTTCAGAGAAGTCTTATCAAGGGTTCATTTAAAACTTGCTGTATACTGTGTGTGTGTGTGTGTGTGTGTGTGTGTGTGTGTGTGTGTGTGTGTGTGTGTGTGTGTGTGTGTGTGTGTGTGTGTGTGTGTGTGTGTGTGTGTGTGTGTGTGTCAAAAAAAAATACAGAGAAACTAGTTTTAGCAGTTGGAAGGTGAATGCTGAACAACGTGAGTGGCAGAGCATGTGGGAGAGAATGGACAGCCATGGGCCTCAGGGCCATTAGTTCATTTAACAAGAAGTGAAACTCCTCCAAGGAGCAGGGAGCAAAGAGGGCTGTCATTTATAGAGTGTTGAAGTGAGGTCCGCATGATAGGTTTTTCTGTGTTTTTAATCTTGTCATTAGTTAGATCTAGATTCAATATACTAAGACACAGTGATGTTGCAAAATCAATAAACTGTTTATCACAACAGCAACAGATTGGTTTTCCTTTAACTCTGAGTCCATAAAGTGATGGACTTGAGGAAACTAAATAAAAGATGCAACGGTGTCAGCAGTCCAGCCATCATATAAAATGAAACCTGGCATGTGCTATTGCGTTAAAGTCTCCAGGTGCATTGCTTCTGTTTTCTCCACTGACCCAGCTAAACCTGCCATTTGCTGCAGCTTCCTTCCAGTGAGGCAGACCTTTAGTCCAGATGCGACTGAGTGTTACCCAGCACTGTACTTTGTGGACATCAAACAAATACATTTGTTATCCATTTGTACAATTTATTGAGCTGTCAGCCATGAGTGGGCCTGCAAGGCCACAAATAGGGCCTGTCAGGTGGGAGATGGAGAGGGAGCTCTGTGGCCCTCCATCTCTTCCACATCACGGAAGAAAAAAAGAATTTCTGTCAGGGCTGATAGATTAGGGAAGTGGCTACAGGCAGAGGAAATGGCAATGAAGCATTGAATGTGGCAAAAAATTATTGTGGACACTTTTAAATCCTCTTGTTCAACAGGAAACCAGTGAGAAGTTTTATATTTGGTTTCTAGGGAAAAGCATTCCCTAGTATCCCTTAAGGAGCTATGAGTTTGCATCAGATAAGTGTATGAACGAGCACTTTAAAGAGAAATACTTTCAGTGCGTACCATTCCTTAAACTTTAACACTTTTTGACTGTCTTTATGCAAAACCACCAGAAATCGCATCCTGATTTGCATTTGCGCTTTCTGATCATATTGCTGCTTTCCCTCTTTAATCAATCCTCTCTTTTGCTGTGGCAAAAGAACACACCCTGCTAATGCACTGTTGTCCAAAATGTCTCCGCCTGAAAGCTAATATTATAGTCCTCTAAATCTGAAGGCAGAAGGAACAACCTACTGTTTGCCATCTGGTTCTGGCAGACTGGCAAGCCTGAGTCAGGATGATAATTGATGAGAACGGAGGGAGCAAAGACACTCAGGGGTCTGCCTCATGGTCAATAACATATCAGTGGTCCCTGTGATTGGCAGCTCCTGGTGAGCTGTCAGGTTCCTCAGCTGCAACCCCGTAACTCTGAGTAATTGTCCTCTTCCATCCACCTCTTCCTGGCTATCTTCTGTCTTAAAAAAAAAAAATACAATAAAGTCCCCTCTTTTTATTCTTTGAAATAAAAAGGTTTATTAAGGTCTGACATTTATTTACAGCTTCTGCTGTTCAGCGTTTGCTCTCTGCTATGGGGCGACAATGACCTCGCCTCAACCTTAGCAATGACACGCACACCATGGTTACACAGTGACAGCAGGCCAGCTGCTGCCTCTTTCCTGGAATGGAAGGTGTGCGAAATCTCAATTCAGCTTAAGACTGCTGTTTCCTTGTATCAAAGCAAAGAGATTTAGAGGAATTGAGTGGACACGCAGACCGATGATTGTTTTGGGTGAATATGAATGCGTCATTTTTGGCCCTGCAGGAAAAGCTATCCCCGGCTGCTCAAATGACGCATCTACTGGTGTTAAAATGTTATATAACCGTGAGGAAACAAAAACCTGATTGTGTTTGCGTTGTGATTCCAAAGAGGTCATTTATAATGTTGACAAGTTCTAGGAAAATGTCATCATGTCAAGTTGGTCATTATGACTTGATTAGGCTAGGTGTGTTGTAGCTGGCGCTGTTTTTCTTTCTAAATTTGCTAAGGGAATGGAAACGCAAAGTTACCACGAGTTGCATTCTGTTTGTCACAGTACAAGGCAGGTGGTGGCCCAAACCACGTCACCCTCAGGTGCGTTCAATTAGCAAGAAGGAAGGCTGAGTAGTCCAGGGAGGGTGAGGGCATGTTGAGTCATTGATAAGAGAACATTTTTAGTAACGATGAATGGGCCTTGTTGAACTTAGTCCCCGATGAGCTCAGTTCTTACCATGTGGTCATACACTTATTTAGTCCCAGTTGTTTATAGCTCAGTAAAGATGCCAAGGAGGCTCAGCTCTGTGTTCTGTTTCCATTTACAAGTTTTTCCTTGAAGGACCTTGAGAGACTGGTTGATTTTTTTAGCATTCTCCCCAGTGGCTAATTAGGTAATTTAGAACCGGGGATAACACCTTAACTTGACACTGGCTTTAATTTCTAATTAGGCATTCAAAGTGGCTCCTGCCCAGGCCAGGCCCGCTGTGAATGGGAGATCAGGTATTTACCGTGACATCCCTGCTTTATTGCATATATCTGCACAATTAGCAAGTCTCATGGTACCAACTCATTCACATTCTGAATATTTCATCCACATTTCATTCATTTCTCTTCAGTCCATTTTTTAAGATTCAGCAAATCGGGTAGTAGAGTGGTTTTATGCCATGCTTTGTGAAGGTCTTTACACTACTACTACTGTCATACTGTTAACTGTTATTCTATCTTAATCAGTCTTGGGTTTGTAGAAATATGTCTAAACAATTTCGATGTTGCGCAACAAATGCTCAGCACAATTAATAAAAGTTAGATATTATGTAGTGGTTATCTGTTATTTGGAAGAAAGATAAAAGGGAATTTATTGTTAATAGGCAACCACTTTCTAGGAACTATTTAACTAATGAGTCCCTCTTATAGGAACTAACATGTCCGAGCTGTCAATGTCACAACACATAAAAATAGTCAAAGCTCATGTGACCAAAACAGTAACTCAAGCACAACTTGCAGAGTGCCTGCAAGGATGCACACAGTCCAGATGTCCAGATCTATCTCCTGTGATGAACTGAAAAAAACAAACAGAACAGCCAAAGTCTCCCTGTTCTGCAACAGTGATAAGAAGTTGAATGGTGAACATGAGGGTTATTGACCTCTGTTCAACCACTGATCAGTTTAATCCTAAAGGTGGCCTCCAGTTTACAAATGATAGGCTGAGGCTGGTTTGTTTAGCATGTAATTTTGGTGACACAGACTAAATTGGTTGAATGATTTGATCTAACTAGAATTCAAAAGAAAAAAATATTCTGTCAAATTTAGACTAAGGTTTATGGCACCAGTACCACCTCACAGCTGTGGATATTGCGCTATTTGTTAATTACATTTAGAGATGTGACCTGTGACATTTCCACAGCCATAATCATGAACAAATGATGTAGCATTTTAAACACATTAATGGCAATTAATTAAAGGACACTTCACCTGTGACTGCAACTCGTGACCTTAGTAAAGTAAATTATTCATGCAAGCTCAAAAATACTTATTATCACTGTTGCATTGTTACGTTGGTGGATTTGGCAGAAAAGTTTGAAAATGGCTCTATAGGCATTAAAACTATGACCTCTAAAGAAATTGTCTTTCAAAGAGGGATGATTGTCAGTTTCTTATAAATGCTTTGTAAATCAAAGTGAGTCAGACCAGACTCATCAATCTAACAGCAGGCCAACCAAGAAGTGTACTGATCATCTGGGTATAACTGCAGTATGCTGAATGCACAGTCAATCCTGGAATGGGTGAGTTATACTGAAGACCTCACCAGAAGCCACAGCTAATAAAAAAAAAAAAAAAAAAAAAAGCTAATCTGTGACTCAAATGACAAAAACAGATTGAAAGTGGGTTAAAATTATCACTCCACATCAAACAAATGCCTCCTCTTTTCTGATATGCTAATGCTAATTATGCAGGGTCGAGGTGACACATTCGGTATGAATCCATTTTTATGTCGGTCATGTGAGCATCACTGGAATAACTAAGATGATTAAGGCCAAAGCCTATTGTCTTTCTCAAATGTGTACCAGAGATATAATGAAACAACATATAGTATAGTGCTCGGGATCAGCCAGGAACAGAAACCAGGAAAGTGGTGGAATCAGAGGGTTATGTTCAGCCCTAGGAAAGGCAATGCCAGGCTAACTTGGCTAAAATAATCATTAATACATGTGCATGAATAACCAGCTGCATCAACCAAGGTGAAAAATTCCACATTTTCATGGTTTTGAATGACATTGTTAATTACTTCGGCAATCCTGTTTCCCCCATAATACCAGCATGTGGTTCACATTTATAGATCTGAGTAAAATGATTCAAAAACTGTTTGAAGGAGTTCAGACAAGCTGGCAAAATTTTGTTTTTGAAGTCTCATTTAATCATATACACAACTTCATAGAAAGGTCATCTTACAGGCTTGCAGTAATTTATTAACTAGACTTCAAAGGAAGTACATCAGTCTTAGTCTTGAGGACATCATCTGAGCATTGTAAAGCTGTAAAGTGGAATCTCAGTAATCATAAGAATCTATTGACTTGCTGCCATAATATGACCTTGTCCTGAAATTATCTGGTAATGATATGATTTTATAATGAAAAAGGTGTTGACAGAATAGTTTCCAGACAGGTAAAGAGACCCCAGAGGAAGCATCTGTTGATGAATTTCAGCTGTGCTTAAATGAGTGAATGTCTGTTATTGCTACATAAAGGACCCGCTGAGGGTTTGATGAAGCCGGATGGTGAACAGTGAACAAGGTGGAGGGAGAGTAATGTTTTCTCTCACCTCCACCATTTGGCTCACTTTTGGTCCTGCTGAGATTTATATTAGAAATTAAAATTAAACTCTGGTCTTGTGGAGCGCAAACAGCTGTTTAAAGGGTCTCCGTCACAACCCTTGACAATAAAGGATTAAATGATTTAATTAGCAGTACCAACATGTGCTTCACATTTGTAGACCTGAGTAAAATGACTCAAAAACGGTTATATGGAGTTCATGCAGAATTGGGATTTAGTGGCAATCTGTAATTATTTGATTATTCTTAGGCGCTACGACCATATAGAGCTTCTAGGATATATTATTGATTAAATGAGTCATTCAATCATATGCACAGTTTTAAGAGAACGACAACTACAGTGCCAGCTTCTCACTGAATACACACAAGCTGTATCTCAAATCATACCCCTGTACTTAAACTTGCTTTTTTGAGGGTATAATTTAGTCCAAACTGACTATAGTGTATAGTCTACCATAATAAATCAAAAACTTTAGTGTGAAACCACATTTCTGATGTGATGTCATCTGCACATTGTGCACTGAACAGGAGTGGCCCTCCAATCTCATTGTACATCCTGTATAATGACAATAAAGGCATTCTATTCTATTCTATTCTATTCTATTCTAAGAGCTGAGGTGATACAACCAAGCAAAAATGTTCAAAAATGCTGAAAAACTGGTTGGCAGTGGTTCCTGGAAGTGGCTGCCTCTCGTTGGCTGAAATAGTTAAAAAAGAAGGTGCTGCACCAAAAACCTCCAAGTGATTGCTTTGGTTGCTAGCAGATTGCCACGGTTTCCTGTAGTCTTTCATGTTTGTCTGCAAATACTTGCCAACTATTAGCCGAGCAGCAGTACAACTTGAAAAAATTCAATGCAAACTGGAGAATTTTCACTGTCAGCGTAAAAGTTCTGCCACAGTGCTGCAGCAAACCTGTTTCAAAAGGTGCAGTTTTTTACTTTGAAGGCAAACAGGCTCCATTTCTGATTTGTGTTGCACTTTTCATAGTTCCACTACGGCTCGAAGAGTAGCTGGGTAGTGTTTGCAGACAAGCACGTCACTTCCATTCAAACTATGACTGCAGCAATATGCTAGCGACCAAAGCTATGGTGAGATTTTTGCCAACTGGTAGGGGTTGGTTGGGGATAGGTGATTGCTGGGTCATCCATGGGTTTTGGACTGATTTAGCTGATTAATAACTTTGGTTAGTAAGCTGCATTTAAACTGTACGGTGCAATACACAGACACAAATACCTGCTAACTAGTGCTAAGTAACAAACAAAATACTAGAATTTAACTCACCAAAACTGATAGAGAGCTTATTAACTCAAATAAGTGGACTTGAGGCCTAGAAGACAGCCCTATTTGCTGCTGCTTGTGTGAAATATTGTATAGTTCTTACCATGTTCAAATGCTGCAATTCTCAATAAATGCACGGCTACCCTCTTAAAATCATTAACGATGAGGTGTCTTAACTGAAGTATCCGAATGTCTAATACTGCAACACTAATACTATTAACACTCCAATAGTTTGGCCTAGCTATATTTAGAGGAGCAGCCCATAATCACATGGGCATTTGACAATTATTTTCAGTGTTACTGCAGAAGGCAATTGTTAATCACACTCATATCCTCAAACAAACAGTGGTCTTGTCTGTAAATCTGTGTGATTAAAGGGACTCAAGTCAGTGAGTCATCTGACAGAGCAATTTCACTGTTTTAGAGGGCTTTTCTTTCTTTCTTTACAATTTAATCTGGCTTTCATTTTGTTTTTATTGTAGATTTGATCAGATTTACCATATCCCTTGACAAGACCTTCAGGCAAGGCCATTAATATGAAACCTTGAAAAAGTCTTCTCACAGTACAGTAGAATAACTTGAACTTGTTGCACTTCATTATGATTGGCTGTAGCAAACTGTGAACAGAAACACAGAGGGGGATAAATGGTTAGATGCAGTGTTTCAAAGATGTGTTTACAAGGGAAAAAAGGGTAAATGCTAATTTTCCTCCCCTGTGAAGTGATCTCTCAAAGCCTGTCTCATCATCCCTCAAACATTTACTAGGCATACTAATTACAGTACAGTCTTGAAAGTAAATGGGACTGAACATAAGGCACTATTCATCCTTTTTTTATTTTGACTATTCTTAATTGAGTTTATTTGCAACAAACAAAGTGAAAATAGTGCATTTAAGTTAACCCCACAGACCTCACGTGGTAAATACTGGACACGTTTTTCTCCTTGAGTAATTATTCTGTTCAAATAGCATATATTTCTCTCCAGGCAGAGAGTGCTTGGGCTGAATGGATGCTGCCACTGCATAATGGTCCTCAGACGTTTGTTTCCTAGGCAACGTGGGGAGGGCATGTGCAAAGCGAGGTATAAAAACACTGGCAGCTCCTCTCTGAGTCTTACTCTGAGGTGAAGCGCTCACTCTAACACAGTGAGTATCGGAGAACTTGCTGCATAGTTCCTCTCCCTTTTTGCCACCTTCTTTCTGTTGTTCCAGCTGTTCAAGGATGATGCGGCCAAAAGATTTACGCCAGGGCTCCGGCACCAAGACCTTCCTCGATGCCATGCGTGGTGGTAAAGTCCACCTTGCGCGCTTCATTCTGGATGCACTGGATGGGCGCATTATCAACTCGAAGACGGAAAACAGCCGCACCCCGCTCATGTACGCTGTCTGTCTGCAAGACCCCGGGACCAGGTCCAAGTTCACCCGGCTGCTGCTGGAGAAAGGGGCGGATGTCAACTGCCAGGATGAGGATGGGCGCACAGCCCTGAGCCATGCCTGTGAGATGGGACACCTGGATGTGGTTAAACTTCTAGTGCAGTTTAATGCTGATCCGGACATCACTGACGCCTGGGGAAATAGTGCTCTCATGTATGCTGCCTTTTCTGGGCAAAGCCAGGTTCTGGAGTTTCTTGTCAGGGCTTTTAAAAGACTGGGACTGAGGCTGGACAGGACCAATAATGCTGGCCACTCTGCCATTGAAGTTGCCAACTTCTTTGGACACAACCAGTGTGTCCAGATTCTGAACTTTCCCTGCAGGAGGAGTGTTGGCACAGATGAGCCACTTGTTGCGAGTACCACTCAGGAGGGAGAGTGCCGTCTGCCCCGCAGGCTCCCCAGGCATGTTCTGGAGAGGTTCTCTAAACAGTTAAATAATGAAGATCAATTGCCTGGGGTATTTCAGAGACAGCTGAAAATTGGTGATGGCAACAAAGTGTGGAACCGCTTCAGATGTCCCAGGAGCCAGTCTCAAGAGGAAAACCATCGCCACAGCTGGGCTCTGCCTCTTCAGCTTGAGAAAATCCAAAGTGAGGGGGATCACAGCATTCTCTTCACTGGCAAGCAACAGCAAAACTGCCAGCTTAGTGAGCTAAGGGGGGCTAAAACACTGAACGCTCTTCCTGAGACAAGCCAGAAAGATGTCAACCGAGACACTCGACTCCCAGAGCAAGCACCAGAGAGTTTTCCTCTCTGGGGGAAAGCAAAGTCATTTAACCTGGACCTTCAGAGCAGCAGAAAGCAGTCCTATCAGGGTGATGTGCGTGACATGAGCCTGTCAGCCAGCAAATTAAAGAGAGCCTCACTACAGGATGAGAGATGCCTGATAGACAAGATGGACTGTCATGGGAACACCCAGGGCTTGACAAACGATGCTGACAGAATTGTCTCAGTGCCAAAACCGCTTTTAAACAGCAAGAATCAGCCTGTAATGGCACTGGAGGAGAATGTCAAATCTAAGAATGAAGAGGCTAATAACATGGCTTCACTGAGCAGAAGAGAGCAGCAGAAGAGGGGTAGCCTTGGCCTGACTGCCAGACACAACAAGCTACTTCCTGCCAGGGGAGAAATTGAGTCAGGAAAGCTCCCAAACCATACCCCGGGGTTCACGGGCCTGGGGACCAGACTGCTGCGGCGATTCACTGCACCTGAGTTTATGAGGATGGTGATAGACTGCTCATCAGGCTCCTCAAATGGCAGAGGTCGGATGTCCCGCTCCGAAACCTTTCCTTTCTCACACACGCATCAGCAGGTCAACAGTCAGCCAAGCGTTGACAGCATCAGTGCAGTGAAGTGCGAGTTTGAAAGCTACCCGTCTCAGTCCACCCTCAACTAGAATAACTGCAGAACTGGCTTGTAGTAGATGTTTTAACAGCATTTAAACTTCTGGTACTTGCTTGCAGATAGAGCCTGTATACTGAGAGAAGTAATGATTCCTTGCTTTTGTTGCAGCTCGTTCGTTTTTCAATACTTACTAATGAAAGGGGGGAATTTAAAGCTAATTGTTCAGTTGCATAAAGCTGAGTGCAATTTTGTTAATTCATATTTGAAAGCATTTATAAATTCACATGATCTCAGTCTGTGAGCTACTGAAAATTATTATTTTGTTTCACATATATAAGATTTGTATTACCTGGAATCGAATGTATTTGATATTGCTTCTGTGTTTATAAGAAAAAAAAGAAGTATTTCGCCTAAATATTCAGTGACCGTGCACTGTATGGTTCATGCTAAATATGTAATAAATATTTTAAAAGACCAGCACATTCAGCCTGTATTTATGCATGTGCGAAAGGGAGTCAAAATGACTTTAGTGAATACCGATTCAGTATGCATCATTTATTGATTTATACAAAATTAAAATGTGTAATTCTCTTTTTCATGAATGCTTCACACAGAAATAGAAATACATGAAACGTGTCAACATGTATCTGTGTCAAAATACAAAGACTATGTGCAAAGTGTTTTTTCAGCAGGTTGATGTCCTGCAGCATCACATGCCAGGCCTGTGTGCTTTATCTAGGCAAACAAATGCAAATACAGTCACACACATCTTCTTCAGGAGCAACACGCAAACACACACACACACGTCTTATGATTTTTAAAACTTGTCACAATACAAAGATTTGAATGACACATTCATACTTTGCGTGCGTGCACGCGCGCGCACACACACACACACACCACACACACACACACACACACACACACACACACACACACACACACACACACACACCAAAAAAAACAACTATACAGTTAGATTTCAGTAAGAAAAGTAACATTTTGAACTCATTTCATATAATTTACTGCAGTGAATCAGCAGGTAGAAGGACCTAATATTCAGTATTTATTTACATTATTAATTTATCTGCTTATGCTTCAAATCCATACCTAATAATGAAACCTTATTTTCAACTTCACATCATACAAACAACCAACAATACCTTTTCAAATAAAGAATAAATATAAAAAAAGAAAAATATGGAATTGGTGGTTTTCCAATCGCCCGATAATAGCAGCTGGGCTTTCATCTACCCATTTGTTATGCTAATAAAGGAGAATTGTCTTTCACATCCCTGTTTGGTACATATTCAAGCATTCACATCAGGCCAGGTGTGCCTCCATTTGGCCATGCAAAGAGTGTGTATTGACAGGTTGTTGTCCAGTTTCCACTACAGAGTGTGAGTGTGCAGAGGTAACTTTATCCCTGCTTAATAATGTCACAAAGAGCTACTGTGGTTTGAGCCTAACACCAGCTTTAAAAGCTTTACACAGCTAGCAATAATGCCCACTATGAACACTATATAGAATTTTTATAGTAGCACATGTACATATAGTCATGTGGAATATAGACTTTTGCTATACGTTTGATATGCACCGTGTTGTGCTGTGTTGAATCCCACTGAATGTTACAGGAAACCATTCAATAATCAGATTGTACCGAGCTGAGAGGTGAGGAATTGCATGCTGCCTTTAACTCGCTCCTAAAATGCTTCTCTCATGCCCGAGACCATGCTGCATCTCTCTACCAAACTCGCCACCATTCCCATGGTAGCAAAATGCTGTCTGGGTCTGCGTCTCTGGAGCTGATAGCCCACTGGCTTGGGAGCTAGAGTTGGACCCCAGTGCTAGTCCTCTTCTGAGGCCTGGACAGGTCAGACTGAAGGTGGGTGTTGGGGACCAGGAGCCCCGTGGGGTCAGCAGCGGGACATGCGTTTGCGGTACTGCTCCACCAGTGGGACCAGGCACTGAGGTGAGCCACTCTGTAGCAGGAAGGGGTGCTCCAGCAAGTCAGTGGCGCTGGCCCTCTCTAGGGGGTCTCGAGTCAGCATTCGGTCCAGGAAGTCTTTTAGAACTGGGGAGATCTGGGCCAGAAAGAAATAGGTGCATAATATATTTTAACCCCAATAAATCACTACAGTGATGTGGTCATGTTATAACATTATATCCAGCATTTGTTGAGACATTTCAATCTTTCAACTGACTAAAAGACAGCACACGATGCTGCTAGCATGCCTAAATATACTTCATTTATCTTCAAAAAATTAGTGTACGTTAATCTGTTCTCGTACCTGACTGACATTTCGTACAGTAGGAGCTGGCTCATCCCTCAGCCTCTTCATCGCTGCTACAGGGGTTTCACTGAAGTACGGTGGCTCTCCATCCACCATCTCAACCACCATGATGCCCATCGACCATATATCAACCTGGTAAATCATCACACAGACAAAAAAAAAAAAGGTATCTAACAGGTCTCATACTGTTGCACAGATTGCTCCTGTTGGCAATCGGTGCCACACTAGTGGTATTCATGAGAGTTGAATGTGCGCCTCCTCACTTCAGTGCCATATGGCGATTTGGATATGACCTCAGGCGCCATCCAATACGGTGTCCCCACTAGAGACTTCCTCTTAGGGATGTCCTTACTGATCTGAGCACAGAAGCCAAAGTCTGAAAGCTTGACCTGTGGGGAGCAAAAATGCTTTACTTAATGACTATCAAGAAAGCAAAGAAAGAAAGAAAGAAAGAAAGAAAGAAAGAAAGAAAGAAAGAAAGAAAGAAAGAAAGAAAGACAGAAAGAAAGAAAGATCATACCCTTCCGTCTAATGTGAGTAGTATGGAGTCACTTTTGATGTCTCTGTGAATGACTCCCTGTGAATGGAGATAGGCCAGAGCTTGCAGCACAGCTTCACACACTGTGGCAATCTGCTCTTCGCTCAGCCTGCAGGACAACAAATGTGCGCACGCACACACACACACACACACACACACACACACACACACACACACACACACACACACACACACACACACACACACACACACACACACACACAAACACAGATTTTACATGAACATTTCACACTTTCCATTACTAGTTGTGACAAATCAACAGCTCTGAAAGTTGAATTTCATGAATCACTGCACATTAAAGGTAACAATAAAGAGTGCATGGTTCAAAACAACAACTCCCACACAGCAGAATGACGAATGAAACATGCCCGTTCCTCCACGATGGTGATGTGCCTTTAATATTTTTTCAAGTGCAACGTAAACATTTAGAGCCAAGCAGCAAAAAGCCATTTTCAAGCAGGTAACAGCAAGATAACAATTACTTTACAGAGTACGGTGTCTCCCACGCATCAGTATCATAATAGATTAAAAAAAAAAATAATTAATTGGGTGGATTTCTTAACAGGACTTTAATCAGTCTGAAAAATTGTCTGACAGCAGAGTCCAGGCTGGAGAAACAGCATTCACAAAGAACACGTGTCCTTGATTGTTGTATCAATATACTGATTATTTTAGGCTTAGAGAAGCAGTGGCAGTGACAGCTGGCTCATTTTGTACATCATCTGGCTTGAGAGAGAAATTTTCATCTCTTTGAGTCAAGCAATCTAACCCTGAGGTCATCCTATGGAGATTGAGCCAGCCATCTGTTAGTAATATAAACCGTATAGACAGCTCAAACAAACACACCCTGATAAAATTTAACTGCTGCTGGTCAATATGTTTTCCTCCTTTTTGATGTATGCACCGCATCATCAGGGAATCAAATTTCCAGTCAAAATCGACCTTCCACATGGCATGTAACATGCACAAATTAAATTATTTTACTGGATTATTATTTTTCTCTGGAGAAAAGCAGCAGACATGGTGTGCAAGAGAAGACCCAATGCACTCCTGGGATCAGCATCGATTACTCAGCAGTTGATACCACACTACCCCCTTGTGGTTGATTTAGTTATTAAAATTATAGGATATCCACATGGAATCAGCAAAATACATTTTTTGGTGGTGGTGGTGGTGGTGGGGGGGGTGCTCTTACCTGGTTTCAGACACAATGTTAGTTAGTGCTCCACCCTGCAGGTACTCCATGATAACCCACAGCTCCTCCTCTACCAGGGCAGACTTAAACATCTCCACCACATTTCTGTGCTGATAGTCCCTCATGATGACCACCTGCAGCACAAAACATTCATCTTAGTACTACGATCGTTAGAAATATAACCCACAGTGTAGGCTCTTATTGGTTCTCTAGCAGTAAAGTTGACTCCGCTGTTCAGCATTAGTATGGCTCTGTCATTGGAGACCGCTGCCAAGTAGAGAGAGTTCATTCAAACTCCATAATCAAACACAAGTAAAGATTGCCATGGTGATGTCATAAGCGTTACTTTTTTGCCTCCAAAGGATAGATGTGCATAAAAATGGACACTATGATAACACCCAATTGTGTGTCAACTGCCTTTTTGAAGCTTCTTGCTTTTTGCAGCCAGAAATGACCATATTTGAATACAAGTTATCAGGTAACCTTAGTAAGCCAGTGGTTAATGTTAAGTAATAAAAATAAATTATTAGACTTTTCTTTTTTGTATTTAACCACACAGCAAGCAAAACCGTCAAATAACTGCATTAAAAATGTTCAGGCACTGCTATGAAAGGGAACGTTAGCTCTAGAGACCAAATCTGTTTTGTTTTGCCAGGCTGTAAACACTCTCCTACTTTAAAGTTTTGATGTTCACATGGGTATCTGTAGGGACTGGCCTTTTTGGCATTTAAAATGAAGCCACTGACTTCGCTTTAAGCTCTGATTGCTCCAGAGCTACAGGAAATATTGTTGAATTGAACTGTTTTTGAAAGACTACACAACAAAGAACAGAGATATGTTGCTGTAAATGACTCTCTTTGCATTTTAGAGATACTTGCATTTGTATGTTGAATAATTTTTTGGTACCTCATTAAAGAGTAACTCTCGCCTCTGCTGCCGCCGCAGGTCCATCATCTTTACCGCCACTTGCCGGCCGCTGTGCTTCTCTGTCGCGATACACACCACCCCTGTTGAGCCCTCTCCGATCTTCACAAAGTTTTCCAGATAAGAGCGTGGATCGCCCTTGTCCACCACCATCTGTAGGGCCGCCTTGAACTGTTCGTGTGTCACTTTAGGTGGGTCGGGTGGCGGTCTGGGTGAGGGATGTTGTGGGGGTCTAAAGGCGGGAGAGCAGGTGCCTGGAGGACTGGTGGCTAGTGAGCCTGTAGGGGAAGGTCGAGGTTGGGAAGGGCTGTCCTGTCGGGGATAAGGAGGATTGGGGCAACCAGAGTGCCTGAGAAAAGGGTCTGGTCCACTGGGCCTCAATCCCATATTGGGAGACAGACCCAAGGTGTAGCTAGCTGAGGAGCGAACAGTCCGCTGGGGTCTGATGCCTCCCACAAGAGGACTGCTGGTGCCAGTGGGTAGGAAACCAGAGTGGTACCTCACTGCTGATTCTCCCTGCAGAATAACAGAAAAAGGGTGAGGTAAATTAAGAGGGAGCTTGGCCACCTGTCTAGGGCTCATGACCCACTTTAAAACTGAACGTAAATCAGGTTCTTCACTTTCCCTCCACATCCACTTCACCTGATATGACCCATGTAAAGATGTTTTTTTATGGTCCCAAGTGTCCTGCAAAAATCTTGGCAAACACATCTTCTTTCAACATTTACAACCCCACTGGCACCATAAACCCACATTTCATTTTTTTTTAACTCTAGAATTAAAGCCAATATTCAAACTCAGAACTTTAATCCCCTTTAGTGAAAAGCCAATCAATAAGCTGCCTCACTAAAGTTCCACAGCCTAAGCATTAACATGATCCCTGATGACTTCTTGACAAAAAATAAACTTTTATTTAATGTATTCAGAGCTCATACAGAAACATGCTGAGTAATAAAAAATGATGTACATAGTATTAGAAATATGCATATATTGTATATTCTATAAATAATGTATTATCAGTGCACTTAATCACTGCAAAGGCTTACTTTCAGGTCATAGGAAGAGAACGGCCTCCCTGGGCTGTTCTGTTGGTGCATGTACATTGGTAGATTGGGCCGGAGCTCTGTGGTGACTGTGCCTTGATCTCCATGGGGTGGCTGTATGGTCATAGCAGGGCTGTAGAAACAAGCTACAGGTCTTTGATTTGGTGGCATTCCCCTGGGCAGCTGGAAATCTCTCTTCCATATCACTCTCTCCTGAGGACTGCCCACCTCACTGCTCATATAAGCCCCTTGACTTGGCATCTGGATGTTCTGGGACTGAGCAGGATGTGACGGGCCCTCCAGGGAGCTGACCCCGACTTCATAGGTGGATGTGGCCTTGGGCAAAATCCCATTAGGCTGCAGAGTGATGCTCTTCTTCATGCCCAAGTAAGGGGTGTTGGTCTCACTGTGGATGTTCCTGGCCTTATCCCTCCACTGTTCCTGACCTGCATCCTCCTCATCATCATCATCATCATCATCCTGGGTCAGACCCTCATACTGGTAAGTGTCCGCCTCGTTCACCTCCCCCAGCCTTCCCAGAGATTGGGCCCTCTTCCTGGCTGAGGGGCTGCTCTTCCGCAAAGAGTTGGAACTGGTCACAGACAGACGGTTCATATCATTGATCATGGCTGCGATGTAGTCTCCGTGTCCGATCATGCTCCCACGCACAATGGTCTGAATGGAGAGAAGCATTTATCTGTTTCACATCCTGCTAGTTATGATTGCATTATAGAAAGATTTGGGACTGAGAGGAATGAGGGTGACATAATCATTGCTCAAAGGCAAGTTAAATTTAGACTTGGGAATCTGCAAAGGACATCTTTGTCATTCTTCAAAGACAGCGACTTTAATTTATTCCCCCTGTGGCTATTCTGACAATACAAAAAATATACTAACAAATGTTTAAAGAGAGACACAAAGAATGAGCCTCAAAAAACTGCTCACATGCTTTCAGATTGTAAAGATAACTGCTCGTGACCTTTCATGTGGTATGCATAACTGGCAGGCAATCAAAGGCAAATAGCCTAAACTTGCCCTGACAGAAAATGATCAGTCAAACTTAGATGTTTTGCCAGAAGAGGGTTAATGTAAGACTGACTGCATGGTGGCTTATTAGGCCGACTCAGGGTAGAGTCATGTTCGGTACACAGTCAGTCTTCAGCCTCTCCCATTTCTCTGGCTCAGAGCCATTATATCCACACAGGAGGGGGTGTAGAGGTCAGATGACATCTCACCTACTGTAGCACCTCTCTGTGAGGAGGGAATGGTAGGTGATAATAGCTTCGGTGAAATTTCACATATATTTAAAATGAAATTGTCTTCTCATCAAGAAATAACCTGAAATGTGCCAGATGTTTATTATTTTTTAATTCTATCTTCTGTGTTTCTGAAAACACAAAACTTATGCTGACTGACCTGAGTGACCTAAATGCTGAATGACAGTTCTCATATTTCACAACACTATTAAAAATCACATCATGGACTTAATAAAATGTTTGTGCTGTTTTTTTTTTTTTTGGTTTTTTTTTGGACGGGCCATAAAAAGAATCAACAGTATGCTCAATGAAACTCTGAAATCTTGAGATTTGCAGGCTTTATCACTCAGTGGCATTTCCTCTGCTGTACCTGCACTTTTTATCCCTTCTGCTTGACATCTCTGGGAAGGCACCATGGACTGTTATTAATTGCCTGCATGGAGTAATAAATCTTGTGGCCCTATGAGCATTCAACATTGTACAGTCAGTGTACACAGCAGGGTCATTAGCTCAGCCACATGATAGATAAGAAAGCAAAAAGATGGGGAGGGGAGCAAGCTCACCATGTTGCCATCAGAGGATTGTGGCATTTTCTGAGACAACAGAATCCCTCTGCAGCACTCAAAAATACTTTTGCATTGATGCAACCAGCACATATTTCTCTGAGACTGAAGTTAAACTTTTACAATAACTACTAATTACAGCTTAATGACAACCAAAGCAGTGTGCCATTCATTAGCATTCACCTCTGGGTAAGGTCATAGAATTATAAAGACATAAATGGTATACCTTCTTTGGCCTCAACTCCACCTCTGTGATCCTGGAAGGGTCCACCATGGGTTTGGGCCTTCGCAGGTTCTCTATTAGGCTTTGCCATTGGGTCGGCAGGCCTACAAAGCAACCTCGCTTAGCATCAAATGAGGTGTGGACACGGTGCTCAAAGTTCTTGGGCGCTGATATTTCAGGCCTCTTCTTTTTCTTCTTGCGAAACATCTTCAAGTCTAAAAGGGAAGCAGCCTGTCTGCCTCAAAATGTCCCTGTAGAGAAAAGTATTCAGCTTTAAAGAAATTCCACCCAACATCACATGCAGCACAAATTTAAGTAACTGTAATCTTGACATTTTAATACAAACAAAACTCCTGTGCCAAAGTTATTAAAGACTTATTGTCAGTCACTGACCGCTCTCATTTCCTCTCTATTCTCTGACCTGTTGTATTCAAATAAAATCTGCCAACAGATGATCGTTCCACATGGGTAATATACACGGCCAGTTTTCTTTTTTTTTTCCTACATTGTAAATTAATACTAAAGTCACCCACACTATGAAGGAACACATAAGGAATCACGTTAACTTAAAAGTGTTAAACAATTCAAAATGTGTTTTAGATTTTAGATTCTTCAAAGTCTGCACCTTTTGCTTTGATTATAGCTTTAGACACTCTTGGCATTCTCTCAGTCTTGAAGGAGTTCCCAGTGGTGCTGTGAACTTACTGGACGCTTTGCCTTCACTCTGTAGTCCAACTCATCCCAAACCATCTCAACTTGGTTTAGATCAGGTGATTGTGCAGGCCAGGTCATCTGACCACAACACTCCATCTCCCTCTTTCTTGGTCAAATAGGCCTTACATAGTTTGGAGGTGTGTTTGGGGTTGCTGTCTTGTTGAAAATCAAATGATGGTCCCACTAAGTGCAAACCAGATGGGATGGCATGTCGCTTCAGAATGCTGTTGTAGCCATGCTGGTTAAATGTGCCTTGTATTTTGAATTAATCGCCAACAGTGTCACCAGCAAAGCCCTCCCTACCATCACACTTCCTCCTCCATACTTCACGGTGGGAACTACACATGTAGAAACATCCGCTCACTGTTTCTGTGTCTTACAATAACATGGAGTTTGGAACCAAAAATCTCAAATTTGGACTCCTCAGACCAAGGACAGATTTCCACTGGTCTAATGTCCATTCCTCACGTTCCTTGGCCCAGCCATTCTCTTCCCCTTGTTGTTCTTCCTTAGAAGTGGCTTCTTTGCACCAATTTGACCGTAAAGCCCAGATTCACGCAGTCTTCTCTGAACAGTTGATGTTGAGATGTGTGTGCTGCTTGAACTCTGTGAAGCATTTAGGTGGGCTCTTATCTGGGGTGCTGTTACTTGCAGTTTCTGAGACTGGAAACTCTGATGAACTCATCCTGTGCAACAGAGGAAACTCTTGGTGTTCCTTTCCTGTGGCGGTCCTGATGAGAGCTGGTTCATCATAACATTTGATGGTCTTTGCGACTGCACTTGAGGATACTTTCAAAGTTCTTGAAATTTTTCGGATCGACTGACTTTCCTTTCTTAAAGTAATGATGGACTGTCGTTTTTCTGTCAGCTGTCCTCCAAGTAAGAGGTGCCTACTTTGAAGAATCTAAAATATAAAACATATTGTGGTTTGTTAATCCTTCTTTATATACCAAATAAATAGATTTTATCTAATAAAACCACTGAATTAGTAGAAACTTTTGACTAATACTATATATATATATATATATATATATATATATATATATATATATATATA
Source organism: Archocentrus centrarchus (assembly GCF_007364275.1). Taxonomy (NCBI): domain Eukaryota; kingdom Metazoa; phylum Chordata; class Actinopteri; order Cichliformes; family Cichlidae; genus Archocentrus; species Archocentrus centrarchus. Next base: position 9,076,379 of record NC_044367.1, read on the forward strand.
TATATATATATATATATATATAAAATGGCTTATCTAATAGCTGTGACTGGGATGTAGATGCCCCACACTGCCTTGCTGCCTGTCACAAGCTTGCGCCACAGTGAACAGTTCCAAGGAGAGCAAATGGATTTGTAAGCACATGTTTAATGAAGGATATCTGGTCAATTAAGGCTTATTCATTCTCCGTGCCCTTTTACTGATGAGCACGAGGCTGGGCTGGCCAGTGCCCACAGGCTTTCAGTGCATTAGCAGAATAAGTACAACACACATTCATGCACACGCATATATACAGACATAAATATACTATGGCAGGCTATCCTTCACAGCCTTTTTATAACCGTTTTCATATCCCATCCTAATTAGTAGCTTGTGTGCCCTTGATTGCAGGGAGGTCAACTGCTTAATCTTCAGATGGATGGTCCTGCGTTTCTTGAGCCACTAACTCAGATTTACTGTATATTCAGCTTTATTTTCCATTCAAGTGGGGGGGAAATAATTAAATGCATTACATCTCATTTCCTCGGCTGCACAGCTGTAAGGAGAGATAATCACTCACGTTTAAGTCTCTTGATTGGAATTAATACTTTTTTTATATAGCTCACAGCATGGAGGCCATCTCAGCTAGCCACGCAAGTGGACGCCAGTGCTGGTCTGCTGCTTAGTCCACCTCTTCTGGTCCTGACTGAAATATTTGTTAACTCTTGCATTGTGCTTTATGTGCTTTACATTCGGGGTTCCCAGATCATGGATCGTGCTGACTTAATGCTGTCATGGTAGCTGTGGCAGGCAGGCAAAGGTTGGACCCCAAATGCAGGACCAAATTCTCAGCTATATAGCACCAAATTACAACACCAGTTGCCCCAATGTGCTTTATATCATAAGGTAAAGACCCTACAATAATAGAGAGAAAACCTCAGCAATCAGGTGACCCCCTGCGAGCAAGCACTTGGCAACAGTGGGAAGGAAAAACTCCCTTTTAACAGGAAGAAACCTATGAGAGGGGCAGCTATATGCCATGACTGGTTGGGGCGAGGGGAGGGAGACAGAACAGGGTTGAATGTTTGTATAAGTCTCCCATTTAAAGCTAATTTAAGCTTAAAGTTATGGTTTATTGTAGTGGTGCTGCTGTGAGTGGCACTGGTTGTCGCTTAGGCACAAGGGACCTGCTAGTCTTTACCTCAGCTAATCTGGACCTCTCATCCTTTGTAGTGTCTGTGCCTTTTGGAAGACGTGTGTGCTCCAGCTTTGGTGAGGGAAATTTTATTCTTTGCTTGTATGTAGTCTATGCTACATACAAGCATACACCTTGCTAACTAAATTTGCTAAGGCCACTTATGCTCAGTTCTGTTTCCAAAAATGCCAAAACGTTAAACTTGAGGCTTCAAAATGTAAGCCATGGTTAACATTCTTCTGCAGTAGCAGACTAAAAGGACCATCAGGCTCAAAACACTTCTGTGCCCAAATAATCCTCACAGAACTCTTGTTTATTTTTGCAAAATGTCACCCTGAATCAAATGGCCAATGCAGAGGCCCACAAGGTACCCTGAGAGTATCAGATACAATCTCCCATCATGCACTGTGAAATAGTGGGAGCTGAGAAAATTAGTTTTTCAGCCCTCTGCAAACCAGCAGGCGATCACACTGGCAGCCTTTCCTCTCTCCACCTCCGCCCTCGGACCAGCATGGCTCTAATCGGCATCAATGACGCCTGTTAAGAGATGTATTGGTGACTAACCTACGCTGCACACCCCGCTGCATCACTGCAAGGTAAAAGTAAGTCAGGCCTGCTAGTCACATCAGCTAAACCTCCACTTCATTACAGGAAGACGGTGGTAGGATGAGGGGTGAGGGGGTGGGGGGAGTACTGCTAGAAAAGACGTGACACTCACCAAGGATAATTCAATCACGAGGCTAATATGCTAAGTGTTGCATAAACGCATCACTCTGTGCTCTCCCTATGTACATAATGTGATGCTGGGAAGGACTTTAATTCCATCTGACAGGGACATTGTGGTGTGAGGGCTCTCAGAAGGTGGGGTGAGAGGAACTGGGGCCAAGATTCCAATCAGACCTGGATATATTAGAAAGACAGGGACCCAGTTTTTTTTTTTTCCTGGAGACACAGAAAGGCTTTTAAGTACCAGTTGCGACCCCCTTTTGAATCCGAAATGCCTGAGAAAACAAGCTGCAAAGCAGAAGATTGTGATCTCTGTCTTTTTTCCTTTTGCACTGCACGAGAGGCTGTTTGCTTAGATAGCAGTTTAAGGTGCAGATGCTGGCATTGCCTGAACAAATATTTACACATTTACGCTCACGTATTCTTTTATAAGCATATCAATCAATATTCACTTGAGTGAAATGCAAACTGCTACAGTCCTCCGCTGCCAGCAATAATAGGGTGTACCAGTGCAAAAGGGCAGCTGTTTTTTATGATACTTCATCAAGTTACATCAGTTCAAAACAGCAGAGAACAGAACATATCACAGCATTCATTATTCATACTTGACCACTGTTCCCCTCTGCAGACTCTGGAAATACAAACTAACCACTGTGGTATCAGAAACAAGAAGAAACACACGACGTATACTTGATTCATGCCTGGGCAGAATGAATTGAAAAGTGGATGCACTTATTGATTTACAAGCTTTAATCACATGCAACTGGCCTTAGAGTGACCTCTCAGACTCTGCCAAGCTCATGACAGTCTTGACAGCAATAAGCTATTGATTCCTAAGTCCTAAAATATGTTTCCACAAAGCTGAACTTTCACAGCCCACCATCTCTTTCTGGTCACATCCCTCAAAGCTGCAGGGACTTGACCCTATGCCTCGATGGCTTGTCTTGAATCCATCAAAGTGCTGATGCAAAACTCAGCTAGCTGCTGTCACAGATATGAAAAGGGAGAGGGATGAGGTCACTCTAAAAAAAAAAAAAAATTGTGCTACATTAGGTATTTTTCATCTTTACAACTTCATGCAGGAGCAACAAATTAAGCAGATCCAAATGCATGACCTAAAAACTCACAAATCCCGTCACCGAGAAATAAGATCTCACACACTGGAAATCAGCAAAAGTCTCTTTGCAGTAAGTATTTCTAAAGTCTGACTAAACATAAACCTTTGAAGAAGGATGTTGCAGCATGCAAATTCTCTAATTCTCTAATGCATGCAAATACACTTCTTTTTCTGCAGAAAGTAACCACTTAATCCCAATCCCAATCCAGGCAAATTAATCCAGTCACAGCCTTACCCCTGACTGGATGGAGCTTCTTCACCTGGCAGAGTGGCTTGGCCTCTCGTACCATGCAGAATTTCAACCAGGCAATCCATATGTTCCCCGCAGACAACATGACAGAAGAGGAGAGAGCATGCTTTCCTTCCTCTCATGTTCAGATCACCCCCGAGCAGGAGTTGCGGTCGAGTGGGAGGGGATCGAGAGATGGGAGAGATAGTGGATTTGCTCGCGTTTGCGCCTCCAGCTCTGTTGAATGATTTTTTTTTTCCTCCTATTTGCCCCTGATTTCTGCTTCTATCTTTTTGTTGGCGTGCATGCAAAAATGTAGTGAGTGTGCAGGTGACTGTGCTCACAGGATTAGTGGTGTTCAGCCCCTCACTGATCTAATTTTAGGAGCCATCATTCCCCCCCCCCCCCCCCCCCACCCCCCCTCCTCTCCAGCGCTAGACGCATGTTTATTTTGTACAGGATTCATGTTCAAATAGTGAGGTGAGGGTGGGAGAAGATGGAGATGAGGGTAATCCTCTTTTTGTGCTTGTCAATGCATGTATAAGCTTAATCCAGCTATACTGAATTACAGGGGGTTACATCTATTTCATAACGGTATAGATAGCATCAAGGTCTTAACGGCTGCTTTTTGGAATGTGCAGTGCAGTGTGGAGGGCTTAGAGATTGCTCCTCTATCAGCTTCATTATGATGACCGTTTTGCCCTTTGAGTGTAATGAGACTGCCTCTCAAGGGGGGCAGTGGGGGTCTTGGTTGGTCATCTTTTTCCTGTGCTTTGTAAAACACAGAACCATGCACTTACACACACCGTCTGAGGGCATAAAAAAGGTACAAGGCACGGGACGTGACTGGACAGTACAATAGCAGTGTTTATGATTACGTTGATGTCTTTCTCTTTGGAGTCACCTCTACAGACATGGAAGGACTTTCAATAGGACATTACATGTGATGTAATAAGCTGCATTCAATGACACGGAATAACAAGACGCTAGCAGTCTGATACATCATGCATGACAAAGTAATCGGAATATAAGGAATGTGGGAGAATGGGATGAATCTATTAGCACTATAAGTCAATTCATTGCACAAATGTGGCTTTGGCTGATTGCACAATTTTGTTTCTTTAGGGCATGCTAGCTGCAATGGTGCTGGAGATGACACTGTTGGGGTGTCAGTCTAACACTAACAGACTAAAATAGCAACTGTGCAATGACTTTTCAAACATTTTCAATCTTTGGTGATATCTCGACTTTTTCTTCTGTGGGACCGGGATTTCATTAATTCTGTAAAATGCCTAAAACATCTATAAGCAATTCAAAAAAAAAAATGGGACATACATGAAATAAACAACATATACAGTACAGCCAGAAGTACAACAGCTCATTCTTATAAAGAAAAATGCATGTTTAAATGTATGAAATTGATGGTTTGGTGAATATGCTGAAGGAACTGCTGTTCCTTCCATAAAGAAAAGCATTACATCAGTAACCTTTCACATCATTCCCTTATTTTGGCTGCTTGAGGAACGGACCACCTGTGCTGCTCAGCCACGGAAAGCCATGAAGCTCACGAAGCACAGTTCTCGTACTGATGTTAATGCCAGAGGAGTTTTAGAACTGCAGTCAGCAGAGCGTCGGCAACTTTACTCTCTATGCGCCTCGGCATTCGGCGATCCTCTGTAACTTTCTGCCACTTGAGTTCCTGTGATTCCTAAAATGCTTCCCCTATGCAATAATAGCCCTTACTGTTGATGATGGAATACCTAGGAAGGAAGAAATTTCATGAACTAACTTGTTGCAGCGGTGACATCCTGTTAGAGCACCAGGATCAAATTCACTGAGATCTTCAGAACCACCCACTCTTTTCCAAATGTTTGTAAAGGCACACTGGAGCTTGATTTGATACATCTTGTGGTTATGGACTATAAACACCTGAATTATTTATTGTTACACTAACTGAACATTTACTTGAAGTTAAGTTCAAACTGACACTGTGTCTAATAAGTCATCAGTGTGGCTGGGACTTTCTCCAGTGTAGTTCCCATGTAGTTACATGTAGCACTCTCACTACCCACTCTACCTAGAAGGCTTGCACAATTAATTGAATTTTTTTTCCCGATCATGATTTTGGCTTCCCACGATTAAATGAGCATGAGTGAGTGATATTTAAAATGTGCCCTCTGCTAATTATAATGCAAAGCAGCGAGTTCTGACCACATGCCTACATGTGCCAATCACAAGTAGCTGTTCCCTGCAACACGCACGATTCCTGGACAAGTCTGGATGAGTAACACTATGTGAAATACAGATATACAACAAAATTGAAATGTCTGGCACAGCAGAAGGTGAAGAGCTTGTTCCTTGAAGTGAAACATCCTTCATTTTTTCCAAAAAGAAATCATTATGAACAGAGAGCTGTAGAGTTGTGTCTGCACCTCAAAGCAACACAACTCAGTTTTCAACTGCCTAAAAAACACACCACAAAACTGCAGTACCGTTACTGCACAAAGGCCAAGAAAAGCAATGCAATGGTTGCTGACATGACTCTTCCAGCATCAACTCTGATGTTCATAAAAGCGAGCCTGTGCAGCGCGTCAGCATATCCATCCTGCTCACAAAGATGCACCGAAATCACCAATGCAATCACTTCCATTTGGCCAAAGATGTGTCTCAAAAACACAATGAGTAACAAAGGCATTAGGACAGTGGTGAACATAACGGCCAAAAGATTGTTAGCACCCTCACACAGTTATTTTCACAAAGTGGCGATACCTGAGTGAGATGCAAAACACTGCAGGGGGTTGAAGAGAAAGAGAGGGATCTCACAACTGTCAGGTAATTTCCTGAGTTTTAGTCACATCCATCATGCTGGGACAATAAATGGAGTGAAAGACTATATTATTTTTTGGCAAAGATTAATTTAGAGCAATGTAGCACAACCCAGAGGTGAAAACAGTTAATTTTATTTAATGTTTCGGTACTGTTTTTCACACACACACACACACACACCACACACACACACACACACACACACACACACACACACACACACATATATATGAAGATGGAAAAATGTGAGACCCATAGTGAGTGGGGTCACCAGTTTATACAGTTTTGATTTGAATATTGGAAGGTGCATCCTAGTTGGCTGCGAGTCAGATAAGTCCTAAAATTACTGTTTAATTACTGAATACTTCAACACTCGCTGTTTTTGTCAGTTTTGTCTTAGGTAGAACGCACACGGCCCATTTGGTTAAACTTAAGATAATATGCAGAATGTCTCTTCTCTTTGGGGGACAGTCGACTGCTTGAAGAGTAAGTAGGATTTCACTAATTTCTATGGATGACTAAAGTGCCAGGTGTAGATATCCAAGAGGAGTTTTCTGAAGTGGTCAAACAACAACTTTCTTAGCCTCTGATGTAGCTGTAACTCCAATACAAGCTCCAGTCAGGTGTAAGGACATAATGCAGAACATACCCAAGGGCATGTGAAGTGGGTGTTATGGACTACTTTTGGTCTACAGTTTATCAACAGCAGTGTACAAAAAGGAGTAAGCCTGCATAGAGTGCAGCCAAAATGTGTCCACAGACAGACAAGACAGGCAGACAGACACATAACACCACACCTGACAAAGTACTTGAGGCCACCTTTCTATTTGTTCTGATTAAAGGTGTCTTCAGGACCACATTTTACCATGTTGATGCACAAACAGGCACAGTACTCACAAGAAAACTATAATGAAGTATAGGTCCCTGTTTGGATAGTCCACTGTATCCATATTGTGCTTTTCAGTTTATAAAATTAGACATTAAGCACGGATGACCCACATTTACACAGAGACTTCATTCATAGTGACATATCTTTGGGTCTTTCAAATGTCACATACACTCGCAGCGATGCGTCATATGGAGGCTTTCACTCAAATCTCTGGATGAAGTTGTGCCTAAAATGGTAGAAGTCACTGCGATTCTGAGAAAGTAAACGGATCAAAAAGCTCATCTGTCATTTTTCCCATGCTCTGAATAAGTAAGGAAAAGGCCTGAGGATTGCGAGTACACAGAAAAACAGTGTCAGTGCCCAACAATGTGGGCTGTCAGTTCCTTCAAGAGCAGATATCTGCGCAGGAGTGAACACTAGTCCTGTGTTAATATTGACAGGAGGAAACAAGAAATGAGAGGTCAAGACAGGAGCAGTAAGAGTGGGGGAGGAAAGGAGAGTCCGGACACTCAGCTGTAGTGACAGAAAAAGAGAAGGGCGGATAAAGCTAGTATGAAGGACGGAGAGGAAAATAATCAAGATGCTGGAAGGACGGCTATAGATTTGAAGCTGTCAGTGAAAATTAATGTTCACATTTAGTTTTGTCTAACTTAGAAGAACAATGACATTGATAGGAGCTCTCTCAGTACTGAAGATGTAGACTGTTCTCTCCATCAGCTTTTCTGCAGTAAACAAGCCTCAGCGAAGGGGATTTCAAGACAGGACAGTTGCATCAACACAGCGCATACATCATTCTGTCACCTGACATAATGGCACTGATTCTCACAGATGAGAAAATGCACAAGAACACCAGTTTGCGCTGCCCTGCAGCAGAGAGTGTGGACATTAATGCGCAGTAAAGCTATAGTCTCTATCTACTCCAAACACCTTAACATAATGACACTGTAAAAGCAGCACTTCTGTTGTCCTGGGGCTTTATGGGATGTTATCTGGATGCTGACACATCGCTAGAAAAACAGACTGTCACGTCAGGAAATATGCTACAATATGTATACTAAGGGCTAGAGGCAGGAGCATGAGAAAATGCAGCACTGACCAACACTCTGTTTAATTAAAGATCCTCTTGGCTCTCACAAGTGCTTTGAACAATTTGACGCTGTGCTGATAGAGACGTGCGATCAGGCTGGACCAATGGTACGAGCCCAACTTTTCTCTCCTGGGTCTAATTTATTGATGCATTGGGACTCGGTGCATGCTTTACTGTACGCGCATGTGCTTATGAAAGCTTTGATTTATATTTTTTCCCAGCCAAGGCCTCAGCATGTCTCTCCAAGGGACAAAGCACAGACCATTTTTAACCTCAAATTCCTTATGGTATCAATCTGCACCAACTCTGCTGTCCTTCTCTGTCACCCAGCATGGGTGCTGTTTCAGCCTAGAGAAGGGGACTCATGTCATGCTGTCCTAATTTGGACTCGGAGGATTTTTTAATCCTTAGTGCTTGACATCTCGTGGCCAGTAGCTACACTAAGCTGGTAAATGCATGGCCCCCTTCAGCAGTGTGAACATGACGAAGACGCTCCTTTAAACAATCGTGAGCACAGCACATGCTGGTGGTACATCACAGCAGCACCTGCGTGCCGCGATTACGTGCGTGAGAGGTCCTATCACTTCCTGTCCTGTCAGCGCCCCACCGCGTGTGTTCAAGTCTGTTTATGTTTGCTATGAGGCTGTAAGCCCGTGTGAAAGCATAATGCACAACGGGCAACACGAGACAAACTCCAGAATATAGACTTTAAAAGACACTGAGTGCACATCACCCTCAGTGAAGCAGATGTCCAGCTGTGTGTTTGGGTGTGTGTGTGTGTGTGTGTGTGTGTGTGCATTAACCAAAGAGACCTTCTCTGTCACATCCTCTACCCTTTCTCTCCTCTTCCACCCTCCTCCGTGAATATCAATGAATGACCTGAGACATAAACAAGAGGTTTTTTTTTCTTACTGCAAAGCCTCAGTTACATCATCGTCAGACAAAAAATAAATAAATAAACAAATGCACAAATATAAACTCGAATCCTCAGGCTGCAGATCCATTTCGATCAATGCTAAATGTGTGAGCAATGTATGTTGTTTTCAGGATGGCACATGCACAGATAACATCGGGTACAGTCTCAACTCACACATATAGCATCAAGAATTTTTTTTTCTTTTGGTATAAGTGCATGAATGCTGTGATATCATCAGTAAGAATGAGTGCACTGTCAATGCTAAAGCACTGGGCTAAAACAACAATCTATACGCTTCCTTTAAAACAACCATCACCTTAGATTGATTTCACTGAGGGCTTAGGATCTAATAGGAGACTAATAGAGAGACTTTACAAATCTATTTTTTCTAGAGTACTGACCAGATTTCCTGTTTCCTTAATGGCTCAAACTCAGCACAATAAAAACACAGCATCCCACATTCATGCAAACCCTTGTACGACAGGTTTTCTTTATGTTAAGAAAATATGCCACATGTGAGTCTCCTTATTGTCCCTATTTTACCACAGCATCCATCTACTGAAGTGTGTATATATGTATAGGAGAAGCTTGGAACTTCATGCACTGGCACAACCAAAAAGATCACCTGAATTCACAGTGTCAAAAACAGGAAGCATCTGTCCACAGTACCCATAATAATGACAGATTTATCAAGTGTGATCCACCTCGAGAATGACAAGGCTTTAGGGAGTGCTGAATGCTTTTTCTTGAAATAGGGGTTGAGGACAGAAGAGACAGAAGGAGAAGAGGATGTTGGGATTTTAAGGAGGAGGGGTGAGCAGAAGGTAAAGGCTCCTCTTTTGAGATGCAGTCCATCACTGAATGCATCCAGCAAAAACCTCTCAGTATTCCCTTTTTCTCCCCCACATCGGCACCTGGCTGCATTGGATTTTGCTCACAGCCTCTCCACATCCTCTTTCTCTTCCTCCACCACGGCTGATGCCAACTGATGGCAAACACGAGCCTGGTCTTTATCAATGACGTTAAGCCTCTTTTTATTTTTTATTTTTTTATTGTTTTAAACCCCCACCCCACTTTACCCCACTCTCCTTGCTGTGAAGAGAGGAAAGAGGGCTCTGGAGGGATAAATCATTGTTAGAGAAGAAAAAAAAATCAGTCATTCCCCCCCTTACCTTGCTGTCCAGTGAAGAGGAGAGCCTCTCTCCTCCAGGAAGGATCGGAAGCGAGAGTGTGCACATACACTCACATCTACTATTATACACCGCTCACTCACATTCACACACACATATACGCTCACACACGGACATACACGCTCTCTATCTCGTACACACAACGGCGAGGAGTGATGGCTCTCAAGCAAGAGCACACTGCAGGCTGCCGCTTGCCTGGGAAAGCCTGATGCGTTCCTCCCTCCAGGCAGAAGCACATACTGCCATCTCAAAGGCTCTTTGTTGGGGCTGATCCATCCCTGGCTCTGTGGTTGAGTGCTGCTCCGTGTACCGGTGCCTGCTCCCGGGGACAAGGGCTGTCCGTGCAATGGATGGACAAAGCCATGAAAAGGAAAAGCAGCATCCAGGAGGAGAGAATATCACGGCCCCATATAGCTCCTTACATCCACCCCCTTTCTCTCCCTCTCCTTCTCAGGCTCGCTGCCTTTCTTTCTCTCTCTCTTACAGACACACACACTCCCTCCCACCTCCCTTTCTCTCTCTGTCTCTCTCGCTCTCTTCCTCCGCTCACTCCCTCTCTCTTATCACTTCCCTCCTTCTCTGCCTCCTCCCACTCTCACTGGGCTGCAAAAGAACTGATAGCAGCATGTGCCTGTGCCTGTGCGCCGGTTTCCAGTGACTGTAAGGAAAGGAGAGCTCTTCTACACCTCATCACCTGGGATACCTTTCATCTCCCTCCCCACCCTCCATCTCTCTCCGTCTGTCTCCTTGCACGTAATGTGGGTGACACAAGAACGCAAGGGTGCTCCCAGTGTGCTGCTGTTCAGTCAAATGTATTATCCATGAAATGACAGGGTCAGGGATGGCAGATGGCAGGAGGGGTTGTTGTATTTGGATGCTTGTAAAAGGGTGTGGGGCTATTTCTGTATAGGGGTTAATCCTCATCCTCACACTTTCTTTCAAGTCTAGTTTGACCCAAAAACCTTTGCAAGTGAGGGCACGAGGAACTGAAGTTACAGCACTGCCACGCTCCTACATCTGCTCCAGCATCCTCATTATTTGAGTGAAACATTCCCTTCTCCTTTTACCACAATCATTTCCTGAATAATTTATACAGCAGCTAAGACCAGGCACAAAGAAGGAAAATGTATTAGGGTCAAGTCATGCAGAAATTGCCTGCAAGAGTGAGCCAGATTTAGGGCATATGTGTAATACATGGCATTTTGATATGAGCCTGCAAAGGCACTACAACAGGCTTAAACATGTCAATAAAGTGAAGTGAAAAAAAAAAAAAGAGAGAGACTCCACTAAACCAATCTGCATAACAATGACAGGTTTTTCTTTTAGGGGTATGGCAGACACAACCCCTCCCTCTCTTTCACTCTTACTTGTCAGCATTATTGTCACGGATATTAATTGTCATGGCTGTATATTATTTCCTTAGAATCCTGATTTCCTTGAGTTCAGAGCTGTGAACAGCACTAAAATATATATTTAAATGCACCAATATATAGCAGCTATCACAAAAATACTCCAAGGTTTGCAGGGCTATCTGAGCTGGGTTGCTCATTTATCCTTATCTCTGCTTGGCCGGTATGAAGGAAGGCTGTGCAGGTCAAAAGGTCAGTAAATGAAACATGTCTTCCTGCTTCCATGAGAATTCAGAGTACCGCAGAATTTCGGTTCAACAGGATAGCATAAACAAGTTAGTGCACAAAAAGAAAACTACTGCTGCACTGTTAAGTATGCATTTTACTGTATATTGTCTTTGTAAGAAAAGGAGAGACTAGGAGAGGTTATAAAAGCAATTATTTTTACATGTCATCTTCACTAAGGGGTCTTCTAAAGCCAACTCTCCTCTTGGATAAATAGCGGAAAAGTAGCTTGTAATGTAAAACAGATTTTACAATGACAATGCTGCTCTTAAACCACAGCGTCATTAAAATGAAAGCGCAGGGGCTGCATAAGTAAGACCACTTTTAACTGTTTGCATTTCAATTCATTCTATTGTTTAGCACAAATATGCAAGAATTACACAGTGGGCTACCAGGGCTCACAGTACAAGCTAAAACAAATGTAATTTCTTGTCAAAATCCACTGACATTTCCAGAGCACCTATAAATCCATTTTAAATCTGTATGATTAATACAAGTACAGCAGAAATCTAGACAAAGCCTGTGCCACTAACCTTCCAGCTAATGAGCAGTTAGGTGACCAAACAAATGTGCATGGTAATGGAAGTCACAGTGCTGACTTACTAAGTGGAAACTGCGAGATCAGTCAAACATGATCAGATTTTTAAAAGAAAAAGAAAAGAAAGAAAAATAACACTAACTCATGATTATAAGCTAATAAGCTATTATTTCATGGTATAATTACATGTAATTACACAACATTAAGCCAAATTTAAAAAAGTGTAAGTACATATAAAATACTGGCCTCAGGTAAAATGATAGGATTGAAATCAATGCTGTAAAAAATGATGAGTCATGGGTTTGTATATTAACATATTGACTTTGTAAGTCTGGATTACACAACCATAAGTTAAAATTAAAGAAGGAAGTCACTGTACATCTAAATGAGGTAATAATCTTCATAATTTACGTGACAATTCTAATTATAGTTGTATTTTTCCTTTCAGGAATCATATGGACTCCCAGGGCTAATAATTTTGCTGCTGCGTTTTTGCAAGCTGCTCCATCTCCAAATGAAGTTCACCTCGGTGAGCAAAAATCTCTCCCAGTAACTTATAGCGAGGCAGAGGCTTGGACAGAAAGCTTTCTGTTAACTGGTGCATGCAAACACAAACCGTAGGCTACAAATAGGTAAAGAGCGCTGAGTGTAATCATAGCCCGCAGGGCACTCGCTGCAAAAGGACAAAAGCTTCTCCTCTGAGGGCCCGTCTGCAGAGCATTACGGTAGGTGGCCTGCTTGTACCATCTCTCCAGTGCACTACGGAGAGCTATGGATTTTCTGTCGGAGTTTGCCGGCTGGGATGAGTTTTTAATAAGTCATGCCAACCAGCGAGCCATAGAGGATGCATTATGGTGCAGTTATGCCGTTATTATGATGGGAGCGCATCACGCTGCACATCACTTATCACTGAATTTCAGCTGCTCCCAGCGCTGAGCCAGAATTTAAAGTGGACAGTATGGGAACTCACCACTAGAGAGGATCTTGGCTGGCAGGGTCAAATTTCCGCTGTGAAGTCTGTTCCTCAAGTGATCCATTCGCATGTAAAACTAACACCACTTTGAGCCACAGTAACATCAGGGTTTCCTGGGGATAACCGCGGCCTGCTCTGCTCACAGCTGCAAATGGTTGATTTCACTTGCTAATGAGCCAGCCACCTATCTTGCAGCCATTCATCAAAGTCTGCCCAGTGAGTTGACTGTGTGAAGTGGATCCCGTCATCACAGCAGATTAGGTTAGTTATACCCGTCGCTTTGTGGACTTCCAGGAAAACTCGTCTGACATTTAAATGCAGTTTTAACTCATGCCTGCCAGAGTTTTCTAAACTACAGCAACAGATTACAGTCAGCACTTAACTGTTCTTGTGTCCTGTTAGTAATTAAGCAAACACCATTACCTCTATTGCTCCATGCTTCTCCTTGCATGCCCCCTGCTGACAGTGCATTACTACAACCCCCTTCAGCTTCTAAGAGAGAAATTAACAGCCACCAGCGATTGGTTGATGATTTTAGCAGGTTTATTGGACATCAGTGTTGGCCTATAAAGTCCATGTACTCGGACTGAAACACAAAGCCAAGCTGAACTGTCTCAGTTGACTGTGTTGGATTAGTTTAGAAAAACCTACTTAAGAAATATTGAAGAGAAAAACAAAAGTACCACATATAAAAAAAAAAACACTTAAGAACAATAGATGCATGGACTAGGAGTGAAATGAGGAGTAGTTTTGCAGCTGAGACTTGAACAGTGGTTTAGTATTGACCCAAATGCATTCAATACAAGTAAACGTGTATTTACATGTTTTCTCCACACTATGTTCTCTTTTGTAGTAGGCCTTTTTTTTTTTTTTAATAGATTAATTGCAGTGTACAGGTGTTCCCATTATTTAGTCCAACCACTGTATTTTCCATAAATCCACTGCATCTTATTTAGTGTGTCTTCAGCTCATAGGGTTTCCCTAAAAAATGTTTTTAACCCTTCTGAGTAACCGGAAATCTACGACAACAGTATTTACAGCTAGATGATGAACAGCCATTACATGATAAAATCTTGGGTAAAAAGTCACAAAATTTTAATCCCACGTCTTCTTAGATGCATCAGTTCGCAGCACCAACTGTAGCCTCATCCTTTTGACCTTCCTCTGATCCTTGTGCCATCTTTTTGAAGAACCGTTCGGCTCGCAGTTCCTCAAAGCAGAACTCGGCAGCGCCGCTGAGCAGCAGCTCTTTACAGTACATGCTCTGCTCCTGTTGTTTTCCTGATTCTGCCTCCTTCTGCTGCTGCTGATGGTCCTGCAGCCTTTTGAGAGGAGTTTCCTCTCTGCTTGGCTTACGTGCTGACAAAACTGTGTTTACTGCTGGGTTGATCTTACACGGAGTCCTGAGAGAGGGATGCAATGATGTACTTAGATTCAACTTAAAAAGATATATGGAAGATCAACTTTGGGAAGATACAGCTTCCTATGATAACCAACCTGTGATGCAAATTTAATATTTAGTGGATAAAGCAATGGAATAAAACTGCAAACAGATCCTGGTACTGTAATGCAAACCAGTTTTTTAAATTATTTTTTTTAATGATGCTTAACCTTTAATGACCCTGTCTGTTGCCACTTTGTCTGTTCTGTTTTTGACAAAAAATGATGAGAAAGTTCAAAATGAATAAACAAATAGATATTGTTGCGGTCACTCACATTGTTGGAGGCTGATCTGACTCCTCCACAAATGGTTGGAAAGTGGGTTTAGGAGGTGGTGGAGGCATAACAGTATGTCCAAATTTGGACTTCTGTGGCATCTATGATGATATAACAAAGAGAACTATTAATCAACTTTGCATACTGGATTACAACAAACACATTTAATCAACCGACAAAGAGCCCATTCTCCCGTACCTTGACATCGCACCATCTCTCAGGCTTCTGCTCATTCTCCTTTGCCCTAGATGAGGGAGGAGCCACCCAAGCTTCTAGCGTAGGCTCTGATGGACCCGCACTTTGAGCTTTGTTCTCATCGAAGATGACCAACCGGCTATTTGAAGCATTGCCAAGGACGGGGGCGCCTTGTGACTTCAGGCCTCCAGAAATACCTGAGCACAAACTCATCATTTATTTCCCGCCCAAAAAAGTCTTATAGCACTGTCAATATTTCAAAACAGATTTTATTTCTATATTCATATACTTACTTCTGATAGCTGCCCCTGTTCTGTTGATGGGGGCGACAGCTTTTTTCTTCCCTCTATGTTTGAGGTCAGCCAGAGAAAGTCTCTCAGCTTGTTTAGGCTCATCATCACTATCTACCTCCTCCACATTCATCATCACTTGCCGGGACACGCGTGCCTGCAGAGCCCTGTGAATATACATACAGAAAGATGTGATTATGGTAACAACAGAACAAACAGAGATGTTCATTTATCCAAAACTATACTAGATGCACCATACTTGTGAAACTGGAGGAGTTTATCATGTGGCTCAGCACTCTTTCTGAATCCCTCTTGGTAGACCAGGTCTGCTTTGCGAAAATTACCCTGATCCTCATACTCCTCTGACCAAGCGATGTAGAGGGATGCCTGTGTTACTCCAATTCCCTGCGTCTGCATGTATCTGTAAATTTCCAAAGGCTCTGGGCAGTTCTTCGCCTGGTGACATAATACACGTGTGGCAAAGATTACAACTGCAGCATTAGTTTGTCAAAGTAACTCAAATAGCCAGAGGTTATGCTTTTGTGCTCACAAATTTGATCCAGAGGTCAACATAGCGGGGGTCGTTGTGATAAAGTTTTTCCTCAGTAAATCTGGTCACGACCCGTTCCAGCAGTGTGGTGAGGTTGCTCTCCTTTCCTCCCTGGGGGAAGGTTTGTTCAGTCCACTTAATATACCTGTAAAAATAAAAACGTGTTGGGATTAAAGAGAGATTTAAGAACAATGCTTGTGAGCAAACTTGATTATTGACATATTTCTCTTACCGATCCCAAACACCAAGTGGATCATCTCCATCATAAGTGCGCAGCTCAGACTCAAATGCCCTGCAGAAACAAAAAGCCACAAAAGCTATGTTCATCATATGAAAAATGAAGAGAGACATTGTACAAGAGAAATGTTTGTCACCCTATTTAAGTTTAAAACAGTCTCCATACTGTCTCTGTTGGTTGATTACAGAGGTAGGTCCATCTTGTTGTTGACTCAGCGCCTGATGTAAGGCTGATATGGCTCTACCCCGCCTCAAAGGCTGGATGTTTTCTTTGCTGAGCTCCCATTCCACATCTCCTCCTTCTGCCATTTTTGAACTAAAAGCTGGATACATATAGATACACATTAGAATCAGTTGCTTACAGTTTTTAAGCATTCTTATATTTTTTTTTCAATTTAATAATCTACTTCCCTATGACAGCTGGGATAGGCGATAGGCTATAGGCTATAGCCCCCCCTGAACAGGATAAGCAGAAGAGAATGGATGGATGGATACTTCCCTTTGTCTACACTGATAATTTCATTACTGAATAAATATTTATGAATCCTAACTTTAACAAGGATTCAGCTTATGGGGGTTCAATAGAGCAATAAAATTAAAACTCCCAAGAAATCCAAGTAGTGCAGAGTACAAATTATATATTATGGCGAGGAGGCATCAGGTGTGTGAATTTTACATTCTGGACTGTTGGTCAGAGAAGCCACACTGTCTCAAAATCATTTACGGGGTAATTTACAAGCTGTATAATTATTTTAAATGAAAAATTTCTGCCGTGGCCTACAGAGTTTTATTTATGCTTTAACAATTTATACATTTATGTTGCACCATAATCGTGTTGACTGACTGAATAAATATCATCATCTAAGGGGTAATCTTTGCCTCACATTGTAAGTTTAGCGATGGTGTGGGGTGTGTCAATAAATCTGCCTTTTTATTACTTGTAAAATATTGCTAAAGTGTAATGTTTTCCCTGAGTGGTCCCGAGAAACTGGTGCCTGCTTTTATATGTAGCAGGCTGGACTACTGTAAGGCTTTGCTATCTAGTCTATCTAAATTCTACTTGAGTTGACTCAGATCTCTGCTGCCAGACCTCTTACTAAGACCAGAAGGAGAGAACACATTACACCTGTTAAAAAGTCCCAACACTGGCTGCCTGTCAGTTTCCATATTGATCGTGAAATCCTTTTACTTAAATCCTCTGGTTGATCCAAAGTGCAAGACAAAACCCTCTGGAGAGGCAGCTTTTCAGTGTTATGCCTCAAGCTGTTGCAACAGTCTGCCAGAGGACCTGGAAGTGTTGAAATTTTTAAGCTTTCCAGCTCCCTCCCCAGCCTGGATTCAAGAGGGTGCTTTATAGACCACACTTCTATATATCTTCTTTGTTTTAACTAATATTTAGTTTTATTCTGTATTTAGCATTGCATTACTTTAGTTTTATTCACTGGTGCAACTGTAATGTATTATTGATTTGTCTAGCTTTACTTTATATATTTTTACTTTATTATAATTCCATGTGATGTACTTTTATTGTACTTATATGTGGTTTTAAATTAAATGCATTTATTTGATGTTCTGTCTTATTATCAGCTCATCAGTCATCTGTAAAGAACTCTGATCTACACTAACCTGCATGAAATGTGCTATACACAAAGTTTTATCATTTCCTCCTTGGTTCATATAAATAAAAGTTATGTTTTTAACGGCTATCATTATAATTGTTTATTCGGGGCTTAAATTAGGCATTTTGGGTGCAAACTAAATAGCAAGATGGCCACAAAAGCTATGTTGGAATACGTTTCAGCACAAAATGAACTAAAGACGCTAATTAATGAGAATACAATACTGAATTAAGAACTGGTAAGTTGGCATTATCTCACAAAGCATGTAACAGACCCGCAAATTAATGTTTAATGTAGCTATAATCTTACATGTGTGACTGTCTCTCTCTCTGTGCCCCTGCTAGTTACCAACGTCAGGAGGCTAGCACTCCAGCTAGCTAACACTAACTTTAGCTTGATCGACTTTTTTGGCGTTGTTTCCGACAGCGGCGATATTTCATTCTAAATTAAAATGGCTATTCTACAAAATGTACGTGTTCTATACCGCTTCCGGTGCTCCCTTCTTCCTTTTCGTGAAGCCTGCAGCAGCTCCGACGTTGTGCAGGAAAAGCTGTTGAACGGTCGCGTCTGTGTTTTGAACAAGGAACGCGAGAGAATTTGCAGTACGCTGATTGGATGATCCGGAAAACCGGAAACTGCAAATCGACGTCACACTATATTTTTCGTGTTGCTTCCTGTTTTGAATGAGCACCTGAACTGTCTAGTAGCTAGCAAATTATTTATCGCGATTGAATGTGTGTTTGGTTTAGACATTTTTACCTACTTTAGTTGTGTCGTTAGCGTTAAAATCCCCAGACGTGCAGAGATCCTCTGCACGTGTCGGTATGGACAGTCGTTGTTATTGTTGTGCATCCAAGTTTAGTCTCTTCAAGAAGGAGGTAAGGATTTCACGGCTAATATTAACCACCTCCACATAAATACCGGTACGTTTTAAATACAGTGATCTGTATACTTTTACGTCCATCATAGCTGGGCTGCAAGAACTGCGGACGCTCCTTCTGCTCCAGCTGCTTGACTTTCAGTGCTGTGGTGCCTCGCTGTGGCAACACCCAGCAGAAGGTCTGCAAACAGTGCCATGGCAATCTGACCAGGTAACGCTTAAATCCTGCAAGAAATGAAAAAACAAAAAACAAAAAAACAAATGTAGTTATTTGTGGGCTTTGGAGCTTCTCTCTTATTTCCCTTTCTTCACTTTTAGTGGTGACTCTCAAGACAGTCCTGGTAGATGGTCTCCTCCAGAAAATTATAAAAAGTCAGTGTATATGATCAAGTAAGCAAATAACTTAAACTTTAGCAGCACAGCAGTTTCATAATATCTAAAGTACACGTGTCTTCATTAGACGGGTCGCTGCACTCGAGGCCAAACAGCAGGGACAGTCAACACAGCCTGCAAGGACCAGCAAAGCGGGACATCTACCAACCAAAGGCCTGAGCAAAGAAGATCAAGCGATTGCTGAAAGGCTTCAAAAGCTCAAAGAGGACACAGTGCCAAGTAATAAGTTTATTAGCAGCTGTCACTTTTATTTAATCCAGCAAATGCAGTAAGATGTCTTTTCCAAAAAGATAAGAAGTAAGCTTTTTTTTTTTACCTTCTCTTCAGAGTCTGTGCCCTCTGAGAAAGAGCTTGAGTGTCGCCTTGCTGCTCTGAAAGCTCCCAGTAAGCCAGTACCTTCTGCAGAAGAGATGGAGGACCGTCTGGCAGCTCTGCAGGGTCTCTCTCCACCATCTCAAGCTCCTCGACCTGTGAGCTGAATCTCTTCCTGCTTGTTTGTAACATCTTGGGCTTTACATTACAGCTGAGTAATAGCCTAAATTATTTACTTAGAGGGAACTGCATATTAAAATGTTTTCTTTAATTGCAAGTATATATGCTTGTATTTTCATGTCTGTAGGTGCATCGGCCTCCAGATAACCGGAGTCAGACTGAGCAAGCCAATGATTTGATAACTCAGATGTCAGAAGAAGTTACAATTGACAACCAACAATCAAATCCCGAATGCAGTAAGATATTACATCTCTCACTGATTTCATCTCCATTAAACCAATAAGTCATATCTTAATATTCTTCTGTCTTAAAATGAATAAACAATACTGAAACCTGTCATTAATTCTGAAGGTGTAGATAGCCGTATGAATGATCTCAACAAAGGTGAGGCAGGTACATTGGATGAGAATTTGGAGGAGAACCAGGATGCAGTCAAGCGGCTGGAGGCTGAGAAAGCCCATCTGCTTGAGGAGGCTATGGAGGAGCTGAGGAATGAGCGTCACTCCCAGGATCAGATCCTCCACATGGCAAAGAGGCTGGCACAGCTGAAGGGGCAGGACCCGGACAAAGGTGAGTTACTGGAGCACCATACTTTTCACCTTATCTGGTATCCACTGTTTTACACCAGTATGTCATAAAATGTGATAAGGCCTTCCACTCTAAATGCAGTTTCCATGACAGAAGTGTTAATACTCTAGTGTATCATACCCCATTTTTATTGATTCATTTATAGTTACTATGGAGGACTTCCAGCAACCTGACAGTGAAGAGGAGACTGAAGAAGAAGCTGTTATGAGAGTGTTAAAACAGGTGTGGCATTTAAGCAAAAAATAATCATCATCCTGTAATGTAGATTATAATATGATAATGAACCATGAATAATTTGTCACTAAGTACACATTACACCCCAAGGGCCCTGGTGAACTAATTCAGACCAGAGTGTGCAGCCACAAGGGGCTGCTATTTTACCAATTTAATCACTTTTTATTTTTCTCCGATGGTTCCAGCTCTCAGAAGAAGCTGCATTAGATGAGGCCAGTGGCTACAACATACCTTTAGAACAGAGTGGGCCGAGGAACAGGGAAAAGAAAAAATCTTCCAAGAAACCGGTATCAAACAACACTTAAATTATTTTTAAAATCTATATGAGTGCATCAGTTTTAAATCCTGATCTGATTCTATTGTTAAAGGCTCCAGTTCCGGCACCCAAGAGCAGGAATTCACCAGCTGCTGATGCACATCAGCCATCAGACAGTGATGAAGATGAGCTTCCGTGGTGCTGCATCTGTAACCAAGATGCCACCCTTCGCTGTCACACTTGTGATGGAGACCTCTACTGCAACCTCTGCTTCAGGTAGTATGAAATGCACTCATTATAGTAAGCAAATAAAAAGTCTAGCTTTTCACTCATGGTAGACTTTTGCATGGCAGTCTTAACTGCACCCCCCCCAAAAAAAGATCTCAGTGATTTGGAATGCATTTTATGACCCAGATAAATTGCAGGCAAGCTGCTGCCCTACTGTTAAGCAGCATGAATATAAAGTATTTAGTCTGATGAATTATCAATCCACGCTCCATTATGTCTCCAGGGAAGGCCATGATAAATATGACAGGAAGGAGCATCGCACCACTAACTACACTGCGCCAAAGAAGAAGAGGAAGACATGATAGTGAGGCTGTGCTGCAGGTGATTATTAGTTAGACCAGCCATCACTCTTAGACTTGTTCTTTAGCCTTAAGTGATTTATTTATTATTGTTTAAGTGACTTATTATTGTCTCTTTAACAGTTTAAAGAGTACCCATGATCTTAAACAAGCCAGAAACCATCATAACCTGTCAACTTATTTTATCCAGTAATTGCTGAGGCTGATCTAATTGAATGAAGCATATCAAAAAACAACTGGTAATATTTCTTGCAAAGTACAGACTAGATAAGGACATAAATACGATGTAAATGCAATATAATATGCATAATATCTTAGACATAGTTTTTTTTTTTACTGTGGAATGCATAAAATTAGACGTATGTAACATTTGCAGAGGCTGGTCAACAGCAAAGGTATTCCAGCAAAACTGTGCGGCTGCTTCACAAAGAAAAACGGTTGATCTGAATAAGAAGCATTAGGTTTATTTTTATTGTGACTTGTCCTACTTTCTTAATGGCAACAAAGGCTTATTTTAAGTGCTCGTTTGCACTTGTGATCATATGATGATTTCTAGGTTTTTATAACCCATACAGAAAGCAGACGCATCGTGAGCTCATCTGGGATGATGTACAATCCCAGACTGCTGTCAGCTCTGCACCGAAGAAGCACAGAGCAGTCAGTATAAAAGGATTACTAAGGGCTTTGTTTTCTTTTGGCAGTCACTGCAGTCACTCTTGTAATCTATGTTTGGCTGTGACTCTGTGTGTAATTTCACTCTAAATAAAGGATAAGTGTTAGCCACTATGTCACATTTTTGAAAGAATGCCTTTTTAACATGAAAGCCTTATTTTATTTTATTTTTAGATCAAACATATTACTTTAAAAATATTTCAACCTGGCAGGCCTTGTTAGGGGTGTAGTCTTATAGTATGGATGCCTTCTGTGTCAAAGAAGCAAAGATTTGAAGCAGGAGAGAACCATATAAATTACTACAGCATATAAATTACTACAGAGGAGACCTCACCGGAAAGACCCCCTGTGTTTGACAGAGAGAAGGCCAGAGTGCAGTTTCATCAGTGTGCATTACTGTCCAGCAAACTGAGGAGAAACCATAATTACGCTCTTCTCCCGGGGCTTGCTCCATTAAAGTTCGTACGGAGAGTGTTACTGTGCCTTTTGTGGCCATGTCATACGCGTACCCCCCCAGACAGGAAATGGATGAGGATAATGGATGCATACTTAATGGAACATCTTGCTGCTGATCTCACTGTGTTTACGCCTACTCTTGACATGTCTGAGTTTCCGTTTTCTATCAATTTGTTGAAAACATTATGCCTGAAAACACTACCTTATATTCTGGAAATAATATGCTGACTGCCATTCTGTAGGAAAGGATGTCTGCAGACAGCAGGGCAAAATCATTATCTGCATTTCTGAGCCGTTATAAAGATCCAGGGTAGTTTAACTGCTACTGTAAACTGATGAGTGTAATGTACACGCCAATATTTGTTTGGATGACCAGGAATGATGATGCCTGATGAAGCATATTTGTTCATCACTCTGTTAAAAATCAGATGTGATCATTGTCTTGAAAAAGTTGTTTTTTTTTTTTTTGTTTGTTTGTTTTTTAATTTTGACAACACTGTTATCTGAACAATTTATGTACATAATTAGGCAACTGAAAATGTACAGTCTTACACAAAAAACAGTCCATCTGGGTAGTAGTCAGTACAGCTTTTATCACATGTGCATTATTGGTATGTTAATGGGAAACAAAATGTTAAAGCAGTCCATAAATGAAATTGAAATAATAATAATAAAAAAATCCATTCAAAATCCCACAGCTCTGGTGTTAGACTGTTGATGACCCAGGAGGAGGAGAGGAGGCAGGGGGGCAGGAAGATAGTCTCTCTGAACCACACATACAGGCATCCACATGGTTAACACGTGGGAGACGGGAAGATAAGCGACTCCACGCTGTCTCGATTCTTAATTTGACCTACAATTATTTCTTCAAGGGACCTGACATTTTGCGTAGACCCTTTATCCTGTAGAGCAGCCCGTTGATAAAATCCTGCAGAGAAGATGGAAAATTTTTTATTTTTCATTTTTTATTTTTTTTTCTAAGTAGAAAATAATTTCAGTCTTGTTTTCTGTGTAAGTGTGTAGTTCTTTTTGTCTCACCTCCTTTGGCTTCCCGCATTCTTGCAACAACTCCTAATGAAGACAAACAGAAAGAGGCTTACGCTTACATTTGCTTTTTCTCTGCAAATATGGCAACTCTGGATTCCAGCAACGGTCAAACCAAATACAAATATGTACAGAAACACTGATTACGAAGGTGGTGAAATGTGTTGGGATTCATTTGTAAATGGGCTTGATTTCATTTATTGTAGTGCCTTTTTAGATGTCAGATTCCTTCTGTGCACTTTTTGCACGTTATCTGTTTCACAAACGCAATTGGGGCCAGTTTAGAATAACTAATTAACCCAACATGTATTTCTTTGGGAGGAAATTGAAGAAAATTCCACACTGAAAATCCTCGGGAAGATTCAGACTATCTTGCTGTGATCCCTCCAATTTAAGGAAACTAGTTTCAGGAAGTAATCTAAAACACTTAACAATAATAAATGACTAACTGAACAAGAGATTGACGTATTTAATATGAAGCAATATGAATACTGGTACCTGCAGCCGGGTTCTTTGCCCCTCGTCTGACAGCTCCAGGAGCTCGTCTATGTCGATTTCTAGCTCAGGGATCTCTTCTTCCTGTGAGAGTGGAGAGAAAAGTTAAAGACCATGTTTGTCAATACTCATGTTTCTGTATGCTTTGCAGACTCTTTCAAATTGTATTGTATAATGTGGGCTCGTCTTTTTCTCCCTGACATTGGTAAAAATGTTCAAAAGGAAGACTTAACAGCTTACTTTTGTTAGAAGTCAGTTCTCTTAGTTAACAGTGCGACATTTACTGTAGAAATTTAAGTAATACACAAATCCTATAACAATGGAGCGATTGAGGTGATAAGCAAACATTGGAGGGTACAGAGGCATGAAGGTGGAAAGGCTGTATGAGGCCAGGCTTGCCACATGCCACCCTGAGATTTCATGGATGGTTTACCCAGCCGGTATTACCAGCTCAGCTCATTCTCATATTAATCTCTGATGCATGTTTTGAATTGTGCACACCTGGGGAAAAAAAAACAAAACAAAACACACAAACCCACGGGCACTGCAATATGATGACCTATAGCTGGCATTGTTTTTAAAGATTAATGGTAATTTAATGTGAAGGCTGTAAAACATAGCACTCTCCACTTTCAGAAGCAAATACAGCAACGTAACCGCTTCATGTAATGAGCTCTTAACACCATACAGCATTTTTTCAGGGAGAGCGAGGAGTGCTCAATGGAGGAACTCTTGAGATATCTGGAGTCAGCAGGTGTACGCTCACATTTGACAAGTGTGGCCTCGTTTTTTTTTTATTTATTTTTTTTTTTAGGAGGAATATTTTCCAGTTGGGGAGTTTTCATGACATGAAAGGACGGGGCTCACACAGCTCTCTAGATGAGGAGAGAGTTAATCAATGCGGAAGTGCTGAGTGGCCGAATAGATGGGCCCCTGTGCCTGCCTCTAATTGATACACACTGCCAGTTTGGACCCTGTGTGATTCTGCTGATGTCTGCAGGATAAATGCAGGGCTGAAGGTTGTGGGCTTTTTTTTTTTTTTTTATTTAATCCAAGCTGTACTTTTATAGACTTTGCTTTATCTACTGTACTGTGGTTGGTCTTTTTGTACTTGACCTGGTTAAAAAGTGCAGATCCTGAAAACTTGCCAGTTAGAGTTCACTTCAAAGAAATTCTTGATGACTTTAAAAAAAAAGCAGTCAATAGTAATTTATTAAAATGTAACTGTTTATGTTCAAGGTAACTTCTAAACAGTGCTAAGATTTGATATGACGTGACTAAAGAGGTTTCATTTTCACAGTTTTAAGTTGTTCAGTGGCTCCGCTGTGTAAGCACACTGGATGTTCAGTGAAAAGCCAAACCTAGAAATGTGAGTTTAAAACAGCTAAGGAAAAAAAAAAATCAACTTCTCTTGTATTTATACTGCGTTTAAACCTCCTCAGTCTGCCTCCGAAAGCAAGGCCACGCCGCTGAATACCAATGAGTGACATTTCCACTGAGCTGGGAGGAATGTGCATTTACCCGTGAAGACTTCCAGTGTGAACATCCTACTAACTTTCCAGTCTTTCGTGTTGCACACAGTCGCAGTGTTGAGATTTACCTTCACTGTGAGAGCAAAAGAGCATTTTAATGAGGACTCTCGGTGGAAAATGTCTCAGCAGCACTTTTTGAAGTTAAAAAGCAATATACTGAAGCTCAAATGAGCGTCAGCACTAATGCCGGAATATGTGAATATCAGAGTGGTTCTCGGAGGATTGCAATTTCAGATGGGAGTGCAAATATACAGTTAAGATAAGCCGACTTTCAACGGAATTTATCATTTAGATTTTTGCCTCAGGACGCGACTGTCATGGTCCTGGGCCGTCTGCCCAGCGTTTTGTGTTTTTAGTTTATTTTTTCCCCAAAAAATCCTCCTTTAAGTCCTGTTTTGTGAGTCTGCATCCTGGGGTCCAATCCTGCCTGCCACACACACGCCATGACAGCGACACTGATCATAACTTAATTCGAGAAAGGGTATCTGAGCCAACAGAACTGTGGAATGTGTTGATATTCGAGATCCCAAGTGAATAATGACTTCGGTGACCCTTGACTCATTAACTGAGCAGTCAATATTCACCCTTGACCTCTATTATGTAGCAGACTGAAAGCCAATGTAATCATTAACAGCATTTCCAGATGCACATAAATCTAATAATCACCTTGTGAATAAAGACAGCTAAGAGGCTTGTTAAATGAAATTTTGCTTATTGTTATGGCCCCTGGACACTTAGATTTGGTGATGCTGTATTATGCCCTGTAAAACCCCCACTGGCAGCAGGGTTGAGGCAGGAAGGGTTTGTTATTTTCTCTCACACTTCTATATTATGGGTGTAAACAGCCAGCAGCACGTCGAGCCTTTTTTTTTTTTTTTTTTTAAATAACAGGTTTTAGTTGAACTTCCTGTAATTTCACAACATAATCAGTAACACAATTCACTGGCCTTTCATTCTAGAAACTATTACAGCCAAACATTAACATCAAACACTCTCTATGTGTTTGCTATTCCAACGGAAGCCATGCCCAGGAAAACGTGTCTGTTTTGAGAAGATGCTGGTGCGTGTTCACTTATCATCCCCTTCCCTTTTCCTGCCAGAGGCACGAGCTGGCCACATATCAGAATATTCATTAACTTCACTGCGAGTGAGTGATGCCAAAGCTACAAGAGAGAGAGAAAAAAAACAAACATATCCTGTTGTCTAATTACATCAAATCTGATCAACTTTTAAATAAGAATCAGCTGAACTTGATTGGATTATTCCGAGTCCACATTAAGTTTCAAACAAATTGCTGTCAGTGGATATTTATATTAGTGTCATGCAGTCTGCACATTTCCAAAAAAAAAAAAAAAATAAGGTCTTCCCTGAAAAAGACTGATAGTGTGTATGTGTTTTTTAAGTGTGAAGTGTGCAACGAAGGCGGCCACACCAGACGGAGGCAGCACTTGTATGAATTAGAGATGTGTCTAAATAATTCAGGCGGTGACACAGGGGACTGACGGTAAATGCTTCCACGCGGAAGAGTCAGAGAACCAACAAAGTAACCTTCCCCTGAGTCCATGCAAGATTCATTACACTGGCCTGTGCACGTGGACGTGCAGCAACTAATTCCACACAAGTAGCTAAATGCAAATATTCAGTCTGTCCCAACTGGAAAGCTGAGCCTTAATTTTCATATGGAAAGGTTTCTCTGGAGGAAATTGTAAAGAGAAGGGACTTAAAATCAGTGGTAGTAGGTGTTATTATGAATCGATCAAAGGGACGTGTTGTGTTATTGCTATCTTATCAGTTACACTGAGAAACCATCTTGTGGCGGGAGAAACATCCGTTGGTCTTTGCTGTATGCCTGTTGCACATTCAAACTTATCTTAGATTATGTTAGAACCACAACATGAAAGCGTCTGCTTTCATTATTGCAGTACTTCTGTACTACAATAATTGTATGTTTCTGGGACGAGATCAAAAGAGTCGACAGAGAAAGACTTCAGATCTGTTTTTGTCATCCTCATGCCCCAGTTTCAACTAATGTGATTTATTCTGCCCACAGCATCACAAGCATATTACTGCATATTACCAGAGGGGAAGGAGGCTCATAAAACAAGTATCGCAGTGAGGAAAATACTTCAAGCAAAACTGAAAATCTTTAACCGTCAGTTTTAGTTTTAAACCAGCCGGGCTTAACCCTGGTTTAGATAAAGCCTGTCTTCACAGAACTTCCCAGCCAGCAGCCTGTCAGATAGATCTGCCCACCTGCTCGTGCTCTGCGGCGTCACTTTATGCCATATGCAAAGGGTTTGTTGGTAGTGTAAGGGGATGCCAGGCAGAGAGGTGGCTGCGGGCCATCTTACAGCCAGGAGGCTCTCTGTGTGGTTTGAGAATTAAATGAAAAACACTTTGTCTCTGCGTTCTCCGGCATGAGACGGAGGCGGAGTTGTCATCTGATCTGCATCGTCATCGGGAAGCTCATGCTCCTTAACAGGCACCCCTAATTCCAACGTGCTGTGCTGCCTCATGTGGGCGATGAGACATCTGTTGCCATGGTTTCCCCTTAGAGAATGCCAAGTAAATCAATATGGAGCCTCTGACATAATTGGATTGTATCCCACCGTGCAGGAGGGAAGTTATGAGGGATGTGCTGTTGTTGATAGATTCCTTGCTGTAGTCCTCATACATATTAAAATGCAACCACTCTCAGACCATAAATTAAATTCACTATGGAAATAATAATGCATTTCCGTGATATAAAATGCGCATCTTAAAGCTTTTTTTTTTTAAAAGCCTGTTGCATGTTAATTTCACCAGCAATTTATTTCAAAACTGTCAACATTAATCATTTTCTTATATGTGCGCAATCAAATTGGCTCTGTATTTTCTGTCATATAGTTACTGAGTGACAGTGAATCTGTCACAAGACACACAGACACTAAAATTGTGACATAATTGCTCAGGTGCTCTGACTGTTGTATGCTTCACTAATACTACAGTATACAACTCCATAATGTGTAAGGACATCATCTAAATGCCTCGTTTGTTAATGTATCCATATGGCAACCATATGCTTAAAGCGACTGAGGTGTTTAATGTTGGTCGTGCTTCTTAGTGACATCACATCCTAACAAAATAATCTTTATCGCTGCGGATAAACGCCACACAGCTGACACTTCAGTCATTTTGATGACACACGAGGGCTTCTATGCCAGAACCTGCAGCCATCAAACACAGCTACTCTCCTTCCACCCACTCCTTTTTTAGGTTGCTGTAATCTCTTATACAAGCACCTTTGAGCAGTTTAGTGCCTCTCTCTTACTCGCTCCCCTCTCCTCTCCTCCTCTTCGGGCACCCGGCCCAGTATGCATCTGAGTGCGTGTCTGTGTGAGCCAGCCCCGTCCTACCTCACAGTCAAACAGCAGGTGCAGCTGCCCGTCGATCCACTCCTCAATATCAAGCCTCCTCTGCAGGTCCTTGCGGTTGTATTTAACTGTCAGCTTGCCAAGTTTGCGGTGCGCCGGCTCCTCTGCTTTGTCTGCTGCCTGGAACATCACCCTGGACTGGGTGCTGGGTTCTGACGCCATGGCTGCCACGGCCTCAGGAGATCCGTGGAAACACACTGAGCTGTCTGACACGCTCAAACGCAGTCAGACCCACAGACGCGTTGGACTTGCGTGCTCTGAATCCCCTGCTCTGGCTCTTGTTTTTGCTTCTGCTTTTCCAGCGATATGCTGTTCCCACGCGTATCTCCTGTTATCTTGTGCCTCTGGTTCCCTGCCTGTCCTCGTCCTCTCCTTTTCCTCTCTCTCTCTCTCTCTAAAGCTCGCTGTCTTGTTATCCTTCTCTCCTCCTCTTGCAACACCCACTGGCTGCGCTATCAGGAGAATAGTAATGAGATATGGCTCTGCGCTTGTCTCTGTGTGTGTGCGCGCACCTTACAGGGTGTGTGTTTGCTTTTTGCTCTCTCCCTCTGTCTTATAGCGGGGGGGGGGGGGGGGGGGGGGGGGGGGGCATAGGTCAATTACAGCAATAAGAAGAGAAGAACAGGTGAGAGGGTAAGTGTTGCAATCAACTCGGCATTATAGCTTTTCTTTAAAACATAAAACAATTTGCACTTTTGGTCTTTCCTCTCTGATCATTGCGCGTGGTGCCATTCATGCAACAAGTACCAGCACACCACTCTGGTTCTTAAGTTCACAAACCCTTCTAACAATAGCTGGGTCCCCCTGACAGGTGAGCCAGGGTTCCTCTAGTGTGATAGCTGCTTTGTCCTTTACAACAGGCATTATCAGGTGTGCGTTTAATAAGCCTTGAAGTTGAACTGGCATCCTCAGTTACGTGCCCGTAAATAATGGATGAAGTAGCAGCGGCATTTATGACTGTTTGGAAGTCAAATGACAAAAGTCTGAAACCGTCAAAGTTTTCAAAGTCAAACAGCACATAACCCCACGGGTCAACAATTCATAGTAATAGCTGCCTTATGCCAAATTATTACAGCTGAGACAAGAGAGGCAACAGGCCGCAGAGTTTCCACAGATCCTATTACGATATGAATAATGGGGTTCAGTTTTTTGTTTTGGCAGGAGCTATCCATCAGCCGTAGCTGCGCGTGTTCACCCACTGATGCACCGTCTGTTACAAACACTGAATTATTGAGTGCCTCTAGCAGCTCACCTTTCCAGGCAAACAAATTCATTCATCCCATCTTGTGCTACTTGGTTCTGCCCCATTGGGTTGTCTAAAAAAAAAAAAAAAAAGAAAAACCAAAAACAGGGACACGGACTGGAGACCTTCTCACCTCGGGCCTGGCTGGATGTAGGTGGCAGGAAAAAGAAGGCAGGGCCAGTAAATAAGCTTGACCTCTGCTCATTTATCCTTACTGTAGGACCTTTTAAGCAGCAGAGATGATAAATAAGTTGCTACACTTGTTTTCTAAAAAATAATTATCTTCTGAGCAAATTTCCGTGTGATTGTGATTCAGCCCACATTTTAAAACCAATTCGCCCGCATTGCATAATTTAATCGTCTACTTCCTGCTTCTCTACAGCTGATAGGCACATGTGCGGTTGTCTGACTGTTCACAAATTTTAATGACTCATCAGCATGAATCATCTCAGTATTACAACAGCTAAAAAAAAAAGAGAGAGGATCGCGGTCGCTGTGACTTTAAAAGATGGGTCATTTTGTTTTGTTATTCATATCAGAGCTAAAAGGATGTTTTACCTTGCTTTAAGAAATAAACGATAAAGTGCTCACCTTCACAGGTTTGTTCAGCTGTTGGTGAGGTCATACTGCCACCTTGTGGCATGTGACTATTATATGTCCATAACAGTGTATGCTGAGAGTAACAAATTAAAGATAAAATTAGATCTGAGTGACTGAAAGAAGAGCTTCAGCTCAACTTTAAGAAGAATTCCTAAAACGGCATTTGCATCTACGGTAACGACATCAGTAAAAGGCTTGGAAGCTGTGGGCAGCCGCTCACGGTTGATGTGCATTAGTGCAGTATGTGAAGAGAAACAAGAGCAATACTTCAGCGAGATTGTCAGCAAGAACATCTCATTGGCGTTTACATGAAGGGAGATATTGTTCTGCAGTGCATAAACCCTGTTAGAATGATAAATGCACATCTGTGGTACAAAAATTAAAAACCCACAGGCAATGTTCTAGAGATGTGGGGTGAAATGATATGGTCTGATGAGTCATTCTTCTCAAGTGGGTGATTCATGGGTGCAGGGCATACTTGAGCCCTACAGTAAGGGCATCCACGCACGGCGTTATTCTGCGGGATGGGTTTACTTGTCTCCTCGGAGAGCACGGTAACTTCAAATCATCACTTTAATCTTGTGATTAAGCATTTATGTCCCAATGGCAGTAGTTTCTTCTTGGATGGTCAGTCCCCCATTGGGTACGAAGGGTCGTTGAATTGGTTTCAAGGGTGTGAGAATGATCTTTACGCTCGCCACAGCTATTCATAACTATCAAAACACAAATAAATGTTGGAAGAGTAGCGTTAATCCCTTCACTCAATGCGCATTAAAACTGGTGGCACTGTGCTGACTGCGTTTTGTATATATATGTGTATTATATATATATATATATATATATATATATATATATATATATATATATATATATATATATATATATATATATATATAGTTTTACGCAAACTGGACATGTCAATAATTTTATCACCAATTTTATTCTTTTGTAACTCACGATTTATTTGACAGGTTATAATATTTACCTTATTTATGTATTTCACTAGACTTCTTTTTTTAACATAATTAATGTTTCGCGATTATTATTATTTTATAGGTTATTGTCTTTTTATTACTCTATTCTAAATTAAAACCAACCTTCAAATTCGAGTCCAAAGTAATTGAAAGAAGTGGCCCCAACCTTTGCAGTGCTGCTTTACACTCATACAGTCAAAGCTCGGTTTTGTTTGGAGAAAAAGGGAGCGGCTGCTCAGGAGTGGAATTTCACTTCCTGTATCTCAGGTGATTCAGTTGGGCCAAGTCGTTGATTGCGTGTTTTTTGACGACATTACACAGGTAATCTCTTCTGTGAGTATCAGAGTCTTAAAGACTCGGATCGGAAAGAAGAGCTTCTGCGGTAACACTGAAATAACGTGTGGTTGAAAACCAGGAAGTCGTTAGTTTCTCGTGACTTTAATCAGAGTTGATTTCAGAGAAGGTGAAGCTCCTTCGAGGCCTAACCGGTTTTAAAGTTCGCTGTTTTTATTGTTTGTTCAGTTTTGGCTAGATTTTTAAAAATACTTTAAACCGATTTCAATTTAATTCCAGGTCTCTTCTGGGTTTTATTTGGCTGAAAGTCTCCGCAGGAGTTCTTCTAGTAATGATTTCATTAATTAAAGGACAATTGAGTGCGTGCGCGCTGCTGCTCACGCTGCTTTTTGTGCACTCCACTGCTGGCCAGCTGGTCGGTGAGGAATGCTTCGCCCGATTCAGGAAAGGTCGGCAGGACTTTGTGCTCGATGCCGACGACTCCGTGAAAGACGGAGCGACGTTCATTTCGTCGCCGAAACTGTATCGGTACAGGGACTGCGTGCAAGCCTGCTGCAAGGATTCCAGGTGTAACGTCGCCTTCATGGAGAGAGGAGAGGCGGAAGGCTCGATCAGCTCCTGCTTTCTCTTTGATTGCCTGTACAAACAGAAATACGTGTGCCGCTTTGTCTCAAGGAAAGGATACGACAGTTATATCCTGGATAAAGTTTATGATAGTTATCATGTGGAGGATACCAACCCAGGTAAGGCCGAAACGCGCAACAGATCGGGTTTTCATAGCGATCAGCATGTTGTTAGTTACGCCTTCGTTTATGTGGTAAAATATTTGTGTTGCAGGGGAAGATCTGAAATGAATTTAGGACACGTTCTAATGTCGATATCCAGTAATAGTGGAATTTAATTTATCTGTGAAACTCAAATTTGAAAGTGTGCTGTATGAGTGTCCATTTAAACGATTAAAGGTCATAAATTTACTAATAATTAAAATTAACTTCACCATAAACATCGTTGGGGAAACAAATACTTTACAAAATTTGATTCACTGGCTGTTATTGATAACAAGCTTATCTTGTGTTTCATATCTCTGGCAGCAAACTTTTGTTTTGCATGTTCATGCAAGCCTGAAAAAAAAACCTGGTTTTCTTTTCAATTTCAGCTTGTTAAGTTGCTTTGTGCTTCTACCAGGATTATTTCTTTATTGGCTAATCTTTGCACATGTTTGGTAGAGCTTGTCTAAATGTGATTGCCAGTAATCTTGTGGTTTCGCTCTAGATGAAGATGACCGTCGTCCAGTGGCTGACGGAGGCCCGGACCAGGTGGTCCAGCCTCAGGACAGGCTGACCCTGAATGGTATCCGAAGCAAAGATGACAAAAGGATTGTGTCCTACAAGTGGAAAATGCTCACTGAATATCCATACACTGTCTTTGAGGTGAGGAAAGCGACAAACCTGAGCTTGCCATCTTTCTTTTTTTTTTAAACAGTATGCCATTTATTGCTATAAATATCTGCTATAGTTAGGTTTATTCTTCCCACTGTTTGACTGAAAAACATAAAACACTGTCTATATATGCCTTACAGGACAGCAGTTTTCTAGACCAAATGATTGTTTCCAACCTGACATCTGGGAAGTACAAGTTCCAGCTGACTGTGA
Organism: Archocentrus centrarchus; assembly: GCF_007364275.1. Lineage (NCBI taxonomy): Eukaryota > Metazoa > Chordata > Actinopteri > Cichliformes > Cichlidae > Archocentrus > Archocentrus centrarchus. Next base: position 9,110,087 of record NC_044367.1, read on the forward strand.
CAGATAGCATTGGCCAGTCGGACTCGGCCATTGTTAATGTCCTGGTCCTCACTCCTGAGCAGTCCGGGCGTGAGTATCTAGTTTGAGGAAAGAAACAGCCTGAACCTTCAACATGATTTCAACATGTTTTATGCTGCAGCTCTTGGTTTGAATGCAAACAAAACCTCATTCTGTAAGTCAGAGTTCCCATGATATTTATACCATGCTGCCAATCCGAAGCTGTGAATTACATCTTATATTACAGTTGGCTGATATAGTTTTGTTACCCTCTCTGATGCAATCAACTCCAAGGGGGCATTTGGCAGGAGAAATGATTGCGTTTCAGTTGTAATGAGTCACGTTTCCTTTGTATCACCTTTGTTGATATTCCCTTGGACTCAGGATCACCTGCCTTTCTGGTAATTGTTGAGCTAGAGGTAAGGCAAGATGATACCCTCTTCCTAACAAATCGTTCAATTTTTAAAAAATTAAATGTATATTTTTCTGTTACTTCACCCTCATCTGGTATATTACACTTGAGCTGAATCATTTCAGCGTTGCTTGGTTTCAGTTGCTCCTAAATATTTTTGCATTTGTCACCAGCCATTCCACGTTAAGTTGTGATTGGACGTGCCGTGACATGCTTGAGGCATGCGTGTGTACAGAATGGCAGAACAGCTTGAAAACAGAGAGATAAAAGCTCATACTTTAAGGAGATTACACCAAATTAAGACTCTGGGGGAGGAGGAGTGCTAGTTGGGGAAATAAAATGAAATTTGGACCAGGATCTTTTTTTTTTTTTTTCACTGGACAGTGGTTGGTTTAATCTTCTCCTTTGTGTCAGGGGAAGTAATATTCAGGCCGTTTCCACTGGAAAAACATCACAGAGGACCGACGCGACGTTCTCAGGCAAAAACGGAAGTGAACAGTCTCTACTGGTGTGGTTTTACTGTTCCCTGATACTATCTCTCCTCCCCCCAACTCAGCCAAACCTGTCAGTCTGGTTGCAGCTTGAGTCACACAAACAAAAAGCCAACAGAACAGTCTGCTTTAGTTAAAAGTGATTTTAAAATCTATTTTATGAATTAAAATTATTTTTTTTATTTTTTTTTTTTATTTTTGGTTCTTCTCCTCGGTTGTGTACTTGTACTTTGTTGGTTGATTATAGACTGAAGGACAGGAAAAGACTTCTAGCCACCCGGTTGGTTCAGTTACTCATTAACAGCTTTAGTGCTGAATAACGTCAGGAATGCTTTCCGTGGAATAAACGCGATCGTGGCTGAGACTTGACTTCACCGACTTCTGCCTCTTTTACACAACGATTCATGCAATTTGTGAATGAAGTAATAACACTATGAGAACTTACTTAAACTTCATTCAAGTGTAACTTACAGTGTGCTTCCTTTTCTTCTTCTCCAAAAAAAAAAAAAAAAAAAAAGGCATTATTCTGAGTGCGCGTCACTAACCACACTCACATGATAATAGCTCTTTGTTTAACCTCACTGTCTGCCGATGCTCGCCACTTCGTTTTCTGCATCGTCTTTCTGTCTGAAAAGCAGTTTCATATCTAATTACACGTCTGCTCCTAAGATGGGCTCAAAAGAGAGTCTCACCAAATCCAATACTATGTATGAGGCAGGACCGTGGTCTCATATGGTTATGTTATCAGATTGGATTATGCATTTGAAACAAGTGTTACACTGAATGAATTTATATTTTATTATCAATAGGTCTCACTTAATTTGCTCCTGCCATATCCCACCTTACTGAAACTATTTTTTTTCTATGTCATGTAAGTTTGTTAAAGGGGACGTGTTATACTCCTTTCCATTTTCTTTTAAACTAGTCTTCAAGCTGAAGTGGACTCGACTAGTTTTAATAAATCACAGTCCAAAATGTTCCTTATTTATCATAATACGGGGGTCTTGGTGCAGCCTTCCAGTTCATCCACTGTATGAATCATCAGTATGAGTGTTTAACTCGGATCCCTTTAAGACCCTTTTAAGCCAACTTTCTTTGATTGGCTGCCCCTCACAAACATAATATTGAACAGCAGGTGGGAGGGTGGGATTTCTGTTCTCATGAGTCATATCTGCTAGCAAAGAGCAGAACAAATGTCTAAATCTGAGCATTAAAACAATCTGAATCCTGAGCTTTTGGCTCACAGGGATTACTTGTACACATGCTGACTTCATTACTTGAAAGTCTGCCCATGCTTAATAGGCATCTATCATTTAGCAGTATTTATATTACTGAAAATAAAGAAATAGACTTTTGATAAGTTGTCATTTTTGTCTTAGCAAGACAGGTTTCATGCTTTAAAGCGAATACTTGAAGGCTGTGATATTAGTGAGATTTGATGTGTGCAGGAAGTAAACTGTGATTCAAAGGTAACCCTCTTCATTTTGTGTCCTATCAGACCACTGCATGGCTCCGAAGAAGGCTGGGCCGTGTCGAGGCTCTTTCCCGCGGTGGCATTACAATGGTGCCTCGGAAAAGTGTGAGGAGTTCGTATTTGGGGGCTGCAAGGAGAATCTCAACAACTATCTCTCTGAGGATGAGTGCATTAAGGCCTGCCATAGTTCAGGTATCTGCGGCCTATGCTTTTATGCTTCAATTTGTCATCTTATTTGAATATTGTATATGACCAACAGACAGATTGATAACGTGTCATTTGACTGAAGGGTTTACTTTACAAAATGTAAGAACACATAGAGACAAGACTTTAATTATTTGTCCCAGTATCCTTTTTTTTTTTTTTTTAATTTTCAATTTTCTCATTGATTTTAAAATAATTGCTATTGCTTAAGTGTCAGACTTGGGCTTTTGTCAGAGGAGTTACATCAGCACAGACAGAACTGTGTCAGATTCAACCCTTTCACCATGTTAGTGCCCAGAGCTGTGTGCCAGACTTCAGTTTTACTTCATGCTCCAAAAAGCTCCTGCTGTGAGACGTAATGAGGTGAGCATGCAAGTGGGAAAAAAAGTAAAGGAAAACCAAAGCAGAGATTTGCCGATAGGATCGTTTCAAAAATGCAGTTGAACACAAATTGTTGTGGATGAGCGCGAAGTCCTTTGCACGGTGAAGAAAACTCTCATTTATCGCTGCGCAGGAATTCAGAAACGCTCGAGGACGGAGGCGAAAATGTCTCCTCGCGTGAATTCAGGACCAACAGAGAGGCCACAGGTGCAGTTCACCAAAACATATAGGAAGAAGTCGGGAGCCTATGATGTGATTAAACACAGTGAAGTCTGACTGAGCCAAATGCTGCAGAATTCCATCTTCATTTCACTCATTTAAGCAGGACGGTGATTCTGCCCATGGAGCCAAAACAGCCGATGAGCCTTTCTGACTGGTGAAATCTACCCGACCAGACGTGTCAGTGACCCGATCTCAACTTGACTCAATCTAAAAGCTTGAGTGTGTCATTTCCAGCGCTTTTGGAGTATTCTCAAATGCAGTCGTTTCAATCTGGATGTAAATCTTCTCAAATATAAGATGAGAATTTATTAACCACTGTTTTGTTTCAAATCCATGTTAATGAAGCACACAAATGTGTAACTGTCCAAACACAGACTTCCATGTCAGCTTCTAAATGTCAAGATTTGATGCATTATTCATACACTTTGCAGGTTTCATCATTTCTTTAGTTTTTTTTTTTCTTTTTAAAGGATACATGTTTCTCTTTGTGAAAGAAATGAAAGCGTGGTGTTATCCCGCTGTCTTTTTTTTTTTTTTTTTTTTTGGTCTTCACTGAGGGTTGCTAATTTTAAAAAAATCCACAATATTAATATTTCTCCTTTAATTTTGTCAGTAATTATCAAACAACTTTATTTGAAGAAAAAAAAATCTCAATGTAAGTGTTCATAATCTGTTTGGTTTTTTTTGCTTTTTCTTTCAGAGAGAAGTGTCGGATCTGGTAGGGGTTTGCTTCCTCCCACGCCTCAAGGTAGGTAAATACCGGTTGTGGGTGATAAGGGGGAAAAAAAAAATATTTATGTCAGCTGTTATAATTTGGAACATCTATGAAAGAAAATAATATAGCTAGTCTTTGGTGATTGCATGTAGCAGGTCTATGCTTCTGACTGTCAGCAAAGGAATGAAAGAGTAGAAGCAACGGAAATATGGAAATATTTTTCTGCTCCCCTTTTTTTGTTCTTTCCCTGTCTCTGTGACTTTTTTGGTCAAGTCGATGTTGCCTTTCTAAACTTTGAAACCAAACTACACAGTTCCTAATGAGAAACTGGTCTGAAGCCATGGCCATGGTGCAGCACAAATGACAGTTTCCTCTATGTTTGTGTGTCACACTAGAAAAATGCGGCGCTCCGTGTACAGCGCATCAGTTCACCTGTGCTAACGGCTGCTGTTTGGATCCAGGACTCGAGTGTGACGTGACGCCACAGTGTAGCGATGGCTCGGACGAGCAGAGCTGCGAGAACTGTGAGCAATAACTATGCAAAGTAGAGTTTTCATACAGGCTCATTGGAAATGGGACATTGATGCCAGAAAGCCACGCTAACAGGGGTGATCTCCTTTTTTTGTTCATCAGTGACCAACAAATTTGAGATTCTGCTGCAGATTCCACTGGATGAAAAAAAAGGTGATTCGAGCTTCTAAACTTTCCTCGATGATTTATTTATTTTGGCCTGAATGTAGCACAGGCTCTTACTCTCTTTAAACTTCTAACCTCAGTGGTGGTTTGTTGTCATTCACAGCGCATTGCACAGAGCTTCCTGACACAGGAGGCTGCAGGGACAGCATTACTAAGTGGTACTACAACCCCTATGACGCGACTTGTTTGCGCTTCAACTACGGTGGCTGTCTCGGAAATGAGAACAGATTTGACAGTGAAGAATCCTGTATGACTTATTGCCATGGTGTAACAGGTAGGTATTTTACACATTTTTGCACCCTTTAAAAAAAAAAAAAAAGTATACCAATAAATGGATGCCAGCTTTGAGAGTGAACTGTGAACAGGGTGAAATGTAACAGGGAAGCTACAGAAGATAGAACGCAGCTCCACAGCTGCCCTCTTTTAACTCACCATTTTGGGGTTTTGTGGCCCATAAAAATGAGAACAGGAATAAACTTCCTGTATGTTATCTGCCCATCTGGTGCCACCATCAGACACAGTTAGCAACTAGCTGTTAATCATTGAGCAAGAAAAAATGGCAACTGAATATTATTTGAGGTGAAAGCAACTAAATGCTAACTCTGCTCCATCATTGTTAGCATAAAGTCCCAATAATGAGAATAATTGCTGCACACACTGATAAAAAAGTGATACCTTGATACATATAATTTCTATATGGGTGAATGAGACTCACACACTGTGTTTTAATAGATACTTATTGTTGGGTTGTTTGGAGTATTTGAATGGAGCTGAGTCACAGAATCACAAGAGCGACACAAAATTGTTGACCTGCAGGCTGGCAAACAAACTTGAATTAATGCTCACTAAAAGTTGGCTCAAAAACTTTTATTTGTGTGTGTGTGTGTGTGTGTGTGTGTGTGTGTGTGTGTGTGTGTGTGTGTGTGTGTGTGTGTGTGTGTGTGTGTGTGTGTGTGTGTACAAGCGTCCTTTGAATCTGCTTGTGGTGCAGGTCCAGTAGTATTTAAGCAGAAGCAGAGTTATTTGAGTTGTTTAAATTGATCTTTTCTTGTTTAGTATTGAGCATAAAATCTCAATCTTTTTCTCTTTCTTTTTTTTTTTTTTTTTTATCCTCAGAGAAGGACGTATTTATAAGATCAAAACACGAGGCCCAAGGGTCTTATAACCAAACAGGTATATTACCCATCATTTTTTATTATTTTTTAATTATTATTTACTTTATTTCTATTTTTATATCTTCTGACCTGTCGAGTTTCAAATTAACCCTACCTCGCTTGTCAAAAAAAATCTGCTTTTACTTCCAGAGGATTGTTTCAGTTCTGTAAAGCTGCTGATCTTTATCCTCTTCTCCAGCTCAGTCTTTAAATAACCATCCAAAAAAAGATGACTTTTGTAATATTTATTTTAATTCATTTTAACAGGCATTTTAGCACTAGCTATCGTGCTGGGTGTGGCGATTGTCATTGTACTAGCCATCCTGTTGTACCGCTTCCTAAAGACAAGGAAGTCTTCCCAACACCAGCGTCTGCCCGTCAGCAATGCAACGCTCACCTCGATGGACGCAGATCGTCTAGTCTATAACAGCACCACCAAGCCCATCTGACTGACGAGAAAAGACACCCTGTTGTTTTGTTAAGAACGGGTGCCGGAGATGTGTGTGGTTTTTTTGTTTTGTTTTGTTTTTTATGGTTGATGTGCAGACAGGGTGGAACATCTTGAATGTCATCAGTGATGAAAATGTGATGTCTCATTTAATTTTTTTTTTTTTTTAAACTTGTTTTAGTGCAGTGACCGGTAAGGATGAATTGTTGGATAACAGTTTGTGTTCAGGTTAAAAGGAAAGTATTTTTAATTTTTGGTTGTAGATTACCGCAGGACATCATCCTGTTTGTTGTAGTTTTTTTTTTTTTTTTTTAAAAGCTTCTCTACGTGTTTGTGGTTGTATTAACTTATCTTATAGCTGTGTGTAGACAGCTCTTTTTTGAAATAAAGCTAGTTTAAATGTAAAATACTGAATTCTCATTAGTCCCACACTGGCTTCTTACTTCAAAGTAATATTTTTTTATTTTATTTTATTTTTTGGTTTGTCTTACAACTGAACTCTGGGAAATTTTGTGGTTGTGCAGTGTCAGTAACATCATGAGGTTGTTGTCATGCCAGCTTCTTCACTCTGTCCAATGTGTGCCTTACAGACTGTTGTTACATACTCCCATAGATTTCATAAATCATTAATGTTGTACATATTCTTAGGATTTCAGAAGGCAATATTTTACCTTGAAGCTTTTTGGTTGATTTTAATTTTAAAAATGTATTTTTAGAACAAGCATCATAAATTAGAAATTGCTTATTCACACCTTATAAAGTGCACTGGCTGTGAAATATTCAACATTTGAAATGTTTAAAATGTTTGTATGCATAAGCAGGATCATGATGTTCTTCTTTAATAAAAATATTAAATCACTTCTTCTTTAGGAGTTCTTTGTCTTGCAAAACACGTCGACTGTTTTCAATTTTCATTGAGTCAACTCTTGCGGCATTGTCTTGTGTAATGTGTCACACACTTAGATTTTTACTGCTGTTTGTGAAATAGCTATTTGCATGTGTTAAAGAGTTGCTGGGATGACAAATAAATGGTATTTGTGGTTATTTTTAAGCCTCAATATACTTTGTGCTTAGATTTTTTTTTAAGGATTTTTATATATATATATATATATATATATATATTTGTTTTGTTTTGTTTTACCAGGTTGCTTATCTGAGCTCTGCACACTTTCATTTTAACCTCCTACTCCTTTTTTATTTGCTCTCGAAATGCTCATGTCACATTTTGCATGCGGCAGAAATGGGTCAAACCACAGTGTGCTGATGCCAACCTGCTTTAGTAGCTTACAAAAAAAGAACCAGTGCATACAAAATGGGAAAACTGCAGCAAACTATTTGGCTTGCATACACTATATTGCCTAAAGTATTCACTCACTCATCCAAATCCAAATCACTGAATTCAGGTGTTTCTATCACTTCCGTGGCCACAGGTGTATAAAGCCAAGCACCTAGGCATGCAGATGACTTCTGCCAACATTTGTGATAGAATGGGTCGCTCTCAGGAGCTCAGTGAATTCCAACAACATACTGTGATAGGAAGCCACCTGTGCAGCAGGTCCAGTTGTGAAATTTCCTCAATACTAAATATTCCACAGCAACTGTTAGTGGTATTATAACAAAGGGGAATGACAGCAACTCAGCCATGAAGTGGTAGACCACATTAAATGACAAAGCATGGTCAGCGGATGCTGAAGCGCATAAGTGTGCAGAGGTCGCCAACTTTCTGCAGAGTCAGTCACTACAGATCTCCAAACTTCATGTGGCCTTCAGATTAGCTCAAGAACAGTGTGTAGAGAGCTTCATGGAACTTGTGGAAGCAGCTGCATCCAAGCTTTACATCACCAAGCACAATGCAAAGTGTTGATGCAGTGGTGTAAAGCACACCACCGCTGGACTCTAGAGCAGGAGTGACGTGCTCTCTGGAAATGATGAATTTCACTTCTCCGTATGTCAATCTGATGGATGAGTCTGGGTTTGGTGGTTGCCAAATGTACAGTTTGGTGGAGGGGGGATTATGGTGTGGCATTTTTTAAGAGTTGGGCTTGGCCCATTAGTTCCAGTGAAATGAACTCTTAATGTTTCAGCATACCAAGACATTTTAGACGATTTTGTGCTCCCAACTTTGTGGGAACAATTTGGGGATGTTCCCTTCCTGTTCCAATATGACTGCACACCAGAGCACAAAGCAGCACCATAAAGACAAGGATGAGTGAGTTTGGTGTGGAAAAACTTGACTGGCCTGCACAGAGTCCTGACCTCAACCTGATAGAACACTTTTGGGATGAATTAGAGCAGAGACTATGAGCCAGGCCTTCTCATCCAACATTAGTCTCTGACCTCACAAATGTGCTTCTGGAAGAATGGTCAAAAATCCCATAAACACTCCTAAACCTTATTGAAAGCCTTCCCAGAAGAGTTGAAGCTCTTATAGCTGCAAAGGGTGGGACACCATCATATTAAATCCTATTGATTAAGAATGGGATGTTACTCAAGTTCACGTTTGTGTGAAGGCAGACAGTGAATACTTTTGGCAACACAGTGTAGGTATCAGCTGAGTTTTCCATAGGCAGAAAAAAAAGTTTGCTTATCATGCAACGTTTGCAACAAAAAACAACTTAGATTTGACTCATTTTAAATCTAATTACAGAGTTGCATTAGTTTGGGTCTTGTGATTGTGTTGTCTACAGCAGGTGGCTAATGGTTAAGGATAATAACTTCTATCAGTCATATAAGCTATTCCTGTGTGCCCAATGTGCAGCTGGTGCAACTTTACACTGTAAATCTGTGACCTCTGCTGGCTTCTAAGTGATCTACCAGTCTAATGAACAGGTGCTGAAACCTCTGGGCTCTAAGTGACCATGTCAGTTTATTTCAAATAAAATGTGAAATGTCTTACACAGGAAAAACTTGCATTGCTATACTGTTTTAAACAAAAACACAACATAGACAATTTATATACTCACTAGGGTGACCAGATGTCTCTTTATGTAGTTTACTCAGATCATTTTTATCTTTTGTCTCCTCGTCCCACATATTGAGATGATGATGGGAAAGCTGCAAGTCACCGCAGAGTCACAAGTGCTGCAGATTTCTGCCAATATGATCAAAACTACCAGGAAGTGACAATATGTACAGAGAAATAGAGGTTTTGTCTTTTTTTTCTTCTAGATTTAATTTCAATTTTGCACAATTGTTTTTTTATATTTTGTTAGGAAAATAGTGAATAGGTGCAAAAATACAATTTTATGCCTGCCAAATTGTGTTATCTTTGGCATTTTTTCCGAGATTCAACAAAGGAAACTGGAACAAATGATATGTTTTTGTAACTGGCTGCTAGTAACAATTTTAAACTAGTAAATTGCCTGTTATTTATAGCCACAACACTGGTTCACCACTTGTGTTAGGTGACTCTTTTTAGGCTTGAACGATTCATAGGTCAGTGCTAAGTGGCTTCTGAAAATGGTCAGGTGCAAAGACTGGGTGAAAAATGAGTGAAAAAGCAGCCAATGTCCAAAGAAAGTTCTCTGGGCTTCAGAACGCCCGGAGAACTATTCCTCAAGACTACGTTAAAAGGAAAATTAAGAGAAAGTCTGGCTCCTTGGAACAAAATATAAAGAAATGAGGGGTGACTCAAGACTTTTGCTCAATACTTTATATGTGTCATTTGTTAAAATTCTGCCAATCTGTGGAGGCATCCCTAATGAAACATTATTTGAGTAGCAGACAAAACAGCACCTGTAATAACGGCTTATTGATTATTCCTGTGTGGAAAAAGGAAATGCAAATGAAACCATAAGAAAAAATTTCATCATCTTCCTTTTAATCTCATTGTAATTACTTGCCAAGGAAGAAAGGTTACACTCCAATAAAGTATATTTGTCATTTGCATGCTCAATGCCAAACATGTAGCCTGCATTTTATTTATTTATGTATTTATTTGCTTGTTTTGAAGTTAGATATAACCTCGAAGCATTGTTAACATGCCCCTCACTGCCCCACATTGACTTTGCTGTTATCTGATCACTGTAATACTCATTATTAGAAACCGATACAAATGTTTATCACAAAATCCCAGCAGATGGCGATATTGGTCTTTCCAATGTTTAGCTTAATAAAGTTACCAGTTCAACAAATTGCAGTTTAATTAAAGTTGTAGCTGGGTTGGAGCATGTTTGGTCCATTTATATGTATAGGACGGTAAAGGCTCCTTCAGTAAAGTCGTCTAACATGCTGTCTTCAGCCTTCTGTGGCGATCTTGACATTATTTTCAGGAGGACAGCGCGCGGGTGGGGGACAAAACAATAGCGCACATAAATTAGCACCCACCAAATACACTCACCGACACCGTCTTTTGTGAGGCCCCATTTCTACTGACCTGACCCTAATAAAAGTTACTGGCGGGGATCAGCTACAATTTCGTTCACATGACTCTCTGCTTTTCATACATATTCCGCGTCCAAGTAAAGATGCTTTCATAGTTTTAGTTAAAAAAAAACAAAAAAAAAAAAAACATTTTGTTTGTCAGAAGAAATATAATACCCAATCCAGATGTGATGCGGGAACACATGTGACACTCACAAAGTGGTGCAGCATGTCAAAAACAGGCGCTCCTTTGTTGCATTCATGTCCGTTTTGGAAATATTAAGTTGGAGAGTGACAATTGTGAACAAAACTACAACTATAACAACAGCAGTTGCTCTGCGACGCATATTATTGATTCAATTAGAAGGTAAAGTATGAGGGCGTGTAATTTAAGACATACATACTTAGCATCCTAAACCAGGATGATTTAGAAACAGTGGAGTGGTACGGACCCGTCTGTGCTATTTCCGACAGGCAGTGAAAGCGGCCTCAGTTCTTCCCAGTCCTTCAGAGATGCGGCCGCGTTTGGCTGTTGGACGCAGTATGGAGCTGATGACCTGCAGTTGGGATGTTTGTGTGTGTCTGAGCGGCATGTAGCATGTGAAAAGAATAAACTAACGGATTAACCTGCACGTTTTCAGCAAGAAACTACAGAACAAAAGTTTTTTTGGGGGGGACTGAAGTCGCTGGAAGGAGAAAAGTTGGCGAATTCGGTACGTCCACTACTTTTAATAACTTCACCAAATCTGAGCTAACTTAACGTTAGCTGTGGAAAGACAAGCTAAATGCCTTATAGTATGTATTTGATGGCTGCGGAGGGAAAAAAAAAATAATGTCATTGCTTTTGTGAAGCACGTCTCGAACTGACAAATAGTCAGTTTCCGTAAAACAAATCATCGAAACCTCCACAGCGTTGCAAAACATCTGCATGCCTCTGTTCTCCGTAATGACAGGAGTAATCTGTGGAGATGGTTGTGTACTCATGTAAACCGTTTAACTCTCCCTTTAAACTTTACATTACTTGCGGTTAATGACATTGTTTTAGGTGCATATCTGTTTAATATAGTTTCACAGCCTTCCAGCCACAGGACCTGGAGTAGGCATGAGTTTCAGTCAGATAAGTTCTGTTTGTCTTTGACGCAAAACCCTCTCCGTTGAATGAACTTTGGTCAGCTGCTGCAGGCTGTATTTTTTTTTTTTTTTTCTCATTGCACAGATTTTCCATTTACCACGCTTATCCTGTGAGAAAAACTAGTCTTTCCTCTGCAGTTGAATCACTTGCCATTTCCTCTTTCCTCACATCCAATTTCCACCCCTACCGAGCACAGACTTGGCCCCAACAATCCTAATTGTTTCTTCTAATGAGCACCCCAGTGAGACACGGTCAGGTTTTAAATGGTAGGTTAATGACTTTTTTCCCCCCACCAGCTGCCGAAGGAGAAGAATGGGGGCAAAAATCAATCAATTACCACTGAAAAGTTCCATCTTCTGCCTCTTTGACCTCACTTGACCTTTCAGACAATAACCACGCAATTTTATTTCAGATAAATGTTGCCTCAGTGCGATGAACAGCACTCCTCCATTTAGGTGGTCCAGACAGGAAACTAACCAAGTGTGTCTTGGATCTCAGAGTTGGCTTCCAAATCCTTCTCCCAGAGTCTTGGTATGCTGCAGCTGTGATAAAATTACCAGAGCTGCAGAATTTAAGGGATATAGAGATCTTATTCTTTCTGTTGAGGTTCTCAAAAATCACCATCTGTGCTACTTAGTTATTCAGTGTTCGTTTGATGCAGCTTGGAGCATTTTGCATCCCGGATCGCTTTAGACCCTTGAGTCCATGTTTTTACAAAGTGCAGCATGGATTAAACTGTGAGAGCTAAAGGCTGACTTTAAACAGGAACTAACAACATTGTGTTTGCTTGAAAGTGGAGACTGAGTGCCACGAGAGATTCAGCATTCTAGACACCCAAGGGAGATTGCCATTGCAATATTGACAAGCCTTCAAGAAGGCCCAAGGGACCATTTGGCTTGCAAATGAGGTGTAACGTGCCTTTAAACGTGCGCACTCCAGTTCTATTTGAAGACTTTTTACCTAATTTTACCCAGCAGTCCTGTCCTCTCCCTTCCAAAACCTGCAGGACATTATGGAGGACTGCCAGCCCTCTGGTTGCCAACCATTTATAAATTTGCAGAACCTGAAATCTTCACTTTTCATTTGCAGGTTAAAATGGCAGTTTCCAGCGTCACGTGCCAGGTATGCATTCTAGGGTTATAGGCATCAGGTAGGGAGGTGAAAATTGCTCTTTCTCCTTCTCCACCACATTGGGAAACAATTATTCTCCCATTAAAGGCCATTCTGGCTAAATTGTACACGGACCATATGGGCACAACTCTGTGCTCTGTGGGTGTTCATTGAGATGGGTCACTTATCACCTCACTTAAGCCCCATGCTCACAAATGCAGCAGAGTAAGGTAAGAGATTTGTATGGTGTGCCTCTGTGGGAAGGTTAGGGCAGCGCCTTTGTCGAAGTTGTGGATTTGATTGAGATGAACAGCGACCATCGGGGTGTATTGTTTTCTCCAGTGAATGAAAAGCTGGTAGTCTCTTAAAGCCTGTGTGTCAGGGGACAAACTGCAGGAGTAATGTGGGAAAGGGGGCACTCACAGAGAGGCTATTTTTCAGGGGGTATTTTGTACAAGGATAGACCGGGTAAGAGAGGTCATGCAAGATAAACATGGCACCCATGCTGGAATAATAAAGAGTCCGTCTCAGTTACCCTATAGAGTCCTGGGCCATTCCAGGTTGGATTTTTATTTGCTCTGAATGCAAACATCCGTCCTAAAGATACCCCAAGGGGGGCTTATGTCATATGCACTTTCCCGTGGGCTGTTTTTGGGTAGACGCTTTGTGCACCGTGATGTGAGACAGAAGTACAGCAAGAATTTGCTATTTATGGTTCCTCCTCCCATGAACTTATTCTGCACCATGGGAAATTAATTTGTGTTTTTAATTGTTACACAAAAGGCCAATTAAGTTCCCTTTGTTGAATCTGGACACAGCCTGTGCATTATCATTTGGGAGTACTGTAGGACAACTTGTGGATGGAAGTCTTCTTTGGAGACTGTTTTAAATGCAGATGCTGTCAAATAGCTGGCATAAATCTTGATATTCAATTAACATTTTTTTTTAAATTAAACATGACATCATCTTGCTAGGATACCTCTTCCTGAAGAGACAGAGAAAGTGACACATATCCCTAAGAGGAGAAGTATTGTTTTTCTCTGATTTCCTCTGCAGACATGTTCACTGGTCTCACTTCCTCATAACATCCATGAACTGTCAGTGATGAAAAAATGCTCCAAATAGGCAGTCATCACCCCCCGGGGACACTAAAACATATCGAGCCTGAGATGCTGCTTCAAGGTACACGTTTGTCTGCATATTTTTCAGGCTGTGCAGATGACATTTCCTATTTATCTGCACAAGTGCCAGCATCTGTTCCCCTTACTCGTCTGTTTATTTTGTTTAAAGAAAGGAATTCAGGCTCTGACTGCCTGGATCACTGTAAAGCCTGTCGATTAGAGGAATAAGGAAGTTTATCAGCTGATCTGAAGAAATGATCCATTGCAGGTTTTCCTTTTAATAACTGCCAGACTGGCTCTTGTGACATCTGCCTTCAATTAAGGGGCAAGTTGCTAATTCCCATGCGAGAGGTTCATGCTGCGGGTAGTGCAATCATCAGCTGTGGGAACCAAATGCTCTCCATTTGTGTGAAATGGTAGCTAGGTCAAGCACAGGTGGTCAGCTCTGCATGAATGTAGGCATGTATGTAACGTTTTCTTTAGGACTGCAAATTTGTCCACTCCCCCTCCCTAGGAAAACAAGGATTTGGATTTGCCATATGTCAGCAAATGTAGGCAAAAGTTAATGAGTTGCAACTGATAATACAGATGTTTTAAGATTGTGAGTTTAAGATGTCCTGTTAGACAGTTTAAAACTTAAAATCCAAACCACTGTACAGGTACAAGCAGCCTTTGATAAGACCTTGAGAAAACATTTTTAATCCTCGGATGTCTACATTGTATCTGGGTTTGAGCCCATTATTCCCAGTCTAGCCTCCGATTGACAAAAGACAGATTAACATAGTTTTGGTCCGGTCATTTGGTAAGGTTAGCTCAGAGGTCATAGTAGGTGGGATTATCAAAGGATTTTATTAGTTCACTGGTCAATACAAGTTCAAAGCCTGCTTCTCAACATCAGTACTACTTTTGCAGAGTACACATATAAACCCAGTACTTGGAAATCAGTTGGCCAAGCTCTGTCAAAGGTTGAGTTTTTGCAGCTTTTGTTACACCATCCATATAAGTCTTTATCATGTACTGTGTGCATGCGTTTTTGCATCTGCGTTCTCCTGCCCTTGCAAAAGACATTGTGTAATAGTGCTACTAGTGGTGAAACACTGCACAGGATATCTTTAGGTGATTAAGTAAACATAGAACAAAAAGCAAAACAAAATTTCTAAAATGAGGAAGTTTTTTTTCCTCATTATATCTTACCTGCTTCACCTTAGATTTATTAAAAAATAATAATAGTTTTGTGGCTTTTTGTTTTTTGTTTTTTTTGGTCTAGCAAACAAGCTTTACTTTATACCAAGCAGCAGCTGCAGGGACCCTACAGTGCAGCAGTGATCTTAATGTGCAGATTGGGCTCTGTGACTTTTCTCTTTGCATTCCTGCACATCTTAATTGGCAAACCTCCTGGCAGCGGGCTCCGTTTGGCCTCGGCTGGCTTGGCTGTCAGCTCCGCACAGTGGCCAGCAGATGCACTAGGAACAATGCCCATCCTAATCCCCGAAGAATTCCTGTTCCTCTGATCTAGCTGGACCAAGAATGTGATGTTTAAAAGGCCGGAGGCTCACCAGGAATCACAGAGACAAGTTCTCATGCACTGTGTTAATTTGCTGTAAGGAGACTGAGAGGCAGTGATGTGAGAAACTGGCAGCACAGTGGCTCTGGGGGGGCGACACAGCTCATTATTAAGAGCACAACAGCCTGGGATAAGGAAAAACATCTACCACCAGGGGTGAACCTGTAATCCCACTGGACAGTTGCACTCATAATGAAAGATTGTTTTGAAGTTTTTTTTCCTATTATATGACTCAGTGAGACTGGATGTCCCAGGGATAGGCAGTGGGATCTGTTTAAATGTTCCGTATAGAATGTACAATGAGATTGGAAGGCCGCTCCTGTTTCAGTGCCACACTGTAGAAAGTCCACACATAAATATATAAAATAAAATAGAATGTATAAAAAAATAAATAGATAAATACATATAAACATGGTTTACAGTGGGTGAGTATTGCACTTATTGCACTTTGCTAAAGGTAGGCAATCAGATGAAAGGTGGGGTTGCTAAAATCTTGTTTCATACGGTGAATAAGCGAAGGAGCCACACCACTGCCTAATCATGCGAATACTCGAGTGGAATCCATGAATAGAAGTATGGAGCTGAAAATGAGCATAATAAGTCCCTTTTAAGGATGTTGAATCAAGACTTATATCACTGAAATCTTTTATGAATAGTTGCTGTGAACAGTCTTGTGGCTGTTCAATGGCAAAAGGATTCACTCTCTCTGTACTGATTAGCATGAGCTGTTCCTCTACATATGAAAATCTTTACTGTCACTGTGCATTATCCAGTGGCTAACATGAGCCAACACAGAGCTGTAAGCTGGGAATGGGAAATTGATGTTTTGTGTTCGGTTAGACCTCAGTGGGCTATGTTTAGTCATGGAAGAAAGATGAGTTACTTTGACAAAATAATGACTTGGTTAAGAAACAAAGCATTTTTGTTAATCAGATGCACTGGATTGAGTTCTAATTAACATTACCCCACTTTATGTCTTGCCATGAAATGCCTGCATTCTCTTTGACCCTTCATATTTTCTTTTGTGTACACCAGAGGCCCGTGTGCCATGCCAGAGGGGACCCATTCTGCTCTCCACCAGGGCCCGATGGGGGAAGGTAATATCAGTGCACTTATATACATTTGGTATGACCTAATCTCTGGTAATTGCTGTCTATGAATTGACCAGTTTTATGATATGGGGTTTTAATGTGTTGGTTTATTCCTGCTGGTATATCTAGTTACCCAGGACATTGTGCTAACATAACACAGCAGTGCAGCTGAGGTGAATGTAAAAAATGCTGGAAATGGAAGAATAGAGGAAATGTAGAGGCTTTGAGAGGCACAGCTGAGAGACCAATGAACTCTCCTCCTACGGTCCCGGCTGGCAGAGAGGCTCTTTGTGTGGCTGTGGATCTTGGCCAACCCCCTTCATACAGCTGAAACCGCTGAACACTTGCACATCAAACCAGAATTTTTTTTCAGACAGCCAACATAGGTAGTCTAACCAGCAGTGCTGACATTATATACTGGGGACCACTCAAATTACATATTATTTTAGTGTTCATTATCTTCAGTCACAGAGCCACAACATAGACATAGGGCCTCTTTGTATCTGTCTGCCTGCTCTGTCCTTCAGCCCCACCACCCCCACGCCTCCTCTCCTCTCTACTGAACACATTTGGTGCTGGATTTTCACTGTTGCTGAAGACTCCCAGTGTGTAAATGGTGGCCTTTCCCCCACCCAACGCCTATTCCATTGATTCAGCTTTGGCCAGAATAAGCTGGAAGAGATATGTGCCGCCCTCCATGAAAATTTGCGTCTGTTTCCTCAAAATGTCACTCTGCACCAAGTAAATGGCGTCACAGTTAATTTTTCAGCCTACATGTCTTGTACATAATCATCCTGGCAGTGACAGAAATCCTTTTTCAGACTGGAGTTAAAGTTTGACTGGGCTGCCCCCCTACTGTGGGGATGGATGGATGGCGATTAAGAGGCAGGGCAGCTGGTAATGTGCTCTCTGTGTAAGGTGATGATTGGATGTGGTTAACAGGCTGGAGGAATGCACATGGTGAAAGGAAGACCCGTCTGGTGAAGGTAAACAATAAGGCTGTGGTTACAGTCCAGCTCCAGTGTCTCTAAAGGGTCAACTGATTTTGAAGTGAAATTAGGGCACGGTGGATGGGGCCGTGTAATATAAGTCATAATAATGATCAACCAAGGTGCTCTTTTCACTTTGTTGAAAGAACTTTTTTGTTATTCATCTGTACGTGAATGTGTATGTCTAATCTGTGACAGGGGTGCATCCAGGCATAAACAGGCCGGAGGCTGCATGAAATGGCTCTCTCAAAGATAAGGGTTCCCCCTGACCTACTTAACCCCCAGCAGGAATGTAGCTGCGTGTGCAGAATCTACAGCTTTAAAGGGGTTCTAGGGGGACGAATGGATCATCTCCATTCACTGCAGCTTTTCCAGACCAGTGGGCATAGGGTTGTGGACATAGATAGACGATGGCAGGGATGGCTACATCTCCGAATGGGCTTGGTAATGGAGCTCCTGGACTGGAACTCTTTCTCTATCCAGTTGCCTGCAGCGGTACTCACATGCAGTCTCAGGTGAGCCTGCAGCAACTCGTGTTGTGACAAAGATTTGAACTCATGCACTGAACCAACCCCCCCCAACAGCCCCTTGTCCTGTATGTCAACAAAATTGTTGCATACATCTGTGTAAATCCATTTTATAGAATATATGCAAATTTATAGTGAATTCCCTGTATTTAATTTCATTGTCTGACTGAGTCTCACATACTCTTTACAGACTTTATTTCACTATAAATTATTTTATAGCCTCCCGCAATGGAATTCCTTCTATAGAAATCTTCCAGTGGATTACCCACATTAGTTACAGGCTGTTAGCTTTGCTTGTTCCAGTTAGATGGCCTCTTCAAAACTCATCTGAATCTACGAAACCCTGCATCGACGTCCTCTGCAGCACTTTGTAGTCAGTTGAGAATCTAAAAGCCCGTATGCTGCACAAGTAATATTCTAATCACCCTACAAACATGCCATAATGTTATTGTGAAAGACTTTAGTGATACAACATTTGAATGCTGTTTAACTCAACTTTACTGGGGCCTAAACACCAATTTAAAAAAAAGACCACCACACCCTCTATAACTCTGCATGTGATAAACGGCCTCATGTGAAGTAAATGGAGCATTCCCTTCTGACATCTCCTATCCACACTTCACACATCTGTCCTGCCACCAGCCTGTGCTGACTCTGCAGAGAGATGCTAACAGGACAGCAGTTTGGCTGCGGTTTGTCAAATTGGTGGTAAAGTTTACAATAGGCTCACGCCTCAGGGGCCCAGAAGTGTGTGTTGTCCAGAGGAAATGCTTTCAAAAGATCCAGGGGTTTGTGTGTGTGTGTGTGTGTGTGTGTGTGTGTGTGTGTGTGTGTGTGTGTGTGTGTGCCTGAAGAGGGTCTTGAAGGGGGGGGGGGCTTGTTGTTGGAGGAGTTTCTTAAGTGGATCATCACATGCCTATGCACTGAGGTCAGCTGGCACGGCTGGAGCCTGTGTTGAGCACGGGGGAGTTTTAGAAGCCTAAATTTGAAGAGGTTTTGTCTTTTTTTCATTCTTCAATAAATCTGCCTTACTGAAACACGCCACTTTAATTCTGATAAAGTCATTCATCCCTTCCTGTTTTTACTGTTACAAGTTATGTTGTTGAATTAAGCGTAATACGTTCATATTTAACTTTTCTTAAAAAACTGCTTTTCAGTAAGTGACACTTTTGACATTCACACACTGATAAATTAGGTATTTTTAGTTTCACTTTTAAACATCAGAATTCACCCACGTAAAACACCCCAGTACAACAATGTGACCTTGGCTTTCAGTGAGGAATGCAGGTTGAACTTGCGTATGTGTATTCAGCCTCTGTCATCCACTGTGGTTTATTTACCAACCTTTGGGTTAATTATTAGTGCAGCATTAAAAATTCCATGTGAGCCCAAAGGCATGTGTAAATCAAACAATATGAAGAGCTGCTTACAGTAGAAAACCCTTGAAGTGACCTAATTATTTATTTATTTATTTTTCCCTGTCAAGGAATATAAGAAATCAGTCCAGGCCATTGGTTTCAGTGTCTAATTACCTCTGTTCTGACTCATGCTGTTTGATAATGGCCTGTGAAGACTCCAGGCCTAATTCTCTGAGGCACCCTCACATCCTCCTGTGGGGCAGCCATTCACCGGGTCCAGGTGGGGAGGAGTTTTTTCCCAAGGAGATCAGTGCAAACTCCCTCCCTGTCTCCCAACTGCCACAGGGGGAGGGCTTGATTGCCCGAGGCTGTGAAGGGGTGTTGGATGAGGAAGTTTAGAGTGGATCTTGAGTGGCGGAAGGGTTTTATTAAGATGTAGTGCAAAGCAAGATTTCCTCTTATCTCCCAAGAGAAACATGGCCACACACTATACTCGTGGCTCTGAAGAATTAGTTAGCAGATTAGGGGTAGTCTGTAGAGCTGGGGCCTCTACTATAGAAACAGGATTTGTTTTTGGAGAGGCATTCTGGTTTAACTGGGGGTTAACCAGGGTGCAGTGACATGGTAATTTAGACCTGCTCTGAAGCAGATTATGCTTGAGATGTCCAAAGACTTCCTACATCACTTCCTCTGCATACTTCCTCTACGTACATTTTTAGATCCTCTCACAAGCACTGTATTAAAGACATCTTTAATGTGTTTATTGGGGATTCAATTACTGAAGCATAATAGACATTATTTATCAAACAGTAAAAAAAAAAATGGATAAGTGCACAATCCATAGATTTCTGCCAATTAACGTAAAAGCAAATCATTGTCTCTGCTTTACATGGATGAGTCATGCTTATGGGTGCAGTTTCCTGCTACATTCACACATCAGACAGGTCAGGTTCATAGGCTGTGTGCAAAGATCTGAGTTGAAACTTGTTCTTTCCTTTTATTAAGAATGAACTAGCTGATTATACAAGTAATAATAATACTACCTAAAACTCTAAAGCTATAAAACATTTATTAAGGTTGGTGAAGCCAGATAATGGAAAGATAATCAGGTTATGTTTTCTTTGTATTATAGCTTCTGGTGTATAGTTGTAGTCTGTAGTTGTGTAGATTATTTTCCTTGCTTGAGAGTGAACGCACTAATGAGCCCATTAGGATCTCTGATTTTCCACCTTGTTACATGCTATAATTTGGCAGATGAAAGCATTCTTTCATTTTGAGTGATAATAACAATATAATTACTTCACAAAAAAGAAAAAGATGTGAAAAGATTACAATTGAGTGCTTTAAACAGCAAGTTTCTTTTTTAAACAGTTAAGAAAGCAGTATCTTTACCAAGTTAAATTTGACTTTGTGTAGTTGCATCTCAGGTTACCATCATTTTAAGTGTTTTAAGGGGACAGAAGTAATGTTAACAGCTGCGAGACAGGGGCTGGTACCCAAGAAACAGAGTTATTTCACAGGACGGCAGCTTTATCACCATCAATCATGCAGTTCCTGATAGTGCTGTAGAAATAGCACAAGGTGACTTTAGATGTGATTCATTGTCTGCTGAGTTCAAATTCATCGTTATTTAATACATGAGTCATTATGAATCAGGCAGGAGCGACCGAGTGAAGGTTGGTAACAGAGCAGGCAGAGGCTTGCTTTAGGATGGTTTACCTACAGTCCTTTCCTAATCTCAGTGCTCATGTAAATGATAGAGTGGCCACAGGAAGTAAATAGAGAAAGAAGGGTGTTTGGTAGTGGTTTCTGTGGTATTTTATCAATTTTCAAGTGGGAAAAGGAAAGTGCTTTTCTAATGCTAAGTGCTTCTTTTAGCTTTCAAATAAGCATTTGCATGTGAAACATGAATATAGGCTGTGTTCCTGTTTTTTTGTTTTTTTTCTTCTTCCCTGATTTGCTTAGAAAACAAAAGGCCACAACTCAGCGTGGGTAGCATAGGAAGAACTTTAGCACAAACTCAGTTTATTCTCGTAGACAGACAAAGTTAGCCAGACTTGGGGGCTTCTCCGACTAAAGTACTCATACAGGTGTGTCTCTTTGGGAGACAGCTATTCTTTAATCACAAGGTACGTACTCATTTATCTTACTGCAGATTTCGTCATAGGAGGTGTAGGGATTGATGAGGAGATAGATGTTGATTTAGAAATCTTGGCCTTTCAGACATTGCTCTGTGGACCTGACAGGCTTCAACATGTCTGGCCATACGGTAAGCGTTAAAACATTAGAATTCCAAAAAAGTGTTTTGGTTTTGCTTTATCGACATGTTCCAAACATGTCATTAAGCCAGCTTACGAGTAATTTTAATGATCTTTTGCTGAGATGCCTGTAATGTTTTCCATGGTGCAGTTTGTAAGCTGCACTGTAATCTTCGACCGACTTTGGCGTTGTTTTTGCTCTCTTACTTTCTTAATGCTTCAGGTCCAGCAAATTTTGCGTTGTGCAGTGCATCAAAATTCAAATATTTTGATGCTTTTCTTTCTATCAAGTTCAAAATAGAATACAGATATGCGTCGGACAGGGCAGTTTTAGATGTCGTACAAAAAAAAAGCAAAAAATCCATAGCTATTCCTGGGGAGAATTTGCATGGGTATCTGAAGCTGGTTTGCATGAAGTGATGGAAAACTGTATCATCATTGCAGGGTTATGTAACTATTAACTAACGTCATAGTGGCATGCTGTGGCTTATCGTGTTCTCAGAGAAGGTGGTAATATTTACTGGGAAAAAAAAAAGATGCTCAGAGATATGTCAGATCATGCCTGAGAGCTTATTGCAAGAGCATCTTACTAACAGTAGCGTCCGTTCTTTGTATGTCTTTCGTTGACTGAGATTGGAAAATGTTTTTACGCAAGCTTGAATATTTGTGTTCCTTAGACTAACAGCTTCTGACAGATGATCGTCTGTCGGACATGAAAGCCTTTTAGAAAAGTTAATAACCAGGTGCTGGGGTATTCATTTCAGTGTTTCTGTTCAGCTCTTGTCACTCTATTAGGTACTCCATGTCACTCATATATCATAATGTCAGAGGCAGATGAGTTTATGAACTGTGCATTCCTAACTGTCTGATAAGCTTAGGCTGAAATGGAAACAAGTATAGACTTCTTTAGTTTGAGACTGATTAGTCACAGAGCGCCTCTCTAAGTGCATGCCCCGTCTGGTTTCAGTAATGGCACAGACTGAAGAATTTGCCATTAAGTTTGAGGAATATGATTGTTTCTCATCAGATCTCATTCTTTGATACTTTATGTAGCCTTTTTTTTTTTTTTTTTTTTTTTTTTTGGTTTCAGAAATGCCTTCCTTGTTCCAGATTGCATTAACATGCAGTAAAACTGCATTCAATTGTCCACTGCAGGGAATTCAGCGAGGCAACAAAGAGAAGGAAGTCATGCTTGTAGCGTTAAAACACCTCAGCTTAACAGCCAGAAAACTGGAATTTAAAGAATTACAATGAGGGGTTAGCTTTTTCTCTTCTCATTTTCCTGTGCAAGTGTCTGACCTAATTTAATTCATTAAGTCTCTACTCTGAGTTACTGAGCATGAGAGGCTTTCTGCAATGTAGTCCAATTACTATATACCATCTCAAAGTCTAGCCTTGACCTGGTTAATGTTTATCAGAGTGAGTTACCAGCTGTATTGATGCACAGCTGAATCAAAGGAGAGTGATGTGTTTAGCTGAGGTAGAACACTTTGTGAAACTGTGGCTTGGCTGAAATGTTTTTTGTTTTTGTTTTTTAGACCATACACTTGAGCGCCCATATACTTAACATTCTCCACCAGCATTCTGTATAATCTTTGGTTTAACAGGTCTGTCCACTGATCGTTTAGAATGAAGAGACAGGCCAATTTTGCAGGTTAGTATTTTGCATCACAAAGTTCGGAAGTGTATATTAGATTGAAATGTCAAAAAATTTGGAGACATTAATGATGTTCTCAAGAAAATGAGCCAGAATCAAACATCTTCCCAGATCCAAGGACTCCATCAACACCTGATGTGGAGGAAATGTTCAGCCTTGGCTCAGCTGTACGCTTCTCTTGTTAACCTGTTGTGATCCATATTTACTGTATTTTCCAAATAGCTCCTCCCTCATGTATAAAAATAGTTTTCACTTATAAAACCAGTTAGCATGCAAAAAATGTCATACTTGACTACCATAGCTAATTATTAGTTGCTTTGAAACCATGTTTTAAATGAGTGTTCGCTGCTTGCAGCCCCTGATGTGGTGATTTCTTTTTATAGATCTTTCCCTAAAGGTGTTGCTGAAACATCATTGGCATTTGGGCTTTAAAAGGTGAATTCCAAGAATAATTATCCTGCCAATAAAGTAAACGATGACATACCTCTGCTTGTCTTTGCTCAATCCTGAGTGATGAAGGGAAATTTGCTTGAATGCGACCAGTTTCGTTTAGTATTCATATTCCCATAATGAATGAGCAAATCAGTGGATGTTAACACGAACCAAAAACTAATCTAAAAGTCAGCACAGCATGGAAACTTTGATCTGTACACTGTGCAGCTTTGTAATGGTTTATTTAACTGAAATCTTGTGCATGTGTTCGTAAAAGGCTGAATTTGAATGGCAGACACCTATAAAGCAGTCCACATCTGACAACAAAAAGGCTTTGCTACTGTGTTTACAGAGCCCTCAGAGATTAGTAATAAATATTTACACATGCTGAATAGACAGTGTGGTACCAAGCAAGACTGTCTGCATGATGTTATTTGCTTATTACATAGTGTATATATAGAGAGATATTGTAAGTGGAAGAGTGACAGAGGATGCAGAGTACACTGGCCTGACAGGCTGACTGGAAACACACAGGAGTAGGCATTTGGCTTATCTTAGATCACCAGGTCATTTACATTCCTCTGCACAGCATAGGTGGCGCTTGGTGCTCCGGTTTTAACCTAAAACATGTGGTAAGTGGTATCAGATACTGATAATTCCTACCTGTATAATCAGTATCTCAAGTGCACAAAGCTGAGCGGCTTCTGAACTCAAGTGTGCACGCTCCATTCTTGAGACAAGTCATTCTTGCAATGCCACTGTTTACCTAATAATGCAGTTTGCTCATGCATGCCTTGTTTTGTCTCTGGGGTTGTGCTTAAGTAGGTGAGGGATTCCTTACCATGGTATATTAAGTAGGAGTGTGTGGAAGCATGGTTTTAGGCCACATTGTGTTGTTCCTCTTCCTCCTTTTAACTTGGCAGTGTTTGCAGCCTGCAACACAGCGCCTTATTATTACAGAGGGATATTGGGTGGGAGGAAGAAATGGAAAGAGGAAGGGAGTTTCACATGCCGCACAGAGCAAGGCTCAAAACCAAAAGTACAGACAGAAGCGGCAGAGGAAGCAGATGCCTAATTCATAGTGGTGTATTGAGTGTAATAGCTCACCGCTACACTCCCCTTACACCGCCAACCCTGTGATTTGTCACGGAGCATAAACAGAGCTTTCTCTAGCGGTTATCTCCCACTTGCCAGCCCATCTGTTTCTCCCAGTGAGCTCTTTGCATGGGAACGGTGTTGGTGGGAAGGCTTGGTGTGGATTGTAGTGTCGTACGAACAAAATGAACTCACTACTGACTCATGGAAAGTTTCAAGATGCAAAAGAGGTGCGTCTGTGTCTATCTGAATAAACCAAAGGCAGTTTGACTTTGCAAGTGAAGCCCATCCAGCTGCACATCACTTCATAAATCACAGGCTTTATGTACAGTACTTCCCATGCTCTCAGATGAAATGTTTGACTTGCTCAACATGATTTATTCCAAGGAGAACCATAAAAGGTTGCGTGTTCTGTACTGGGAGATAAGTCAAGTCAGGAAAGATGAATCGACATGGCTGCAGAATTATTTTTTTTTTCCTCTAAAATGTAAGGATTATCTTGCATCTGTTGGCCATTATGAACATCTAATGGTGAAGATGTGTAGGTTGAAAGCTTGTCAACACTCATGCAGAATAGACAGAAATGGTGTTTTGGTTTGTTTCATGTTCATGACATAAGCTACATGTTTGGACTATCAGCACCAAATTATGCTCTCCATCCACACGTGGCAATATAACTCGAGACATTAAATATCACTTAATGATTTGCTTCATGATGGTTTGTGCCTCCATAGATTTCCGTTTATTAGTCTGGAGTTGAGCTGCGTGACAAAGCTTCATTTCTTTAGCTTGGCAAACTGTTTTGACCTCTTTGCACTCTAAATGTTTAAGGAAATGGAGCTCTCTGCACAGTGGCCACTCACTGCTCGATTCTCACCCCGCTATGATTTCATATGTTTAGGAAACATTAGTGAGGAAAATTCCCCAAATGACCAGCAAGAATGTGAAACTGAATATGGATTCCGGTTCTCTTAAATTCAGACATGGCTCTATAAAGATACATAAACAAAGCTCCTGGTCCCCTTACCCTTTTTAATCCCCCCTCTCCATTTTTCCAAGGTTCAGGCTTCAATAGTCAGGAGGGAAAGAGGAAATGGCTGGGTTTTTCATAGGATATGTGGCGTTGTAATTAGGTCGTGTCAGTAATGATTTGAGTGAGGCCTTTTACTGTAACCACTCCTGTGTGTCTTAGTGTGGGAGTGGAAACCCAGAGCCCTGAGCTGTTATGTATTGGTTCTTGGATAGTAGTCTGTTCAGTGTAGCTTAAACATTTATTGATTTATATTTAAGTGACGTCCAAAAACAGTGCCTTAATGCAGTTGGAACCTTGTTATTCACTTTGAGAGAGAATGCATGCTTTATTTGTCTGCTGCTACAAAAGCACTGCAAAATAGGAGCTCTGGTCTGTTTATGGTCTAGAAAGCTGCGTGCACGAGAAATCAGCAAACGAAATGTAACAACTGTGAGTATTATAGATGTGGTGTTTACTATTAGTAGTTTCATTTTAGCCACTTAAGTTATCGCTCTGAAGCATTGAATCCTTATAGAGCCTTTGCTGTAGTGGGTGACATCATTGTGTTTATTTATCCTATTGTGCTGCTGTGTCTGCAATAATGAGCTAAATTGAGCTGATTGATTATAATGAACACTGAGCAGTAGTTACTTTTACTGAAGAGAAGCAGAATACTTGATTAAATGAAAATAAGCAACTTTGAACATAAGAAAACAGCATTCTTCCTGCAATGAAAAAATGCTGTCTACTGCAATAGCATTGCGGACAAGCTAGATAAACTTACAGCTTATTATAATTTGTGTATGTAGGCATTGTCCTTATGTAAATAATACTGTTTACACTGCACTACCAAGCAGACCTACCATAGTTGTGGCTACAGCATAGATTTAACTCTGTATTATAAATCAAGCTTTAAGATGAGCTGCAGTAGCCACCAGTAAACAGTTGGTTACAGGGTGCTTTCCATGTATCCAAATGCATAAAAAATGTTAGATTCCTGATGATGAAGGTAAAAAGTTGCAGATTAGATTATTTTATTGAAATATATTAATGTTCTATTCAACCAAAAACATAGGATGCATTATAGATGAAGACTCTGCCTATAGGTTTTAATTTGCTTTACATTTCTCAAAACTTCCACCTAATTTCTGTTTTTCTCTCACCTGTTCCAGAATCTCCTCAGTTGTCCCCGCCCCTCTCCAACAGTGACCATGTCCAGAGAAGCCTCGATTTGGGTCCATGCTATTGCAGCCAGGTATGTGTGGAGCCACCTGATGGAGAGGGTGAACGTCCAGTGAGCCTGGTGTCCTCCCTGTCCTCTGGTTCATCCCGTGATAGTCGCAGTCTTTTCGGGAGCACAGCAGCCCTTCCTTTCTCCACCACACCGCCTGTTCCAAGCGAGGAGGACGTAGATTTGGAGCTGAGCCCAGCTGAAGGCACCAGAGAGCAGGCCGGGAACCAGAGTCCCACCCTTTCAGGTTCTAGAGATTGCTGGCAGGAACAGCTGGAGCCCTGCAGGTTGAGTGGCAGCCAGTGGAACAACAACAACGCCACAGCCAACGGGAAAGCAACTGGTGAAACACCTCATATCCCCTGCTCGCCTGTTGTCACGGATGCCATGGCGCCCAACCCTGAGCTGACCTATGTGGACCGTGTCGTCATGGAGATCATGGAGACAGAACGCATGTACGTCAAGGACCTGCGCAGCATCGTGGAGGTGAGTGGATGTCAGGGTTTTTCACTTTAAGCCAAGTATTCAGATTGAGCCAACCGTTTAAAATTATAGCAGCGAAACCGTCTGAACTTAAAGCATATGTTTGATTTGGATTAACATGCAGCTATGACCTAATGTCTGCATCGCCTTTTAGAGGTGATTTACTGAATTTGAGAAGCCAGGAACCGAAACGGGGTCACTTTACTCAGTGTCTGAGAGCAAATAATGCCTACTGTGTTCCCTACAAATAAGTCTGGTGCTTGTGAAACATCTTTTTCTTGACCAGGATCCATTCGGATTTTCCTCTTTTCCAAACAAATCAGCCAGTTAACAAAAAATGTGCCAAACATCTGGCGGCTGAGTGCTTTGTTTAGAGCTTTCTAGTTCATAGAAATGAAGACCGTTAAACAGTTTATGGTCTAGTTTTAGTGTTTTGTATAAACTATTCTGTATATTTACAGTGCAGTGAAAGTTTAGAGCCTGCAGCCTGGGATTATGTACCGTGCTCATATCTGGAGTCAAAAATGGGAAACAGCGCAGGTCTTTCATGGCAGGAATCTTGAGCTCAGTGATCTTGGTTAAAGATAGTGGAAACCTCATCTCAAAGATGTGAAGCGTGGAAAATGAGCCAGGGATGACTTTACCACTCAGCAGGCCATTTACTTCTTATCACTCTTTCTACCTTTGTAGTCTGGGAACAGCTTCCAGACAGAAACCTCCCTGGTTCTCAGTCTATCCCAGGTAAAGAAACTGGGGCAGTGTGCAGCTGGTCTTCACTGCATAGACTTTAATGACTTTAACACACGCGGCATTTCTGACACTGATTGGCAGTAAACCAGTTAGCACCTCTTCACCTGGCTCCAGACTCCGTCTTGCATTTACTGTGGGAGGAAGTGCTGCCCCTGCTGCAGCTTAAATAACGACCTGGTCTTGACAAACACTTCCAGGACCTCAAACTATTTCAGTTGACAGGAGCGGCCCCGGTGACACAGACTGCGCTGCAAGATCTAGCCTAGTCTGAACTTTCAGGCCTCCCCAGCCAACACAAATATCTCTATCTTTGCACCAGCTGAAAAAATAACACCGATGTGAAGAGAGCAGTTGGGCTTTCTATTGGCTGTAGTGTGGGAAAATAGTCATTTTATGATTACAGCATTGCGTGAGTCATTTTGAGTCTTTTGGCATTGTTTGATTTCATATTAATTCAAAGCTCCCACTTCATACTGACACAGAACTGCGTGCAGCTGCTAGGCACGTACATCCTGGCTTTTTATCGATTTATCTTTCTGACTCTTAAAGCCATCACTCTCGACTGCCCTTTCATGGGATAAATTCTTTTAGAACAGCTGTGTGACCCCAGCCGGTTTCACATGCCTAAATATGTTCCCGACACCTGGCCTGAACACACACAGAAAATCATCCTCAGCCTTGTATTAAGTAACATGAAATTTAGAAAGAAAAATAAAGAGTGAATGAGTGTTACAATTACAAACAGGCCTACCTTTTTCTATTGGGGGGGGGGGCTTCTAGCACTATAAGCTGCAAGACAGCATTCACTAAATTAAATCTCACAGCTCCCTGTCGACCCCAAGTGAGCACTGCTCTTGCTGCACTGGAATTCTCCATCAATTGTGTGCTGCAGTTCATTCATTAGTGTGATGTGATGACTCTATTCCTAATCCGGACTGTCCAGCAAACCTGCTAAGTATGTGTGTATTTACACCACATCATCTGGGAGGCTGGCTGTGTGTGCACAGGTCGTTTACTGGTGTGCTCCTTATTTGCTAATGCTTATGTTTGCATTTGACTATCGTTAACTCTCCTTTATTTGCTTGGAGTTGTTTTCTTGCCACATGAGTGTGTAATTGACCAAAAAAGAGGGCAGTCGTCCAGATGCTGGCATGTTTTGGCTTTAGTATTTTTTGGATATTTTTAACTACTTTTGAGTACTCTTTAGGTCCGGGGGGAATCAGGTTCTGGGAGGGGAACAGGCTGTACTGATGTTTCTAGTATGGGTACTACAGAGCTTCTTCCAAATAGTCATGCTGTTCCATGGACCAGGGAACAAATCCTTAAAAGGATCATTGAAACATCTCATAACTGATTTATGAAATGATGATTGTGCTTCTTTAGCACAGCGAGGTCTGATACAGCACGTATTTCTGTCCACATTAGATGACACAGCCCCCAAAACTGTAGAAATCAGCTCCACCAAACAAATGTCATGTGAAAATATATCACTCAGTGCAGCAGATGTAAGAAGACTAGGGGAGGGGGGGGGGTGCGCGCTCTGCTGGCAGGAATTTGCAAGTACCTCTTTGCCTTTAACATGTAACCACATTTTAATGAGTTTTTAGATATAACTTCACCTCTTTACTGTTTTTCCAGGACTACTTGGCACACATTATCGATGTAGGCAACCTTCCTATACGGCCAGACCAAGTGTGCGCTCTGTTTGGAAACATAGAGGACATCTATGAGTTCAACAGGTAACTACAACAGGTCTAGTTTGGATATTTTTATGCAGACATTTCATGCAAGCAATGTTTTGCACACTTTTCTATGTTGCTGTTGGATAATGGAGCATTTTAGGAAAGTTACAAGTGGCTGATCCTT
Source organism: Archocentrus centrarchus (assembly GCF_007364275.1). NCBI lineage: Eukaryota > Metazoa > Chordata > Actinopteri > Cichliformes > Cichlidae > Archocentrus > Archocentrus centrarchus. The sequence goes on from NC_044367.1 coordinate 9,140,319, forward strand.
GATGACTTTTTTCCTCTCTTGCTGCTCAGGCTTGATTGTGTGACTCAAACCTGAAAAGCAAGAGAACAGCTCTCACTGCAGTAGAGACCCGATTGCAAACATCCGAAAGCCTCGGATATAGAGGTGCAGCTGGCTTTACATTTCAACATCTTCAGCAAGTGTTCATTGCTGACCACACTTGCCTGCCAAAACACACATTAACATTCCTCTCTCCTCTCATAGCGAGGACCCTCCCTGGTAGTGCCCCGCTAATGCCAAAGCAATCATAAGGAAGATTGCAGTAGTTATTACACTTTAATGATATTCTAACTAGTTTTACTAGAATGAGAGAAACAATTTACAGCTTTGTGATTCACGTTGTGCCCTTTTATTGCAGCCTCTTCTCTTCATTAGTTAGTTTGCACCTTGAGGCCTGTGTTTTTACAATATATAAACAGTGATGCTGATTTTTATGTAGTATTACTTAGGTGGAGAAGTCTTTATATCAGCTGGTGAACAGATACCAAATGTTTACTTATAATTGCAAAATAGTTGTAGGAAGCCAACTTTTTTCCACTTTTTTTTTTCTCTCCAGTGTACATTGTTTCTAACAGTTACTTGATTTACTGCAGTTCAGTCCCTTGCTCAGCTCTGCCAGCTCAAAAGTTCTCAGTATTTTGAAAGTGTCATTAACTCACATTTGGCATTGAGATAAACTGATAAACAGTCTTTCTTTCATCCTGGAATCTGCACTTCTTTGGAGCACTTAACATTCTCCCATCTGTAAATATTGTTAACCAAGCAATCATGTGGCATGAACAAATGTTGACACTGCACACTATAAATCTTAACAACGATGCTTTTCTCATTGGAACGAGAACATGCTGGCACATTTCCTTGTAGTCAGTTTCAAAGCGCGTGTGACACATCGTGTTATGTCAACTAAAAGTGCTTCACACAGAGAGCCTGTGACAATTTGTGATGACCATTTTTTAAAATTATTATTTTATTTTAACATTTATATATTTTTCCATTGCAGTCCACCATTTAAGTATATTTCTGGTCTTAGAGAAATTTACCGTGCGCACTGCTGTAAAGCTCATGTAATTGTTTTAGCATGTTTTATTGAGTTGGTGTTACAGCTTGTAAAAGCTTAAAATACAACTTGGGTTTTGTTTTCTGAAGACCCGAATAAAACCTGTTTTTAATTGGAGTTGGGGGGGATGTTGGCAGTCCAAATATGAACACACTCTCCTGTTTAACGGTGTACGGCGCCCTCTACTGGTGTTTTTTCCCCCCCATAACAAAGCTCAAATATTCCTTGAGGCTCGTACAGAAGTCTGTATATGTATTGACATATTGGTGGTTACCACTAGCAGTTCCTTAATTGTTAATTAATGACTGTTTTAGTGTTCCCACCATAACGCTCAGCTTTCGAATTATTGCTGCTGCCTGCATTTCAGGGAGCTGCTGCAGTCGTTGAGCATGTGTGAAAATGACCCCGTGGCTATCGCTCAGTGTTTTGTCAATAAGGTAAGCAGAACAATCTTCCACTACTTAAAGCAATATCAGCTCTTCAAGGAATATACATAAGTAGTAACTGTGAGTGGTCTGTGTTTCACCAGAGTGAATACTTTGAAATCTACACCCAGTATTGCACCAACTATCCCAAGTAAGTAGCTAGGAGACGTTCTTTTTGTTAATTTTTTTGTCACTGTGACCTCTTAAATAATATGGCTATAAATAATATGCTAATTATAACAACGTTAACAACATTTATACTTTACAATAATGAAATTGTGGCTTTTTACATCCCAAAGGTTATAAAGGTCAGCTTTGCTGTGACATCATGTTGCCACTTGAATCTGGACAGACATGGATGTTTAAGCTTACACTTACTGCCAAGAGGCAGTAATTGTAGATGTTGATGTAACAAGCTTTAATGAGCTGACGGATGTTATTCTTTGCTGACCTTCAGCTCAGTGGCAGCGCTGACCGACTGCATGCGAAGTAAAACTTTGGCGAAGTTCTTCAGGGATCGACAGGCCGCTCTGAAGCGCTCCCTTCCTTTGGGCTCTTACCTCCTAAAGCCGGTTCAGAGGATCCTGAAATATCACCTGCTGCTTCAGGTACAGAATGAGCTCAAGTAATAAAATGTTTCTTCGGGATAGTACATTGATAGATTTATGATTAAATTATTTAAAAACTATAAATGAGTGATTTCTTTTTTTCCCTCTAACTTTTTGATCATTGCTAAAGGAAATTGCAAAGCACTTTGACCCAGACGAGGAGGGCTATGAGGTCATTCAGGAGGCCATAGACACCATGACGGGAGTTGCTTGGTACATCAACGATATGAAGAGGAAACACGAACACGCTGTCAGAGTGCAGGTCAGAGGAGATTCCCCCAAAGTACTTCTGAAGAGTTTAATTTATGTCATTTCCACGTGGTGGATAATACAGTACATACTCAGTGAAGGTGCTTTTGAAAGATGAGCATTATTCGCTCTTCTGTGGGCCCGGATGGCTCAAAGTCATTTCTTTCCTCATTTTATTTTACTTATTTGCTTTTCTCAAGAAGGCAGCCTTCTGTGACTTCCATCTCTTGCATGAGTGATTTTTTTTTAAAGCTCCAATGTTAAAAATATCTCCCAAGGCACATCTGTGAATATTCAGTTTCATTTAAAGTTAAATGCCTTTCTCGTGTGTTTTCAAATTGTAAAGTGAGGATAGAAGCTTTTAATGATTTCCTTGGTTTAAGTAATCAGAAATAATAGATCCTTTGGACACAGAATCCCATTTCACATTCACTGTAACTACCTGTGCCATGTACTCTGACAGGATTGTGCTTCCAGGCATCGAGTTGCCCGCTCCTCATTTGCAAAAGTTGGGGTCCAGGCAACTTTATGCAACCCAGGGGTGAAGAATTTTGAAACTAACCGCCGTTGATTAGTGAGCTCATGGCTCATCACTCGCCACAGATATTTTCAGAAATACGTTCTGCTGAACTGCTTTTAGAATTAGTAAGAGAAACTCTTGAGAATGAACTGCTATCTACCCACCAGAAGCGTTTGAATAATCAGGTGCAGCTCAGTATTAGGCAGCTGTAGGAGAGGAAGACCACCTGTCAATCATTTATTGTGATGCTGCTTGTGGATCAACCGTCAAGTGCAACATGCAAAAATGTCCCAGTGGACACATACATATGTAGTTCATCCTCCTAGTTTGTGTTGTACAGGTGTTGTATAAGGACAAAAAACAATAAGAGCCAGCCTCAGGTTAGCATTTATAATTTTGTATGATATTTATATGTGTATGCCTACATGTTCATCTTTAGGAGATACAGTCTCTTCTGATCAACTGGAAGGGTGCTGACCTGACCACCTTTGGAGAGCTAGTGCTAGAGGGCACCTTTCATGTGTTGAGAGCGAAGAACACCCGCACGCTCTTCCTCTTTGAAAAGATGCTCCTTATTACCAAAAAAAGAGGGGAACACTACGTCTACAAGAACCATATCCTGGTATGTTTTTGCAATTTTAACTGATGATTTAAAGACTAGAAACATAAGAAATTATGTTGGTAAGTGTAAGAAAAAAACAAGCGAGCAAAAGAAAACTCCACGATTTATTCTTGGACTCTACTAGATCTTATATCTTAAAAGAACGTATTTTACTTACGCTGGGTCTTGGTGCACCCACTTCTTTTTTTAATTTTTAAAAAAAAATTTTTATGAGCACTCACCTTTGTAACAAAATCTGTATAAAAAAAAGCACAACAAATGTCCACTTTAATTAGATTTTTTAAATTAGGAAGCAAATAAAGAGATAATGAAGTACACTTGGTGTAGCCCTTCTCCTCATTACTACATTCTTTGTGGTTCCAGTGCTCCACCCTAATGCTACTTGACAGCGCCAAGGATCCCCTGCTCTTCAGCGTTATCCACTTCAAGCGCCCGAAGCAACCTCATACAGTGCAGGTGAATGAAAATAGAATAATTTAATATAAGGATGTTTGTATCTGGTGCATCTTTATTAATGTAAATGACTCTAAATGCTTGTTGATCCCAGGCCAAGTCTGTAGAAGAGAAGCGTCTCTGGGCCCATCACATCAAGAGGCTCATACTTGAGAATCACAGCACCATCGTTCCCCAGAAGGTAAACAGCATCATCCCTCACACAGAATTTTTCATTCCTTTCCTTATGAAGAAGCATCTTTTAATGAGACATGTTTTTTTTTTTTACAGGCAAAAGAAGCCATCCTGAATAATTCAAACTGTGAGTGTTACAACTAAAGTAACCAGTATGAACGGGGTTTGTTTTTAGTAGAAAAGATTGAAAGATGTTTAATTTGCAAAGAAGGCATAGCGTGTTACTCATCCATCTATGTGGAGACGATTGTTTTTGTAATCAGAGTGTAATGGCATATCCTTCCACTGCTCAGATCCGGGGAAGTATAGCCCTGAAAGGCTGAAGAGAGCGGAGTCCGGCCAGGCTGATGATTTCCATGTTGGTGGGAGAAATGGGAGAAGAAGATCAGGTATAAGACCTCTACTGATCCTAAATCTGTATATAACAGTTTTCTTCTGTCTGTTGTTTTTATTGATCATTAACTGTCATGCTTCTATGTAAGCTGTCCGATTTGTAATTTTCTCTCTTTAGAGCCAGCAAAACAAATCAGAAGAAGCAAAAAAGGTTTGTACATTGTTTTCTTTAAATCGCTGGATGTTGAGCAGGATTTTCGTGCTCAAAGGGGCAAATTAATTACCAGTGTTTCAATTTGATCCACATTCTGCCTCTCTCCATTGGTCCAGCAGCCCCACAGCCCCCTACCAAGGTTATTTTGTGTCTCCATTGCACTTCTGCTTTGTTCTCCTTCAAAGACACCTGGAAAACACATCAAAAGACTCGCACACTCACTCCCACTCCCACTCCACCTCGCCATAATGCAGTTAATTATATGCCACATCGGTCAGAGGCTTTGTTATACCCAGGCTCTTTTCAGTAGTCAAATTCAGCCCGACCCTCAGATCTGTGCATCTTCCTCGATTCTAACTGACCATTTCAAAAGAGAAAACCTCAGTATTCTTGTCTCTGGTTCTCCTTTGCTCCCAGACCTGATCTGTTTTTGAACCAATGTAATGAAAAAGCAATTTTCATGTCAACCTTCTCATCAGGGTGAGGGAGTAGGTCATCACATCCTGGTTAATTGCATCTTGTCCAGCTTGAGCCTTTGAGCACAAGATGTTGCTTATCAGTATTTATCTAATCACGGGGCCTCCCTTAAGTCTGGGCCAGACTAACAGCTACCTCATTCAGTCCCTGTTAGTGAAGACAGAAATTGTATCTTGACTATAATTATACAAGATGTATGCAGTATTCAGGTCATTTTGGCACGTAATATTTGATTTGGGCATACTTTTTTTCAGTGTTGTTAACATTCTCATTTATCTCTCTGCCCCCTCTTCTGTGGCTTTGTTCTCCATGCAGCTGTTTTGAAGGTAAGTGTCTGAAATTCAAATGCAGTCCTTTTTACTCCTTTAATAAGTCTTTTCTGTCTGTTGTAGCAACGTGGTTTATTTAGGTCACAGGGCTGTGGTGAGATATGGTTTATCTGGATTTGACTCAGCAGTTCAAATTTTCTGTTCTAACTGGAAAAGACGCTGAACTAAAAAATGAGATTTCTAATCTTCACAAAACATGCTTACCCTAGATTTGAAGAAATCACATCTCACCTAAAGCTAAAGCTGCTTTTGGATCATTTCATCCCATTTACAGCCTTGCAATCACAACATTGCTCTAGCGCAGGCCTTGCAATAACAAACCACATGTCCATGCCTTCACGCTACAGCATGCAGAGAGTGAGGGTGCACTGCTGGGTGATAGATGCTCCCTTCAGCCAGCCACTAGTGTCAGCACGCTGACCTCCAGTCTAGGGGAGCCCCAGGCTGAAAGGCCATGTGTGGAGGATCTAATTCTCAGAAGGAACTCTCTGGAGGAGCCAAGTGTTACTGACAGTGACCCAAAACAGGGCTGTTTACCCAGTGAGGGGGGACTGGAGCCAGAGAAGGCTGTGGAGGAGGAGGATATGGAGGATGGAGAGAGCTACAAGGAAGATATACTGATGGGAGATGACCAGGTAGCCGACTTTGCCAGCTCAGTGCTCGCAGCCATCTCCTGCTGGCACTATAGAGCCAGGGCTTTGCTTTCTACTCACTTCACAACGGTGAGGGTTTCAGCCACCCACGGGTTTCCCATTTCCCACTCCATTCCACCAACTTACCAGTATTCACTGCCTCTCATTCTCCCACGCTGGCTCTCATCCCGCTCCCTCTTTTTTTTTTCTTCTTTATAAATGGAACTAACACCTGATACCAGTTGCACTGTCCACATCGAATGACTTGGATTCAATTTTTACTATTGTAGTGCATCAACTGAAATCCTGTCAGACAGCTCATAAAGAACTTCTGTGAAACTTAAGCCGTACCTTATGCATGTCTTTGTGTGTTTTTGATTTGGACTTTGTGTCATCTCACTGTGCATGCACTCCTGTTCTGTCATTTTCCTCGTCTTGACTGCTGGATTTCATGATGGATGTTAAAGCTTATGATGATGAGACTGCTTGCATGCTTGCATTTGCATTGGAACCAGTGACTCAGTGTGCTCTGTTAAATGCTGTTTGACTTCAAAGGTTAATGTAGCCATCTGATTAAATGACCATTATATGAGCAAGAGCTTTGCTCTTTGATAATCATATTTTCTAATCATATTTCCCCTTTGAATTTTCATAATTAGAAAGCCTTTGTTAAAGTTAATTGTTACTGCAGTATTGTTCCTGAATATGAATGAATACACATCATTTCAGTAGGAAGGAGTGCTTTAATTTCATCGTGGATTTTTATGGGATGATGTGACTACATGTTTAAAAATTTTTCCATGGAGGAACTGGAATAAAAAAAAAAAAAGATTGAATCCTTGTTTTACCCTTTTAGGGTGATCAGCACAGAGATGCTGCTGAGCTCAAAACTCCATCAAGAGAGGACGCAGAAGCTTACAGGCAGGTGGAAAAACATGAGGCCGATGCTCTGAAAGAAACTCACAGCTCGCAGGTATTTAATAAAGCCTGGTATAATGTTTATACGCACATCTATTAAACCTGATTTCCATACATGTCACTGAGGCCACATATGACATGTATTAGCTCTATTATAAAGTTCCCGTCTGTCCTCATTTTCATGCTAAGCCTATTTTCTGGCCATTATATGTTTTGAATGTGACTCTCGGCCTAATTTCTGTTATTGTTATCTGTGTGCAAGCTTATTCAATAATGCGTTACACAAATAAGCAGGTTTCCTATTTAATAGCTGCCATTTGCCATCAACGTAGCATTTCTCTAAGGCATATGTGAATCATCCCTGGAGTTATATTAATACATGCTGAACATACGTAGTCCTGGAAGTTAAAATTCTTCTCACCTACTGTTGTCCTGTGGTCAGCACACTCACTGAGAGAGAGGCAACATTCGATTTAGATGCCAGCTACAGTTCTTGCCTGATTCTCATAATTTGTAACCTGCGAAACGCTTCTTCAGCTGAGTCGAGTGCATGTTATTATTCTTCCTAACCTTATCTGCACCACACAGCTTCAAGCAGCACTGCTTGCAATTGGAGACACTCCAAAAGAGCAGGCAGCACCTGGAAATAAATTTCGATTAATGCCAGGCTGGGGTGACATCAGCAATATGAACAGTAGTAGAGCCACAAACAATACAATAGTGAACTCGCCAGGGGTAACGAAAATGATCCAGCAAAGAGTCATTACCAAGAACTGCAAATGGCATCACAGCGTCTTTGCAGTTTTTATGTACGCTTGGATTTTGCACTGAGAAACAGATAACTGTAATAAATCTCAATTGAGCTTATTAAGATGAAATACAGTACTGTGCAAAAGTCTTGAGTCACCCCTCTTAAACTATCAAGATTACTTTGAAAAGGGCCATTAAGCTAATGGGGGACTGGAGATTGCTTGCGCTTAGAAAGTGTTACTGCAAAAAAATAAATAAATAAAAATGTGTCATGTTTCAGGTCAGTGTGCAGGAGCTGTTCCATCGAGACTGTCTCCCTCAAGCAAAGGAGCGCAATCATCTGGAAGAGGATCACTTCCAGTGCCCTGAGTCTCCTGCGACCCCCTCGGAACAAGAAGCTGAGACCACAGATCCTCAGGATACATCTAGAGAAACTGGAGAGGAGGAAGAAGAAGGAGAGAGTGATTCCTCTGGTCTTCAAGTGGAGGAGGCGAGTGTACTGACAAATGGAGAGCTCTCAGAAGAGGAAGAAGAGGTACTTTCAGATAATAAAAGCATCCTACCTTCCTCTGTGCTGGACCAGGCGAGTGTGATAGCTGGGCACTTCATAAGCAGCCTATCCAGACGGAGCAGTATGGTTTCAGAGGACGTGGGTTCCCTTATATGCCCGTCGGAGTTAGTAGATGATGATGATGCCTTCCACGGCCCTTCAGCTTGCATGGACTTAAAGAAACAGACCCAAATGCTGCTCAGCTCTTCACCAGAGCTGCAAACTTGCTCAGAGGCTAATCAATCAGTTCCTGTGCATGAACTTGCGCGGAACACCCTCACTGAAGAGGAACGCAGGTCTACGCTTTCCAAACAAGATCGCCTCCTCATCCACAAAATTAGACAATACTACGAGCACGCCGAGCACCAAGATGCTAACTTCAGCATCAAACGCAGGGAGAGTCTGTCTTATATTCCAGCAGGTCTGGTCAGGCACTTGAGTCGACAGCTTAATGATAATCCTGCTCCTCAGGAGAAGGCTGTCCCAGCGCTTAGGAAAGGTTTATCTCAGAAGAGGCCTACATCTTGGTCTGTGTTTGACCTTCCTGGATTAGAAAAGAGTCGAAATGCCAAAATTTGTCTACCACAGAGATCAGTCGAAGCCCAGGCAAGATCTAACAGCGTCACAGATACTTCTAGCACAGAAGAGGAATTCAGACCTTCATCAGAAATGGTCAAGGTTTGGCAAGACATGGAAAATGAGGGAGACAGCCAGGAAGTCCAGCAGGATACAGAGGAGAAAGTTGGTAAGTCACTGTTAGAAGTGACACAGGACATCAGTTCAGATACTTCAGATGCTAAAACCAGTAAACGACCACCTCAGATTTTAGAAGAGTCTGAAATAAGCACTGCCTCCAGTAGCATCTCCATATCATCACCTACCCCAACTTGCCCAGCAGTGGAAGGAGGATCTGGTCAGGTCTCAGAGACATGTAAGACCCCAGTGTTTCAAGAGACTGGTAAAGTCAACCAAAGCCAGCTACCTAAGATCATTAGCTTCCAAACAAGCATGGACGAGGACCAGATCCTTCAAGATATGGGAAAGGTGAAGAACAAGGTGTTCCAGCTGGCTCGTCAGTACAGCCAACGCATTAAAAATAACAGACCCATAGTCTGGCAGAGGAACCGAGAAACAGCAGACCAGGAAGGCTTCAGGAACATGCCTGCTGTCCACGAGGAGAAGATGCAGCTTAGAAAAAGGGGTAAATAGGGTGCAAATGATTGCTCTCTTTCTTTTGCAGTGCCCTACCACTTTGACTTGTTTGAAAAGACCTAAAAAAAATTCTTTATCTTGTTTTTTGTTTGTATGCAGGAAAACCCAATCTAAGATTGTCCATGAATTCTTGCAGTCAAGCAGTTATCCCTGAAGTGCATTCTCCAAGTTCAGTCCAGACTCCCAGCTCTGGAGCCAGCTCCCAGGGCACAGTTACCTGCCCGCAGAGCCCACAGATGGAGACCTTCCACTGGCCTGATGTTCAGGAGCTGCGCTCCAAATACTCAGATGCCTCCCACTCCTCAAAAATAGCCCATAACTGCACATTTCCAAATGGGATGGACAGGTGTAATGGTTGTGCACATAAGCACAGTAGCTCCTCAGATCTTCACAGGACTCTGACAGACTCTGAAAGACTTAGAAAGCGGTCCGAAACAGCATGCAGAGAAAAACGTCCCATGGTAGAAGACTGGCCCCCACACCAGACGCGGTCTCGACTCTTTCCCCTGCTGTGCAGGTGGAAATCCTTGGACCATATGCTTGGGTCTTTACCCCTTCATGAAGTACAGAATCTTCAGGAACCTGTCAGGACCTGCCTTACAGTCAGCCAAGTGCAAGAAGGGGACAGCCTCTCTCCAGAGGGCATAGACAGTGGAGCAAAGTCTGATCTCCTGAGTTCAGGGAAGACCTCAGAGAGTAATCTTGTGAAAAGCTTACGTGAGAAGTTCCAGAGCTTGAGCACAAGCTCGTAAACATGGGAAATATGTGCATATTTTTAATATCTCATACTTGTCAGCACCCATTTTTCATGTTTATTCCCTTAAAAGAATGCAACTTTTTGACTGTGCAGTGTTTTCAGTAGCACACTGTAACATCAGAGACATTATTATTGTTAGGGCCATCGTCTTATAAAATATGGATTACAATATTTACACACTGGGTAAATGTCTGCACAATGTCTGTGTAAATACATGTATATAATCCCCAGTATCAAATGGGAAAACTGGTATCCATGTATTTGGTTCCCACCTACTGTTGTGGTCCTTGCTCCAGTCAGTACAGCACTATTTCATTAACCATGTAAAATGTCAGAGTTTCAGGGGAAAGCAAAAAGGAGCTAAGCTCTAACTGATGTCAGCTCTGCTGTTACTGTAGCACAGGCTCTGTCCACATACCAAAGATGGCTGCCTTTTGTTTTTAATGCAAGTGGTCTCAGCAATCATTTGATCCTCATTTACTGTAGCTGCTTCTATAACGTGTGAAATGTCACTGGAGCTTTATTTTTCTCAACAAGTTGTGTATTTTCTTGAACATTATTTATGAAACTGTATATTTGGGAAATATTGGCCTCTTGTAAATACTTTTCCTAGAGCGACCCCTTTTTACTTTTCCATTTCAGAAAGGGCATTTTCATACTTGCAGTTTCCCATGTTTTGAATAAAACAAATGTCTTGTCAGTTATTGGTAAATTGGCATTACTGCAGGTCCATTTGTACAGTGGTTCGATAAATGTAGAACTTCAAAGACAGACTTCTCTTTACATCAAATAAAACAGAATTAAAGGTGAGTGGAGAGGGTTTATTGTTGTGTAGCATGTGTGAGAGAAAATGCTCTATTCCAAAATGAGGAGAGACCAGAAGCAGCAGCTGTCCTAATGAAGGCAAAACATGATAAAAATGCAATAGCTGAGTTTTTTTGTTTTGTTTTTATTTTAAGAGCTTTAGGAATTTCCCTTATTCCTAGCTTTACCATGATACCATGATTTTAAATATATTAAATTTAACTGAACACATGTCTCCTGATTGGCAAATATTAATTTCCACCCCAAACAGCAAAACTTGGTGCAACCTGGATCTCCGGTGGGAACCTCTGATTGGCCGAGAGGGACTCGAGGCCGTTGTGAAAACGCACAGGTGAGAGGTCAAAGCAATTAAGGGATCGGCTTCGTGGTCCAGAAGCTAAATGTAACAATCATTACAACGGTGGAGACACTGGTTCAACCCCAAAGGTTTCACTTCCCATTTCTATGCGTTTCTGAATTAAACACTTCTCTGTCTCATTTTAACAAAAAATAAAATTCCACTTTAAGCAATTTACACACTGGATAAATGCAATTGATATTTACTATGAAACACTAAGGGGATTTTAAAATTTCCATATTTTATGGGCACACAAATTATGGGTATGATCAGATTTACTCAATCATATTTGATCCACGTAGTGGTCCATTTACAACTTCCGATGCACTGACAGCGCTGGACATATGTAGTGCGTTTTATATGGCAGGCTAGACCCTCCCACTTTGATTGCCAAGCACTCTGCATTGTGCTTGGCGATCTAAGGCTTGGATGCAGCTGCTCGGCCATGGAAACCCATTCCATGAAGCTCTCTGTGTGCTCTTCTTGAGATAATCTAAAGGCCACATGAAGTTTGGAGGTCTGTAGTGACTGACTGCAGAAATTTGGTGACCTCTGCACACTATGCCCCTCAGTATCCACTGATCCCACTCTGTCATTTCATGTGTCCAACCACTGTCAGACACTGTCATTCCCAATGGCTGTGGAATATTTAGTAGTGAGGGAATTTAACGACTGGACTTGTTGCACTGTACCACGCTGGAATTCACTGAGCTCCTGAGAGCGACCCATTCTTTCTCAAATGTAGGATCAGTCTGTATGCCTGGGTGCTTGGTTTATACACCTGTGGCCATGGAAGTGACTGGAACACCTGAATTCAGGGATTAAGATGGATGAGTGAATACTTTTGGTAATATAGTGTATATTCACTTAAAGACTGGATGACCCTTTTCCTGCACTTCTACCACAGAGAGATTTCACCTCTAAACATTTTACATGATTTCATTAAAAGCCCAGAGATTAAAAAAAAAAAAAGATTGAATATTTCAGAGTGTTGGGAACCACTTAACTAAACAAACTGTGCATAAAGTGGTTGCAGTTTATCCACTTGAACCAACAATAGCATTCAGCATTCACATTGCATTTTCTGCAGGAAATGCTTTTTTCTAGTGACTTTGTGAATTTCTTCACAATAAAAGTTTAACCATTAGAGAAAAAAATATTCATAACCATCTCAACCACACATCTTGTTTGGCTGCTTTCAGCACTGCTGGTATTTATTTAAACTCTCTCTCCAATTGATCTTTCTGAGTTAACTTCAGTAGTTACTTCCTCCAAACCATCAACATGTCTATTGGCTATGTACCGCAGGATTTTAAGGTGGCAGTAATTAGAGCATTACTTAAAAAGTCATCACTTGACCCAGCTGTGTTAGCTAATAATAGGCCAATCTTCAACCTCCTCTCTCACAAATCCTTGAAACTGATCAACAGCAGAGGAATGCTTTGTTTGAAGAGTTTCAGTCAGGTTTCAGAATTCATCACAGTACAGAAACAGCATTAGTGAAGGTTACAAATGATCTTCTTACAGCCTCTGACAGTGAGTAAACAGCACTGCCCCTCGAAGAACAGCTGCTGCAAATAATTCAGCTGTTTCACCCAAACAGGAAATGCAACGCTAATCACAGGACATTAAAAAAAAAACAAGGCAGGACAAGAAATTTTGTTTTGTTTGCCCAATTGCTTTATTAATGTTTGAATTTAAAATCTTTTACATCTAATTTCTTAGTCTTTGTTTTTTGATTGCTATCCAATTCAATTTTATTTATTTAGCCCCAAATCACATCAAGAATGATGTGAATATTATTGTTTTGATTGTTGGTTGATCTCAAATGAAGTCAATAAATTTTATTTTTTATTTAAGTTTATTACAAGTATTCTGATTTCTACTGTTTATTTGTTATTTGATTACTAATAGCCAGATTGAACATTTGGTTATTAATAATCAAATAACACTAATAAATCAGTAGAATAACTTGATGGAACTCCTGACCAACCCAAGCTCTCTCTGAAGACGAGGAAAAACTCCCCTAACTGATAGGAAGAAACCTCGGGAAAGGCAATTCAAAGAGAGATCCCCCTTTCCCTGGACGGCTGGGGGGTTACAGGAGTTCCAGGACAGAAAATAAAGATTGATGTAAAGTACCAGTCAAAAGTTTCAACTTTTCACTGCTACTGGGCAATTTGAGTGAAATTTAGAATAGTCCAATTAAATAGCATCAATCTTTTTCTGTCAAAAACATTTTGTTGCGTGTGCGTGATGGTTCATCTGAACCAGGGGTGAAGCAGGAGGTCCTCCAGAAATCTTCCAAATCCAACACATATGAAAAAAAATTTAAGTACAGCAGAAAAATTTGGTGCTGTATAGGTGGAGTATTCTTCACAGCTGGAGCAGTTTATGAACAGGTTTGTCAAATTTGAAGTCTGGAGGGAAAAGCTCTGCAGCCCGTGGATAGATGACTCAATAACACTCTCTGATCTTGACGTCTGCAACACCGACCATGTCTCCAATTTCTTTCTGAGTCTTCTTCTCTGCAGAAGCCTGGGAAGCCATGTAGATGGCAGCTGCAGCTACCAATACGGGGGCACCTGTGAGGCACAAGGTTGAGCTCCTTAGCCTTCCTGGTGATGAAGGTGGCCGCTTTTTGCACCTGTTTAGGCAAGCCGAGGTTGGAGGAGAAGCGGGGCGTCAAGTCTTCTGCATTGATGGGGTCCAGACTGATCTGTAGTCTCTTCAGGATCAACTTGATGCACCTACCAATTTCTTTCATTGAGAGTTCGGACACAGCGCAGATCTCTTTCAAGGTTCGCGGTTCACCCTCTTCTCTGCAGGCGATGCAGAGACAGGCTGACGCGATGGCATTGACTCGGCCATTCAGGAACTTCTGTTCATAAACCCACTTGACTAAGCGGTTTGCTCTGTCTACAATGATCCCCAGCAGGTGGATGCGATCCGCCATGGTGCTAATCGCTTCGAAGGCGTTGCGCATGGACTGGTCGGAGCTGCTCATGGTTTGCCTGTTTTGGTACTTTGGGTTTCCAAATTCATCAAAGCTGGCAGCTCCTGTTCCCTTGCTGATCATGGTGGTTAAGTCTCCTCCATTGAGTAGCAGGTTCTGGGCGTCTCCCACTTTTGATGGGTCTTTGAGGTCTTCCTCACTGGAAAACATCCTCCACTCAGCAGCTACATCAATACATCGGTCAACTACAACAAGGCCGCATTCAGTGCAGATCAAGTCCCCTGCTGCGTAGTCCTCCACCAGGTAGGCATCAGGGTGGTAGGGACAGTGAACTCTGCCCAGCCTCTTTGCAGCATTTCTGCAGCTTGTAGACGCCATGTCACTCCTCACTCTGCCCCCAAATCCAGTCGGTTGTTTTAGAATGACCTGGGAAAGATGATAAATTATGATGAGTCAGTGGATTAACATTTCTGTTATACTCTGTGCTTTTCAGTAGTCTTCAGTCTTCAGTAGGATGAGGGTCCTGTGCTGTGGACGTCAAGCCCTCATACCATCCACAGTCTGGAGACACCGTGGAGAGCGATCTACTGCCTGCAACATCCTTCAGCATGACCAGTTTGGCAGTGGGTCAGTAATGGTGTGGGGTGGCATTTCTTTGGAGGGCCGCACAGCCCTAAATGTGCTCACCAGAGGTAGCATGACTGCCATTAGGTACAAAGATGAGATCCTCAGACCCCTTGTGAGACCATATGCTGGTGCGGTTGGCCCTGGGTTCCTCCTAATGCAGGACAATGCTAGACCTCATGTGGCTGGAGTGTGTCAGCAGTTCCTGCAAGATGAAGGCATTGAAGCTATGGACTGTCCCACCCATTCCCCAGACCTGAATCCGACCGAGCACATCTGGGACATCATGTCTCGCTCCATCCACCATCCATGCACCACAGACTGTCCAGGAGTTGGCGGATGCTTTAGTCCAGGTCTGGGAGGAGATCCCTCAGGAGACCATCCGCCACCTCATCAGGAGCATGCCCAGGTGTTGTAGGAAGGTCATACAGACACATGGAGGCCACACACAATACTGAGCCTCATTTTGACTTGTTTTAAGGACATTACATCAAAGTTGGATCAGCCTGTAGTGTGTTTTTCCACTTTAATTTTGTGTGTGACTCCAAATCCAGGCCTCCATTGGTTAATAAATTTGATTCCATTGATGATTTTTGTGTGATTTTGTTGTCAGCACATTCAACTTTGTACAGAACAAAGTGTTCAATGAGAATATTTCATTCATTCAGATCTAGGATGTGTTATTTGAGTGTTCCCTTTATTTTTTTGAGCTGTGTGTGTGTGTGTGTGTGTGTGTGTGTGTGTGTGTGTGTGTGTGTGTGTGTGTGTGTGTGTGTGTGTGTGTGTGTGTGTGTGTGTGTTTGTATATACATACATACACTTCATAATATAATTCATCATAACATTTGGTTACAGTGTTCGATGACCAGAGTTGCTGTGCAATGTGTGCGGCCTACAAGCCCCCAGTTTCGGGACCTCAAATGACAGACTGGGTGAGAGTATGAGTTGTCAATGTGAAAATCTGAAGCATGCTGTAACTCTAGGTACTGATAAAGTTGTAAATAACATATGCCAAGCAAGTAAACACCCTACTATGTGACAGGAGAGGAGTATTTACTGTATTACTATACCACTAAACATATACGTTTTCTGTTATATTTTAACAGATCCAGTGCGACAGTTGTGACAAATGGTTCCATGCCCTGTGCCTAGACATCAAGAGCAAACAATATGAAAAGGCAAAGAGAGGCAGCTGGAAATGTCTGTTGTGCACCTAATGAAAAAATCTTTCTACCCTGTTCAATGTAGTTCAAAAGAGAGAATTTAAAATTATATGTAGAAAATAAAACTGTACTTCCTTTCAATAGCATTAAGGCTGTGCCTCATCTGCCTAGTGTATCAGAATAATTTCACATGGATTTTGAGTTTGTGGAACACATGGCCTGGAAGCTATTGAAGAAAAATCAGATTTTTTCACATAAAAAATTGCGAAAAAATATAAAAAGGCTTAAAATGGAAATAAAATGAGTGTGCCTCATCTGTCTAGTGTAGCAGAATAATGTCACACAGAGTTTGAGTCAGTGGGTCACATGACCTGGAAGCTATTGAAGAAAAATCCATTTTTTTAACATAAAAAAAATTCTAAAAAATGTAAAAAGGCTTAAAATGGAAAGAAAATAAGTGTGCCTCATCTGTCTAGTGTAGCAGAATAATTTCACACAGATTTTGAGTCCGTGGGTCACATGACCTGGAAGCTATTGAGGAAAAATCACAGTTTTTGGCTATAAAAAATCCTAAAAAATATAAAAAGGCTTAAAATGGGATCAAAATTTGTGTACCTTACCGATGTAATTTATTGGCATGATTTGATATTAGTTTCGTCACAGGTGGTCACAAGATAAGTTATTTCTTTATTTTTGTTTCTCAAGAGTGTTTGGTTCGGAAAATTAGAACCTCCGCGCGTGAGAACAGGGAGCGGCAGAGAGCGGCTGGCCGAAATCTGAGTCCCTGAATCGGATCAACTGCGAGCTAGATGCCGCTAACTCTGCGGAGCTTGAATATCCAATATCCAACTTGAAACTAATTTCACCGCGGTTCGAAACCGGGTGTTAATTTCCTGTCGCCATCATATGTGCAAATGGGAGGGTCACTCCAATAAGATGAGGAAACAAGGGGAGCTTCAGGTTAATTCACCATCACTTTTACATGTAGAGCACGGAGGCAGTAAAACACAAGTGTTCAAATAAAAATCGGACAATTGACAGACTTCAGTGGTTAAATCTAAATATGTTTCAGACTGAGATCAGGGTGGAGCTGCTGGTAGCAGACCATAATGCAGCCTCAGCGCCGCCCCGCTTTAAACTGAATAACGTTCGCCTTAAAAAGTTGCATCAAGTCAGCGATAAATGCATCGACTTTCACCGGACATCTACAGGAGAGTCCCCCCAACATAACGGCGCTTCACCTTGTAATATGTACGCGTCACGGAGGGTTTTATTTATTTATTTTGAACCAACCAGAGCGCGCATCCTGTCTGTTTACCGAGTTGAGGCGGAGGAGCGCAGCTCCAGACGCGCGCTGAAACCAGATGCCGCCACCAGCAGATTCCTTCTGACGCCAAAGTATTTAACTGTCGTTTTTGACTTACTAGATTGGCATTAGAAAAAACAAAATAAAAACATAATCTTTTTTTCTTCTTTTACGTGAAGAATGGGCTGCGCAATATCAGGTCTCGCAGCGAAATCAGAGTTTGCAGAGAGGACTACAGAAGATGCTGCTGCGTATCCCAGCGAGGATCAGGTTCAGATGATTAAGGAGTCGTGGAAAGTTATCCAGGACGATATAGCCAAAGCTGGGATTATTATGTTCGTCAGGTAAGATTTTCCTGCTGTTTGGTGCGTTTCAGACGATTCAGAGTAGAAGAAAAATACTCTTAGTGAGCTGACTGTAAGGATGGTAGATGGTGTCGGATTTGAGGATGTTATGATAATAAATTCTCAAGTTTTGTCAAGTCACATTGAGTCGCCTTTAATCCACTGTATTCAGGGCAGAGTTTGGGGGTTTGATTAAGACACATTTGGGCTCCACAGAAATAAATAAAACAAAGCTCAGTTTTAAGCAGCAGCTTAGCTTTAATATTTGCTTGTTATGCAGATAATTAAAGAAATAATAGAGAAGTAAAATGACGCCTATTAAGTGCAATCTGATCATATGATCAGAGAGCTTAAGGAAACAAAGAGGTCTGTGAAGTATCTTGGGGATCCACTGTGATGATGACCTGCCTGAATCCTACCTCCATCACACCCCCCCCCTGCTCTGTCTTCTGACCCTGGAAGCTTGGAAAACATCACTCCTCCCTCCGTTCTTATCACTCCATATCACATCCTGTGTCATCACATAATAATAACACCAGAGCTCCGGGTCTTCCAAAGTACTATACAATTAAACCCATTAGCCATCAGGAAAATCCATTTTGGCAGTTAGGATGGTAACCAGCGTCCGGGAAAACATTTTTAGCCCTTTGGTACTTCGTAGGGAAATGAGACAAATGAGAGAATATGGTGATGAAGAGGTCCAGTCTCTACTGTGAAGAGACTATATGTGGCTAGAAGCCCAGTGAAAGGTGCCTGGAGTGAATTAAAGGGATTGTGACCTTAGGTGTTGGCCTGGAAATACACAGGCCTCTTGTGGGCCAGGGACACCCCAGGGTCTAAATGTCATTGGACCTGGATCTCCTGATTGAACAGTAATAGTTACAGTAAAGCAGCAAATGGGATTTTCACCTCACTCCTCAGAGAGGGAAGTTTTGTGTGTCAAATTTACTCAAAATAAGGTATACCAAAAGTGGACTAGCTGTGAATAATGCAGAAATGAATATAACCTCTGTGCAATGGCAATTAAAATTCCACTTGAGCCATTTAGAATGTTAGATTGTCTGCATATGTTATGCACGCTTGCATGCACACTCCGTGTCCACAATGGCAGAAAATAACAGGCTGTCTATGTGTCGCTGGTGTGTTGACAGTTGTGAAATAAGAGCTTCAGTTTCCCCTTTTTCATTTCATCAGTGAAGCTGGTGAGCAGCCAGATGAACTTTGTTATTGATTCATATGGGCACACACACACACACAAAAAAAACAAAAAAAAGTAACACTGCAAATATTGTATCATTATTCCTTCAAGTTTATGTAGTTTCATTAAAAGTTACTTCATCAGTCAAATGATACAGACTGAAGACAAACCGAGTTACGCAGAGGGAGGCATGATAGTAAGATTGGGTTTAACAGAAACGTGTTATCCAGGGCACTTAAAAGCATATACAAATCTGCTGCACTGGAGATTTCTCCCTTTCAAAATGCCATGTGGGAGAAACAAACAAAACAATAAACCCACCACACCCACCATCATTTTACATGCTGTTTTTTTTCCATTAATCCAGTTCTCAGAGTTTGAAATCGGCACCACACATGTCCAAGTTGTCTGTGTAGCATTATTAAATATTCACAATATGCAGTGCTCTTTACGTTATTACCAAATAATTAAGAATTGTAGTTCTGAGAATAGAATCAGCTCATAATTACTTCTGATAATGCGAAGCACGACTGTGGAATAGGGAGGCCACTTAAACACGCTCTGAACAGTGTCTTCTTCAGGGTAGAGATAATAAGGGCACATTGGAGTTGTGCTTGAAAAAGAAACTTCCCCTTAACCCACATTTTGTGAGCTTGCACTGGTGTCAGCCACAATAAACAGGTAGTTTTTAATTTATTAGTACCTCATATTTCATATCGCTAGAAATGGGATGTCTCTCCTATCCTGTTACGTCACAGTCCTTTTTCTTCCACGGCGCTGAAAACACAGAATTACCATAAGCCTTGGATCTCAGCATGAGCACAATAGGACTCACATCCACGGGAGGCGGCTGTGTACTCTGGTAGCATGACTAATCACAGCTACCTCAACTGGAGACTGAAAATATCTCTGATTGCTTGGTACCACGCTTAAACATATCTGGTTAAAGAAACTGAGTGCGTTAAACCAGAAGACAAAGACTCTAGCAGAAGCAGCGGCTCATTTAATTGAGGCTCCGTCCCAAAGCTGAGAGGGTGGCTCGCTGAAGCCACGGGTGGAAATGAGTGTTTGGATTGACAGGCTAATAAAGTCATGACCCTCATGGCCTGTTACTGATTGCAGATGTTGGTTGTGAAAACCGGAAAGGCACTGAATATAAGCAGCACAAGAGTAAGATCCGAAAGGCACAATCAGATCTCTATTCAAAGTGTCTGGTGAAGAGAATAACTCAAGGGTGAGAGAAAATCCTCTAATTGCATTGCTGATGAGCTGAAATCAGCACTGCGGATACGGGATAATAAATGTGTGACTGTCCATGCTAAAACTCTTGGGGTTGTATCATCTTAACTCCAGGGGAGAGGTTTGTTTTGGTGTGGGAATGAATGTGACAGGCTGATACATGAGTGGCTCTGAGAGGCTCACGGATGGCTGCTTGTACTTGTTGTTGTCATGGTGAACAGGTTGTTTGAGACCCATCCTGAATGCAAGGACGTCTTTTTCCTCTTCCGAGATGTGGAGGACCTGGAGAGGTTGCGGACCAGCCGAGAACTCAGGGCACACGGCCTGCGGTCAGTCACCGACTCTACATCCCAACACGTCCATACATCAGGATTAAACAGCACTGAACAAACAGCATAGTACTGCATGCTGCACATTAGACATGCACACTGATAAATAGCACCCCTTATTGTTCCCAAGGCACACCAAAGAGAAAAACATTTTCATATCTACATTTCAGTTTTAATTTTATTGATTGCCAGTTTATAACCACAATTCTTTCAATTAATTTTATATTGTAGGGTGGAGACCCTAAAAAATATAAGAGAATCTCAATAATCCTCGCTTGGTGATTGTGGGGAGGAAGAAATGTCTTTTAACAGGAAGAGGCCTTCTGCTAGAACAAGATTCTTTTTTAGCTTTCTTAGGACCATTGTTAGCATTAGTCATCTTCTGCCAACAGATGGTGCAATCGAGCTGAGGCCATGCAACTTTTCTTTATTTCACTCTTTCATAATTCCCATTATTTGATAACTGTGTGAATGGCAGGGATTCCTTTTGATTTAATGTTTGAAAGTAATTTTTTTTCTGGGGAAATGCCAAAAAAAAAAAAAAAAAAAGAAATGATAAAATAAATTAACAATTTCTAACTTTTTAAATCTGCAGTTGTCACAAAATCCATGGATGCTCGTGAACATGCCTGTCACAGCAGCAGGGCATGCTTTTAATGAGATAACGAGTGGTATCCTGGGGGATCTGTTTCCAGATCTGGACCATTATCATTACTGAGCTCCTGGACAGTCTGAGGTGCAACCTGGCAGCATCAGATGGACCAAAACATAATGTCTCAGAGATGTTCTATTGGATTTAGGTCAGGCAAGTATGGGGGACAGTCAATGGTATCAATTACTTCCAGGAACTGCCTGCATACTCTCACCACAGGAGAGTATGCAGCCATACTCTCATGCACCAGGAGGAACCCAGGACCCACTGCACCAGCGTAGGGTCTGACAATAGGTCATCCCGATACCTAATGGCAGTCAGGGTGCCGTTGCCTAGCCTGCAGAGGTCTGGACATCTCTCCATGGATATGCTTCCCAGAACATCACTGACCCACCACCAAACCAGTCATGCTGAACGATGTTACAGGCAGCATAATGTTCTCCACGGCTTCTCAAGGCCCTTTCACGTCTGTCACATGTGTTCTGGATGAACCTGCTCTCATCTGTGAAAAGCACAGGGCACCAGTGGTGAACCTGCCAGTTCTGGTATTCTATGGCAAACGCCGGTCAGGCTCCACGGTGCCGGGCCCTGTATTCACGGCCCAGCACCGTGGAGCCCTCAGGCCACCCTCATGAAACCTGATTCTGATTGGTTTGGTCAGAGACATTGACACCAATGTCCTGCTGGAGGTCATTTTGTAGGGCTCTGGCAGTGCTCATCCTGTTCCTCCTTCCACAAAGGAGCAGATACCAGTTCTGCTTGTTGATTAAGGACTTTCTACAGCCCTGTCTAGCTCTCCTAGAGTAACTGCCTGTCTCCCGGACTCTCCTCCATGCTCTTGAGACTGAGCTGGGAGACACAGCAAACCTTCTGCCAATGGCACGTATTGATGTGTCATCCTTGAGGAGTTGGACTACCTGTGCAACCTCTGTAGGGTCCAGCTATCACCTGTTTTGCTTAACTGACCAGCTCAGTATCCCAGAAGCTTAACTGATGTGATCCTAGACTCTGATTAAAAAGCATTCCTTCAGTTTTTCTGAGCAATGTGTTTCTCAGCTTTTGGTTTATTGGATATTGTGGCAACAAATAGGCCTATTTGTTAACCTAATGGTGCTTACCTCATAAAAACAAACCATTTCTATGTTACATATATTTTTAAAAATAGCCTCTCCAAAAAATTTCCAGGTACCCCCTGGGAGGAATATCCACTAGGGTACAAGCACCCTCTGCTCTAGTGGGTATTTAGGACGGTGTGTGTGTGGGGAGGGGGCAGACTCAAATAAGTGTCCATGTTTCTGGAAGTAAAGAATCACATCACCCAGTGCAACCATTTTTATAGTATTTTTTTCTTTACTAATAAGAATAAACTAAAACCATGTTGCACACATTACACACTATAAAATAAATCCCATGTGATCATGTAATCAGAGGGCTCCTCTGTGCTTTCTGCTCCACAGCAGAAAGAGCTCATAACATCTATCACTGGCACTTGTCTCTGTTTCCCAGTGTGCATCGTGCCTCTCTGTGTTTTTCTACACATGAGGCCAAAGCAGCCAATTACTGCCTGAGGACCTGAAGGTGCAGAGGGGAGCGTGACAGGCAAAAAGCCCGAACCAGCTGCTCTTAAATTCACCGCTAAAGCCAAAATTGCTCTTCAGCCGCACTTGTGGGGATGAGCACAAATGTCCACGCTGGCTGTGAGACAGAGAGACGCTGGAACTAATTCTGCTCTCGTCCTTTGTTCCGTCTTCGAAACTATCACATGCACAAAACTCTGCAGCGATGACAAACATGCACAGGAAAAACAAGAACGAAGAAAATTGATCCTGTGTTCTTTTGTGCCGAGAAAACGTGTTTTCAGGGGGAATAAAGTGTTCTGCAAGGAGCTGGTTTGCTCTTAACTGGGAGAAACTGATAGATGCACATCAGTGTTGTTTAATCTGAGTCTGTGAGACGCACTGTGCAGCTTTTCAGCGCGCAAGAGTGTCACCTACAGTGGGTGTGTATCACTTGATAGTCGCTCCCTGCTAATTGGTGGATCAATAAAGCTGAGTGTGTTTTTCAATCTGTTTCAGGGTGATGTCTTTTATTGAAAAAAGTGTGGCTAGACTGGAGCACCTGGACAGACTGGAGGCTCTGGCTCTGGAGCTGGGAAAAAGCCATTATCATTACAACGCCCCGCCTAAGTACTACAGCGTAAGGCCCCGATGATCCCAACAGCTTTGAGCTGCTGTCTGTTTGTGTGGTGCTGCTGTGTTTAGAGAGGTGTGCATATAATTTTTTTTTTAATTTCGGCTGATGGTGTAGCTCTTTATTAGCCATTATATAACGAGACCCCTAAAGTCACAGCAGCCGAATGACCTGACGCACATCCCGAACCGCCAAAATGCTTTACGCACCTGCTCCTGCAAATAATCACATAACAATCCACGAGCGCATTAGCATCTCACATTATTATTTTCCAGTATGTTGGAGCAGAATTCATCTGTGCTGTGCAGCCCATCCTGAAAGAGAGGTGGACCGCTGAGCTGGAGGAGGCGTGGAAGGTAAGGAAGGTCATTCAGTCCACTCAGTGTGACCTGTGAGTCCCCAAACTTTTTTCGCCTCCAGTTCTGGTTAAATAACCTTGAAGGGTGCGACCATCGCAGCAGCAAAGCTGGTTTGTGTTTGGCTCACTTCAGTCGTGCGCAACTCTTTAATGCTCCACGTAACATGTCAACATGGAGACTAACGCAGCACAAGTTTGACTGATGGTAAAATTTACATCTCACTGAACCATGCACGGGGGTACAGAGGAAGCGGATGATGCTTCTGTCACATCAAGTTATATCAGTCCAAGATCCCCATTTATATATATATATATATATATATAGGACACACTTTCTTTTTGCAATTAAGAGCTTGTAAACAAAATATCCACACACGTTTGTTCCACCCCCTAATTTTTGGCCACTCCTGCTCTCTAGTGGCTAAAGCTGGTTTGCTGCACATCAACAAAGTTTAATGTCCTTGCGGTAATACATTTACAAAAACTATTTTTTAAACTGAATTACAATAGCGTGTAAAAGTCTTTACCCACCCCTTATTTCTTTATATTTTGCTGTCAAGCAAACAGTCTTTCTAGGAATTTTTTAAGTGATCTTGGGTAATAGTTCTCCAGACTTTCTGAAGGTCTTTTCTTTGGACACTGGCTATTTTTTAAACTCCATTTTCAATCCAGTCCTTGTACCTGATCATTTTCAAAGGAATCTTTTTTTTTAATAAAAGCCACTTAATACTGACCTATGATGGATGGACCACTAGCAGTCATGGATCAGCCTCCCCAGAGCCTGGACCCTCAACATTATTGAAGCAGTGAGGGATCATCGTGACAGAGAACAGAACAAAATGCAGCTTTGAATGTCCTTCAAGAAGCCTGGAGAACTCTTCCAGAAGACTACTTAAAGAAATGACAAGAAAACTGCCTGAGAGAGTTCAGACTGTGTTGAAGAACAAAGGCGGTCATACCAAGAATTGCCTTTCATGCTCATTAGAATGGCACAAACTGTTTTTGCCTTACATACTGCATTTCCATTTTTATTTTGCACATCTCAATAAATCACTGCACTTATTTCCCAGCACAATATAAAGAAATGAGGGGTGGCTCAAGACTTTTCACAAACTTAGAATGCTACCAAATTACACACAGTAGACAACTGCTAAAACACTAAAAACATTCAACAAAAGATAATTTGTTATAAAGGGGACATATTGTGCTTTTCCTCCTGAGTGGGAAGCTCATATCACACATGACCAAAGCTTCACATTTTAAGTATGAGCACGTGTTTGTTTCTGCAGACCATGTTCCAGTATGTGACCAACCTCATGAACCAGGGATACCAGGAAGAGAGCGCCCGACAACGCCAGCTCGCACTCTCCCCAAAAGAAAGGCCGGACAAGAGAAACACCGCGCTATGAGACGACGCTTCTTTAAACCCCAACAGACTGTTATCATCAGTACAGCACAGAAATGTGTGTATGTAAATAGCCTATTACCTGTCTTTGTTTTCTATATTGCTCATGTTTGGTCATTGTTTAGAACATTAACAGACAAAAAACAAGCAGCGACTCTTTAGAAAGCACTTTATTTCTGAATTTAATTTCTGCTTGCCGTCCTCTGCTGTGAGAGCAGGACTCGGGTATCACAATAGGACAAACACAAATGGGTAGAAAAAAATATTCTGGCTGCAGTCAAAGCTGCTTTGTAATAGTGATTAAAAAAAAAATATACTGGCATCTGAATTACAGCCAATACCCCTCTCTGTATTCATAACTAAAACATGCAATTCAATAAATCTGCAGCTTTTTTTTTTGCACTACTAAACTAAATCATGACATCACTGAGAATATTAACTGATGCTGTAAAGTACATATTGGTGTTTAAATATTTAAGACAGCCAGTTTAACAGGGGTATGTAAAAACAAGAGGCTTACTATATTAATTATGCCTGTAAAGACATAATAAAAAAAAATTAAATACAGTACAGTGAAATTTGCCCCCCCTCCAAAAAAAAAAAAAAAAATTAGTTCTGTGTGAACTCAGACTGAAATTTAATGAAAAAAGAAAAATGCAACATGCTTCTAAAGACAGTGGAATTAGAATGTGCCAACACAACTCTGATTTTTAGCTGGTAACATAAATAAACTAACAATTAAATAGAGTGAAGGGCTGTTAATCACTGGGCTCCATGGATTAGGCTCCAGAGGCAGCGTAGCTGTTGAGATCCTGGTCCCGAAGCAGAAAAGCTGGCTTGCTTTATACTGAATGAGAAATCCTCAGCTTTCTGTTCCAAATGGCACTGAACAGTCAGGGATGAGACGTTACCATGCAAACATTGGCAAAATATCAAAGCAGTCACCGGGTGGGCTCTTGAGGCCTCAAATAAATGGGAAGAAATCAGACTGGGGCTGCAGATCACATGGAGCCCTCTCCCATTCCCCTCAGATAATACAAGCCAGTTTAGGTACCCAAGGTGGTCTTAAAGAGTCTCTTGCTCATTGGGTGGCTTTGGTTTTCTTGCTTTTGCTTTTCTTGTCTTTCTTCTTAAGTCCATCCATATGAGCTCTGAGCAGGTTAGAGTACGCCTGAAAAGGACAGAGGTACAAATGGTGGATTTATAAAAGAGGCAAAGATTAAGTAAAATATGACAGTTTTCATGAATATCAAAAAGAATTGATCAAGAGAAACTTCACATTAAGAGCTCACTATATAAAAACTAGCTCAACCTACCATCTGAAACTTGATTACTTCTTTGGTGCTGACCTGAAATTATAAATGAAAAATTATAATTTACAGCCCACAAGGGGTGGGGACAAGATTTAAATCTTAAAGCCAAGCCAGCATACCACTGTGCTAATTTTCTTCTTGCCATCAGATGCTCTGAGGAGACATTTGTTGTCTGCGGGTTCAAAAGACTCCGTGTGGCCCTTTCTGGGCACCGGTTTGGTTCTACCATCATCTGGAAGCATGAAAGACTTCATTAAAACTGCTTAAATATAAATAAATATATATATGAAAAAGTAAATCCAGCTCTCGTGTCACTTAAGAGAAACCTACTTACACTTCTTTAGTGTGATGACAACACTGCCTGATGTTCTGCACTTCTGAAAGAGCCGTGTGAGCTCCGTGAGAAACTGGACAACAGGAGGCAAAAATCAGTGAGTGCAGTCAGACAGACAGCTGGTCAGCTGTGTATAATATTGCTCTCCTGATAGATTTCTGAATAAGCTGTAACATATTTAACAGCCTTTCCCATAACCCTCTGAATGCAGTCTCAAATGAGCAATGAAACTAAGATTATGTAAAAACTACACAACGTAATTTCTTTACACTTGGTGAAACGGTGAAGCGTGGGTGGAGGAAGAACCGGTTTAAATTAGGTGAATTGGCCTTGGCGGGAGATGAGATCCCTGGCTGCCTTTCTGGTAATATTAATCAAACGTTTCGGTTTTAATTATGCCAGAAAGCACAGCAACTTTAAAGTCTAAACCAGCCTTAGCTTCAAAGCTAGATGCTAATCTCAATCTGCCTGCTAGCGTCTCTAAGGCTGAGGCTATTAGCAAGCTAGCTTAGCCGACAGCTAAAGAATGCAATGTCTGCTTTTAGTTTATAATAACCCTCAACAACAGACCAAGTTATTAACCATGTATTTTTGTTCTTACCGAATCATTTTCAAGCAGCACCATGATACTGACTCCAGTTGTAGTAGTCGCTCACTAACCCCAAGCTAAACTGCAGTGAAGCACACGTAGCCTACTGCATAAGGCGAAGCCCCTCCTTGCGCCCTCCTCACCTCTGTGCTTGACGCCACACTGCCACCCCCTGTTCGGGAGGGGAATAGCAGGAACTCAAACACCCCTTGGTAAGAACAGAAATTTTTAAAGAAAACATTTGTACGCTAATCTCTATTACTTCATTCGACATTCGACATAAAGCACTGCACTCTCCAACTGGAGGCTTATTTATGTTTCCATAGAGTTTCCAAAAGTTGAATGGGAGGCAGAGCCTTCAGCTGTCAGGGTCCTCTCCTGTGGAACCAGCTCCCAGCTTGGATTCAGAAGACAGGTACGGTCTCTAAGATTAGGCTCAATACTTTAATTTTGAAATTTATGAAAAAGTAGAGTTGGATCAGGTGACCCGGAACCCTCCCTTAATTTGCCTCAGCCTGCTGGGGACCTCTCCAAGATGCACTCAGACATATATGCCACTATTAACTTTTGTCCTTCCCCTCACTCCCTAACCAGTTGCAGCAGATGACTGTCCCTCCCTGAATCTGGTTCTGACAGAGGTCGCTTCCTGCTGAAAGGTAGTTCATCCTCACCACTGTCACCAAGTGCTGTTCAAGGGCGATTGTCTGATTGTTGGGATGTTCTTCCAAATATTGTGTTATTGCTAATGTTATATGCTGATATTGTGTCCTTACCTTACAATAGAGGATAAAGTGTCTTGAAGCAACTGTTGTGACTATATAAATAGAATAAAATACAAGGGAGATGAATTATGCCTCTTAGATACTGTCCACAACTTACTGGAAAAGCCTCGGAAAACTTCCTTTAACAACTGTTCCAGCTCAGCTGCTACAAGAAAGGATAGGAAATCCATCAGAATACCTAAACTTGTTTAAGATTTTCATTTATGAAGTGCCTTCATTTTTTTCTCTTTGACTGTGCTCCTTTCTTATGTGAATTTTACCTCACTGAGCAACTTTGTCTTTTCATATTGCATTTTATTTTACTGAAATACGGAATTCTACTTGCTTTAAGCTATTTAGAAGGTGCTATAAACACAGGAATCCATGAATTTTGGAAGAAATAAGGTAGATCGTGTCTTCTATTAGCAAAATAATGCTGTGCAAGTCTGCATCAGTGTAAGTTATGTAGTTGAACAATGACTGCAGCAGTTTTTTTTGTTTTTTCTGATGTTTCAATTTAAGGGAAGTCATGATTCCCAAAAAGCAAGATTGCTAGTATGATTCTTTTTTTTTTTCCTCCCACAATATCTTTATTAGACTTTTCTTTATGCAAACAACTGCCTCACAGCACTCCAAGCAGTACCCCAGGGGAAGTTATCCTACAGTTCAAGATCTCTTCCCCATAAAGGAAGGCTTCACAGTTTTGCACCCCACATCTACCAGCACATGTAACACGTGGGGTGCAAACATATACAGTGCAAACTAATTCAAAAATCAACCAACAAACTGAACAATTCCAGACACAAGCACACAGGGGGGGATCATCCATGTAACACATCAGAAACAAAGATGAGATTCTTACTGCACGGCTGCAGTTTTCACTGGCTTTGTCTGTGACTCCGGGGTTGTGTAAGCATGTTAAACCAATATTACTATGTTGGCAAAAGTCAGCGGATTTCTCAGCCACTTTGATGACTTGCCCTACCTGATCGGACCACCAGGTGTACATACGGTTTTGCAGAGCTGTTTTGATCAATGTTACTGTTAAAGTCAGTATTACAGCGGGCTGTGGCAAAGGCCACCCCCATTCAATCAGCGAGAGAGTGAATAAAAAAATCTCATGGATGTTCACGTATTAAGCAAAACATTAAAATGTACTTAATTACTGTGCGGTAACAGCCAGCTCAACACTGGATGATCACTTGTGCACATGACACATTTGGTATGTTAGTCAACACATGTGACGGATTCATTTAAAAATATCCTTCTTCGCAACTACCTCATCAAAAAAAGGTCACATAAAAACAGGAAATGACAGCGTGTCCCAACAGGGGTTTGAATGTCATGAAATGCACTTAAGAGTCATAACAGAGCTTCAGTCATCTTGATAGTGAACAGTCTGGGTGGTGCCCCAGGTCATCCAGGAGCACAGCGAACTCTGAATGCCAATCTCTGTCAAATACTGCCTTCAGCTGGCTGTGCAGGGTCTCGTTCTTCAATTCAGGTTGAAATGCATGCTGGTAAACCACCAGGCCCACTCCAGCTGTGGTGAGAAAGTAGTCTCCTGACCAGTTAGAGGTACCTAGGTAGCAGTAGAGCGTTATTAGGTCAATAATCTCATCATCTGACTTAGAGCAACAAAAAATTTATGGAATAACCGTGTTTCTCACCAATATAGGCTACTTTATCAGTCACCATGTATTTATTGTGGTTGACTCTGGAAAATGGGATATCGGACTGGTTTGCAACAGGCACGATGTACAGTTTCTGAAAAAGGACGTGGACAAATTTTAAGAAAAAACAGCCATAACGACCTTGAAGGAGATTCATGTATTCCACGTGGTGTCTTACTATCTGGATGCTGATATGCTGCTGAGAAGAGTCGAGTGAGGCTAGAGACTGAAGAAACGGCAGCATGTCTGGATCAGAATCCCGCCCACAGCTGATCAGCATCCTGATATTTACTCTCCTCTCGAATGCGGCCGTCTTAATGGCATCCTCAATGACCGGCCAGTATCTGTTAAACGAAAGCAGAGATATCAGCGTGAGGAAAACAGAAAAACCATATGCATTATGAATGTGGAGTATTTTCTGTGGAGCGTTAGGTTAACCTCTGAGGCTTGTCAAAGCGCGTGGTGGGGAAGTACTCCATGACAGCTACATCAATATATTGTTGAGCCTCATAGATGATGGAGAGAATAGCATCCAGGTCTTGAGTCCTCGATGGAGGACAGAAAGGTGGTGGAGAAGCCTGGGGTGAAACAGAAGAAATCAAGAAGAGAATTTGATTCATAAGTCTGGGCCTTTATGATTTTTTGATAGCTGTTCTGGCTGAAAATGTGATTGTAATTGGAGACTACAGCCCCTTCTCCATCAATAAAACAAACTGTATCCTGTAAAAAGGAACTGAAACTTAAGGAACTTACTGCCACATACAGCCTGCTGGTGACATTATCCTCTTTCACCAGCAGGGGGTGGTGTTTGTTGATGTTTGTGTCATACTTTGCAGGCCATGGCTGTGGCAAGGAGCTGTTGGATTGTCCCATCACCCAGTAGGACTGGAAGATCTTATGGAGGTCCTTCGCAAGAGTGGAACAGTTGTAGATCACCACGCCTAGTTCCTTCACCTACAGTTAAAAGTAAATTATTAAATTTAACAGAGTTTTAACATTTCAAAATAATGGACATTTAATTGCATAATTTAAGCTTTCACCTGTGTTAGAGCCCTCCAGTCCATGTTGGCACTTCCAATAAACACGTGTCTCCTATCAACGATCCAGAACTTGCTGTGGAGGACGCCGCTTGTAAGGCGGCCAAAGTTCACCTTCCTCACATGAACTCCTACAGGTAGACAGAGGAGATGAGAGTTGAGGGAAAGGTGGCGTGATTCAGTCAGCGACTTGGGGGAATGTTCCGTGTCAGCGGGAGAAAGCAGACCTTTTTGTTTTAAGATCTCTAAATCTGTGGAGTTTGTTTTGACACTGGGAACGCTGGTCACCACTCGGACTGTCACATTCCTGGAGGGCAACTCTTGAAGTTCTTTCAGGATGTTCCTTCCCTGCCAAGGACACAATGACAGCAGTAGAACGTGTGCAACAAAGATTTGGAGGAATGTTTTAATGAGTGTGAGCAGCATTACTACCCACTGCAGTTGATAACTCACAGGCACATCCGAGGAAGAGTTGACATTGATGTCTTCCCCAGTTAACGTCCAGTAGAAAGACACCACATCCACTTGGTTTGTTGCCACCGAGATAAGATCGTTCCAGACCCGTTCCAGAGGGATCCCGAATGTTACGTTGTCTTTGTATTTCATTTGTTCGGGAATGCTCTCCACAAGGGCCATGCTGAGGGATAAAACAAAGACATCCGCTGAGGGAATTCTCTGGAAGCTGAACTGGAAATATTTGGGAGGAACTCATTTTTAATCTTTCCGCTTACAGATGTGTCTTTGGATGAGCTGATTTAGTGACCTCACCGGTAATTTCTTTGCTATACAATTTACAGCCTAAAATGAGGACATCACAAAAGCAGCCTTCTTTTCTTCAAGAGGATGTAATTGCACATCACACACACTGATATATCCGACTATTTGAAGAAGATCTGGGGCTGGATGTCAAATTGACTAGCACAAAACATATTTACAAAGTATCAATTTTCATCATTGGCCTCACTTTGATACAGAAAAAAAAAAATCTTAACAGCTGAAGAATTTTGAGTCACATTTTGAAGCACTCATCCAGTCATGGTATGTTTAGTTACTGAGTCAACAATAAACTCTGACAGCTAAAGCTTGGCTGAGTCCAGACTGAAAAGCTGTAGTGGGACTTTAACAGCTGTGTATAAACAAATACCCACAAACCTCACTGAACTGAAGTAACGCCATAAAGAAGAGTGTGCCAAAATTCCTGCACAACAATGTGAGTCATACAGAAAATGATTACTTCAAGTATTTCTACTGCATTTTATTTGAATGCCATTTTTCCAACTTTCTCCAACTCAAAAGAAAGCTGATGTTTGAAGCTAATGTTCCATCACAGCAACTGTCAGAACTGTTCATTGTTTCATCTGATGATGTATCTGCTAATTATCTCTCAGGATGCATCCATAGGCTGGCTCTTCTCATTTGGAGCCCCATGTTTTCTCTTTAGTCCCACAGACACTGGTTCATTTCCATCTATTCTCACCCATGAAAAAAATTGAAAAATAATAACAGAGGCAAAAATGAATACTAGTAAAAAAACAGAAAAAAACAAAAAACAGAACCGCCTTCCACCGACTTCACCTAGTTAAATAGTTTCACGGCCTTTATTGTTGCCGTGCTTCCTTTTCTTTGTGGTAGTTTCTATTATATTGCAGTGAAGCAGCTTTTGACTTTGAGGGGAGCTGAAAATTTCCCTGTTACAGGTGACACGTGATCACAGTCTTCCCCATTAATTTTTTTCACAGCCAAAGCTCTGAAGTGTCTGTCCTGCAGTGTTGACCTTTGAAAGCTAGAGCCAATCAAAATGTGGGGGAGAATGACGAGGGATCCCCCATAAAGAGACCACCCGACCTCTTAAATCTCTTCACGCAACGAGGAAAACTGACCGTGGTGATTTTTTCCGCAAGCACTTGCGTTGTGCGTAAAAACGTTTTTGCGCACCTACCCGCGACCACATGAGGTTTACAGCGCGCAGCTTTACAAATATGGCCACAATAAAGACTTGCGTGCCTTCTTCATAGCCCACACACAGTTTAAGTCGTTCATTTTCACATTTTAAGCAAATAGCGGGACCGGGTGATCAGATATTCAATAAGAACAGAAACAGACATTTTCTGATACTTATGTAATTACTGGATTATTACCTGCACTGATCGATAGAGAAATTACCCCAATCAGCGTCCTCTGGTAACGTGTCATGATCTTTGGGGGGCGGTGGTCTCTCCAGCACAGCGATGGCGAGCAAAATCCCCACGACCGTCAGGCAGGCCAAAATCACAACTAGTGTTACGCAGGTGGTCTGACAACGTGAAGTTTGAGAGGATGAGAGTTTGAAACAAACAAACAAAACAGAGCAAACAGTCTGCTTAATGTTTGATGCTTCCTACCCTTTTGTTTGAGCCATTACTGTCAGTAAGGCTGCTGTACGAGGAGCTCATTTCCCCCTTTCAGCTGCTCGCCTGTTGAAGATCAAAAGCATGCAGTTATTGTCTCGGGCACAAGAAAAACAACCCTTTGAGGTCTGAGCAGCTCTAACCAGAGCATCATTATTTCAGCTGAAATGGTTTCAGTGCCAGAATATGACCAATGAAAAGAAACTTACAGAAAACAGACGCAGCCGCTTTTGCTCCAGTTAAAGAGTTCAAAGTCAACTTGATTCTTTTCTTCCCCGAAAATGAGCTGAAGTGACATCTGATGCAGAATATAATCACAGCGCAGTTCCCATTTTCACTTTCATTTCAGGTTTTCAGGCCAGTTATTTACCAGGGTTGGGGTGTGTTGGTGGGGGTAAGTGTAGTAAGCGAATACAACAGAGGACAAAAAAAAAAAAAAAAAAAAAGCAAGACAGGTTCACTGATCACATTTATTTGAAGAAAAATTATCATCTGACACCTTAAACAAAATAAACATAAATAACAGCTATCAAATTACAGCCAAATCATTCGGGCTCAGAAGGAAACAGAAACTGAAGATCCAAAAACTGGGGATGCAAATTTGACACATTTTAAACTTCAGCTCTCGGACTGTGTGGGACTAAAGTGAAGTAGAAATACTATCTCACAGAAGATGAATAGCAGCAGCAGGTTGAGAATTGGGGCAAAAAAAAAAAAAAAAAAAAAAAAATCAAATTTTACTGGAGTTTGTAAACAACCACTGTACTCGGCTGCATGAAACTTTATCCCAGCAGCATTTTTAGGTACTTCCCAGTTACCATCATGTGTCCGGTCCAGGCTGGGAAGAGGAAAAGAAAAACTTGCTGGAGTTCCCTGCTTCAGCCTCCTGTGTCAGCATCAGATTCTTACATTCTTTCACGGGACAGTCAAAGCTTTCAGTTTGCAGCATTTCAGCTTGAAAGGTATAAGGCTGTACTACCTTAGTGCAAAAGACAAGACTGAGAGGTAATCGGTAGGCTGCACAGACATCTTTAGACATTTACATACACATAACAGGAAGTTGGGCTGCTAATAATAAAGATTTTACAGTTTCATAAATAATATCACTTTTCATGTGATTTAAGAACAATCACGTGTTGTGCAGAAACACAGATAAAGACACATTCCTCATCCTCATTTGATGATTGTCTCTGACCAAACCTTGGAGTCGAATTTGCTCCCAAATGTGTTTGACACAAAAATGAAAAACAAGGAATGCTTGAAAGCTGCGGCCATTTGAGTTTGTGATAACTTGGTGACTAACCATTTAGATTGCACATTCCTGAAGGGATTTTTCCACCCTTTGTTGAACAAAAATGTATCTGCTAAGGGGGGGGGGGGGGGGGGGGGGGGGGGGGGGGGGGGGTAAATGGTACCAGAATGCACATAAAATTGGCTTGTAGCAACTGTGTATTACTAAGAAACTTGTCTGGCACATGATGCAACTAACCCACTCCAACAGTCATGCTGTGTCAGTTACAAAATACCAGTGTCTCACAAAAAAATCCCCTAAAAAATACATTTTCCTTTCTATTCCACAAAGAGGAAGGAGGCAAACAAAAGACAAAAACATGGGGGACAAAGGTTTAAAGAAATGCAGTATACAAACACATGCAAGTCATAAGCTCAGTTGGAAAAAAACATTTCCTCAATAATGCTGATTTGTCACTAAACGCACATATTTGATGTATTCAAAGACTTCCCTGAGATGATTATGCTCAGGATGGTTTTCACTGGGCACCTAATTATGATGATCTTTTAAAAAAAAAAAACAAATCCACCTGTGCTGGTCACAACACTGAGGACAATCTGTAACATACAGAATCAAGTACAGCATTGTGGCCTTATGAGCACTTCTTTCAATCGCCAGCTCATGTACAGGCCTCCCCTCCTCAGTGTGCTACATCACACAGGGGTGTGTCTGTGTTGCTCATAGTGCAGTAGTGTGTAGGTTTGCATGTGCAGGAGGACAGACTTCAGTGAATAAAGTCTCACTTCCCTCCTCTTTGTTTCCTTTTGTGCACAATGGTCTGGCACCTGGGTGTTTGCAGCTTACAGCAGAAGTTCAGCACCAGTGGAAACTGCATTTGTGCCAGATCTCAGACCAAATACCCCTCTCTGACATCGTCCGGGGTCACAGCTGCTCTCCTGATGCTCTCGCTGGGCCGCGGGCCACCGCCGCGTTTGAAAACAGAGTGCACCGTTCTCCAATCTCGTGAGGAAGAAGGTCTAGTAGACCGGACTCCAGATGAGGAAGAAACTGCAGTGGCTGAGGTCTTGGTAGCTCCAGGCTGCCAGCTGGGTTCCATGACTGTGTTAATGACTGAATTAGGGGAGGAAAAAAAAAATAGATAAATGAGTTATTAGCTACAATAAATGCTATAAAAATATTTAAATAGTTTCTAAAGTGTCAGAATGACTCACCCTCAAGTTGTCTCTGAACTCTCCTGAGTTCTTTCAAGATAGATGTGATTTCCTGAAATACAGACATCTACCTTAGCTCAAACATGCATTATTTACTAGCATACATTTAGACTGATTTATTAAAAAAAAAAATATATATATAGGCACTAACCTTGTTGGAAGTTTTTACAACAGGGACGTTGTTCTCAGAATTAACTTTTGCCTCAATTTCCTCCCAGATATCCATTCTGTCCTGGAACAGTACCCTGTGAGCAGAGACGTCTCTCAGTCAACATTTCTGCGTCTGAAACTCCTGATGTACTCTGGGTCCTCTTACAGAACCTCGAAACCAATCATTTTGCAAAATTGATCAAATCAAAGTATGCCATAACTTGTGTTTAATGTCCTACACATTACCAAATAAAGACCAGGAAAAGAGAACCTGTGGCTACATGTGACAGTGGAAACTATTTTTTCATCTGTCTGATTTACATAGATTAGATCTCTGCTCCCGGTCGCACACTGTCAGACAATCTGTCTGTGAGCTGACTCACTAAGTTACGGTAATTAAATCAGAGTAGACGCTCACTGCAGTCTGGCTGTCAGACACGATCAATAAAGTTCCTCCATCAAAGCCAGATCAGTTTATTTAACTGTTCATGATGTCTGCTCTTTTTATAATCTTACTTCATTTTGTCGGCAAGTTGCTCCGTGTTTTCTCTGATAGCCACTATGACTTGAGACACTGGATTCAGCATCGAGGTATCCACAACACCCTGCGGGGGGCGGGGGGATAAAACACTTTATAACGATCTCATATTACAGCAGGAGAGATAAAAGAGAAGTGAAGCAGCAGCACATGTTCTCTGTAATTATTGCAGGGTCTTTACCTTACAATATAAAGCACCTTGAGGCGACTGTTGTGATTTGCTGCTATATAAATTAACCTGAAATGAA
This sequence comes from Archocentrus centrarchus, assembly GCF_007364275.1. Lineage (NCBI taxonomy): Eukaryota > Metazoa > Chordata > Actinopteri > Cichliformes > Cichlidae > Archocentrus > Archocentrus centrarchus. Next base: position 9,177,036 of record NC_044367.1, read on the forward strand.
TTGTGTCTGACCTCCTCTCTGCACCTGGAGTTCTCTTCACGGTCACTCCGGCTCTGCTCAGGTTCCCTGGATGCTTTCCGGTAGTTGTTAGCCTCTGGAATACGCTGATTAAGATCCTTTTTTAAATAAAAATAGAAACATAATTCTCTTTCAATAAAATTACATTGTCTATGTCTTCAACTTGAGTCAAATTGTTCACACTGAGATTTGCGTTTAGCAGCTAAAAAAAAAAAAACCACAAAGTGGCTCATTTATGACTTCATTATATTTTATACAGGAATATATATTTTTTAAATGGCTCCATTTGTGTTTTCCTGCATCCATAACAGATAAACACATCAGAAATTTTTACTGTAACTATGCAAAAAGGAGATAACGAGAACCATCTCCATCGAGTGAGCTGTTTTCACCATCAGTTTGGGACTAATATAAATAGCCTCATAACTTTAATTTTTGGCCACTTCCTTGTAGAAGTAGACAAATCCACAGGAGGAAACAGTTTTATTAAATTAAAAATATAACAGTACATATTTACACATAGCTGCAGTCAAGAATGACCCCACTCTGTCCCTTTAAGATTAAGGTAATAATGGTACCTGTTCGTAAGAAGTTGCTGTGGAGTCTGGTGCACTGCACTCCACTTCAGGATCTCCATCACCTGCTACATCATGGATCTCTCTGGCTAAGATGGCCAAGTCTTTGGCCAGATCTTGACTCAAGCTTTACACAAAAAACAATAAATAAATATATATATACACTTGTACTGAATTGAAGAATTCCTGCTTTTAAACCAATTCTCTGCAACAAAGTCAATACAGATATTTTTGCAGGAAATTAGAAGCAACGTACAACAAAATATACTCAAGTTTCGTTTTCCAATGCAGTAAATGAACCATTTGAGCAGACAAAATTATCATCTTATCTACTGTGGTTTTGGATACCTTATCTGAAAAAAGCATGCTGCTAACAAATGCTTAAAACTGGATGCCTTTGTTAATAAGGCTATACATTAAACATAAGTATCAACACCAGAAAACCCCAGTGTGATATTTATTACCGTGCAATCTCAGCACTGTGGCTGGACCAGTTGTGGAAGGCGTCTCCCTCGTGGGTCTCCTCTTCAGAATCTCTGCTGCAGTGTTTCGGACGCAGGGCAACGATCGGCTGCGGCCGAACCGGATTGCGTGGGCTATTAGAGGCTAGGAAAGGTTGGGAGCGTTTGTGTTTAGGAGTGCTCTGGTTTGAGTCGTACTCCTCATCTGAGGTAGAGGTATAGTCAGAGCCTTTCTGTCGTCTCCTAGAGCCTTGGTTTTGTGAATTGGTTTGAGTTTTGGAAAATGAGAGTGGATAAGATAAAAAGGGGAGAGAAAGAAAGATGCCATGAAAGAATACCACCAAGAAATAAAAACACCAAAAAACACCACCAGTGAGTATTTTTAAATGGAAACCCCAAAACATTTCCCAGAACAAGAGACAGACATGATGCTGTGGAAATCTTCATGGCTGCATTTCTAACTTATTTACTGTTTTTTTTTATTTTTAGGACAAGAACCAAACTAAAAAAAAAAAAGAGCACTAGACTTCCACAGTACAGCAGCTGAGCACAGAGAAGAACAAATTAGTAAAAAAAACAACAAAAAAACCCCAAAATAATAATCTGATGTGTAATGTGATACATATTTTGTTAAGTACAGGACCAGTAATCCTCATTATGGCCACAATACACTCTCAAAGCACAACTGCATATAAAAGCAGTATTATAATCTTCAATGAGTGTACACTGTGCAGAAGGAGGATATTGAACACTGCAGTATTATTAGTGTTAGTTTCCTTCCCACACAGCTTTGGGTTGATGGGGGAAAAAAAGTGCACAAACTGAGACATCAATTATATGACCCGAGGCCTATAAAGGCTTCAAACCAATTCACTGACATGACTGGCACACTTTATCCTTCCAATTCAGATGCAAAAGGCATTTCATTTCCACAGTGCTGGTTTGACTAAACCTGAGTTCATTTTTATGACAGATGATGTTTTACACTTGAAACAGAAGAAACTGTGTGTGTGTGTGTGTGTGTGCCGGTACTATACTCACTCGCTGTGCTGCTGGCATATTTGGCACTGCTAGAGCGTACACGGGTGATTGGAGTTCTGTTGAGTGCTGCCTTCTGTGGCCTTTCTACAGGCTTTGGCCCTGGACCAGAGGCCCTTCGGGTGGAGCTGCCACCCAGCTCTGCGCTGCGGTTGGAAAATCCTGTGCTTCTGCCTGTCCACTGTGGGGTGGAGGAAGCCTCATTGTCACTGGTCGTGTTGAACGAGTTTGTCCGTTTACGAGGCATGGCCAGCATATCCAGCCTGGAGAGTTTCTTGGCTTCCTGGGGCTGCTTAGCTGGGGCGTTGCTGGCCTCCTGGTACAACTTATCCGTCTCTGTGCCCTCGTTGTCAGAGGCCTCTCCAAGGCGAGCCCGGCGCAGCATGGACGTCCTGGTGGGTCTTGGGGCTGACAAGCTGTTGGCACGACTCAACGCCTGGGACACTTTAGAGCTCTTGGCGTCTTCCTTCTGAAGGGGAATGGTGTATTTGCGTGTGTGTTTGTTGTTTGACTCCTGATCAGAGTAAGGTAAGCTCTGATGGTCATCACTTAGGTCTGTGGAGCCACGTTTTCCCACACTACGCCTTAATCCAACTGGCCTCCTCAAAGGCTCAGCCTTGTTGCTCCTTTCTGCTTCCTGAGAACGGTGCTTTTCTGATGACTGGTGATTTGAGTCCTGACTCGTGAGGCTAGCTGAAGACCTCTCTCTCTGGAGGCCACTGACACTGACTTTTGTTGCCAGTGTGCTTGGCTTTGTCTTACTGCTGTGTTGGCTGACTGTGCTGGATGTATCCACATCAGACTCCCCAGAAAGAGAGTCCATAATGGGAGATGGAGTACTGGTTTGTCCTGATTGGAGTTTGGCCTCCAGTACAGCCAGAACATCTTCAGTCTCTTTAAGAAAAGAATGAGTGTCCTGGGTATTGGCTCTCTGTAATAATTCAGGGTTTAAATCTCTCTGAGCAGGCTGGCTAGAGATGTTAGGCAGTCTGGCGCTGCTAGGCCGCTCTTTGGTGAAACTCTCCTGTCTGATTAATGAAGATGCTTCTTTACCCTGTGACCTCTGTGTCCCCTGGCCCAGTACAGGAGCTGATACAATGGGTTTGAGTCTTTCAGAGTCCTCACTGCCTCTCTGTTTGGTCAGAGTGGCTGTTGAGAAAGTTTTGGTTACCTGTTTCCTCTCAACCTTAGGAGTGCCAGCCTTGGGCGCTGCCTCCTCCTCTGACCCAATGTAAAAAGATGTAGACTTGGCTGGAAGTTTGCGCTTGTCCTCATTTTGCTTTACCTCTTGGTCTGACAGCGGCTTCCTCTTCTGCTCTACAATGGACCCATCATCTGATTTGCTGGCATCACTCAGGCTGTCAGGCTCTACGTCATCCTGCACAGTTAGCCTGTGAATGCCATCTTGAGAACCAGGGGTCACCAAGCTATTATCTCCTACATCAAATGTTGAATTTGGGTCATAATGAACATGAATGCTGGGAGCTGGAATGTCACTCTTCTCCCCTGGAGACGTCAGCGGCAGGCCGCGCTGAACTCTTGAAACATCCGAGGCTGTGCTGTCATGGCTTTGGTTGAGCGTAGCCTTGTGGATGATCGTGCCTTGTGCTGAAGTAGAACAGTTTTAATGCATATTAACCACAGAAGCTGAATATCATTCATATTCATCAGGGCGTCTCATTATCATTTCAAATAGAGCAATGTCTCGTTAGGTGGCTTACCCCCTTCTGACAGTCCCATCTGGGAACGGATGTCAAAGAGTCCAGCCGAGGGGCCCGATTCTGCGTAGCTGTCTGCCAAGCTGGCCCAGCAAGACATCCACTTAGGAGCCCCCTGTAAGACTGCACCTGCTGACTGAACCTGTAAAAGATAACATACAACTTATTCATCGTTGTTAAAAATGATAACAAAAACAGTTACAAATATGATTCTCTTAGATCAAGTTATTATAACTTCCAAAAGAGCAATCTGTTTCAAGAATGAGTGCGCACTATAACAGTTATTTCAAAACCTGTTTTGTTTTTCTTTAATTTGGTTAGGAAGAAAAAAACCCAAACAATGAAGAACCCAGAGCCTGTGAGGAAAGAAAAGGCAACTGCCCAAATCAAAGTAGACACACCACAAACAGAGAGGAAATACCAAGGCGGCAAATCAAGGTACCATTACATCCCAATTTGTGCAATCAGACACTTAAGGCTTACTGACTACAAATAATCATTATGGCATTAAAATGATCAGTTATCTAATCATTCATCACTCCACCCTGAGCAGGAAGGTTTACCTTTACCAGACACTGTCCCTGCTCTGGAGCTGGCCTCACCTCCCCACAGCTACTCTGCCTATGCTGCTCCCTGCCCTGAACAATAACGGGCCTAAATGCTGATGAGGTTTCTGCTTCACTCAGGTTCGTTCGCTCTGGGCTCTCAACAACACCAAACACCTGTCAGGAACAAAGCATTGCAAGTGGATAAGTGCACGACTGGAGAAAGTGGGACTGCTAATGTTAATGGCGCACATTCTCACCAGGACTTTGCTCCGAGAAACAGAGGAGACTGGTGATTGGCGAAGCCATTTTATTTCCTTTAAGCAACTTTTCTTTCAAATGAACAGAAATCACATAGAACAACTTGCCTGGTCAATCTTGCTCCGTGCCTCTTCCAGCTCTTTATCGTGAACATCTGTTTCAATGGTGTAGGTTCCCGCGTCACTCAGACTGTCGTCCTCTTCATTTCTGGGGCTTGTGGGGCTCCTAACTTCAACACTTTGAGATATTGAGGGCATAACAGGGGCCTTGAGGGGGACAGGCTTATGAATTGGTGAGGAAGTTTGAGGCTGGAAATGAGCATCAGATTGAGGAGGGCTGGCGGTTCTTTGGTCAGACTGTGACACCACCCCTGGCCCTGCTTTAGAAGCTGCAGTCTTTTTCTCCCAGGTGGCAGAAGAGATCTCCTTTGCTTGTTTCAGTAATTCAGCAGTAAACTCCTGGGCGAGCTTAGATTTGCGGCCCACGCTGCTAAAGGGTCTTACAGACACAGATGAGGATGAGCGGGACGAAAAGCTGGTGCTGATCCGGTCTTCAGTCTTTTCCCTTCGTAGAGAGCCAGCTCTCTGGGGGCCCGTGGAAGCAGGGTCCTTCAGAGGGATAGTGTACCGTTGGGTTGGGGGAGTAGTAGTGGAGGATGGAGCTGTGACTTGTCTCTCCCCAGTCGAACTTGAGCTCTTCTTTGCTTTCTCCAGCTGGGGCCTGAGGCCGGAGGGTTCTGGTGGGGCAGCATTATTGATGAAGGACTGGGAGCGCTTTTTTCTCTGGTTGTCAAAGAATTCTATAACAAAAGCTTGTTGAGGCTCAGCCTTACCAACACTAGAAAGGGACTGAGACTCTGGTGGAGAGCTGGACACCGTTTCCACAGAGTCAGGAGAGAGAAACCGTTGCGGTGGTGAAGCTCTTAAGGCTTGTGGAGAATCCTGAGGTTCTGAGTGGAGAAAGTCATTTCCATTGATTGCTGGGTGCCCTGAATCACTTTGACAGCCATCTTCAGGGTAGTTTGCTGATGATGGAAGGACAACAAGTTAACACAATATTCCATCAAAGCCAACGTAAACAGTGTATCAGGGACTCACCCTTTGTGGTCTTCAGAAGCGATGGGTCGCTATTTATGCTACACACGTCTTCATCTTGTGACCCTTTTCCCATCATGCTAGCGCTGCTTTGGACTAGCCAGTCAGCAACTTTACTCTCTGCTGACATCACTTCAGTAGGTGTGGTAACAACCTCTGTGGAAGGTTGCTTACGCTGGCGGAAAGAAAACTTGGTCACATGGTCCTTGATTTTCATTTTACCTGGCGTGCATTCGTCAAATTCGATGGTGAAGGACGCGTGGCTCTGAACCACAGGAGGTGTGGGTGTGGAGGGGATGCACTGAGTGGGATCTGAGGTGTCCTTTGTTGGAATCTCATGAACCTGTGACTCAGGTTTCTTGGTAGAACGCTGCTGGAACTCCTTCGTCGGGATCTCAAAGTAACTGGGCTCCCGGCGGTAGGAGAAGATGGTCTTAGACTGACTATCTGGCAGAGAACCGTTGAACTCATATCTGGAGTCATCTTTAGCAGGCTCTGTTGTCAATAAGGAGATGAGGACAATAAATACTCATATACAGTATGCAAAAAGCTTTAGTGGTGGTGCTATATAATACTCTCAGTCCACTAAATAATATTAGACATGTCACAATTATTGCCAAGTAACTCAAACTTAAAGGAACTAAAAATTAACGGAATCTGTTAAGCCATCACTGCCAAATAATTCCTGAAAATAAGAGCCATAAATAACATGAAGGTTCCAGACAGTAGGCTGAGAAAACATCATCTGGTTGGTCTTTGGATGCCAGCTGGGTGTGGCCAAATATCACTTTAAGAGTTCAGAGTCCAGTGGAGGGTAGCTGAGTGGGAATAATCGGTTTCAGTATGGGCAACGTGAGGAGAACAATCACCATCCCTCCCCCCCTTCATCAGCTTACATGGTCATAATCCATCATGAGGCAGACAGGCTCTGCCCACTGGCCTGGCATGGTTTGGCCTGGCTATCAGTGAACATCTGACAGCCAGGGACCTGCCTTGGGCTTAACACCATCTATCGCTCAGTGACCCACAAAGACCATCAGATAGCAGTGCCACAAAAAAACAAAAAAAAACATAGCCAATTTGAATCTAATTCACAAATATGGGACTATCCAATACATAACTCAGTAATATAAAATATATTTTTCTTTTAAAGGCAAACACTTCTGAAAGCACACACCAAATGAAACGAGTTGACAGTACATGCATATGGAAATATAAGATACATTCGCTGACCTGGACAGTCCTTCTCTGGCAATTTTCCACCTCTGTTCTGCTTTTTGTTGGCTGGGTCTTCATCCTCTCCCCACCAGGATGGCTGCCCATACAGAGGTGTGGGCTTGGATATCGGAGAATCTGTGGCAGCTAGCAGGCAAATGCCCACAAACAGACACAAAAACAGACCGACAAACACCATCAGGTACATATACTAAAAAAAGCAGGGGCAGGAATGGCAGGAACAAAGAAAGAGCCAAACAAAGATGTGAATTTAAACCACCTCTTAGTTTTATAATCCAATAAGTTGATTAGTCACATGACAAAACAGTATTGTGTTTGATGTTGCAACAATAAAATGTTACACAACACTGGAGCTCAGAGGGAAAGTCTTACACTGTGAGCAGCCTTTGGATGTTTCACAGCTCCCACACATTCCCATGACACAGAGAGAGTAGTGGGGGTCAAACTGTGATACCAGATGTATCTCACAAACCACCAAAACATTAATCCTCCTCGTGTGAGGACAACACACCTAATCCTAATCTTCAAAGAAAAAAAATAAATAAATAAATCAGTGCAGGATCAACGCTAACCAGAGCAACTAAAGGCTTTTTGTAGATTGTGGCACTCTGTTGACCTCTGTACGTACTCCCTTAAATTTGAGGCCAGTTAGGTTATGGCTAATTTTGCTGATGATGCATCTGAAATGGTCTTTAGTGAGACTTGCCGTATAACCTGGCATGCTAGTCCACACATGCCAGCCAGCCTATACTAATCAGATAATCTAGAAGCCGCTGTTTGGCCTGATAGATAGGATAAACAAGCTCTTTTGAGTTTCATGTGGCTACACAATCCCAAGCATCAGCAGCACTGTTGCCTTGGACACGCACAATAAGACATCAACACAGTGACCAAAGAGGCAGAGGGGCATGTTACCGATTCCTTTCCACTTAGTTAATCCTCCCCTTTTAGCTAAAGAAAACACGTGTGAGCATAACAGCTTCAGTACAGTGAGCAGTTATGCTAAATGTATTATTTGATCAAACAGCAAAGGCATCTGAAAGTGTGCACAGACAGGAAGGTAGAACGAGCATTTGGAGCTAGTTAAAAAGCTGCAAACTTTAAAAAAAAAAATAAGTGAATTTTTGTTTTAGTTATTCTTACAACTTATTAGATTAGTTGTGTGTGTAAACTTGAAAAAAGAAGTCACAATAAGAGCAATCTGTGGGAACACAGGACTGTTCATTTCTTGCCCTCTTTTTACTCAATATTAAACAGCCCTGAGTCCTGGCACAGTGATGTAGGCCTGACTGAGTCACACACTGTACAAGTGAAGTGTCCTGTGCTGCAGACAGCTGGAGGATCGGAGTCACTCCACATCCTGTACAGCTGCGGGGGAAAACGAGCACACAAAAAGATACAAACAGTTGTCTTTTTTTTTTCCTCCAAGGCATGTTGGACTTAAAAGGAAACGCACACAAAACAAACCTAATAAAAGACATCCCGTCCACAGTAGGCAAAATAATACATCAAGGCCTTAAACAAACAGCCAGAGAGAATGCATTTGCATGAATGAAGTCAGAGATATGCAAGCTCAGCCACACTGAGAGGAAAATACATTCCTACATCAAACAAACTGAAAATGAACAAAAAGTGGCGACTTTAACAAGTGTGTTACTTATCTGACTGTGGCTGTAGTTATGCATGACAGCCGAGGATAGTTTCATTATCTCACTGGCTCACACCAGCACAGGCTACTCTGAGTGCAGCCAGTAACTGCATAGCAACTAGTAAATATGGAGTTTGCACTGAAAGGTTTCTTGCAATAAAATAATGAACTCGTAGCTGCAGGCATCAGAATCACACGCCGCTCCAAAGTGAAACACAGAGCTACCAAAATGTTTCCCAAAGTCCTGTAGCTCACTCACACATTTATGGGGCACTCTGAGGAACACGAGGCATGTGCTGGAAAAGTGCTATTTTAGGCACCGGTTGTAGTTTTCCTTCTAAGCTCAAAGGGCTGATTATGGAGCAGAAAGCACAAGAATTGCTAGATTAACTGCAGCTGGAAAAACGTTTCATCACTGTGAATACGCTTCATTCATAAAATGCCTACCCTAACAGTGCCCTGAGTGTTCCACTGTTGCATATAGAGTAAAATAATTTACTAAGTGCATGTCAGAGCAAAGAGGATGCAAGCAGTAAGCAGTGACAGATCTGCCACGAGCTACATGCACAGAAGTGCCAAACTGGGACTAAAAACCTACAGACCTTTCTAATTCTACAGCACGTGCTGAACCACCATTGGGGTGCTTGGCAGTCAGCAGTTAGGCATGTCTGACAGAGATAAGACTGTTTGTCCTTAACTTTTTACCCCTCTGCTTGTCTGCAAAACCCTTACTCATATATACTTACTCTGGCAACTCCGGGATGTCAAGATCTACTGCTGCACTGATGCCACGGGATTGTAGCTTCAGCCTCTCTACATGGCATCCTAATCCCACAGCAGGGAAGCCCTTAATGAGAGAAGCCAGTCACCCTATCAAGGGATCTATGGCCAAAGTCATGCAAGCACATGGAGACTCAAGGAGACTTCCTCTTCCTTGTGTGTGTGGGTGTGTGACGAGGCTATTCAAATCCACTTCATTTAAAACGGTTTCTCTCATGCAGCCAGAACAATTTACCTACTTGTGTTATCATAAAACCTGCTGCCTTCCTGCTAATGCACACAGCTGCTCTGCTGGAGAATGTGTGAACAGAAGTATTTACCTGTGAGAGAGTGGGCTTTACGCTCGGCTTTGTCCTGCAGTTTGACAGTGGAAGAAGAGTCTTTGCTCTTCTCTGAGTTCTGGAGCTGCAGTCTTTCCTTGGCCTTGGCCTCCAGGGCTTTTATACTAAGCTGCAACTGGCTTGTGTACTTCTCATGCTGCACACATACAGAGACAGGAGGGAAGCAGGATGTGAAAAACCTTCCGCCAACAATCAGTACAGCTGTAACTGAGATATCCACACTGTAAGGAAGAATAACTGCCAGAGGCTCAAGTTTTAGCTTCTAAATCTTACACATGCATCATTTTATTTGAACTCATCTGCAATAACTAGCATATTTCAACATGTAGAAATGACTGTTGACTTTTAAGTGACAGCAATAAGCCACAATTTAATATAAAAATCAAAAGGACTGATTACTTATAGGTCATGTAGTAGTGGGACTGGGATGACTGACTATTTTAACTTATTATTAAAACAAAATAATGAATAGTCTACTTTATTTTTCTCAGTAGGGATCTACAGCAAGCATTTCTCCTTAAAGACAGCAGAGTACTGAAGACAAAAAAAAAAAAAGAGCAGGCTGCTTACTCTTACTTACTTTAAGCGCTTCCTCTGGGACCTTGTGCTGACTCTTCTCCAGGATATACACGTGCGTATGTACAGAAGGAGTTAAAGAAAACAAGTAATCTATATATTTTTTAAACAACTAGGTATTAGGCTTGTACCCGACCATTTTCAGAGGAATTTTTTTTTTTTTTTTGTTAAACCACTTGACTCTGATCTCTGAATCATTAATGCATAAGAAATATTAAAGCCTGGTGTGCAGTGTTCTCTTAAAATAAATAAATACAAATAATAAAAGTACAGCAGATGAGCAGATGTTCTTATGAAATAAGAAAAAAACAAAACACCAAAGACCTGACACAGGACCTGAGTGATGCACCTGACCCCTCAGTCGATCCATCTACTGTTCACTCATCATAAATGGTCTCAGTGGAAGGGTGGTTGTCAAGAAGCCATTCTTAAGGAAGGGAAACAGAAAAGGCTGAAGTGGGCCAAATCACCCAAGAACTGGACTGGGGGGGGAAAAAAAAAAAAAGTGATATATCCAAATATGAAATTTCTGGTTCAAATCGTCATCAGTATGCACGGGAGGTCAGCAGTGAGTGCCTACAGCTATCTGTAAAACAGAGCGGAGGCTGGTTTGAAGCTGAACTTCAGCCAGTGGTGCTGGAGATCTTATCACAATTGATGGAATTATCAATGCAAAAAAAAAAAATAACACGCAACACCATCTGAAAAGTGTTTGATTGGCAGCAGCTTCATTTTTCAGCATGACAATGCTGACAAACACACTGCTAATGGAGTAAAAGCATACCTGCATAGAAAAGCACATAAACTATCAGTTATGGATTGTCCTCCCCAAAGCCTGGACCACAACATTACTGAAGCAGTATGGGATCATCTTGGCAGAGAATGGAACAAAAGCCACACAACATCCAAAGAAGAGCTTTGAATGCCCTTCAAGAAGCCTGGAGAACTGTTCCTGAAGACTACTTAAAGCAGTGACAGGAAAGCTGCCTCAGAGGGTTCAGTCTGTGTGGAAGAATGAAGGCGGTCACACCAAATATTGACTTTCAAGCTCGTTAGAATTGTACAAACTCTGTTTTTGCCTTACACAAACTAAATAAATAGCTGCGGCTATTTTCCAGTGTCCTAGCAAAATATAAATTAATGAGAGGTGACCTGAGACTTTTCCACAGTACTGTATTTAACATATCTAATCTACTTATAGTGGTGACCCACTTTTTGAAACATACACCATCACATGCCACCAACTGTGTGCATTCACTTTAAATGACAAAGCATCTCTAAATGAGTCTGTACACTGAACAGTGTAACCTCCTGTTATCTAACACACGTTTCACAATTCATTGTTTCTCTTCTTGGGTCAAAGGGTGCAGGTGAGTTCACTACCCTGGCGGAAAAACCATAGAAAATTATCATGCCGATAGAGCAAAGGACCACAGTGGAGAAAGAAAAATGTAATAAATGTGATTTAAAAAAACCAAAAAACTGCTGCTGACCCCTGGTATTGCATGCCAAACATGATGTAGAAAAGTTCAGTTTTCTACATCATGTATGAATAATACAAATCCAATGAAGATTAAGCAAATAGAAATGTAAAAGTAAAGAGTAAATTTTAAATCAAAAGTACAAAAAAAGGATATCATAACCAAAGCGAATGACATCTGACAGCTTTAGGGTGATATATGTCTGGTCTGGGATCCTGAGGTCGTTCACAAATGTCTGCAAAATAGAAAAAAAAATTATGTAAAATTCATCATTTTCACTGTGAGCGCCATGAAGGAAATGTGCTGACTCGCAGGTGACAGGCTCTTTAATTCCTCTTGGCATGCACTCAGACACTGTAAGGTGCTTTGCAAGCAGACCTTTTCCCACTGAAAGTTAATCCACCAACACGTTAAAACTCTGATGAGATTATGTTGTTATGCAATGTCAGTCAGCTTTTGTGAAACACTTAATGGCCAGGTGGAAAGAAACACATGCAACGGTGCTGCTGCAATTTGTTCATTGATTTGTTTAATTTCCCCCTTAACTAACGAACGGTTAGAGAGGAGTTGCTCTGTTTATCTTCAGATGATTAAATGTAAAGAAACAAGGATAACACTGTGCACAAAACAGCAGATCTTATTCTACACAGACTAAACAAAGGTAATTGGGGAAGGATTTCAGTTACAGGACCTCGAACTGTTCTGCTCTGATTAGTTTAGCTGCAGTCACTAAGGCCAAAAGAAACACTGAGAACAATGAACGGTTTCTCCCACCGCTCAGCTCTGGATTTCATTGGGATAATGGTGCAGTGAAGTGGCAACAGAGCAGTACGGGGAGAGGGCAACAGAGTGAGACAGAAAGAATATGAGGGGGGGGGAGGATGGGGCTCAGACCAGCAGGAAAAATCCAGCATCCCAATTGTCACTGTTCTACCAACCGTCTCTGGCGCACAGACTCATTTTTGTACTCAGGGAATTGCTACAGTTGAGACACGAGGCTTCAGGGAAACCAGAGACTTTTTTATTGTTTTTGACTCAAGCTGAAGTACACAGTCTGACACTAAAGACAGAACCACTCACCCCGTTCAAGCTGCCCAGGTCCTTCACCATGTGCTCATCTGTGTTTGGGTCGTAGTTGATGACAGCGTGCTGTTTATCCACGCTTCGAGACTGTGAAACAAACGTAAAGAAAAAGCCGCAATGTGTTGATAGTCACTAGATGACATGAAAGTTGTGAGCATCCATTAAGATTCTAAATTAAAACCCCAAAGCAAGCTTTTCCTGGCTTATAGCAATATTCACCATAGGCACTGAGTGTATTACATTAGAGGACAGAAATCATGCCAGTTTAACTGCTTATTTAGTTCAGGATTGTGGGGGAACTGGAGCTGAGAGGTGTTCACACCTACAGCAATCACCCTGTGGGAGGAAGACCGAGCACCCACGCAGGTACAGGGAGGAAATGCAAACTCTACACTGAAAAGGTCACTGCCGGTCGGCACACAGAGCCGGATCATTCTGGCTGCGAGGCGGCAGCAGTGCCACTGTGCCACACTGGTTATTTTAAACACCTGAAAATGTCTATTATGCTTGTGTACATACAATCCCAATTAACAAGACTGCTTACAAATATTTCATTAGGAAACTGAAAGCACGATGTGGAGCAGTGGTTAGGAGCGCTGCCTCACACAGTGCAAACATTCTAAATTGACTGTAGGTGTGAATGTGAGTGTGAATGATTGTGTGTCTCTGTTAGTCCTGTGACAGACTGACAACTTGTCTGGGGTGCACCCCACCTTTTGCCCTATGACAGCCCCCCCCCCTCCGCGATCCTGAACTGAATAATGTCCAAAATGTTTGAATCTCAATGAGACTTACCTGGATAAATAAAAAATAATAAAATTAAAACGATGGATAAATGGATCGATGGAAGGAAATGAAAGGGGGAATTATCTTTCATGCTTGGCTAAAATCTCTTTGGGTGTGCCAATACACCCTCACCAACAAGCGCGCTTTATATTCTCACGTAGATTAAACTAATTGGTCACCCTAAATCTACCAAAATCTCCCCTGAATGGTGACGTCTTTGTGCGCATATTAACCAGAGCAAAAATGTGCCTTCAACAGTTCACTTCAGGCTAAGCAAGTGATTCAGACTGACTCACTTTTTCTTCTCTCCTCATTAGGGCCTCACTGACAGAGAAATCACTGAGTGAAGATGACTGCCAAACTTGTCTGCTAAATTAACGCTGTCACTGAATGGACCGTTTATAGGCTTGTCATAAACTGCTCCACACCAAACACTTACTGGGATAAACAGCAGTCAGAGGCTGTCTGTACTGTCTGCGTTGATCACTTGGTGGACTTTAAAAATAACTTCTTGTGAATACAGCACTGCCTACAGCATTGGTTTATCAATCTGCTGATTAGCTTAACTGAGCAGAACTCAACTCACATTGCTTAGCTTCCCTTTGCACCCGTTATCAGAGAGGGTGGGGGGGTGAGCTCTAGCTCTCAGAAACAACAACAAACCCCTGGACTGAAAACAAAATGCACTCAGTGTCATTGTAAGAGTCTAATTACTTCTCGTGGAGATACAGACCGATCAAACACCAGTTCTCGTGGAAAGGCCAAACTTTAAAGGCAAGGCTCTCAATTGTGCTGTCTGGTAAAAATTTCACTTAAGCTGGATCAGCGCCTCATGTCAAACAAGATTCTCTTCTTGTAAACTTTCAGATCCAATTTCAATGGAGGAGAAAAAAAAAAGGCACAGCACTATCCTCAAAAAATCCAAAACATTTAAGCATTAAACACAATTTAGGGCAGAAAGGAGACTATGTGCCAAGTCAGGAAGAAACCCCAAGAACTAGAAATGTCTGCATCATTTCAGCCTGAGAAAAGATGAGGTTTTTTGCCTTGAACCGGCAACGCCTCAACGCGGACATGAGCAACTTTTCAATCCAACAGACCTCTGTGGTTGGCAGGGCTTTTCCACGCATAACACACAAACTAAGGAAAGTATAAACAACTGCTGCCGAGGCAACATTTTTGGTCTAAATACAGAGTGAGAAGAAAATGGGAGGAGAATATTACACAAAGACCACAAAGAAACCATGTTTATGGCAGACAGAGCATGGAAAAAACAACACATGGGAATGCTTTAGTTGTCACTGGTCGAGAGGCTGTCAGGGGCAACTTTGTGTGAAGACACCGTCACCAGGTTACGCACTCATGCACCAATGCATACCAGAGGTCTCCCACCGGTTTGCCGCATACTCGCTTAGACCAGTATGCGACTAGGCATCACTGCAGAGTAATGCCACATGAACGCTCTGCAGAAACTCACCTGCAGCATGAGCTCGCAGTCGTCCCGGCCGACGAAGATCATCTCGCGTGGCAGCCTGTGGCGCATGCCAGAGCTGCTGACCAGGAACCATGATGTCACACTCATGTTGGGGCCACGAGTCACGATCTTCTCAGCATCCTGGGAGAAAACAACAATAATTTAATCAAAAAAAAAAAAAAACTGTCTGTAAAACTTCATATCACTTTATCGTGAGATCTGAAATTTGCTGTACTTATTCTTGACATTTAATAGGATATATTCTCCTTGATTGTTTCATAGTTTTCATCCATTTTTAAAATTTATTTTAAATAATATTAGATAGCCACTGCAGTGGGGGAACCTGTTTATCCAACCACTAGTGTCTGGCTCTATTACTACTGAGGTAATACCATTAAACAGCCACTCTGAGCCTATTTTGTAGGCAGATTTTCACTCGACAGCACAGGACACACAGTACAGTATGCTCACACAGGTCACAAACACAGATATCTTAATCTAATAAAGGCGATATTAGATAGAAACTTTGTCTGTTTAATAAAGCATGCCGGGAAATTTGTTGCAAATGGCTCCGGTGAGGAGTAAGGTAATGATGGCTAACAATTCAAACTTCCAGCGCAGGTTTAACTTCCTGTAACTTTTGCTAACTAACCATTAATGGCAAGAAATAGAAACTAGTGTTTATATCTTAACTTACACCCTGCTTACATTCTCGTAAACTCTCCACTAAAGGTCTTTTTAATAAAACGGGGGCTGTTGGGAAGTCTGTGGGTGAGGTTGTTGAGCTAACGCTTGACCGAAACAAGCTATCTCCACCGATTTTCCTCCAACAAAAACTCACCTTTAAAGCCTTCTCCGTGTTACTCCCGAGCAAATCCAGTGTTTATCGGCCCACAACAGATGTGAAACTCGGCGTCCGTCCGACACGTACTTACAACAAGCTCACCAGGTGACAACGGACAGGTAAATTTCGATCACACCCTCACCTCCCTCCGGGAATGACAACCGGACGAAACTCTCCTCTAACGCCTCTTCTCCCGTCGGGATGACGTAGCTGACAAGTCCCATCAAAAGCGTGTTTTTTATCCGAGAGCTTAGAGGGAAGTAAGAGCTCTCACTCTGACCGGATTCCGGGTGCAGAAAAGACGGCCACGCCTATTTTATATACTGTTGGATAGGTCTATCATTTTAAATGCATTTCAGAAATTGTAGCGTAAGTGCAAGTGAGATTTATGGTATCTCTTGCTTTTTATTAAAATCAGAACCTCTATGCGCATGCGTAGTACAAGAAAGCACAATTTTCCCCTCAGGTGAGTCACCACTTTTATAGACGATTTACGGCTGTGTTCATTACCCGACTGGACTTTGTTTATCCCGTGTTTCACTTTGGCAACATATTCCCGCTGAAATATAAGAAATTTAATGCTTTTGGGCGTTAATTTAACAGGACAAATAGCAGGAGTTCATTATTCAAATAAAGTCATCAGTTAAAAAAATGTGCAAAGCGAATGATACCTCAGAAATGAGTTTAATTAAAAATATTGTGCCACAATTTAATTCTGCAGCAGATAGTGATACTATCACTTGCTCCCAGTTATAATGAATAAACAAATAAAACTCTGGAGATAATGTTAGGCTACAGAAAATATTAATCCAACGACAGGAGGCTTGCGCCCGTTAGATGGCGCTCTAGTTTCAGTTTAGAGTAGAGCTGCTCTTCGGCAAAAAAAAAAAAAAAAAAAAAAAAAAAAGACCTTATCACGAGATTCATTCAGGAAATTTCAAAGAAGCCACAAGGTCACAATGACTTAGTGTGTTCATACTGAGTGTAAGGAAAAAATTCACCATTCATTTTATTTTAGAGATTCATATTGTACTCATTTTTGTGCATTTTGAGCCAATGAAAAACTACTTTTCACACCTACATGGAATTATTGTTGTTTCCTATGCATACAATGATGTCCTCAAAAAAAAAAAAAGAAAAAAAAAAAAAGAGTACACTGTGTTGCTGATGTGGCTGTGTTTAGCTGAATTCACCCTCCGCCTTAGGGAAGTTTTAAATCAGCAGGTCCGACCGGTTTCAAAGCGCCTTACCTTTAACAGAAAACTCCCAACCCTGTCGTGATTACAACCTGCTCTTTCACCAATTCACCACTTTTCCTCCACAATCCCCATGAGTCAGCACTGAAACAAATCTCTGAGAGGCATGTGCTTTCAAGGTGACATCATCTCCTCAAACTGTTTAATGTGTATGTTTGGTTATGGCTACAGTTGCAGCAGCCTATCGCCTACAGTATAGAGAGCACACGTTTAAAAAAAAAAAAAGCTACTGTGTGAAATTTCCATGATCCAGTCAGTAACTGTGGGCCTGTTTCTGTGCAGCTCACAATGTACTTTTTCTGTTGCTACTTGGAGAAATAAATGAGTTTAAATTAGTCCTCTTGCATATCTCATGTGGGGCAATGATTTAATGTCTTATTTGTCTGTAAAACTTCGAATTTATGCAACTTTAAATAGCAAAATCAATATGGGAATGAGCCTTTCACCCAGATTCATCTCATCACTGTTTTTATCAGTGTCAGCTTCCACTGACTTTTTTGACGTGCCCCTCAAGGGATGCCAGTGGCATAGCTGCACCCCCCTTTGGCTTTGTGATGTGTTTTTTTGGGTGATGTAGCTGGAATCAGGTGAGGGTTTTTTGTCAGGTGAGCTCCACAGTGGGCCAAACCTCGAACTCAGTGTGTGATGCCGTGCATTGCAGCTGGCCAAAAGACAGACTGTGAGCCCTGGCTGTCAACATCTGCTCCAGAGACTGTACCATCTGCCCAAGGCCTCAGGGGGAGCATCTCTCCTCGTCTCAGACCAGCTGCAGAGCTCCAGACGTGGACCTGAGCAGTCTTGCAGAGGCGGAGAACACGGCCAAGACACAGTCAGAGCCTCTGAGTGCTGGAACATTTGTCACACACACTTAGCCATGTTTTATCTGTGGGGTGTGATCACAGGGAGGTTTAGACAAACAAAACTTCTGCATCTATTATTTCTTTCACTATTTAGTGGCAGATTGTACATGAATTTTTTCTTTTTTTCTGGGAAAATGGGAAAGAGGTGCAACAATGTGTTGAAACGCGCAAGCATACATGGAAATATATTTAGTCAAAAACAGAGTTTGTACAACTCTAATGAGTTTGCAAGTCAGTATTTGGTGTGACCACCTTTATTCTTCAGCACAGCCTGAACCCTCTGAGGCAGCTTTTTGGTCATTTCTTTAAGCAGTCCTCCAGGCTTCTTGAAGGACATTCAAAGCTCTTCTTTGGATGTTGGCTGCCTTTTCTTGTTTTCTCCATCAAGATGATCCCACACTGCTTCAGTGATGTTGAGGTCTGGGCTCTGGGGAGGCCGATCCATGGCTGACTGTTCCATTGTGTGTTTTTCTGTCCAGGTATGCTTTTACTGCATTTGCAGTGTGTTTGGGATCATTGTCATGCTGAAAAATGAAGCTGCTGCCAGTCAGTTTCCCCCTTTTAAGAATGGCATCTTGAAAGCAACTTTTCCACTGTTAGCAAACAGAAGATGGATCAACTGAAGAGCCAGATGCATCTCTCAAAAGTTCAGTTTTGGTGAAATACTACTGTATAATAGTTATGAGTTCTAAGCTGCTGAATTGATTTGTATGTCTTAGAAACGCTTTTCACAATAAGAGTCCACGTAGCTATTGTTAAGACCTTTTATTTCGTCAATTTGAAAGAGACAAGTAAAAACAGTGTACAAAGTTTATATTATTGTTTACTAAAGCTGGTGTCCTCAGTCTCAGGAATACAGGAGGGCAGGTACAACAACAAAAAAAAAAAAAAAGTTGAAATTAAAAACAAAAAGTACAAAATGAATTTCCCTATTTTCAGAAGGTGACAGCAAAGGGCGAGTGTGCATAGGAATAAGTAACAGATTCAAAAACTGAACAAAGGCTTGCAAACAACTGAAGAGAAAACATAAAAACCATTACATTCAATAATGTATTATGCACTTCTGAAAAATGATTATCTGTCATCTTAAATATACTGAAGTGCTTTCAGAAACTGAACCTGCTTTTTAAAGAAAGCCTGAGCTTTCTTTAAAAAGAAATAACTCAAACAAGCAAATCTGGTTTTATTTGTATCCACAAACATTTGAATCCATATAAAAGAAGAAAATTTAGTCTTTATCAACCTTAAAGTACAAGTAAGAGTCCAAACAATCATTTGGGGCAGAAAAGTGCATTATCATTGGCACAGTACGACTTATTGTAATCAATGCTGGTCTCATAAATAACTCAGAAGCTTGTGAAGGGATATAAGACCCCGAAAGGGGCAAATCAAAGATGACGGATCCCCTGAAGCCCTGTTTGTTTGCAAAGTATTCCTAAAGACGTGTATTAAGTTAAAGTGACCTCACTGAGGCTGCAGCGAATGCACTGGGTGGAAAACACCCAATAGTGTACTGTACATGGAGGAAAAAACCCAGAGGAGAGAAGAGTTTCTGAGGGGGTCGGAACCAAGCGACCCTCACCAGAGGGAAACCGGGTGGTGTCTGCAGCACAGCATGGAGATGAAAAGGCATCAGGAGCTATAAGCGCTTACTTCAGGAGGAGCTGCAGAGGCTATTTATTACCCTGAACAGGTAACTGGGGGTCTTCTCAATGACTCTGGTGTGCAAACAGTTACAAAAGGAATTCACTGCAGGCCAGCTTGTGCCTTAATGATTAACCACGCTGCATTCTTTGCATATTTGCCTTTCCTCACAGACTGTATTCCACAATTGATTCATCAGACTTACCATGGTGTGGCGTGATAATACAACACAATGACAAGAGTTGGTTTTGCAGCAGTAGGAAAGTGTTAAAAATCCTTTCCATTCGATGGCATTTCAGTCTTAGGAGAATTAGCCATGTGTTACAACACATAAGTATGCAAGAATATTAACTTTATTTAATACGGTACATTCACTTATGAAGCCAAAAAAAAAAAAAAAAAAAAAAAAAAAAAAAAGAATGGACTAAAACAGGGATCACCCACTCAAGCAATACACTCTTCCCACATGATGTTTTTGGTCCACAGTATGCCCGTTTTCTAATTGACATTTCATTGTAAATGTAAATGGCCCTTTAAAAAAAAAAAAAAAAAAAAAAAAAATCATCAAATCAGATTTATAGCAGTAGCATCATCTGTGCATAGCTACATCTCCCCATTCATTATGGTGTATGGTTGCCTGCTCAGTATGTAATAAACAACCAGGAAATGAACAGTAGTGTTATCTCCGCAGTCAATCTTCAAAGGACACACAGGTATGTTTGTCTTGCATTTACTTCTTCCTGGAAAATGTATCTTGGAGATAGTGACCGTTGCATCCAACGACAGCTTCTGCAGACAATGCTGGGAGGACGAGGCTTTGGCCCCGGTCTTTTTGAGAGTGCAGTCAGGTGGGGAGAAGCGAGATGGTCGGACCAGAGGAATGTTTGAGAGTTGTTTAGGCTGTCCCACTGGCAGAGTAGGAGAATTGGGGAAAGTGGGGTCTCCGTTCACTGTCAAAGGACTCCATATTGTCATCTGTGGATGGCGGGAGAAGTAAACTGTGAGTTTCTTTTTAGAAGAGGTGGCAAATTTAAAACAATATACAATGCAATGTCAAAAATTTGCAAAGAATACAGCCATCTTTTTTGTAACTGCGTATCCAATTCGGTGTCATGGGGGCATGGAGCCTATCCCAGCTATGAAAAACTGTTTTCTACAAATATTTGATTGTTATTTTTACTCAGGGTGGCACAGTGCAGCAACGGTGAGCACTGTTGTCTCACAGCAAGAAGGTCCTGGGCTTGAATTCACCATCTCGCTGGGGCCTGTGTGGAGTTTGCATGTTCTCCCCATACTTGCATGAGTTTTCTAAGGGTACTCCAGCTTGCCAAAAATATTCACTCACTCATCCAAATCATTGGATTGAGGTGTTCCTATCACTTCCATGGCCACAGGTGTATAAAACCAAGCAAACTAGGCATGCAGACTGCTTCTACAAATATTTGTGAAAGAATGGGTCGCTCTCAGGAGCTCAGTGAATTCCAGCGAGGTACCGTGATAGGATGCCACCTGTGCAACAAGTCCAGTCATGAAATTTCCTCACTACTAAATATTCCACGGCAACTGTTAGTGGTATTATAACAACGTTATGCAATTGGGAATGACTGCAACTCAGCCACAAAGTGGTAAAAATCACAGAGCGGGGTCAGCGGATGCTGAGGCGCATAATGCGCAGAGGTCGCCAACTTTCTGCAGAGTCAATCACTACAGACCTCCAAACTTCATGTGGCCTTCAGATTAGCTCAAGAACATTGTATAGAGAGCTTCATGGAATGGGTTTCAATGGCCGAGCAGCTGCATCCAAGCCTTACATCATCAAGCTCAATGCAAAGTGTTGATGCAGTGGTGTAAAGCACGTCGCCACTGGACTCTAGAGCAGTGGATACGTGTTCTCTGGAGTGACGAATCACGACTGTCTGGCAATCTGATGGGTGAGTCGGGGTTTGGTTGTTGCCGGGAGAACGGTACTTGTCTGACTGCATTGTGTCAAGTGTAAAGTTTGGTGGAGGGAGGATTATTGTGTGGGGTTGATTTTCAGGAGTTGGGCTCGGCCCCTTAGTTCCAGTGTAAGGAACTCTTAATGCTTAAGCATACCAAGACATTTTGGAGACCTCACAAATGCGCTTCTGGAAGAATGGTCAAAAATTCCCATAAACACTCCTAAACCTTGTGGAAAGCCTTTCCAGAAGTGTTGAAGGTCTTATAGTTGCAAAGGGTGGGCCACCATCATATTAAACCCTATTGATTAAGAATGGGATGTCACTCGAGTTCATATGCGTGTGAAGGTAGATGAGTGAATACTTTTGGCAATATAGTGTATATGCACATGGCCCATCATCTTTATTTCTAAAACTAGTGTATGTGTCATTAAATGCATTTAAAAAAAAAAAAATGCATGTATACATTTGATTTTGTCAATACCACACCCAGTAATTCAATATTGTTCTATTACCATGAACCCACTAGCTGTCATGAAGTCATCAAATGCACTTCTGAGTTATAATGATGTGTTTTAATGGCCCCGAATCTCCAGGAGAGGGCAGACTGCTCTCAAGGGAGCTGCTTATGCCTGCAGGAAGGTTTCTGCACTCACATTTATGAACCCTCCACCACTCTGTGGGTGAATGAATTTTTTTTTGTTTGTTTTTTTTGTTGAAGTGTTGAAAACTAAGTCTATTATTTTAACAGGTGAAGAAATTCAGAAATGTTTGATAAAGATGAAAACCAATTTTTTTTTCCCCCTTAAGTTAAAATTCATCATTGGTAATGAAGTCATACAAGGAGGTTTGGTGGCAGTTCACCTCTCATAGTCCACAGTGGCCCCCACAGCCTTACAGTCAACATGCAGACACAACATCAAAGTTGCACAATAAGGGAACAAGATGACAATTTCATCTAATACCACATTAGAATGGGTGTCTGAGTATAGACGTTTGACGCTACCTTGTCCCGGTGGCGTAATCGTGATGGTTTGTGCTGTGAACTCCTCGTCGAAATATCTTGTGTCTGTCTCTGATGTAACTTGGGGCTTAAATGGTGGGACCAACTGTTGTGGAGGAGAGGAGACACAAACATAAAAGCACATTAGAGTTGTCCATCAGTTTGGCACCATTTGCCAGTCTGATGACAAACCATGTCAGGCCTAAATGGGGGCACTTCATGTTGTGTCACTTTATTGACCTCCTAGCTAACCAAGTTTGGTGTTCTTATATAGACGGCAGTCCATGAAGAAGACACAGCAACAGAAGCTTTATAGAAACACACCTTCTTCTCATAAACATCTTGCCATTCAATGCTGGCAAAGAACTTGTGCTGCATGATTTCCTTGGCATCATCAGGTCCTCCACCTAACCTAGAAACATAAACATGATAACAAAATTGAGTATGCAGATAATTCCACAGCCACTTTTCAAACTATTGTTTCTTAATTTATTATAATCTCATACTAGAAATATGCATTTTCTTACACAAACATTAAATAGAAAGGTTGTCACCTTTGCTTTGGGTCTTTCTTCAGAAGACCAGAGAGCAATGAGCGAGCTTCGAGGCCTAGGGTACGGGGGAAGCGGATGTCTTCCATGAGGATTTGCTCAAACAGCTTCTCGTGGTCTTGGTTGTAGAAAGGCAGTCTGCCACACATCATCTCATACATCACCACTCCCAGACCCCACCAGTCCACAGCACGGCCATAGTCATTGTCTTCCAATACCTGTAAAGGAGGAAGGTAAGCAAGATTTTTTTTCTCTCCCTCATGGGATGCTCTTGAGCCATTTTAACTTCTTGTTGAAGGTGTATAATATTGATATTGTCTTATATCTCAAAAATAGTCCTAACTCTTTGGCAACTACAGTTTGTGGTTCACAACCGAGGGTGTGTTTGCACATCAAAGGCTGAGAGGACTGCAACTTTGTAAACTGAATACACAAATGCTATAAGTAACTGGGCTGTCCCCATCCACCCCCCCCCCCCCCCCCCCCCCAAAAAAAAAAAAAAAAAAAAAAAAAATCTACCTTCTTTTCCCCCTGGTCTGGGCTTCTGAGGCAGCCCCAGCCAACACTGAGTCACATCTCACATTAGGAGCAAGGATAGAGTTTCCCCCAGAGCCCTGCATATTTAATCACCACAGGGCCTTCCACACATACAGATCAGCAAACAGCAGAGGTGTGGGTCGCTTATGTGTGGCACCAAATAGACAAGGGTCTTACAAACAAACCAACTCAATGAACACAGCCAGAGTCTCAGAAAGAGAAATATTTAGTATTAGTCTTTCCATAAAATGACTTTCTTGACAGTACTTAATGAGACAAACTCCTCCAGTGTTGTGCTTAGTGAACAGCACAACCTGTTGCATGACTAATGTGCTGCTGAGCGGAGTTGTTCCAAGGTCTCTGGGGACATGTACTGGATTCTACCTCACCAGGCGGATGTTGAAGGTGAAATCAAGACAAGGAGAACAGTCTGTTCCCTTAAACCTTCTGCAGTGTGATGCTAGGTAATTCAGACCCAAGAATAGAAACTTAAGTAAAAAGATGAGAGTGGATTAATAGAATTGGATATGGACACAATCGTGTCAGACAGAAGGTCCTGGAAAACAGATGGACGGATGTCTCCGTAAAAGGAACAAAACTACTTTGTATGTGCATGCGCGAGCTGCGTGCATGTGTCTGTGGGCACGCAGCCGTGTGCTGCGGTGAGTGGCGAGCACCGAAGAGGAGGACTATGAGGGCAGGGGCAGTAACGTGAAGCCGGTGCGGGGCTAGGATTACTGGGCCGTCTCTATTTCCAGCGCTGCTGTCGTGTGATTCACACCGTGCGACAGCTGGGCCTGCAGCTGCCCCATATATGTAGAAGAGCGCCACAGCTGTGAAGCTGCCAGGAGCGCAGGAGCCAAGCTCATCCCTCATATACGTAACCAGGACTTCTTGCCTGCCTGCGCCCCAGCCCCAAACTAATACTGTTACACTTCCCCAAAGGAGCAGAGATAGGGAGGAGAGAGAGGATAAAACACACACACACACACACACACACACACACACACACACACACACACACACACACACACACCTCCTGCTTTGGAGTTCTGCTCTGTATACTGCCCTTTTTCTGCTCACAGCCATTAATTTTTTAAAGTGGTGAATCCAGATCACCATCAGTGGCTAGATTAAAATTGGTTTACATTTTTCTTTGTAGAAGTTCCCTAAAAGCCA
The DNA here is from genome assembly GCF_007364275.1 of Archocentrus centrarchus. Classification (NCBI taxonomy): domain Eukaryota; kingdom Metazoa; phylum Chordata; class Actinopteri; order Cichliformes; family Cichlidae; genus Archocentrus; species Archocentrus centrarchus. The sequence continues at coordinate 9,201,962 of NC_044367.1, forward strand.
ATTCCCTTAGCCAATACTACTTTTTTTACTGCTTAATAAAAGTGACTGAATGAAACTTTCCTGCTCCTCACTCCTGAGAGAAACTGATCAAGCTTTTGCAGATTGGGTCCCCCCCCCCCCCCCCCCCGCCTTCCCCCTGCTCTGGGTGGAATATTCCCAGACGTAACAGCATTCCTGTGCAGCACACACAACAAGGTCATTGTTTACTGCAGAACAACCTGTAACACTGCCTGGCCTGCACTCCACTCCACAGAGACGCTTGCCAGCGACCCTGTTGCCATGGCAACGCCCCCTGATGTCTCTCTGCTCCCTGTTGCCTAGGTTGGAGCCGTCATGGGCTATGCAACTCTGTGGTGGAGTGAAGTGGGTTAGGTAGCGCTTGGAATGGACGGGCATAAATGTATACCCCCCCCCCCGCCCTGACTGAGCCCAGATTTTTACCTGGTGCTGATGATTAGAGGACAGGTATGTGTGTTCCTGAGAGGCACCCTGAAGCACTGTTAGTAGTGTGCTCACAGCAGCTCTGAGTCATCCCAGGTCAGGTGAGGCACCTCAGGCAGCATTGGGGGCTGTGGCTCCCCTGGTGCCACACAACAGCTGTAGCCAATGTGGTCTTTGTGCCCCCCCCCAGAGTGCAGACGCTCACGTTTCCTGAAACACTGCCAGCCAATTACCCTTCCACCTCTCCCAACCAGAAAATTCCAAATGCAGACTTAAAACAACGATATGGCAACTGTGTCAACACGGACACCCTTCTCCTGGAAAACATTTTTATGACAGCAGGCAAGGGGCTCGTGCAAACACACATGTACTTATTCACACAACCCACCCAACCACCACAACCACCACAAGCATTCACAATGAATTATCGGGTTACACAGCCCACATCAGCACTTGTCATACCTGCACGCAACAAGGGTAGCCACACCCCTCACCATATAACAGATATGAGAGCGGGCTGCCCTACCCTGAGCACACGGCATACTGACTAACCTAACTTCAACTGGAGATTAGAAAGGCATTTCAGGACAACTGCCCTTTTCTTCCAAATGCTTCTTTTCCACTAATGTCCAGCAACACACACTGCATTTTGTTTTTTTGGGCTCCATCTCATATTTAGTTCAATCAAAAACAAACAAACAATCACTTTGGTTTTGTTTACTTTAATGAATACCAAATTGAGGGAAAAAAAATAAATAAATAAGTGCTTGGCTTTGAATACATCTGAAAAATATAACCAATATATACACACAGATAGCTGAAATCAAAACAGAAACTTGAATAAAACGAGCAAAGTAACCCAAGGAATACAGATGCATCCCTAAATGGCGCCAGCAGTTACTGAAAGAACAGTTTGATGAGCGAATTAGTCACCAAATGTCAACCCAAGTGAACACCATTAGCAGATATTGGAAAGATGTGTTCGCCACCATCTAACACATAACAGATTTTAAAGCTGCTTGAACCTCTAAAGTTCCCTGACGCTGATTTAATGCTTCAGTTTCTACTGATCTGTAGAGAACTACAGAAAGTGGGCTTTTCTGCAAACACTAAAGTCACTATTTCGGGCAGACTGAACTGGTACTGCGTTTACCTCAGGTGCAAGGTACTCTGGAGTTCCACAGAAGGTTTTCATAGTGGCACCATCTTTGATCCCCTCCTTACACAGTCCAAAATCTGTGATCTTTATGTGTCCGTCTTTGTCCAGCATGAGATTTTCCAGCTGCGGAGAAAACAGAAAAACTCCTAAAATCCTGAAGTGGATATCAGTTATCACAAATACACAAATAGTGTTTTACAGATTTTTGGGAAAATAAAGCAAACTAGTTCCTGGAATTAACTGAATACCAAGAAATTTGGATGACATGGACTGATACTTCCAACATGAGTTAGTATTTGGCCTTTAATGACTAAATTGGTTTCAGTGTGCAAGAAAAGCCACCTCATGTGAAAGTAAATTACCAATACTGCTCTAATGCAAATCCTCAGCACTTAGTCATTCGTGCTTTGTGATGTGTGATGTAACTGATGGCATAACGAAAATATTTTTCAGAAGGGACCTCGTCATCGCAACACTTTGTTCAGTTTTATGCATAAATGTTGTGAAAATGTTTGTTAAAAAGCATGAATATGGAAATGTACCTGGTGATTCATATACACAGGTAAACCTAAAGAATCCAAAAATATGAGTCATGCAGTGTCATGACTTGAGATTATATGGCCTTTTAATATCAGCATGTCCTCACCCTCCCTGTCTCATTCCCTCAGTTAAAGTCACCTGGCAGCTGTAGCTCACACGTGGCCAGCAGCGCCCGGCCAGAGTCAGCACATCCTCCAATCCTGCTACCCTGGCATTTTCAGGAGAACCCTAGCAGGCTGAGAGCCTGGCTCATAAACCCAAGGGAGAGAGGGAGGAAGGGGAGGGGGTGATAGGGAGTGCTGTGCTGACCTGGCTGGTATAGTTTTATCAAGCTGGAAGTAATAGTGCTTCAGAAGCCCACTGCAACTGATAACCCCCTAAAGCCTTCTTAAACTCAAACACGCCTCATCAATTTGCAGCATCCATCTCCGATGTCATCTTTCCCGTCAGAGTTCGGTTTACCTTTTGAACTCAAATGCAAAACAAGAAGCAGCTGGAAATGTAAAACTTCTTCACTCTGAGATGATGTGGGTCATTTTTTTCCCTCCATTAAAGAAAACTGCTAACACAAAGAATAATGTCAATGTCACACACATAGTGTAGTAATATCACCCACTGAGAGCTTTATGTGTACTATAATGGGGTGCTGATCTGTTCAAAAGGGCCACTGTAGTTATTTTTGTCTAGCTGCAGTAACATACTGCACGGACTTCCATCCAGCTGCAGTGAGGTCTGGAGTTTGATCTGGGGGAGGCAGATCAATAAGGCCTGGCCACTGCTACTGCTCTAGATGGAGACAAACCCTATTTATATCCTGCCAGGGGAGGGAGAAATAAAGTGAAGGGGAGGAGGGTGGAGAAAGAGAGGCTGACAGCAAGGATGATAGAAATTGAGGATGCATTTCCCCACCTACCTTTAGATCTCGATAAACCACATTCCTTTCAGCATGCAGGTAGTCCAAAGCTGACACTATCTCTGCACCGTAGAACCGTGCTCGCTCCTCTGAGAACACCCGGTCTCTTGAAAGATGAAAGAAAAGCTGAAGGGATACAGGAGTGATTGACAAGGACACAGAGGACAAATGAGAGAGAGTTGATAAAAATGGAACTCAAAAATTAACACAGTTAACATTTTAAATATTTTCAGATGCACAATGCAGTGATGGTTCAAGTCGTTTACCTCACCACCGTTTGCATACTCCATGACAAAGCACAGACGGTCATGTGTCTGGAAGGAGTATTTCAGTCCCTGCAGACCAAAAAAAAAAAAAAAGCAAAACATTAAAAAAACCTCTAAGCAGAACTTCATGTTTCAAGCCAAGTCAAGAGGAAGCTGGCATTTAGAAAGCTAATGGTAGCATGAAATATCAGAATACACGTTGCAGCTTTAGCTGCATTCTCAAACATTTCGAAAGAGAAGAGGAAAACCACAGCATAGACAATGTGTTGTCTTCACCTACTACTTAGATCTAACATTTTGGAGGAGCTTTTCATCATAACCCACCTCAAAGCCAGGGTTAACCAATTTTAAAAAAAAGGCTCGGTGTTACTATAAAAGGCCCCACTCAACTGTAGCCTTTGTAAGCACAGCACTTCAAAACATTCCTGATAAAACTGACTCTTTTTTTCTGAATGGTCGCTGCTGCTGGGTTGGACTGAAGAGGCCTCTGAGGATCTGTGTGAGTTAAAATAAGGTTTGGTTTAGGTATATGGAGGGGCTCCTTACTGTCAAGAACGGATGCTTTGAATTCTGGAGGACTCTGTTCTCTGTGAGTGTGTGTGCCACTTCATCCTGTAGGGGGAAAAAAAAAAAAAAAAAAAAAAAAAAAAAAAGTGTTTGTGCAACTCTTACAATCACTATCTATTTAGGTATCAGTCATTGCTTCCACCAGACTCCCAGTGAATTTTCATCCCTTCATTTGCTCACTGGCAACCACTCACTTTTGCTACGATCACCTCCTTCTTTAGGATCTTCATGGCATAGTAGCGTCCTGTGGCCTTCTCCTTTACCAGGATAACTTTGCCGAAAGTGCCTTTTCCCAGGAGTTTGAGGTATTCAAAGTCGTGCATAGTCTGGAAGGCAATGGAAGAGAATGCAGCATCTGGTTACAGACAGGAGCATTAACAAAGTTGGACTAACCAGGACACACAATCCCACTGACAACAACACTGAAGCATTTAAGGCACCATTTCACCCACTGAACAATTTCCACTCCTCTAATGGTTTGTCCTATATGTGGTTGTGTCTCAGTTAACCTTTGACCCCAGCTCTGGGAAGAATGTTGAAAATGGTTGTGTGGGGAACATCTAATCCAGTGACACTGGACCTTGAAGTCATGACATTGGGGGGGGGGGGGGGGGGGGGGGGGGGGTGAAATCTAGTGGACATGCTATCTGGTGCTAAGCCACCCACAACTGATGTGGGAAAGAAGCTGAGAGGTGACGGAAAATTGGGCTGAAGTTGTGCATGTGCAAATAAGCTGGGCAGGGTGGAGAAGGGGTCCAATGTTTTTTTTTTTTTTTTTGGGGGGGGGGGGGGGGGGGGGGGGGGGGTGTTCATAAATGAGAAAAGAGTAAATGAGCTAGTACCACTTTGTGTTTGGGTTTGGTCAGGTAGACCTCCATGTCCATGGGGTCTGGAGAGGAGTCCATCATCTCCTCCTCTTGTTTCTGTAGGCCTTCAGCCACTGCTTCGATGGCTTTGGTCCATTCTTCCCTGAGGGAGAGACAGGCAGAGAGATTACATCCAGCCATTTACCACCACACAAGCCCAGCAGCCCAATCATGTAATAGTCTTCTTATCAACAGGATGAGAATTTCAAGTGTGACTTCTGCCAAGTGCCGGCGCGCAGGTTGGAAGTGTATAATGATGATTAAATATGTATGTTGGTGTATGCTTCAGCATGTTAGTAAAACTAAGCTCTTAAACTACTTTGAAGCGATTCGGGCCAAATCTTAGCATGTGAATGATCTGAATTTTCCTGCTCTGTGAGCAGAGAGGTGTCTGCGTCTCTCTTGCCTCTCCTCGGGGGTCTCCACGTGGAAGGTACGCTCGATGACAGTGGTCCACTGCAGGCAGCGGATGATGAATGTGTTGGGTTTGGGCCGTTCCGTCTTCATCAGCTGGCACTCTGACCACAGCCAGGGAGAGGGAGACGAAGAGAAGGACCAGTGTGTAGGGGGAGCAGAGGGGAGAGAGACCCACAGTTACAGCCATTTATCTTTATCGCTGTTCTAGCAGACATTCTCGGCCAATTTGGAAAAGAACAGGTGCACTTTGGAAGAAAACAACTCTGATGCTTAAGTTGTCAGCACCTTTAAAAAAAAAAATAAAAAATTGTCTGATTATATGGGGTTTGATATCAGTTGAAATCTGTAGTGCTTTAAATAACGAGTAAATAAATTCTAATTCAGTGCTTCTCAAAAGATACTGATAAGAATGATCAAGATGACAAAAATCCATCCTAAATTATTAATTCCAGAGCCAAAGGTCACATCTGGTTTTCTCAGACCAGAAATTAAAAAAAAAAAAAAGGCATTACATTTGTAGTAAAATTAATCAGCCAAAGGCAACAGAACCTCATGTTTGAGAAACTCAAACCAGGAAATGTTTGACTTGCCATGTTGGCACAGATCAGATTTAATCATTTTTGTTAAGAATTTCACATTGTGCAAATCATCACACCCTTCTTTTATTGCTCTTTCCTAAATTTTCACACTTTTGGAGCAAATAATTGTCTTGTAAGCAGTTTGCAAAAACAATTCCTCACAACAGTCTAATAACTGAATTTACAAAGCAGAGATTTCCATCTGCACCTCCTTTGCAGTAACATCTGTTCCCAAATGAAACATGTCAGCAAATATGTCAGAATCTGACACAAAATGGCCTGCGTCTGATAGATGGAGGACTCTGAGTGGACCACCACTGAGATCCAACATGGCTCCATCAGGGTGAATATGTAATCCAGCTGCAGCAGCCCCGTCAGCAACGACGCACCATGTGTCCTCTGCGGTGGGGTCACAGTGGTGACAAAAAGCAAAGCCACCGCTGATGGAGACAGAACCTCTGAGAGGAGCCCAGATAAATACTTGAAATCAGGCGGCTAATGGCCACGATAACTCAAGAGTGTCGGAGAGGAAACATTTTGTTAAACAAACAGTATGCCGTCTAATTGCTGTGTTCAGTCATCTGCACAGCTTATCGCAGCAACTTTCTCTGATGTGAAGATGGAGCGAGTTAAGCTGCTCTGGGCATTTTTTGTTTTTGTTATTATCTGTCACAATGCAAACAAAGTTTTGGGGATTGCACAGAGAGAAGAGAGTTGCCATCTGATGCATTAATGTCAGGAGTCAAAACATCTTGCACGCACATTCAGTGGCAGAGATTTCTTTGCTTGGAGCAGTCCTCCTACTGAAAAACTTGTGGCTGCACTATTAAGATGATAAAACAGCAATTTCTGTTTCTATTCAAAGTCATTTAGAAAGATACTAGATGAGTAAACAGAGGGGTTACTTGTTCATAATGTTAAAAAAAAAAAAAAAAAAAAAAAAAAGTCTTCCATACTTTCTTATAAACTGTCAAACTTCTTTTCAGTGTAGACAGACGTTATAAAGGCGTATAAGGAAAAATCATGCATGCAAGTTAAGAAGAGCAGCAAACAAAATAGGGGTGAAAGCAGGCTGCCAAGAAACAAGGGAAAAAATGTTGTGGTTTCTCTGAAGCAGATACTCACGTGCTACAGAGAAGTTATTTAAGGGGGTTTCCAGCTGGTCAACATCTTGCGGTCGCTCTTTGTAGCCAATGAATGTACCATCACTCTTCAGGAGAAAATACCTTGGCCTCCAGGTCTTGATGTATTCTCCTGATAAGAGAAAGAAATTGAAAAAAAGATGCAAAATTAAACATCATGCCACTAACCCCCCCCCCCTCCTCCTTCTCCTTCTCCACCCAATTTTGTTTGCTCAAAACTTTACTTGCTTTTACGTTCTCAAAAAGCTAAAGAACACACAGATGTTGTGTTTACAGGGCGAACACCTAATTACAAAACCATTAGGTAATTTCTCTTTTCATATTAATCCTCAGTGGTATAACCCATTACTAAATCCAGTGCTGTTCACCAGGGCCTCCCCGACACAACCATCTTTCTTTTAGCGTAAGTTAAAAATGCTGTTTTTAGTAGGAGTCAGGTGGTATGTCCTCATTTCAACAAAGCAGATACTCAAACTAAACAAAAATAAAAATCGTGTCCCAACTTGTCCTGAGTTTGAGGATCCAAGCTGAGTAATTTTGCCAGGAAGGAGACCGGGTTAAATAAATTAAAACAGTTTATCCACTTTAGCAAATCAGGAGAATCAGGACTAGGACATTGTTGGAAGCGGCCTTTTCTCACTTATAGCATGCAACAGAAGAAAGAAAGCTTCAAACACATTAGTCCTACTGGAAATCCTCTTCTTGGAGAGTGTGAGGGACTCTCTTGCTTGCTGTGAATTGTGAAAATGAGACAATTAGTTGTGCTATTCTTACACAGGCACAACCGGACAACACACAGGGTTAAAAAACCCAGTAAGAGCTCCAGTACAGCTGAGCAGGACAGGTGTGTTCGCACATCCACCTCCGTCAGGTAATGCACAGAAAAGCTCAGGGCTTCAGCATGCCTGTGAAAGCAGCTTCACGATTTAAAGTCTCTTACACTTCTTACAGTTTCATACTTGTAGTTTTCAGCAAAGACAGCCTTGGCAACCACAAATTTTTAACAAGTTTAAGTACTTTACTAAAAAAACAAAAAAAAAACAAAACAAAAAAGCACACAACACTAACACAATTTTGATGTATAAAAATCTGTAGTCCAATTTAACATTTCCTATCAATCCTTTCTCAGCTCTGTAACACTGAGTGCCAAAGCCTCAATTCGATTTTCAAATGAAACTTTCCACACTCCTTGTTTTCTAGACAAAACCCTTAAACTCAAGCCAAGCATGTCCATCCCCATTCACTTAGACACACTGGCATCGCACAAATGAATCTCTCTTAGGCAGACGAAACTCAATTTATTCCGGTGATGCTTCAGGAAATGCTGCGCCAGATGTTGTGCAGACGGTGTTCAGAAGGAAAAAAAAAAAAGCTTACATACCATAACAAGGCAGTGGCACACAGTGGAGTGGAACTTGAATATTTATACAGGAAAACTGTAATTTATTTTTAATTACGGAGCCGCATATTAACCCCATGCAGTGCCATACCAAGCTGTCCTTAATTGCCCCATTTCCTCTAACACAGAAGCGTGGTTGGTGTGTGTCTGTGCGCGCGCGCGTGTGTGTGTGTGTGTGTGTCTGTGCGTGTAGGGGAAAAGTAAAAGATCTGTCATATGAGCTTCTGTTATCCTCCTTCAAACACACACTTCTGAGTGATGAAACCGATAACAGATTAGACAGTGCAGAGCAAACATCAGCTCGTAATATCTACTCTATTTAGCGCACATTGTTATAAAATATTTAAAGAAATCACATGAATTATTAAAACTGGCTTAATGTCATTTTTCAAGATTTGTCACTTGTGATCTGTCAACATGATAAACTTCCCCTTCCTGCTTCTTTTCTATATTTTTTTTCATAAAGCAACAACGTGGCGCACTGTTCATAGACTGTATATATGAAGTTAAGTCCCATTTTTGAAGCCATGAGCTGTCAGTTCTGGCTGCTGCTGAGGGACACTGTATGCTCATAAAGTAGTGAGTCAATCTCAAGGTAGGTATGAGCTGAAGTATACTGTGTTTTATCATGTGTTTTTTTTTTTGCTTTGTTGTTCTAATCAAGACCATAATTTGCAAAATTAAAAAAGTATTTTTAATAAGACCGGCAACCGAGACATTAAAGTCATCATGACTGAGGCTAAGTTAAGGGCAATTTTCCTTTAGACTTCTACACAACCAGACTTGTTACCGCTAACACAGGCGTAGCAGCCCGCTGGCCATTACATTTTATAGTTAGAACCTGTTCGATATACCAATATTTGGTCATTTAAAAATCCTATATATAGGCTGATCTTTATTAGTCATCACTCTAAGATACTACAACAAAGCAGTTTAAAAATAATCTCGTTTTCCTGCCACAACAAGTTGTGGATTATTCATTTACACTCTGCCTGACTCTGCTTGGATCAGCTGTTACGCTACAATCACAACAATCACATGTTGCAACACTCGTAACATGGTTGAAGGGTGTTTCTCCTGTCTCTTCTTTACTTAAAAATAAATGCTTTATTTAATCGGCCACCAGGAATGCCGATGCTGACGGGCTCTCACAGCGCTCCGCATGTGCTTCACTTTCAGATACAGGATAGGAGTTTTTCCTGATCAAAATAAAAATGGAAAAGGGCACATTAGAAAACAAAACTAATTTTGGCAAAGTTGTAGCCTAGCATGATTTATCAGTTCCACGCAGGTACATTTGTGTTACAGTTCTCAGTTTTATTAAACCCAAAACAAACACCTGTAAATAACACCTGATTTACTCTGACCAGTGGGGTGGTGGCACCAATCACTACACAAGAGGAAACATCTGTCACTTAGCATGATATATTTTAGTCTTCAATGCAGAACAGATGTCTAATATGTTATTACATTTTTCTTTATTGCAGAAGGGGAGGTTTTTCATCTAATTTTCTGCCGGGTAAGTGTTTTCACACCAAATAAAGCTCATTTAGAAATTACCTCAAATTTGACAGGCATCAGACTGCCGCTTTCACAGCTTTTCAACAAATCCGCATGTACTAGACATGCTTTTCTAACTGAAATAAGCAGAATACAGTTTGGTGTATTTCCCTCATGACTACTTTAGTGTAACACAACTGCAGTGATAAGATGTTTCCAAATACAAACTACACCAATCAACTTTCACATCAATCATCCAAATACATGCCGATCTCCAGGGAATCCACACGCACAGGGTTATTTATCACAAGCCTTTAAGAGAACCAGACTTCCTTACTTCAGCACAATGGAGCTTAGAGACATGTTTAGCATAAAATCTAAATAATAAAAGCACAGAAGAGGTGCCATTTAAGAGTACACAGTCACTAAGTATCAGCTGCGAGTTAACTCAAGAGCCTGTTCAACACATAATTTGTATAAATCTGCAGCCAGAAAGTCTCCTGAGCCCTTCATACCGGGCCTTGTTTTCCTCTGCTGGGCCCCAGCTGGTGCCTCGCTCTGTGGTCAGGTTTTGGCTGACCCATTTCCCCCCCCAGCTATAACCCATGCCAGCCAACACCGAGGACAGTATGTGCACAATGCAGAGGCAGCATAATGAGCCCCCTACCTGACACCACGACACGTGATGGAGGCTCAACGTAAATACTCGTCTCGCCAGCAGAGCCTAAAGTTTCAATTTAGAAGTTTTCGTTTGGCAGCAGGAACGCAGCAAATCACTTCCAGACTGTGTAATGTTCTTACGTAGATTCAGATCCTGATGGGCAGAAACAGGTGTTTGTGTGTACACATGAACGTGCTTGTGTGTAAATACATTTGTGTATGTACACTGCCTTGTAGGCAGTGAAAGGTATTTGACTGTTTTTGTTGTAATCTGTTGCGCACAGTTTGAAAGGCTTTCCTGCCAGCTCCACTGACGCATGGCACCCACTAGAAGTTGCATGGGTGGTCATATGTGACGCAGCCGCACAAGGGATGGCATGTATTGTATATAAGGAGAAAATCTGACACACTGAGGTGGATGACAGGAAAATGACACAGCCAGCCAAGCATTCTTAGTCACCATTGTCCCCAATTCTAAATTAGGCAATTGTGATATTTAGAGACAATTTTAAGAAGAAGTGAAGTTAAGAAGTGACACTGTAATAACCTAATCTACAATAACTGGAAAGTTTAAAAAACAAAAAAGTGTGTTATAATCCTTTCTGCAATGACACCCATCTTACAGATGTTGCATCAAAAGGTTAAGCAACCCCACATCTACACTGCACATCCTTAACTAGTGCATGCTCTTTCTAGACAGGACACTGCAGCTTCCTCGTCTGTGACCACAAACCTGATCACATGACAACCGTGGAAGCAGCTATATCCGGTTGTCTGCAAGTGTGTGTCTCTAAGGGGGGGGGGGGGGGGGGGGGGGGGGGGCTGCACTTGCAGTCTGCACTCTGAGCATAAATAACAAAGATGACCCTTGTCAGCTTCCTATTGACACACATTTCCCCTTTTGGTTTTATTCATTTGTACTTTCCACATAGCGGCTTTTCTTAAGAACTGACAGTGAGAAAGTGAAAAGTAGGTTTGGGTTTTTTTTGTTTTTTTTTAAATCATGTATTGTAAAATATACAGTTATTTTTTCTATGGTAATTATGCACAAGGACTGTTATGTAGATGCAGATAAGGAATAAATAAAAAGTCTAGAATCTTAAATAGTGTGTAATGTGTGCCTTTCTGATACATTATACCTTATTATTGTGCTGCACAACTTGAATTCAGTGCTTTGGCAAACTAGACCCCAAATACATCCTGTGTACAGTAAGAAACAGAGTGCAGACTGCTGACAAAGGACAATAGGCCTCACAACAACACAGGAGAGCCTTCTGCTTTTAACTCACTTCATCATCACAGTGTTCCAGTAAACTAAAACCTTTTGATGTCAACATGTTCTCCAAAACAGGAAAGTGGCCAACAGACAGGCTGACCACAACCTAGATAAAACCTGCTTCAAGTGTCTGGTTGAGACACACACACACACACACCTCTGAGGAAATCCACTACATTATCAGAGTCCCAGTAAGCTTTTCTAATAAAAGCATGACAGCAGACATGTGGCTCATCTCAACCAAATTAGGGGAAGGACAGAAGAATGGGAAGACTGATTTGACAAAAGATGAGAGATGAGAGTACTGGAGGGGATGAGAAAGCAGTGTGTGAAGAGTTGTGCTGAATGGAGTGGTAGTGAGACAGATCACTACATATGTTCCCCACATATGTAGGAGTGTGAGATTGGGGGGGGGGGGGGGGGGGGGGGGGGTTGTGAGCGCAAGTGAAGTGTGCATGAGCTATGCACACTGTGTGTGTGCAGGGGAGGAGCTGTCAGGGCCTGATAGAGTGTCTTTACATGACAAGCAGCTGCTGAGGGCTGGGATGCGCACTGGGCAAAGTGGAAAATAATGAACAGAGAACCGCTGCCAAACAAAACAGAATTCATCTTTATTTGCCAACTGCTGCATGGCCCTGTGTGTGGACAGCTTCAGCATGCCACAGCCACACCCCTCTATACCCCAAATACAAGCACACACACGGTACAGGAGGAGAGAACAGGTCTGGCACAGCTGGCGGAGCATCTTCGCTTTAACCGAATCAGCACTAGTTTGTCTCTGAAATGGTACGTCAACATCTTCAGTTTCAGTATCTATTCTAGATACTGAAATCATCAGAAAGCGTTAGGCGTTATACATTTCAAAACTTGACCACATTCCACAAAGATTTGCAAGAAATGACTCTTTAATTTACATTAATCCTTTCTTTGGACAGTAAAGCCATTTGAAAGTCAACTTGGCTTAAGAGGCCTAAACAGTAAGAGTTAGCCGGGCGAGCTTACTGAGGATTCACTAAATAAAAGGAAGACTTTAGACAGAAGTGGGAGGGAGGGCGGGTGAGAGAGGGTAGTGGCTGTTTCAGAGGAGCATCCTGCTCACTCTGTCTCTATGTGACAGCAACAGGAATGTTGAGGTCCCAGCTGCTGTACTTTGTTGGCTAATAAAGACACTTAATAAATAAAAAAAAGCCACAGTGTCCCTGTAATGTGTCCAAACTAACAGTGCTGTCCCATCTTTCTACTTTTATGGTTTTTTAATAAAATTTCCAAGATAATAATGTTAAAACAGACAACACCACCTTTGTCGTGAGGCTCTAGATAAACCACACACACACACACACACACACACACACACACACACACACACACACACACACACACACACACACACACACACACACACTAATTAACAATGCAAGTGGGTAAGTGATCTCACACAGAGTGAGAGGAACCAAAAGAGGGTCAGACAAAATGTGCCTCAGTGCTCACACCCAGTGGTTGGACTTCCTGAGAGGGCTGCTGTTGGGTTTTGTCCCCGTCTGGCCATTCATGGCTTGGGGATGAGAGGAAGAGAGCCAGTGTTACTGCATGAACTGTGCATGTGTGTGTGTGTGTGTGTGCTTGAGTGGTGAGAATCGGATGAGAAGGGGGGGTAGGCGGAGGTTGAGGATTAGGGAATTAGAACTCCAAAGCGAGGGAGGAGGGGTAGGGGGGCTTCGCCTTTTGTTGGTTTTTCCTCAGCCGCCCCCGCCATCCCTTCGGCCCTTTTCTGCCGGGTTCTGCCTGTAGGCTGCAGCTGCGGCCTGCCACCCTGTGCCCTGCATCTCAATGAGCCACGGGCTGCCTGCTCCAGAGGAGAGGGGGCTCCCTGACGCAGGGGTCAACACCGAGCCCAGCAACAACAAACTCCGCCTCCAAGACGCCCTGCTCTAAGTTGAGCTTCTCATGCTGCCCGAACTTCCATCTACACATTTGCCCGACTGCGACCATATAAGGCAGCACCGGGCATCCTAAACTATCCAGGAGTTCGGACTCCTTTTCTTTCCTTGTCTTTATGCCTTCCTGACATCCCCACTCCCCATACTCCTTTTGTTGGCCTCATTCTCTCCCATGCAGCTGGATTTGGGGGTGGGGGTGAGGGGTAGAGGGGAGGCCATTGCCAGGGCTTTGGCAGCAGCATCAACAGGTTCTGTTGAAGGGCCACCCCAACCCCAAATCTAGCCCTCTGTCTCTTCCTCTTATCCCTCTTTTTCTCTGTCACTAGGGTTGCTAGTGCTACCCTAAAAAGGAAAAAAAGGGAAAAAAAAAATAAAAAAAGCAAGGGGGTGCGATGGAGGCTGCCCCGCTTTCTCACGCTCGTAAGAAAGCCCTCACTTCTTCTCTATGGTGAGTGACACCTGCTGATTACCATAGAGACACTGTGGGAAGTTCCCCCCTGCCACACTGGGCCGAGATTTGCACCCTCTCCCTGGGTAAACAAGCAATCCATGGATTAGTTAACTGGGTTACTGCATGGCAAACAAATAAACACACATTATTTAGAGCAAATTAGTGCCAATGAACTCTCAATGACCAGTAAAATATATCACCCTTAAACAAGAAATACACTCCAGATCTTTTCTTCTTCTTTGAGACAGGTAGATTCCAGCTCTTGAGATTTTTCCAATGCAAACTACTTTTTTAAAATATTCTGTCTTCTCTGTGAATAACTTAAATATAAATATGAAATACACTCCAACTAACAGAATAAGTTAATATAGTGGATGTAACACATATGTGCATACAGTAAACTCCCAGACAGCTGAGCATCCCTTTCATTTCCCTGTCTCCCCAACCCGCCCTAAACTGAAGAGAGGTGCCAGTGATGTGATTGATGTCAAAGACTTTGAGCTGGTCCATAGCCGCTTCCGCCATGGGTCTGAGTTGTCAGCAGGGTCATTATCCTAGCAACAGAGTGGGAAGCGTGTGCTGGAAGTGGGGGAAGACTAAAAGGGGGTGAGCTTGTGAGTGTGAGCATGGGATAAGGAAGAAAGGGGGACAATAAAAGAAAAAGGAATGCAGGAGTAAGAATGGAAGAGAACAAGCAGAAAGAGATGAGGACAGTGAGGAAATGACAGACAAAAAGGGTGCACGGCAACAGTAACAGAGGCTGAAAGCACTGCCGAGTGCCACAGTTGTGGCGAGCAGGCGGACTCTGCACAGCAAAGTAAGCACACAGCGGGCTTGCTGTGAGAGGAGGCGAATGGTGGAGGTGCCACCTCCCTCAGCCTCCTGGTTCCCCCACCATTCCAGCCAGCCTGCCTGCCGACAGCTGCACCCCAGTAATTTACTTCTCTCCACCACATTTAGCAGGAAGACTGCTTCCCATTACCCAGAGCAGGGGGTCCGCGCTGATGGCCAGACACCCGGCCAGAGGAATGGCTTCCTGGTGTGACACCCTCTGCTGCTGGACTCTGCCTACAGGGGCTCCAGGCTCAGATCTGTCTGCCACTTCAGCTTTCACTACTGGCATTCATTTGGGTGTTTCCCGACAAAGCTGAGGTTAATTGTTAGGAAAGTTATTGGGAAAAGTTAGCAAGACAGGGAATACCATTAGTTTCAGTCAAACTACTGAATCACCCACTGACAGAGGGTCAGCTGTGGCTCAGGAGGTAGAGCAGGTTGTCCACTAATTGGAAGGTCAGTGGTTTGATCCCCCGCTCACAATCTGAAGTGTCCTTGGGCAAAATACTGAACTCCAAATTGCTCCGGATGCATCCATTGGAGTGTGAGTGTGCCTGATAGAAAGTGCTTAAAGGAATAAAGTGCTGCAGGAATGTGTGAATAAGGCCTGCAGTAAAAAGTGTTGAGTGCTCAGGTAGAGCAGAAAAGTGCTATACCAGCCCAGTTACAGATAATTATATGCCATAATTGACCATTTTCTCTCTGGAAAATCCGTTTACCCATCACTTACCTCTTGTGCTAGTCAGTTAAAAATGTGAAGAAAACAACAACGCTCAATTGTGTATCTACTTGTCAGCTGAAGTAAATATCTCATTACAAAGTTATTCTGCAGTGAAACTTAAGATCCTGGTGGACAAAGACTGCCCCTCTGGTTGAGCAACCAAGGGATGTGTTTTACAAGTCTGATCCACAGAAGTCCCATTCCCCAACCCACAGAGCCAAAAAGATCTGATGCACCGAATCCTCCACTACAGAACAACAACTTGGCATATATTGTTATGGTTGGTCACTACGTAATGCAACAATAATACTGTTAACTACACTACCAAAATTAAACTAATAAGACATAGTAAACTATATATTTTTTTTTTTTTAAAGGAAGGATTTTCTCATTTTATGGCTTCTTGATGTTTTAGTTTGTTTAACCCTCACAATACAGGTCAATATATCAGCAAATTTGCTGAGCTATTCCCCACACTTCTGTACATATGCTTGTACAATTGTGTACTGTAGCAATATGTGGCCCTATAATGACAATAGTCCAGTCAAGGCCAGCAGCAGATTTGGCAGAAAGTCAAAGTCCTGAGACAGTCAGCAATGCAGTATCATGAGACAGTCTTAAATCAGGTGGGTCTGCTCCCTTGAAGAGCAATGAGTGGTGTAGGAAACGCTGCATTACCCTTACTGAGATCTTACAGAGGAAACTAATATAAATGTGGGAAATGATGGCTGAATTGTTGCAGGCCTGTTCACCAGATGCAGAAGATACAAACATTCAAACGATAGGAGGGAGGAAAAAAAAAAACAAAAAAAAAAACCAAAAAAAAAAAACTAAACATCTACAGTTACTGTGTCTAGTGTTTCATAACCCCCCAACTCAGTCCACCCCCACCTCATTCCTATTATGTGTCTCATGCACTTTCCTGGACCACCAACAAGGTCTCGCTTGGACGGGTAGCTCACGGGTGTCCTTCAGCCGCATGACCAACAAAAGAGCCCATCAGCAGATGAGGTCCAAACCAAACCACAGGAGAGTCTCTGTGGCATGTCGCACACAACATCAACCAGCTCTCCTCAGGCCGACTGGGTCACTGAGCAATGTTCTGGGAACATCACAAAGACGCTGCTCAACTTCTGTCTCTCCCTCTCGCTCGCTCTCTCCGTTGTCCCCCCCCCTATCCCTTCCTGACCATCACTACTGGTGTGTTCTCTGCTTTCCCTCCTTCTCTCACTCCACCCCTCCTCTCATGAGTTGGAGCCAGCTGAGCGTGCTACCCAAACCCAACAGTTGTTGTGGCCTTCGTTAGCCTAACGAGGGGGCCGGCTCTTTATACTTGTCAGGGAGCAAATGAGTCAAACAAACAAGAGCCAGGGAAGAGGGGAGGACAAGCAAGCGCTGTTCTGTTGAGCTTGACTGGGTTTTTGGCCACAGTGCTTCCCTGGAAACTAGGGAACCCACAATCTGCCTCTTTGATGTCAGATGATGCTCTGGCTTTGATGGAAACTTCGGAAAAAAAACACTTGCAAAGAGAAATAACATGCTGTTTGGTCTCTGTGGCCACTAGAGGCCGTAGGCACATTCAAAGTGTGTGGGTGCACTCCATGAAGGATCTAAAAAGGAAGTACCATTTGGGGACACATAACAACTGGTTATGATAGTAACGACAAAGTTACAGTGTTTTTGCAGGCCTGTACTTGCAATGTGGTCTGTGCATAAGGGCACTGGGTAATGTCCTGCTGGCAGTGTTGAAATAAATGTGCTTCACTCTATCACTCATGTTTGCAAATGCATGTCTAAATGTACACACATGCTCCATCCTACTCATCTGCTTTGTCTCGCATTCCTAAAACTGTCCTTCCAAAACAGATAAAAATCCCATCAACACGTCCCCAGTAGTGCCCACAATCCACACACATTACTACAGCACAAGGCCTACGAAGAAAATTTGAAGGTGTCCTTCAGAATTAGATCATTTCACTGAGTGCAGCCTGTCTGGAACAACTGTACAGAGCAATCCAAGGCTGAGAACCCGGAGCTCTAATGACAGATTAGCTCCACTGGGGGTGGGGTTACAAGGTACAGAGGCACAATCGCTTGCTTTACTTTCTCTCAGGCATCTTGACTCAGTTTGCACGTGCATGCTGAAGATGACTAATCAGAAAGGAATCAAAGAGCCTACTTGCCAGAGCTGCTTTGCTTTGTGCCTGCCACTGGCCCGGCATTAAATTCAGTCATCATGTAGAGCCAATAAATGGGCACTGCTAGAGGAGGAGGCCATTTAAACGGTACCTGTTTTTCTAAGAAAGTAATGCGGTGCTAGACCAGGTCCATGGAACACACACACACACACACACACACACACACACACACACACACACACACACACACACACACACACACACACACACACACACACACACACAAAAGGTCAATCTGTTGTAAAACATCAAATTGGTGTTTTGAAAGCACACATGGGAGTAATGAGCATGGTGAACACACTCAGAGGTGGTACAAGCCATTTATTATAACGCCCACATGGAGATTTGAGTCACTTGGGTGGCGCCACCACACAAGCTACACTCAAGGTGCAGGATAGGAAGATGTTTGCTGAGCACAGGCTGGCTTGGCTGAGGTGATGGACAGAAAGACAAGGCTACTGCAGGTTCACCTTCTGTGCACTGGCTCTGGGGCAAAGATTGCATGACAGTGACGCGACACTAAAAGCCTTCCTGTCAAGGAGGCAGGCGGATGCCCTCCAATCAAAACAGAGGCTCGGTGACATTTCACAGGGCACAGCTGCTGGGCTACGACAGCATGCCAACTCACTATTTCTGAAGGGTTGTTTGTTTAGTGTTCATGTCACAGCTGGGGGGTGGGGGGTGGGGGTGCTTCAGCGCTACAACGGTGTGTATACATGCACACTACTGTCACAACCTGACTGCTTTCTTACAAGTCCCTATTTGACCATTCTTATAGTTCTACTTTACACTAGCTTTCCTGTATAATGTTCCACTCTTATCGGTACTCGTGAAGGTGTGGAAAGATGGACATGTGCCAGATTTTAATGGGACAACAAACAAGTATATCAGTGAGTGTACAAATGTACAGACTCAGCCTCTAAAGGAGATAAAGTGCCACTCATTCTTAGAAAGGAAGAAGTTTCTTCTAAAGAAAAGGAGGTTCCTGTTCTCATTTTTGCCTGAACAGACCAGAAAACACACACACACACACACACACACACACACACACACACAAATAAATAAATAAAATTTTAAAAATCCAAATCCACAAACAAAGCACAATTTACCTATATAGATTTTTGTCAACTACTTCCAAATTTTCCAGGTTTGAACTTGTTTTTAGCTTCTGCTTATAAAATGCCAATGGCACCCAACATGTCCTTACATTAAATGAAAGACCACAGGTGCATGATCTGATCACATGGGGGGTATTGAGCTGAACTGTGCTGACCCATCAAACTAAACCAGAACCCTGTTATGTGATTGGCCCAAAGCTTGAAGAGGGAGAGTGTGGGCTAACACACTGCAGGAACTTTTCTAGTGAAATACTCCCATCACCTTATCCAATAATTGCAAGTGTTGGTTCTCCCACTTCCAGAAAAAGCCTGGTTCCTGTATTTCTGGGCCGAGGAGATTTCAGTGGTTTCTTTCCTATTTTGCCCCTGGTGGTGCAAGCAGCGGTGAAGTGGGCTCTGAGAGGCAGCCACAGTAGAAGGCAGAGTTAGTATGCACACATAAAGCTGCTCAAAGCCAGCAGGTATGTGAGGAATGCCTCTTCGTCCAAACAACAGGACTCAGGCCCGACACAGAGCCACGCCACGCCACACAGGACCGTCAAAGCAGCTACATGGGGCCCGGTGGGGATTCTGCAACTGGATGCCTCTATGTTACATCTGGCATTCTACCTCCTTTTAAATGCATTTACCCACTAATCAACCACTCAGCACATAGAGTATACTGTTGTTTGATCAAATCTACAGCTTGCTTCAAGAAGCTCAGACAAGGCGTATAATGAATTAGTATTTAAAACAAAAAAAACAAAAAACAAAAAAAAAAAAACTAAGAGTAAAGTATTAATGCATACAGTTTAAGTAACACTAAGTAATTTGTTTTCTCTGACATTAATCAACAAGGAAGTTTTAAATCTTTGACATATTTTAGGGTCTTTGCATAATCTGTGTTGTGTGCCAGGCTTGGATAGCCCACATGTTTGCACAGTTAGGTTTGTTATGAGGACTATACACCTTGACTAAACCGTAACAATGTATACAAAAACCTTAACACATAAATAATGTCAAATGTTAACTGGATTCAGATTTAATCAATCAAAACCTTACACGACTAAAATTAAAAATCAAACTACGTGGCACAAACTTCATCTGTAAATGTACCTCTTTTGTGCAGCCATCCCTCCTTGACGATCACCACATTGGTCATGTTGGTGGCCAGGATGGAGGATCCAGGTTTCTCTCAGGGAGAGACAACTTTCGTTCCCAAGTTTCCTTCACTCAGCTCTGTGCAGGAGCCTGGAGACGGGGTCCTGGGGTTTACAGCCGTCTTCTCAATGGTGGTTACCTATTAGTTAAAGAAAAGTAAAAATTAGCTCCATGTTAAGGTGAAAGATTTTTTCCACTTGTCTGAATATTAACCCTAAGGTCAATGGGGCTGAGAGAAAGCAGCAGAACTGAGGAGATTCTCATGCTTTATAGCCCACTCAGTGAGGACAGGCTACAACTACAGTGCAAGTGGAACCTGCAACATTTCAAGGTTCAAATATCTGTGTAAGGCTGTGGTTTTTGGCAATCAAAATGAGGTCTCCCGTATTGGAAAATTCCATGCTGTTCACTATTGAGACAGCCATTCCTGATAGACTGGGTGTTTTTTTTTCCTACTCATGAACAGAGCAGCAGTGAGAAAATAATTATGTCAAATGATTCTCAAACACAGGATATCCATAGATTGTGCACAGCCGTTTATCCTAATGATTTTCCTAAAACTCAGTTATACTAGTAACAATAAAAAAATCACTAGATTTTTATTCTGCATACAGATGGCAAAAAAAGGTTTATCTATCTTAAAGGGTCTACTCAAGTGTAACCTGCACCAGAGCAGGTTATGTTTGACATAACATGCAGAAAACCCACCAGCTATGGACCAATCAAATTCTATGGAAGATAGTGTCGCCTTTCCTGGAAGATCCCTCGGGCCTCTGTGAGCGGACAGTAACAGGGTCTAAATTTGATAAAGACCATCTAAAAGGATATTTATTTTCCCTGATGAGCATCAATAAGAAATATAAATTCTTAGAAGCAGCTTTATTTGTTGTCCCCCCCCCCGCTCACTGAAAGCAATTTGAAAACAATTTTAGTGTTCTATATGCCTTAATATAGTGATATGATCTCAAAAGAGAGACAAGGTCAGACTGTTAAACACAGCCAGAGCTGCAGCTGAAAGAATATTGAAGGCTGAATAAGACTCCATTACACACATCTGAAAAACCATTTAACAGAATATGCAATTGTAATTATGTCAGCTCCTTCTGTGTCTTAATGATAGAGCTGTGATGGTTGGCATCTTTGATGGCTTGCTGTCTTAGATTCAAATACAAGAGACAAATGGGGACAAAAGAAGAAGTGGCAGGCCTAAAATCTATTTACAGCAGATGAACTGTAAACAAAGATGATTCTGAACTAATTCAATTTAAAGAATCAAACTGATGTTCATCTTTCCTACAGCAATTTAGTGGCTCCATAGTGTAGTCATTCACTTGACAAAAGGTTGCTGGTTCGATTCCAAGTCCAATTTGGGGTCATGTCAAGAAGGGTATCCGATGCAAAAAGTGTACTAAATCCAATATATGGAGCTACCCACTGTGTTGACCCCTTGTGACAGGGAGCAGCCCAAAGTAGCTTTTAGCGATGCACCAATTTAATCAGCCAATCATATTCATCTCGATAACTGCCATCAGTCTATCAGCAAATAAGCTGATTCACTGGCTGATGTTTATCTGCTGAATTTCAAAATTAGTGCATCCTTTATCCTTCCTTCCATTTTTATTATCCAATTCAGTGTCACAGAGGTGCTGCAGCCTATCCCAGCTGCCAAAAGGGCAAAAAAAAAAAAAAATATTTTTTAAAAGGCAGGGCACAACCTGCATGCGTTGCCAGTCTGTTGCAGGGCTAACATGGACAGACAACCAGACACATTCACATGTATAGCCAATTTAGCATGGTGATGCAGTTGCCTCACAGCAAGAAGGTCCTGGGTTTGAATCCAGGCTGTGGTCTCTCTCTCTGTGGAGTTTGCATCTACTGCCTGTGCGGGTTCTCTCCGAGTACTCTGGCCCACTGTCCAGAGACATGCGCGTTAGGTTAACTGGTGATTCTAAATCCCTTACATTAACATCAGTTTATCACTGAAGTCAAAAATTTTATTAACTTGTGGATAAGAGTGACTTTACAATGGCATTTGTTTTAAAAAAGGATCCCACTGCTGTGTTCCAGTAAGAGATTTGTGCTAAACCAGACCTTTATGCAGTTGGATGACATTAACCAACAAGGAACTATTTTGTTTAAAAACAAAACGTGCTCTATAATACAGTTCAGAGTCAATGTTACACGATAAAAAGCTTGTGATCATGTGATATAATCAAAAGATTCCTAGTAAGTAGATTTGTTAACCGTGTAATTATGTTGATTATACGATAAAAAAAAAAAAATTAAAAAAAAGTATGGTTGCAAGTTGCAAGACAACAGATAATGATGGTCTCGTGATATTGTCAAAAGCAATTAACAGTTACAGCATTGCTGTTAAATAGACCACGAGGTGAGTGTTTTGTCAACAGAAATAAAATAAACTGTGAGGTCAAGTTGTGCTTCTTACAGTGAGAAAGGAGAGATTCACAGTTGAGTGCTGAATCTGAGTGTTGCATTTTGAATGCGCCTTTGAATAAAAGCATAACCTCCAGAGGAAGAATTAACAAAAATGTTACCAGGTTTAAATAGGTTAAAATACCAGAAGTGTGCAGAATTCCATCCTGGGATCTTAGACATGTGAAAGAAAATACTGCTGTCATATTTATATAGTAAATGTGCGTAGTGTTTTCAGAGAGATGGATGAGTAAAGGGCAACCCAAAAACACCCTCAAAAACTCAATTTGGGAGCAGCTGCAATAGTCACTTTTTAAAACAGAAGTCAAATCAGGCAGTAAAACTGTACTAATAGTCATCTAAACAATTCTAAATGCCATTAGACTTGCCAGATATTCACAAAAGCAGTGCATACTTCAAACCTGCAGGCCAATCAGAACCAAAACACTCGACCTTTTCCTTCATTCAGTACTTCTTCATGATATAAAGATAGACCTGAATAAAGGGAAGCAGTCAAAAAGATGATCAATTGCAATGCTTGTTCAAATAAAAGTCCCATACTGCACCAGGCAATCCCGGACCATCGGCTGAAATCAATTTGCTTGCTGCTCCATCAGAGCTGGGCCATCAAAAGAGAGCTCTGTTTGAGTGGCCTCATCCAGCTTACTGGTGGGGACAACAACAGGAAGTGAATGTGACTATTGACAGACGACGAGTCATATCAGTACAGCCCCAGGCTCAAATACATCTGGCAGTGTGCGCGCGATCAACACCTTTTACTGCCACTCTACTCCCTTCCATCAGTGAGCAAAAGTAAGTTTATGAAGCCCAAGTTTATTTTCACTCAGTGTTTTTGTTTATTGCACTGAGGTTGTGGTGCTTGTGTCACACAACCGATGCTGGAAGGATCCTGGAGAGGGATTTGAAAAAGCACACAGAGTGCAATTCAAAGTGAGGATCACAAAAACCGTTGGATCCCTTCAGCATCTTAGTGTGGACTCTGTGACACAGGCGCACACACAATCTGGGATACACCTCACAAACAAACTTGAGCGCACACACACCACAGCCAAAAAAGCAACACACGCACAAGACCGGCTCTGGAGCCACAACAGAGCGCTGCTGTTTTAATGGGAGCGACCTGTTGCTACTGCGGCCTGTGTGGAAAAAGCTGGGCCGCTGCCAGCGCTGCAGCCAGCAGCCACTGAATGAACCCAGTACCCTGACAGCAGGTCACATGGTCCTCAGGCCTCTGGGCCACCGCCTGCCTGCCTGCACTGATGTCAGGGCGGCTTTCAATCATTCATCTTTCTGGCTCCAGCGCCGGGGGCCACCCCATTCAATGCAAATCAGTGTCATGCAGCAAAAGATGCCACACACTGAGCCAGAGAGGACAGTCCCATGAGTTTATAGCAGGAAGCAGAAAAATCAGGCCAACATCACCACATTACTTCCTCCATCAGTCAGATTAATAGATACAAGTCTGTTTTTGCTTCATTTTCTGCTAAGTTAACAGAAGCGTTAGCACATGGTTTATGGTTACAGAAGTAGAACGTTACACCCAAAATATTAAAAAAAATATATATAAAATAAATAATCACAAAATGAAAGAAAATGACATCAGCTAACAAGCTCAAGTGTTGCTGAAAAACAGTCAAAGCAACACTTAGTGTCCAAATGCCACAGTGGAACCAGTATTACTGTGATCTACTATACACTACCAAGTTCCTCTTTCAAGTTCCCTGAAAGCACACCATTATTGATAAGAATATTGCGGGTAGCTTCAACTGAATACCAAACCGCAGTGGGTGCAACCTTGAAAGACAAGCAGCCTCACCACTTTAATCCTGTGATGACACGAACAACAACCTCTTTATGACTCATGTTAATGTAATCATTTTCACGCTGTTCAGACAAGTCATAAAGCAACACAATGCTTAATTTATTCAAATCTTCTCATGTCACCCAGTGAAAACCATTTCAGGATAGCTGCAAAATAACACAGAGGCGTGCAAAAAAACAAAACAAAGAGTACTTCGGGGCTGAATTGTTTCCAGTTTTTGTGGCACAGATTGAGAAGAAAACTGCCTGGGATACCAGTGCGAGAATCATATCTTCCTCAGCCATAATACATCTAGACTTGGGTGATGCATTAGGCCCTAGTCTGCCTGTTTGCAGGGACAAAATTTTCAAACAACATTCCTCAGATTCTGCATGCAACTGGTGGCACATTTGCGTCAACGGAGCTGCTGCGAGGGGATTGGGTGGGAGGTGGCTGGTTTTTGTTTTTTTGTTTCCAAAAAAGAACAGCCAGAGCCAAGCAGTCACTGGCTGCATCATTATGCCAGCTTGTTGCGTCTTCCCGAGGTCACATGCCAAGTCCCCTTGCGTACACACACTGGACAAACGCAGTCTCATGACCGATAAAAACATTTTTGACACTGAAGGCATGGTGGGTACAACATGCCCAGGGACAATGTTCTCTTTTTAGTATGTGCATACACCACTTGGAAAAGGACACTGTATTATTAGTAATACAACTATTCAAGTTAAGAGATCACCTGATCTCTCTCCCACTTGATAGGATTTCTTTAAAAATAAGCCTTTTTGACAAAAAAAATAAATAAATAAATGTGATTGAGTACAGACACACACATACACACTTGTCATCACTGTAGGTGGGATGCTAAGAGTGAGGCCAGTGAAAACTATCAAAACACACATACCCACAGGCATTATCCCTTTGTACTGATTACTAGAGAGGGAAAAAATGAAATGACACTGTTGGGGCTTTTTTTCATGACTTCCCTGTGCCTAAATTGTGGACTAAAAAGTAAACGCGTGGCAACAAGTCACAACATAGACGCAGTACTTTTTTTTTTTTTTTTTTTTAAAAGCACTGTTTGCGGCCACAGCAGCTTCTCAGTAGGCAGGCAGGCAAGCGGCAAAGCTAATGGCTAAAGATAAGATGGCAATAAATGCCTCACTCAAACAAGTAAACAAACGCAGTGGCAGTTCATAACAATGAATGAGCTGCTCTCCTGTTGAGCTCATTTGTTTTCATTTCCCTCTAGGGCAATAAAGTACTAGACAAAAAAAAAAAAAAAAAAAGAAAAAAGAGAAAAAAGAAAGAAAAGAAAGAAGAAAGAAAGAAAAAAGAAAAACAAAAAACAAAAAAACCCCAACTTTCTCGCAAGAGGTGAACCTTTTGAAGTAACTTGACTGCAGATATGTTGGCCTGAGGGCTGTGTCTCAAAAGTGGTCATTGTCAAAAAAATGAATGGTTAACATCTTAAGAGACTCACTGTTTGTGGAAAAACACTGCGCGTTAAGCATTCACTACAGGAAATTAATGAGCCATCGACTTTTTTTTCTTTTTTTTCGTGAGAGGCTACTTTTACGGCGAACTGAAGTCAGGAAAGTACCTCATTTCAGGTTTGCATCTAGCGTTAGAAAGGATATGGGGCCTAGCAGGGCAGCTTGGGTGAGAATAACCGCATCCCATGTAAGTACAATGGGGACCTACCCTGTCTAGCTGTCGAACTCTTGTAGTTAACCATGCGAAGGAAACGCGGACATTTACCTGGACAGGAATTCAACAATGTGTCCGTCTCATTATAGTGAGCTGTTTCGGCGGTGTATTAAGTTGACGGGTCCTTCAACAATCTGAACAAAGTGCTCTCATTTACTCCGTTTCTCTTGCCTTTCTTCCACTACACCTCCCAAACGCGCTGTCTGCAATGCCTCTGTGGCAGCCCTCTCTCCCGGGTCCTAAAGCCGCCCTTATATGAGTCACGCTCACAGTAGGAGTAGTAGGCTGTCAGGCGTCCCATTGATGAAAAAAAACCTGCAGCGGGGCTTATTCTGCGTGGCCTTGTTGAACTCTCTGCTCTTTCATCTGTGCCGGTGGTTTCCAAAATGGGGTTCAGGGACCTGCGGAAGACCTTGTATGGTTTCCAGGGGATCCTCACTTCAATTAAGTATACAACAATGATTTTTTTTTTTTTTTTACTTCCTGAAGCGATCACGAGGTGATTTAGACTATAGGGATTTCATTTTGGTACCTGCTCTGCAATGAGCTATATTAGGGTTGCAAAAGGTGCATATTATCATGAATCATCAATGGTTAGTTAGCACCCCCCCACACACACTTTTTTTTTTTTAATTGCGTGTTTTTAGTCACAAAAAAGGAGACAAATACTCTCAATTAGTAGTGTGCTTCAGATGGCATGTAAAAGTGCCTCACAACAGTTCAAAATCCAGGAGTTCAAAATGTTGCAATTTGCTGTAAAAAAAAGACTAACCAAACCATTTTTTTAAGAGCTGGAACTGGTTCTTTTGGTGTATTTTGACTTCAAGTTATTATAAATACATTTTTATTGATTGTCTAATCAATTATATGATTTATCATTTCACGTCTAGCCTGTTGTTTGATATCCTTTTAAAATTATATTATAACAAGATATTTTAAGTACATAAAACTCCTTCTAGGGTTTTAAATAAGTCGAGCTGCAGCTGTACCTTAAAGAAAAGTACAAATTATTCCCCACGGGAATGTGTGTCAGCCAAGTTGTTTTTGATGTGTAAACTTTTTTCTACTGAAAATAAACAATAACTAAAATTCAGTCAAAGTAAATAAAGTCTGATGCAGAGTGAGGTCAACAAACTAATCAAAACCACAAAAACACATGTAGCCTTGTAGAATAGTAAAATTATATTAAAATCAATAGTAAAAGAGGCAACTATAAGCAGGATGTGCTGCTGTTCCCATTCTGGTGCATGTCAGCACTGAAGCATCAGGCGGTGGGCGTTTTATCACCTGAGTCCAGTCATGTTTGCTGATATTAAAAAGCAAGTTGCTTCCTCTCTGAGTTTTTTTTGAGAATCTTTTCATAATTATATGTCAGACTGTTACCTGTTGTATTAGATGAACCGTTGTCTACAGGCACAGAGAACCCTGCTGGAGAGGTAGGAGTTAAACTAGTTTTGGACAGGTACAGACAGGCCAGCTCAGTCTGTTTAAAAGGAGTCATGGAGCCTGTGTATCAAATGACACCCTCAGATGACTGGGTATACTTGATCAAAATGTTTCTGAAAAGAGGTTTAAAGCATTTAAGAGACCTCACACTGTAACATTTCCATAATTTTGCAATATGCTGTGATACTCATGACCCTCTCGTGTCCATTACTTGTTACCCCTGAAGACAGATTAATTATTTTTTCTATCTCCAAGCATAACAGTGTTGTAGACTGGCTCAAAGTTGAATCAGTGTTGACAAGCAGTGTTAGAAGTTTATTAAAATACATGTATCACTTAAAAAAAGACAAGACCGTGAGCGTGAAAATGTGCGCAGTAATGGCTAAATAAAATTAAAAGAGCAGGCAGCAGGGGAAACTGCCAATGTTCCCTCTGTGATGAAAAATTCATTGGCTTGTGCCCTCTGTCTCTCAGCCTCTTCTGCTGTCAGGTCCCCCTGTTTGTCACTCACACAGTAAAGTGTTCCTCACTGCTACTATGCGTCAGCCTTGCCAAGCTGTTCCTGTCATACAAGCAAAGCTGACTTAGGATAACCCATATTTTCTGCAGTAGCTATTTGGCGGCGCTCTCCTCCTCCTCATCCTCCGCCTGCTGTCTCTGGCCTGTTGATGGGAATGCCCACTCTGTTGTTTAGCAGGTTCAAAGCAAAAGTAACAAGATTTAAAAGTCAAAGTGGGCTAACAATGTCTCTCTCATCAAAGGCTCATCTGATCCCTGTCTGCTTGCAGTATCTGTCTAGAGTACAACAAACAGTACAGAACAGAACTTAATGGCCCGTTAAAGGAGAATAGATAACATGTGGTAACAACAATTAGACACAGAAGGGCAGGAGGGCCATAATAGGGAGGAGGTGATGGGTGGAGGGGCTGACCAGAACAGCATCTCCAGGCAACTGCAAAGCAATTTCGCTTGAACTGTTACATTATTTGCCCAGGAAGATTAGATAAATATAACATAAAAAAAATGGTTTGTACAACAGCAGCATCAGTACAGAAAATTATAGGAGATTTAAGGGTATATAATTGTGATATAGGGAGACTTATTTTATTTAACCAGTACAGCTGTTGTGATTAAGCACAAATGGGCATCCTACAGAGGCTGAGACTCTCAGAGTCAAACCTGAGAAGAGACTGACGTACCTGTGAAGGGCTGCATGGGAAAACAGTTCAACAATTCAAGGATCATCTTTCCCAACTTATGAATTTGGGAATTTCATCATCTTGGGTACGTAATATCATTAAAAGAGTTACAGAGAATGCAGGGAAATCTTTGTATGCAAAAAACTAGGAACACTTTTGAAAACCAGTGTCAGTGAACCTACTTTGTTGCTGTATTCACAAATGCAAGTTAAAACTCTACAATGCAAAGAAAAAAAAAAACCCCACATATGAACAAGATGAAAAATGCTGCTGCCTTCTCCAGACCTGACCTCATTTATTATGGACTGAGGGTGAAGGAAGGGGAAAAAAAAACAAAAACTTTACGGCGGTTTTGTAAAAAGTTGTAATTCCTTTCAAAAATTGTGGAAGATGTGTCCTCCCAGCTGAGAGAGGGACCATCCAGCTGATCTGTGCACAGTTCAGTGATTGTGAGGAAGTGTACTGGTGCACATGGCGTGGGTAACTTTCACATCTTCAAAGTCACCAGTAATGCTGAATGATATATACAGGTTTTGGAACATGCGCTACCATTCAATTTCTTTTTCAGGAAGATGATGCCATACCACATTCTGCACATATTATAAGAGCATGTTTCAACAGTAAAAGAGTCCGGGTGCTGGGCTTTCTGGTTTCTAAATGAAGATGCAATGCACCACAGTCGCAAACATCCTCCTGTCCCATATTTTTTTTTTTTTTAAAGACATGAGCATATATTTTTCAAAAAACATGAACATTTCAGCATTTTAAATTTGTTTCTTTTGTACTATTATTATTGAAAAATAGGGTTAAAAGGATTCACCAAGCTTTATTTTGAATTCTCTGTCAGTTTGCATAAAAGATGCACGAGATGAAAAAGAAAATGGAGAGCTAGTTTGACTAAATCTATGAAGTATGATGTAGAAAAAAGCTGATGCCCAGCATAGTCAGAGAGTGTGGAATATTCTCACATTCCTCAATATTAAAGCCACTTCAGAGAACACAAACTGTAATACCCTTATGTTAAGGAGTTTTAAGATATTTTAATGCATGAGGATGCATTATAAACACCCTCAGACAGTCAACAGCACAGCTTAAAACCACAGCTATAATGAGACTTTGGTCCAGCGGGGAGAGTGATGTGGTTCAACTGTGGCTGGATGGCTGGCTGGTTGGCCGGTCAGGCTACACTGGAATGTGGGGTCCTTTGTTTGTCTGAGAGAGGAGTGGGTCAGGGAGAGAATGCCATTGATGATTGCAGAGAGGAAGAATGAACCTCCAGGAAGTGTTCTCTCTCTCTCCCAACTCCCCCATTCTCATTCTCTCTGTCTCTCTTTCTCTATCTTTTTCTGTGTGTGAGAACCTTCACCGTGCCGAGCCTCTCTCTGCTGAGGCCACGGTCCCCAGGCACAACCACTGCTTTGTCTTGCCCTGTGAACACACACCCCTCCTCTACTGGGCGCCTACATTTGCCAGGGCCAGGGAAACACAGGGCCACTGCTCCTATTCTTATCCACATCACTGCTCCTGCATGGATGGTGTGTCTGTGTGGGCATCAGTGCTGAATGGTAAATTGTTTTTCATGTGCCACACATCTGACTAAACATTTAGGTTTGCCAGGTGTTTGCCTATAAATAAGAATTCATTCATTCATTTCATATACAGTCCATGTATGCTGTTTGGTAAAGTTTTTTAGCGAGCATGACAGTGTCTTGCTTATGATTATGATTATCTGCACACAACCACAGTCCAGATATCCTCCCTCGTAACAGTAACGGTCAGACTAAAAATGGAATAAAGCAGTAAGTGGATAAGAATCTAGCGAGTGGCCCCTTCTGACCAGTGGCTGCCGCCTCCCGTCACATTGCTCATTCCCCTCTGTGTCAGAAGGCTGTGAGGAGCTGCAAATGGCCCTTTCAAAACGCACGACAGCTGGAACACAGGGCAAAGGTGACTGAAGCAGTTGGGGGAGCACAGGGAGGGACAGGATGGTGGTGGTGGGGGGGGGGCACGAGATGAGCAGCTGCAGTCGAGCCTCTTTCTCCACTGTGCCACCACCTCTAATGATTAAAGAGGACACTTTAGATAGGGTTCTGTTGACAGTGTCAGAAATAGACAACAGATTTTGGACTTGGAAAACCGAGAAATCACCTCAGTTTTAATATATATATTAAAACTATATATATATATATATATATATATACACACACATACACACTGCCAGTACCCTGGTTTTCTTGGAAAAACAAATGCACTGGGTGGTTTGAAGCCTGGAAATTCCAAAACTCGAGGCAGACTTAGAGGATAAAAAGCCCTCACAAGTCTCCAAAATCTCCCCTGACCTGCGTTACAACACATTTCTTTGTTCAGTTTAGATACTTTCACAGATACCAGGGATATGGGAGAAAGAGGTGCTTCTTTCATTCACAACAGCTCTAAAGCCAGAAGCTTTTTTTTTTTTTTTTTTTTAATTTTTTATTTACTTTTTGTCAGGTTTATTAAATTAATCAAATTTTAAACTTGGACACAACTGGTAATGCTAGTCATCTACAATTGCTCGATTTGTCCACTTCCATCATTCTGCCACACAAAAGGCGACACATCACAGTGAACCCCCTCTCTTAATAGGACAGGTGTTTTAATAAGACAGCCAATTGATGGTCCCAGTATTCTGCTACTTGCTGCCGCTGTGTGAATTCGCGGAGTAGTACAGAACTTATTGTGGCGGCGCGATATCGCGAGATTTGTGCCATTATCAACCTGCTTGACACACAGCGCCGCTGAGTGCAGCCTGCCTTCCCAGGGTCGGACTGGAAGCTCAAGAAACGACAAGGAGAAGCGAACATCTGGCCGCACATCATGAAAGGACATCGGGACTGATAGGAAAAAAGACGACGAAGTGGGCAGAAATACATGTGAGTACGGCGTTTTTGTGCTTTTAAACGGAGAAAGCGAAAGTTAAAAAGAGTGTCTCCCCGCGCCGCTTCGTTCAGCGCAGTTGGTTTGCTGTGAGTTCCTCTGCTGTTTAAAAGGCTCCGAGCAATGCGTTTCCCAACACGGACATGAAGCGCCCTTGGCCCTTCTGCCTCCTGCGTACACTTTTCTTCATCTTAAAAAAACGAGAAATCTGGAATTACGCACAAAATGTTTTATTACTTCTCCATGATTCTCTCGACAGCTTAACTTGGATATACAGCATACTTCAGTTTTTTTTTCCTTAACTTACCATATTCCTATTTCTCTTTTTGAATCGACCCTTTTAAACACAGTTGTGCGCGCCTGTCTTATCAGGGCGCAAAAGAATCCCAAAGCGTTTTACTTTAAACCATGGATGCCTGATAAATTACTTGATTAAAAAGTTGTAAATGCCGCGGTATCCTGTGACAACAATAAATCTAGTTTTTTTTCTGAGTTGTATATGTTTTTTTTTTTTTTCCTTTTGGGCTGTGTAGCCCGGAGTTAACATATGGCATAAAGGAGAGCACAGCTGGAGGTAGCGTTTCCATTGCGGTGATGTCAGAGCAGCTGACTCCACAGCTTGCGGTGTAATTAGCAAACAGAGCACCAGTTTACTCACTCTGCACCGGTCTTATTTTTTCACGTTACCTCCTTCCCCCGGTGGACGAGTGCTGTCGCTCCCAGTCCCGCTTGTTTGTTCTGTAAACACCGCTGTTCTGTGTGTGTTTAGAAGAGCACCGGTGCGGCACTTTAAGCTAGATTTTCGGAAGCGCAAGGAGCAGGCTGGCGGACTACTACAAACCGGAATACTTTGGATAATTTGGAGAGAGGATCCGCTTACACCGTGATACATGGGTGGGTGGGTGAGCGCAGCGCAGTGTGTCCTGCACCACTGGAAAGAATGTTGAATTTATCTTCTTAAGTTGGATAAAGTTACTGATGTTGATCATATGCTGGATGTTAAATCCTTTCGAATGAAGTCTGAAAACCTCAATGATTTTGTAAATTTGCATTTAAAAACACTTTATTGTATGTTTGCTGACACTTTTGCGCAATTTGGCTCAAATGATCACCTTATATATGTGTGCTTTTGCTCACTTTGTTTGCCCCTGGAAAAAAAAAAAAACGACAGCTCAACTGTGCCCTCATTTCGTTTATCCCGTATCCTGTTTTTCCTGTTTTTCATCAGGTTATGAAGGAAGAATGGAGTTCCCAGACCATAGCCGCCAGTTGCTGCAGTGTCTGAGTCAGCAGCGTCACCAAGGTTTCCTCTGTGACTGCACTGTTCTTGTTGGGGAGGCTCGATTCAAAGCGCACAGAGCCGTGCTGGCCTCCTGCAGCATGTACTTCCATCTCTTCTACAGGGACCAGCTAGACAAAAGGGACGTTGTGCATCTCAACAGTGACATTGTGACAGCCCCGGCTTTCAGTCTGCTCCTTGAATTTATGTATGAGGGGAAGTTGGAATTCAGCACTCTGCCTGTGGAGGATGTCCTGGCAGCAGCCAGTTACCTCCACATGTACGATATAGTCAAAGTGTGCAAAGGCAAGCTTAAAGATAAGGAACTTTCCTCCCTCGATGAAAAAATGGGAGAGGGGTTGGGACTCAGCTGTCTGGACAGGGAAAATTCCTCAGATGGTGAGCTGCACAGTAAGCAGCTCATTCAGCGACAGCCCCAGACACCGTCTCAGGGGCTTCATAGGGCCCCCCCAGTAGAAGAGTTTGACATGGACAACACTGAAGTCAGGCTGGCTGTCACAGATTGTGATAGGTCTACACAGAGCAGGCAGAAGGCAAACGGTCACTCTGGCAGGTCCCCGGACCTTGTAGGTGTCAATTATGTGTCAGCAGAGGCCGAGCCCTGTGTCCAAACAGCTGGAAAAACAAAAGCTGATGTCAGTAGTTCCACCGTATTGCTGTCCCAGAGGTCCCGGGCTTCAGATGACATGGACTGTGCACTGGATTTGTCTTTCAAGCCTCTGTCTAGCAGAGATCCCTTACACCCCTCCTACGTCTCGGGACAGCTGGCCCTCGACAGCCAGCAGCAGGGCACTGAGCCACTTGTTAAAGACGAACACGACTTGCTGTCAGAGCAGGAGGACAGTGAGCCGATGAGCCCTGAGAGCCAGCGCTTTGGGAATAGTGCCAGGAGCTCAGTGGTGACAGGGTTCGCTGCCCTCTTCCCAGGCAACAACGGTTCCACAGCCGCCCTGCTCTCCCAGGAGGAGGACCTGATGGACGAGGAGGGGGAGGCCTGTAGAGGGAGGGAGGGCGCCCCAGGCAGGGAGGTAGATGGGAGGGGTAGACTGCTGGGGGACAGCGAGGAGGAGGAGGAAGACGACTTGGCCTCTTCAGACATTTCCACTTCCAGTGGAGTACTGTTGCCCCCGGGGCAACAGGTGTGTATGTGTCCCCTCTGCAGCAAAGTCTTCCCCAGCCCCCATGTGCTGCAACTGCACCTCAGCTCACACTTCCGCGAAAAGGATGGCGCTCGTTCCAAGTTGTCCCCTGACGGCTCAGTCCCCACCTGCATGCAGTGCAACAAGACCTTCTCTTGCATGTATACCCTTAAACGTCACGAGCGCACGCACTCTGGTGAGAAGCCATATACCTGTGGCCAGTGTGGTAAGAGCTTCCAGTACTCCCATAACTTAAGTCGGCATGCTGTAGTTCACACACGGGAGAAGCCTCACGCTTGTAAGTGGTGCGAGCGGCGCTTCACTCAGTCTGGGGACCTCTACCGCCACATCAGGAAGTTTCACTGTGGCCTTGTCAAGACTCTCGCCATCGGATAAAACGCCTCTCACCAGTGCCACGACACAAGACAGAATGTCTTTTCATACACTGAATACTACTACTGATCAGTTTTCCCATTAGTAAACACATCCTGGCAGTTTGTTGGAGACATATCTTTTGGATTCTACCCCCATGTGGCATTTCTCAAGTTAAACTTGTAGCAGCTTTTGAACTGGAGCTGTTTCCTGTGCTGGACTGTGTCATAGCTGTGCATGATGGTCGAAGGCAGTTAGTCAGAGGGGCGCAGGCCGATGATACTGACGCGGATGCTGTGAAACTCACATCGGATCTGTGTCGATGAAGGCGAACAAATTGGACGATGCACTTGTTTCCCCGTCTCGTTTGTGTCAATCTGTTGAGTTTATTTGAGGCGTATATTTGCCGAGTGAAAAGGCGTCCTGTGTCCACACTCTGTGGGCAAATGGATGATAGTTAAAGCTAACATACGTTAATACAATCGTCAGAGAGATTTATTTGTGCACATGGGAGATCAGAACCGTCCGTGAGTAGCAATATGTGATTATTTTTAACACCTACATTATTATAATTATTATAATTATTTATTTTGGGGGGGGGGATTTGTTTAGTCCCTAACAAGTAAACTATCACAAGGCAGCAAAACTAATGAAGTCTGACTACTGGAAGTATTTTCTTTCTTTTTTTTTATGGCAGTAGAATATTTGGTTTCACTGAAATGAAGTTTCTGTGTTGTGTAATAAGAAGTAAGCATACCATCGTACCACCAGCTCTTGAGTTGTTAATGTGAGTGAGCACAGATTAAGGGATTGCCTTCAAATTGCTACTTAAAAAGAGGTTAAGGTTTAAAAAAAATTAATAAAAGAGTATTAAGTTAACGCCTGAAACACTGGTGCCTACTGAAATTCTTAAAACTTCACCTAGTGTACTTAGAGACAAGAATGACATCATAATGTGATGCCTTTTTTTTTTTTTTTTTTTTGTCAAATTCAATTCAGCTATCGGGTGTCTTTAAAAGAAATCTGGATTACACTCCACATACCGAGTAGTAGCAAAGGTAATCCTCGACTCTGGAATGCCAGTTGATCCATGAGTGCCCTTAATAAAATCAGAATGTAATAAAGGTATGCAAACCAAGCTCATGTCAACTTTTTGTCAAAAAAAAGTAAATCACTGTAGGGTACGCTGATACAGTGTTCAGGTCAGACCCTTAGAAGGCAGGGAGGGGGCAGAAGGAGACAGGTGGATGGTCAGTACTTTGTCTTATCTGTTGTTACCATCCAAGCTGTGCCATTCAGCTTAATCTACTGACCCTTATTTCTTTCTTTGCATTAACCTTTTTTTTTCACATGAATTTACTGTAATGTGTTTTAAGTTGCTACTGAAGAAGCTGGAGCCTTTAGTGATGCTGCTCTTGAGAGACAAATGGATTTCTTCTGTCTGTTTATTTAGATGCTGTATGGATTTCTTACCAGGGGTGTAGCACTAAAAGTTCATGATTTTTGTCTAATCTGTCCTGATAAGACTTGATCAGAATTTATTTATTAGTCTGACGTGGTTCAGGGTTTACTGTAGCGGTAGCTCTTATTTCTATAAGCTTGAAAAACATTGCATCTTGCCTAGCGATCTTGGTACTCATTAACTTTTTTTTTGAAGGGGGGCTGTCCATTTTCTCTGTGCAAATTGAAGTTACTGTATTTGTATTTTAATATATTGTGTAGAAATCTCTACGGAGTATTCAAGATTTGTCAACCGGAACATAGAGAAGCACTTGTTTTTAGCATGCATATAGTTTCAACACTATTGTCTAGGCTGCTATTTCTTACTATTTGTATATTTAATGTAAATATATATTATATTTATCAAATGGTTTGTTTTCCATGTTACAAACCCATTTAAGGTGCGGATAGTCAGGTGTCGTGATAAGGCTGCAGTCTCTGAGTGTCACGTCTTCCCCGGGGAGTTTGGCTCCTTTTCCATATTCAAGACTCTGTTGGACTCCACCTCACCACAAATCAGAGCAGTTAATACTGCTAAGACTGCTGTTCTGCCAGAGGAAGCGGTTGTTCACAAGCACAGCCACACTGATACAGCACTGGCTACCTATAGAAGTGACAATACAGGCATTGTTCCTCCAGCAAGTCCCAGGTAGCTGGGGGGGGGGGGGGGGTGTTCCAAGTCTCTCTTTGCACTCTGTATTGAATGGAGCCATTGGAATGTGAGAAAGCAAAGGGAGAGCGAGGAGATTGTAAACAGGTGTATTGTTTGGAGGCATCAAAGAACCCCCCCCCCCCCCCCCCCCCCCCCCCCAAAATCCCAGCATGCTTCATTGTTCCTCTGCACGGAGGAGATATGAGCATGATTTGGTTGTACATCAAACAAGAAAATATCAATATTTTCAGAGCATCTTTTTTCCCCCCTGAAGTGTTAAAATTTACAATCTTATGATTCCACTTCAGAATAGACACCCTTGCGTGTTTTTCTGTGGCCTTTTTTTGTTTCCAAGCCAAGTTTCTCTCACAATTACTGCATTTTTATACTACTCCCTGACCTGAAGCCAGCAATGGGGCTCAGCGGACAAAAAAAAAAACTCACTCCTGTTTGTCACGCTTAGATCACTTCAGCACGTTCTCAGAACAGTAGCTCTATTTCAGTTAAGACGTCATGTAGTGCTGATGACAGATGTTTTAATCAAAACACACAGCAATGTAGATTGTGAGTTGTTTTGTTTTGTTTTGTTTTTTAATGGAACATTTGTATGTGGTGCAAGTTGAAATTGTTCTCTAATGTACATGTGTACAGAGGTAGGAAACTAACATCATGTGAAGAATTTTCTTTCTCTTGTTTTGAAGTCTTTATTTATACCTCCAGGATGATCACCGAATGTGCCTTGTAGACACACGGATAGGTGTTGCACCTGGAGAAGCCCTTTTTCTATACTGTACATTGTTTTTTTTTTTTTTGCCCTCGACGGCGGTGGTAAAGCTCGTGTCACAGCAACAGCGGCCCCCGCTGTAACGATTCAAAACTGTTGTTCCTGTTTAATCATATCAAAAAAAAAAAAATGTTTGAGACTAAAACTAAAATATGAAAGTCCATTTCTTATAGCTGCTTTGCGAGAGCTTACACTGAAGTTTTGAAATGTGTGTGAATAAATTTTTGTTCTGGACTTGTTAAACTGCAGTCAAGCATTTTTGTGTTTTGGCTTTTATCAGTAGCCAATACTACTGGGAACTAACAACTTGTTCCCTTTTTTTTTTCTTTTTTTTTAACTGTCACTGTTGAATGTGAAACACTGAGATTTTTTTTGATTGTTGTCGACTTGAAACAGTGCTACTTTTGATCGAGGGCAGCGTTTGCCTAACTCTCTGCTGTATCATCTTTTTGAGTCTAAAAATGACTGGAATTTTGTCCTCTGCAGGTTACAACTGTGAAATTGTGCATAATCATGAGAAATATTTATTATTGAATATGCTTCTTGTGCAACATTTTGACTGTCTCGAGTTTAATTTGGTTAAAAAAAAAAAAAAAAAAAAAGGAAAAAAGCTTCTAAATGTCAAATGAAAATCTTTTTAATAGAATTTGTAGAAGTGCCATTAGAATTTAATATAATTTTTTAATAAGAGAAGGTATATTTTATAGTAAAAAGAATTGCTTCGGTGTTAGTTGTGTAGAGATTAGAGGACAATCTTTAAGCAGACTTGACATTGCTTAGATATTGAGGCAATTTACGTTGATCTATAACTGTATGTGCATTTTCTTTGAGTTTTTGGAGTGTGCTTGTGTGCGTGTGTGTGTGTGCGTGCTGTGGAAATGTGACAATCTTGATTTAGGTCTTTATTAAGATTAGAATTAAATGGAACAACTTTCTTTGTTTGTGTGGAGTTTGGTCATTTCCAGCTACTTCTTCTTCACCTTTGCACCAATTTTTTTCTGTTTTTTTCTTTTACCCCAGTCACGAGTAAATTATCAGCGCAAGATGAGCTGACAATTAAATAAGTACATAAAAGTAGACTTTGACAACCTAAGAAAGTTATAGAAGAGCCCTCGTCTGACACATAGCAGTAACAATCAGGCAGACGGTGTGTGTGTGGGCAGCGCTGCAATGTGTACAGAGACAACAGAATGTGATAATACTGCTGGTCTTACAGGCCATATCCCTCTGAAACCATAAACTGAGCTCAAGGACAGAGCAATTTCAGGATGGGCCCCCATTGTTTCTGACCTGTTGCCAGTACTCTCCAAAGGAGATAAACCTGGCATAAACAAACCCAGTTGACTGTTATAATTATTACTTAAACTCAACTTGATTGTGCTCGCTAAAACTACACACACACACATATGTGCATATAAACACATTTCA
The DNA here is from genome assembly GCF_007364275.1 of Archocentrus centrarchus. Classification (NCBI taxonomy): domain Eukaryota; kingdom Metazoa; phylum Chordata; class Actinopteri; order Cichliformes; family Cichlidae; genus Archocentrus; species Archocentrus centrarchus. Next base: position 9,240,786 of record NC_044367.1, read on the forward strand.
AATGTGTGTGTGAGGAGCTTCATGCCAATTCACTGGACATTTTCAATGGCGAGAACTTTTAATTATTTCCCTGCTGCACCATGAAAGAAATCCAGCTGCTCTGCTACGTGATCCCAATAGGGATGTGCTCGGGTTCCCACCACCCTCCCCCAAATCCCATCTCACCCTTTCTGGGAACGCCATATAGACAAGGGCTGCATCCATCTGCCCCTGCCCCCATCTATCCTACCTCCACCCCCACAGTCCCCAAAACCATGGCCCCAAACCTCGGCCTCATCTCACCACTCTATTGTGTGCGTGGGTAGTAGCTCAGCCAGGCTATTGTCTGGCGCAGCTCCCCAGCACGTACTTTATGCACAAACAGACGACACAGCGGCGCTGGCCAGGCAGCTCCAACATAAAGAAAACAACGTCCTCCCAAGATCATTCATAAACACCCCCGAAAAGCCCAAGCCAGCTCACAGTAAATAAGGGCCCTCTGCAACGCTGTGGCCACCTCGAACTGTAAACATCCACAGAAGCAGGCCTCAGAGCGCTCACTGGCACCAACATCTCACATCTGCCAAACGGGACCCAGGGCTTAAACTGCCTGGTGAGTGTGTGTGTGTGTGTTTCTTATGGACCAAAACCTTCACATGGAAAGCAGAGGCCATGTGATAGAGCTTAGCTGCAGGGTGACGGGCTGGGATATGTGCAGTGTAACTGAATGGTGTAATAAAACATTCCTCTCTGAGGCTCAAAGCCTAGCTCATTTGCCTCCAAGTGCCTTTGCGTGTGTGTGTGTGCTTGTGTGTGTGGTGTATAGAGGTACTTGAGAGAAGTTGAGAGGAAAGTTGTAAGTGTCCACCACCTCAACAAGGCCAGCGGTGGGAGCCCTTGACCTCTGAAGGGACAGACTGCCAGGGACAGCTGGTGTGGCCTATGTTTATTTATTTATTTCTTAACAAAAGACAGGTGGTCACACTTGAAAAGGGCACACAAACAGTCACACATGCACTTGTGTACAAACAGCACACACACACATATGCACCCCTCCCCCCTTTCCATATTAACACACATGCATCTTGTTATCATCCACTTAATTTTGGAGGCGCTGTTATTTTGACTTTCAGAGAATCTAAAGGAACGGTTTCCAATAAAATCCTAATTTAATCCTCGATTGACAAGAGTGCGCTGTGACAGTGGCGCGTTACATCCACACTTAAAGCAGGACCGAGGCTATTAAAAATAATCTACAACATAAACATCACACATCAGTTGCTGCAAGTGCATAAATACATATCAACTAGTGCTCTCACACTGGGTTTGCCTTTTTTGGACTCGCTCGCCCTGACGGTGCCAAGACAGTGTGTCCTTGGTCCACTGTACAGCTGTCACTTACTCACACTCGTTGACGCATATTTATAGCAGCAGCATCACTGGGCTCAACGCTCGGCACACTCAGACCACAGCTGGTCCCCAAAAGAATGGGTGAAAGACAAAGCCACGTGCTCCCGCTGGCCGACTGCAGTTGGTCCTGTCTGGAGCGCTGTGGGTGATTATGTGGCCCCCTTCTCCTAGCGGCCGTAGATGCACCAAGGAAGGGACGAGGATCATTCTTGGTAGGGGGAAAGTGCATCATGACCTTGTTGTCATTTAGGTGTCATGGATAGGGGTTGTGCTGAAAACGTGGACAGCTGCACTCTTATGTTTTCAAGTTACATTAAGTCATCACACTATGATGGTGTTAAGCAAGCAGGGTTGGGTGTGGGGGGTGGGTGGAGCTGCACCAGCATCCTCTACAACCAGATGAAAAGATAGAGGAATGAAGTCAGCTGGAACTAACAGGGGAAAAAAAAAACCCATCACATCATGAGATATGTTAAAAATTAGGTTATTTCAAGCCTACAAAATCTGTAATTTATACCATTAGTTGTCTATCCATCAATTTGGCAGTCTAATCTTAAACACAATGCAACTTCAAAAGCAATTGTCTTTCAAGTATTTTATGCCCATCTCTGAGATTCTTCAAGCCTTATCAAGAAATGTGCAGACAACTTGACGCCTTGCTTGCCAGCAGCTGTCTGCTCACTCAGCCAGAAATCAAGCGGTGCCCTCGGACACCAACTGCAAGGGCTCCCCTAAGACTGCAGCCACAACTGGCCCGCTGAGCACGGGATGTGACTCAACAGCTAATAGGCGCATTTGCCATGAGCTCCAGGAAGCGCCCTCATCCAAGCTAATATCTGTAAAAACATGCCACATGATTGATTTCTATAAAGACACGCTGACCGCCAAGAACAGTTACTCACAGTGCACAATACCTGACCCTGAAACCAGTCATCACCAGTGACATGCAGCAGCCAAGAGAAAGTGATGACTGCACCTCAAGGTCGTGTCCAGCAGGGCCGGCTGTAGCCAAATTGTCTGCTGCAGAGGTCTGGTTCTGTTCAACCTCTGGGTATGCGTTTTAATAAATAAATTTGGTAGTAGATTCTCAAGGTCAGTTGGGAAAGGCTGGATTGGAATCTCATTATCATTGCCGAGACAAAACTTACATACTTTGACTAAAAGGTTGAAACTCTGCCTGTTTAGCATAGGGAGATAAATTTGTTCACCCACAGAGAAAGCTGTGAATGTGCCCAGTCCAGGAGGAACTCATTCAAAGTACTTGAAGTTTGCTGCCACCTGCTGACAATTATCCCCACAACACTTAGCAACTCAAATTTTTGATCAGACATCACATAATACATATTTAAAATACAAATAAAGATGCAAAGGACTGTATACAAAAGTGCTGACGTTTATTTCGGTTAGTTTCATAATGACAGACATATTTACAAAACATCTGGATCACATAAAAACATTACAGGTATAAAATGCAGTCTCAGTAAAATTCATATGAGGCAACTACACATATAAACATCTGATTCATCATTTGGTCTTCCTTTACGTTGAGCAACCGCAGCACAGTACTTCATCATATCGTCCGCTGTAACTGTGGGACAGAGAACATTTAATTTACTATTTATAGATGTTAGATCAGGGGTAGGCAACTCCAGGCCTCGAGAGCCGGTGTCCTGCAGGTTTTAGATGTTTTCCTGATCCAGCACACCTGAATCACATATAGAAGTCATTAGCAGGACTCTGGAGAACTTGACTGCAGACTGAGGAGGTAATTCAGTCATTTGATTCAGGTGTGCTGGAGCAGGGACACATCTAAAACCTGCAGGACACCGGCTCTCGAGGCCTGGAGTTGCCTACCCCTGAGTTAGATGTTAGATTCAACTCATTGTCATTATGCACAACGAAATGATTGTTCCGGATCACTCATCCAGAGATGGTTTAAGTGTCAAGTGCCCAAGGACACAACGCAATGCAGGGACAGGGGTTTGAACCTGCAACCTTCTGGCTGCAAGGTTCAATGACTACATCATGCAACATAATAATGATAATTTTGAAAAAAGAAAAAAAAAATCCCCTAACTTCAGCGAGTATCCTGAAAGCATCACGCACTGAGTAAAGTTCCTAAAAATAACCCTATTTGCATGGGACCAGACTGACTGTGGACCACATTATTTTAAAAAACGACCCCTAATGTGTGTTTCATGCAGCACATTTGCACGGGGTAGGCACAATCTGAGATTTACTTGGCTTTCATTGACACTGTCATCCCTGAATGACAACAAATATTGATTCAAAGTGTACAGTTGCTAGCCGCACTTTTTATAGACTGCCAAAAATGCCCCTTAAAGACCTCTGTCATGCACATCATCCACCTCTTGCTTCAATATTTCACTGTCCTCATGGATTTCATGCTCTCTGTGAAGGAGTCTCCATAATGTGTAGCAACACAAGCTTACTCAATTTGCTCCCAAATCTTATGCAAACTCTCATTTTCCTTGCAAATGTAGACTTCCTAGTTCTACAGTGAGAAAGAGGCAGAAGGAAGGTGTGAAGAAAACAGAAACATTGCAAAAACCTCCACAGTGCTCCACAATGGCAAGGCTTTTACAAAGTTAAGAATATACATTAAACATTAAAAGAAGCACCTTTGGCTGTACAGCGTCAAATCTGGATGATTCAAATGCAACCTGATACTTTGTTTTCATTCTGATGTACAGAATGGGTGTCTTTCCCAATTATCCCCAATGAATTTATTAAAAAAAAAAAAAAAAAAAAAAAAAAAAAAAAAAAAAAAAAAGGCAGTATTCAGAGGGCCTGAATACTGTAAGTAGGATGCGTCTTTTTTCTTTTGTAATAAATCAGCATCCCCCTTCAGAAAAAACAAAACAAAACAAAAAAACCCCCCAAAAAGTAGCTCATTTTAAAATTGTCATTGTGAAATACGTGTAGACTGACGAGGGGCGACTGAGACAAAGTAGAGTGGGTCATGCAATAATTAGAAGGCTGGTGAATCGATTCCCAGCTGTTGAAGTGTCCACATCTCGATCAGTCCTAAAGCAAGATACAGAAGGCTTCCAGTGTGGGATGTGAATTATTGGTGTGTAACGTGAAATAAAAGCACCGTATGAATGGGTGAAAGGGTAAATGTGGCATGCAGTGTAAAGCTCTTATAGCGGGCAACAAGACTACAGGGGTGCTATAAAAAAAAATACCTTTTCTCTTTGTCATGGCATGTCTTCAGTTCAGTGTGAGCACAAAAGCAAACCCTTCAGCAGATGATGATTAACAGCCTGAAGCCCACACCTTGTATGGCACATTTTGAATAGTTTTACAAGTACTTTTCCTAAACACACCTACTGTAACTGCCTTCAGCATGCATAGTGTCAGTTTGAAAGAGATACCTGAGCTGCAGGATTTCAGTCATGGATGCACTTGTGGTTTAAGGCCCACATTTTCCTGTCTTTTAATTCATCACATACCTGTACAATCACAGGTATACAAAACGTGGAAGCTTTGGAGACTTTACTAGTCTCAGTTACACTAGTACTTGCACATTTTATGTTTGGAAAGCAATCAGCCAATCAAGACAAAAACTGACTTTTTTTTTTTTTTAAGTTTTCAACTTAAACAATGGCTGGTACATGTGTACACTACCACACTGAAGCCCTAGAAGACACTGAGCAAGAAGGAAATCAAAATGTGACTTACTCTACGATGGTGCAAACGGAGCAACAGAGGCTGGAGCAGCGGGAGCACTGTCGCCTACAGGAGGAACAGACCTGTCGTTCACACTGTGAGCACGGTGTTCTGGACCCCTGGCTCTTCTGACACACACAGCAACGTGTGGCAGCCACTGGTGCACCTACACACACACACACACACACACACACACACACACACACACACACACACACACACACACACACACACACACAAGCATTTGGTAAAGCACCCAAGTGAAAAAGCAACCAAACTAAGCATCCAAACCTGGAGCAACCCTGACATCTGCTGGTAAAAAGCATGAACTGAACCAACCAGCTTTTTGGACTGAGCAAAGTAATTTAATGAGCTCAGAAACTCATGCATTCAGTTTTGAAACAAGGGGGGATCTGGGGATCTTTTGGCTCGTTACATGTCACCACAGCAGATCCTCCACATCACCCTATCCTCTGCATGTCCTTTACTACATCCATGAATTTTCTGTGGTTTTCCTCCTCCCCAACAGCTCCATATTCAATATCCTTTGTCCAATATATCCACTATCCCTCCACTGCACAGGTCCAAAACATCTCAGCCTTGCCTCTCTAACTTTGTCTCCAAAATGCTTAACCTGAGCTGTCCCTTGATATTTCCATTTTTGTTCATTCTGGCCACTCCCAATGGAACTCTTAGCATCTTCAGCTCTGCCACCTTTAGCTCAGCATCCTGTCTCTTTGTCAGTGCCACTGTCTCCAACGATACATTAAAGTAGGTTTCACTGCCATCTTGTAAACCTTTCCTTTCACTCTTGCTATCCTTCACAAATGACCCCTGACACCCATCTCCAGCCGCTGCCTGCACTCTCTTCTTCACTTCTCTTATGCACTGTCTGTTTCTTTGGATGGCCGATCCCAGGGTTTGCAGATCACAATGTCATCTGTAGACAACATAGTCCATGAAGACTCCTGCCTGACCATCACCACTGCAAACAACAACGGGTTCAGAGCCAATCCCTGATGTAATCCAATCTGTCACTCCTACTGCACAGCTCACCACTGTCTCCCTGTCCTCATACATGTCCTGCACCACCCTCACATACTTCTGTCACTCTTGACTCCATCATACAGAACAGCAAGTCCTCTCTTGGAACCCTATCATATGCTTGTGAGTGACTTGATGGATATATTTGTCATTAAAAGACTGGTTAATATTTATACAAATCAATTTATATAAGCCATTTCAAGCAAAACGTTTATTTTAGATGTGTTATCAAAAACAGCAACCGTGTCAGCTATGGAGAACCTTTTCTGTTTTCATTGGGTTAGAGGTTCAACAAGACTGCCTACATGAACCTTTAATTCTATTTACAACCGGTTCACTTGTAAATAGTTGAAATTGTGTGTTTCTCCAAACTCAGATTCACCACTAGTAGTCACTGTTTTCACATGTACAGATTTTGTTTACTTTTTGACCAACAGTTATTTTTGGGACTATACTGGGGGTTATGGTTAGCTCCTGCACTGGAAACTGACAACTGGCTGGCTATTCTCTTTGGTTCAGTGCTCAAAAGTTTACACAAGGTCGAGTTCGCGCTTTACACATTTAAATTAATTCTTCATTTTGTTTCTTTCTGTGCATTCTTTATTGGGTGCATCAACTATCCTGGCGTCACTACAAACACGCACACTTCCCATCATCTATTACAGTTCAGGCTCACCTTGTGCAGCACTTGCTTTGGTGAGTCTCCCATCATGTCCAATCAGTGTCTGCCCTCTCAGGAGTGTATGGCTGCACGCAGGTGGCTCATGCTCTATGGCCTTCTCCTCTCCAGTCCAAATTTTACCCATCACTGCCTTAGCACCGTTAAAGAGTAAGCTTTTTGTCTTTTCTGTGAGAAAGAAGGAAAAAAAAAAAAAAGGAGACCCACTCGTGGGTGAAATTGCATGCCAGTATCCCAGCTGTACCAAAGAAGCTAATGTTTGCAGCGATTCAAAGTCAGTTTTATTGGACGCATTCATGAACAACGCAGAATTACTCGCTTACTTTAACTGTACATATACACAAAAAGCGACCTATGCGATTTTTAAACTAATGTATAAGGAAGATATCTTTGAATCCAACAGCGGAGACGAAGTCAACAAATATGTGCGCAACGACGAAGCTAACATTAGCTAACGATGCTACGCAGCCATAGAGCATCCAGAAAGCTAAACTTACCGTATATTTCTTGCCTGTATTTGTTCCCAAACACGCCATAATTATTCAGCTCCTGTTGCCCAATGTGTATTTTATATTGGGAAGAAAAGGTTTCCGGAAACGGACACGCTCGTTTGGGCATTTTAGTTGCTAAAAGTGCTGTGCCGTACACCCACCGAGGTCCACACTTGTTTGTTGCGGGAAAAGTGCAATGGAGGCAGAAAGGAGCCAATCACAAGTACGTTTTCTCATCACGTGGAAATGCAGCCCCAATCAGGAAAGCGCGCCTCTTTCACATGTGATTTATGCTTCTCGTGATGCCTTCACGAACTGTTGTCGATCTTGTGTGTTATGGATTTTTAGAAATCAGAAAAAAGATGGCAGTGTGTAAACTAACTCGTCATTGTGATGGGGTCAGCATAGCCTTAATACACCCAACTAACAGTGCATGAATAATATATGGACTATTATATTTAGTCTGCGCACAGTAAGGCTGGGCTCTAGAAATCAAATTGATATAAAACATACGGTGGCCCAGAGGTGTCAGGTCAAATACAAAAGCCGCAACACAAATACAAAAGCCGCAACACAAATACAAAAGCCGCAACACAAATACAAAAGCCACAACACAAATACAAAACCCGCAACACAAATACAAAACCCGCAACACAAATACAAAACCCGCAACACAAATACAAAGGCCACAACACTAATACAAAAGCCGCAACACAAATACAAAAGCCACAACGGCTTTTGTATTTGACCTGACACCTCTGGGCCACCGTAAAAACATGATCTAACACTATTTTCTGATTGGGGTCATGAAAACACATGCACATTTTTAATCGATGATGTGGCCATAAATGTATGATTAAATCCAAAATCTGGACTTAAAAAACAGTGGGATGTTTAACTGCAGCACAACAAAACATAGTCAGCGCTCATCAAAGGTTAAATATTTGTTTATTATCTAACGAGGAGAAGGTGAAGAAATCATGCCATCATGGCACACTGTCGGTGCTTCCATCCAGGTGAGGGGGTGGGATCAAGGTTTAAAACATCTGGATCATGCACTCTCTGGACTTTCCAACACCAACCCACTTGACTAAAAAAAAAAAAAGAGAAAAGAGCACAGAAAGTTTGGTTATGTGCGAGATTTGCAAACTCATATTTAGATGCACAAGTTTGTTATTTTGTGTCAAACATACTAGGAACTCCAATGTGATTCTCAATGAAGCGGATGTAATTTTGGGCCTTGGCTGGGAGGTCATTCCACTTCCTAGCTGCTGAAGTGTCTGTCTTCCAACCAGGAAAGGTCTCGTATTCAACCTCCACTTTATGCAAAACATCCATGTTGGCTATGTTTAAAAGAAACTAATTATTACCAATTCTTTAATGAGTCAGTCTAAGGTAAATGTCATCAAATCAAGCAAACGTGTCTCACAGAATTATTTATTTTTATGACTTATTCTTTTATATTACCTGGGAAATGAGGAATCCTCTTTCCATTGAGTTTGTAGGCAACTCCGACTTTAATTTCATCCAGCACATCCAGAATGTCAAGTTTTGTCAAAGCAATGCTGTTGGATAAGTAGCATGGCATAGGAAAACCATTTAATGTGTGTGGTTTATCAGTGTCACTCTGTGTGACGGTGCAGAAAAATCGCATGCTTATGGGCTAAAACACAAAAACCACAAAGCAAAACCACAAGCTTTTTTTTTTTTTTTTTAAATAAAAAAACGATCCTAATCACTCACGCAGTGAAGCCATTAATCATGTGAGCATATCTGACGATGACAAGATCCAGCCAGCCGCAACGCCGCTTCCTTCCCGTGGTTACCCCCACCTCATGACCCCTGGTCTGCAACAGCTCTCCTATTGCCTATGGTAAACAGGAAATAAACACCTCTGTCTGTTATGATCCTATAGCAATCTAAAAATACACACATTAAGTACACCTGAAGTACACACAGCGGAGTACAATAAAACATTGCATGAGTTAGAGGATACAGTTTTAACATCTTGACCTTAGTCCCTATGGCCAGTTCCCATCACAGGTAACATTAACCCCAGCTCACACAGTAAATATATCCTTAACCAAGAGTCTGGCCCTAAATTTATCCCTGCGAACATGTGATCTGGAAAAGAGTTAAAGAGTGTTTGAGCCGTCTCTCACAAAATTTGACAGCTGCACTCAGCCAGAATACCCCCCTGCAAAACACATACACACACACACACACGCACACACACACGCGTGCGCATACAGCCCTGCTGCCTGTGTGCCAGCTGGGGGATCACAAACAAACTGTACATGTCAAGCTGAATATCACTGTGTTACATAACATGCCATGTGTCTCTTTTTACAATACATAGACCGGGAGGCCAAAGCCAAATACGTGACAACATTTGCCAATTACTGTAGTAATATCAAGCTCTCACATTGAGTTGTTCGGTGGGGAATGCTCCAATTCCAACCCTGGTGGTGTAGGCCTTTGCAACGCCAAACACATCACCGATATTCATCGGAGGGATGCCGAGACCAGTGCACGCTCCTCCCACGGTGCAGTTTGATGATGTCACAAAAGGATATGTTCCTAAATAGAAAATTTTATGCATTACAATAGCAGTGATTTTTTCCCCCAAATCCAAAATACAGTTTAAAAAAAAAAGGTTATTGCTATGGTTCCTACCAAAGTCAATGTCAAGCAGAGCAGCGTTTGCCCCTTCAACCAGAATTTTCTTAGGGGGGCCATGAAGAGCTTCGTACATATAATAAACACCGTCTCTAACCATCGGCCGCAACCTCTCAGCGTATTCCTCCATGAAGCAAGAAAACAGATATATCTCAGTGCCGGAAACAATAACAGGTATTCAATAACATCACTTTCATTAGTATCTACCTTTAGTTTTTTCAGTTGGTCCTCAACATCAACTGTCAAGGATGGATACATGGACTGATACTGTTGGACAAGATTCTTGAATCTAAAAAGATTTGCAAAATGTATTATTATGACAAATAAGTGCATACAAATGGGTTGGACTCCACGGCCTGAGTTGTTGTTTTTTTTTTTTTTGTGTGTGTTTTTCAATTACACACCATTCCTACCTAGTAGAGAAGTCCTTGAAGTCACCCAGAAGATCGCATACACGCAGGCCAGTGCGAGATGCTTTGCTAGAGTATGCAGGTCCAATGCCCTTCTTGGTAGTTCCAATGCTGTCATGTAAAACAATGTGTGAAATCAGTGCTGTCTACGAGAAATTACGGTATAGCCGGATATATTGTCATGTCCTTTGGGGAAGGATCAGGCTCACGCTGAATGGTGTCCTGCCCTCATTACCATCCCTACCCTTACTTCTTTCCTTCTTGTGCTTGTCTTTCAGTTTCCTGTAAGCCATCAACAACCTGGTGGAAATCAAACACTGTGGAGAGACAGCAAAATGATCGATAAGATGCAACCTTGAAGAGTTGAATTAAACAGGCTATGTATACATATGAAAACAAAGAACATCTCTATAGACGTACCGAGGTGAGCTCTGTCTGAGACAATGAGTCTCTTCTCCCAACCTTTCAGACCTGGTCAGAGAAAAGAAATGACACTTATATAATTACATACAAATCTGAGTCTACTCTAGCTTTACTCATTTCTATTAAAATACCTTTCTTCTCATTTTTATCCCCTTCTTCAAACAAACCGGGTAGATGTATGACTACTCCATTACCTAGAAGAGCAAAGGAAAAAGCAATTCGGGGTGAATATTTGAATAATAATGTGTCTCTGTATAGACTAGAGATCGAAGCCTTTACCAATAAGTGATATGCTTTTGGGGTTAATGATTCCACTGGGGAGAAGGTGGAAGTCATACTCCTTGCCATCCACTACCACTGTGTGTCCTGCATTGTTCCCCCCCTATAAATCAAAGGTTAAACATTATTTATTATATTAATTGACCATGTGGAGGACATGCAATCAAACACCCAAGACCACAACATATTTTTAGCCCTGTCTGATTTCTGTGATAAGTGATAAGCCACCCTCTTTCCTGAGCTTTTCGAGCACCTATTTTAACTAACAGACTTGGCTGGTGCTGGTGGATCCTCCGCTCTGTTCCCCCTGGCTAAGACCTGGCCTTCTCACGTATCAAACCAGCCTGAGAATGTGACCTCTGGAGCTTGTGGGTTGGGCTCTCGAGCCTTCAGAACACAGGGTGCTAGTCCTGTCAGTAGTACAACACAGCAGGCTGTTGACAGGCTTCCTCATGCCTCCTGGAGCTGAAGTGACCTCTTGACCGTTATGTGTCTTATGCAAGGGGGGTTCACAGACTGACCTGTCTGGAGCTGCTTTTATTGATGATTTAATACAATCTGAAAGAGTCGGTCAGAGCAAATGTACCCCAGGTTTAAAGCTGATTCTAAGTATTAACAGAGAAGTCAGGGTTCAAAAAGAAAACACTTAATTCATGACAGTATTTACTCGAATTGTCGCAGTTCCCTATTGCATAATTTAAATTCTTGAGAGGACTGTTAAAAAGGTTAAGAAACTGCGAACATAAATCTGCCAGTTTACTATATCGCGGAAAAATATTCCCAGCTACAATCGTGTTAAGTATACCAGGATCTTAGAGGTGCAAGTGTTTTCGCTTTGAGCACCTGTTGCACCCTACCAGGCGCCAAGTGACAGAATATATGGTGAGATCAGAAATTCATCCAAAAAAAAAAAAATTCAACAACACCTACAGATATTTACCTGACATCTGCAGACAAAGTCAGCTTCGGTCGCCAGTAAATCCACGACCTTCCCTTTTCCCTCATCTCCCCATTGCGCACCGAGCACCACCGTCACTTTGTTCCCCGCGTCACTGCGCGGTCGCTTCTGTCCGGCCGCAGCGGGTTGATTTGAGTTTTTTTGGTCTTTCCCCGACCAGCCGAGCGACATGACGGTGGTGCCTTTAGTCTGTCCGTCTCAAGAAGACTAAACTGTCTCTAAGAGCAGCATTGCCATATGTGTAACCGCATATCCTATGATGTCAGAGCCAGACGCACAGAAGTACGTAGCCGTGCTCAAACAAATCATCTCCGAGGCTGCTCAGGCACCGAGATAACAGCCTTTACACAATCGCTATGAAGGCAGAATTACTTAAACGTTACAGTTTTACGGTTTTTCGAACGGATTTGGATTGCCTCAATACCGCCATCTATGCGGCAGAGATGACCCGAAACAAACAGTTGAACATCAACTTACAATTTTATTAAAATATATCCAACATTAAAAGTTACAATCCATTCTAGTTCGTCTTTATATATTTTGCTCCAGATCATTTGAACAACAAATTAAGACATTAGATTCATTTCATTTTACAAGCGATTAAACATCTTGCACCAAACACTGCATCTTTACATGGCTTCTGCAATATAAACAATAGCAAGACACATTCACTGCATATTACAGCAATCACAAACATAAAAAGCACATTTAGCCCGCCCCCCACCCACCCACACACACACACACCCACACACACACACACACAATATAGTCCTCACAGACACAAAAAAACTCCACTTTACATAAAGTGACTTGGTAACATCCACGGTGTGAAAAATCCCAGCATCGGATGCGGTTGCTCTTCTTCGTCAGGAAAAAGTTCACAGAAGGGAGACTTCCACATCCTCCGGTCAATATTAATGTAATCTTAGTAAAATACACTGTTCTGAACTCCTGTCTGAGGTCAGCATTTTCCTTTCCCTCTTGATTTTCTTTTTCTGGAGTTACCTAGGGAGAACAAATACTAAAATCAATAGTGCGAATGAAAAATACTTTAATATCTCTCACAGTTATTTATATAACGCTGCTGGCTCAAAAGGCCCCTGGCAGAGAAGTATGCTCACTCGAGTGTTCTGCTTGCAAACGTGATTATCGGCTTAGAAAGGTTCAGAGTTTTAGTAAGAAAGTATTTTAATACATTTACAATCATATACAGTGTCTGTCATTAAAGGTAAATTAACAAAGCACAGTTTACAGGAAGCACAGCAGACTGTTAGCAGGTTAAGCCGTCTCAGTTGCAGATTCAGAGAATGGACAAGAATATATGGAGGAGGAAGAAGACGACGAGGAGGACACAAAAGTGACAGCTTTCATGAAATAACTCGGTCCACAATGGCTTCACAGAGACTTCGCAAACAGCAAAGCTGTTTGAGATCAGATCTGACAAATTAACCACTGTTTAATGATGATTAATTACTGCTCACGGCAGTACTTTTAGATTTTCTTTCCCCTAAGTTTGATGGACATTAGAATTGCCTCAAGACAAGAGTTTAGCCTGATAAGCACTGAACTGGGAGAGTGTTGAAGAGTGGGCATGTGTTAAAAAGTCGGACAACACAGACAAATGAGATCCAGATTCCGGTTAGACCAACAAATGACGTGTTATTTGGAACAAAGCTCTGACGATGATTGAGTTCATTCCCGCTTACTGTTTGCCATCCCATCGACTTGACCTACCTCACTGCAACACACAGCCTGTTTTATGTTTAGTGTGTCCTTTCCCACTGTTACCTTGTGTTTCAGAGAGTCAGAATGGGAAAACAGAACATTCAAACAAACTGGCCATAGATTCAAAATCCATTCAGTATTAAATACTGCACACTGCATTCGTACTCTTTAATAAAATGCATGTATTTATGTCAAAATTTCTATGAACATATATTAAAATAGCCTGTACATAAAGATATAAAATGATAAAAGCAATAAAAAAATGAACAGAGGTTTCCCTTTAAGAAACGTCAAGAGACTAGCATTCCATATGTGACCTTTATTTAAGTGAATGGATAGGTTACCTTTGTGACTCTTCTTTTTGTTTCGTATAGAGAGCTTCATCTGTTTCTTTGGCTCTGGCTCAAGAGCAGGAGGCACTGGTTCAGACACTGATGGCAGATCTTCTGGTTCCAGTCCATCTGGGACATCGCACCCCCCGATACCCTCAATCACATTCTTTTTAGTGTCTGTATTTTTGCAACTCCTGACTTCGTCTCTGCCAAATGTTCTGAGTCCTCTCTCTTCGTGACCCTTCTCTTGTCCTGCAGTCTCTGGTACATGGCTTGTTTTATTAGTAGTTTCACCTTTACCCTCTTCCATAACATTGCTTCCATCGCTCTGTGTTGTAGTCATGTCTATAATTTCTTTGATGTGAACATTTACGCTAAGGTCTGCTGGCTGCTGAGGTGCTGGGCTGGACACGCCATCAAATGCAGCCTCCAGCAAGTCAGAGTCTGAGAGGGAAGATGGACTGATGATACTGGTCTCAGCTGAATCTAATGAAAAGCTGTTTGTGGAGAGGCATGGTTGGCGGTCCCCTTTAACCTGAGGCTGAGCTTGAATCCTGTCTGTGGGGGATGTCACATCTTTCTCTGGCGGTTGACCCGCCTGAAGTGATGTAGGTCTTTCCAGGGGTGCCACTGTAGCTGGTTTTCCTGGGGGTGTGCTGGGAGTCACAACTGAACCGTCGTGCACTGCATTCAGCTGAGGAGCTTGTGGAGTTTCTTCTGACGGGCTTATGAAGCCGTTCACTTCGCCTGTGGTGCCCTGATGACCCTCTGTTTGAGGTGTTATAGGAGCGGAAATGGTGGCCATGTTGACGGCTTCTTCGCCTACAGGCTTCACACGTGATCCTGAGGGACAGAACACATGCTGTTCAATGCATACAATTACTACGTGAAGTTTATGGTGATGTTCTGCAGTGAGCAAAGAGACGGGACGACAAAAGGCTCTTGATTACAAGAAACACTCAAGTGGCTCGACAAGGCAAAAGCAATGGAGCTAACTTAACAAGACGGGAGCGGTGTAGAAGCACAAATAATCCAACAAGGCATTTTTGTGGCTCACAGTTAAGCAGTTCAGGAGCGGAGCTAGGAACTGCGGATGGAAACCACAGTCTCTTGTCCTTACCAGGTGAGCAGGTATTCCTACGCATTTCACTAGAAGGGAGGCTTTCCGAATCGCACCTTGGCCGGGTCTTTCTGAGGCTGAAACCTTTTCTGATATCCGCCAGGAGGTTTTCTATGATGCAGCCATCGTTCTGTGGCACAAAGCCTTTCTTCACTGAAAAGAAGGGCACAAAGAGGGCATAAAAATACACGAGATTCACATTACATCATGTTCAGAAATCTCTAGTACAGTGAAAGAACACAGTGCTCTTCGCAACTTACTTATTTTCCCATTCTCTCCTTTCCGTCTCTTGGCCTCCTCCTCCTCTGCCAGCTGCTTCTTTCTCTTCTCAGCCTTGGCTGCTTGTTCTTTCCGAGTTTTGTTTTCCTGTCATCGTTAAGAAAGGATATCACTATCTTGCAAGTACAAAATGTACATGGCAATTTGTCTTTGTGTCATTTGGGCAGAAACATTAACATTTTTCAGTTTTCCACAGTTTATTGATACAAATGTTAAACAAAACACTACCTCCCACACAGACAGGAGGGAGACTCGACTGTGCCCTGTGTTCTCACACATATTTGACAGCAGAGCAAGCAAATATACAGTCCTAAGACAGCATCATAATGCCTAACATCAACAAATGCTCCTCTCTGACCTTCAGCGCCTTGATGAAGAGTTCTCGGAAAGTTCTGATGGTACCAAATAGTTCTTCAAGCGACAGCTGATTAGCATCCTCACATAGATACACAGCTAGTTCACTCTTTTTCTTTTCGATCTCAGTCAATCTTTCGTTTAATTCTCGACACAGCTTCTGATTTTCCTGCAGCAGAGAGAGAAGCATTTGGGGTGTGGATCCAGCTGCCAAAAAAACAGTGCTGAGTTATGCATTTTGCATCCGTTTGGAGAAACAGCAAAGACTGGCATTTTACCTCGAGAACTTTCACATATTTCTCCTTCACCTCTTCCACAGAGTTGGACACTTTCTTGGCTGTCTCATTCAGTCTTTTTAGTAAGGCACTGGCTTCTGACTGAACAGAGTCCAGATTAACTCTGAGGGAAAAGAATGACATGTGCTATGTTATGCAACTTTTACAGCTCAGTTGAGAACCATTAAAAAAAAAAAGAAGATGATGAGTTTGAGTCAACGAGAAAGATTTTCATACCCTGCTGCTTTTGCACATATTGATATGTCATCCGGTAGCGCTAACAGCTCTGGGTGGTTTGCCTCTGCTTCCTTTTGCAAAAACAAGCCATGCAATGGGTGATTAAACAGTTTCATAACTTTTGGGGGGGGGGGGTCATTATTGCAGCTGTTGGCCAGTTTGCATACCTCCAAGATGTGATGAAGCAGCGTGATGCGGCTCTTGTTAGCTTTTGTTTCTGTAAGCTTGAGCAGAGAGCTAATTTTGAACCCCTCAGCGTTCCCCGTGTGACTTCCCTGAAAGCAGACGACTGATTAAAAATGCAAACTCTGTCTAAATGTCAGCTTAAGTAAAATATAAATGAGAATGAGACGAGGGTCTTACATAGTTGAGAAAATTTCCCACATCGAGGATGATCCTGCAAAAATTGGGCATGAGCGTACTCGTTCTGAGAGCTGAGAAATTAGTTACACTGTGTTAATTTTAATATATAATGCATATTTTAAGCTAGCTAATTTAGAGAAAAAAAAAAAAAAAAAAAAAAAAAAAAAAAAAATAATATATATATATATATATATATATATATATATATATATATATATATATATATATATATATATATATATATATATATATATATATATATAAATAAAGACACTTCACCTTTAATCTAATTTCCTTACTTTTCATCCGTCATGTTTTCATAAATGATGTTCAACAAATATCTACAAACTGTAGTGTGCAGTAAATTTTTCTTCCTGCTGAAGTTAATTACTGAACATAAGGAAGCATACACCTAACTCTACTGAGAGGGACGTGCCTGTGACCGTGTAACAGGATGTAAACATTTATGATGTTCCCTCCACCTGAGCTGTAATGCCATTTAGCCTCTTTCAGGTGGTGGATACAGTCCCATCCACCCATCTATTTTCTGCTGCTTATGATTCAAGGGGCAGCATTAGGGACCTCAAGACCAACATGCTCAATCCACCACTTTATCCTGAGCCATTCCCAAGCCAGCTGAGAGACATAATCTCTCCAATGTCCTCAGTCTGCACCCTGTTGGGCATGCCCAAAACACCTCACCTAGGAGGCGACCAGAAGACCTTGTACTTTGATGCCCACTCAATTCAACTGGCTCATTTCGATGTGGAGGAGTGGATGTAGATGACTAAGTTCCTCACCTGAACAGATAGTGCTTAGTCATGACATAATGATGTACATTGACTAGTTAACTGACAGCTTTGGCTTCACACTCAGTTCTTTCTTCACCACAACAGACTAACACATTGTCTGCATCACTGCAGATCGTGCAGCAATCCATCTGTCAATCTTCCACTCCTCCACTAACGAACAAGACCTGTAAATACGTGAACTCCCCCACATGTGACAGTAACTCACTCCACCCTTTTCTGGGGGAGGATCGTAAGCTTCGCTCTTTCTGAACTGGCTTCAAACCACCTCAGAGCGAGATGGCTATCATGGCCACACTAGCATGATTTGGAGACCACCGAACCAGGCTCGCTCCCTCTCTTGGTGTCTAGGTGAAGGTGAAGTAATACCTGAGCTGGTAGCTCCAGATTACAAATTTTTTTTTTTTTTTTTGGGAGTAACTGGGTCATGATTTCTGGAAAGAGACATTACAATAGTAAGTCCAACTTTAGCTGCTTTGACCACTTCAAGGCAGCTGCCATTTACTCCCACTGGATTCAAGACATCTCTACAGATAGACTGATGAAGAGCTGGAAATGTAGTTTTAAGGTGAAGTGTCCATTTAAGAATTACAACTGAATGCATGTGAACACAGGTGAGGTTTTACTTACATTGGCAGGCCTCCTCCGCAAGCTTGACTTTAGGTTCGAGCATCTCCAACACTGATGCCGTTTCCTCGCACAACAACATGCACTCAATCCTCAACTGATAACTGAGGAGATGCAAGAAAATAAATAAATCATGGAAATGGCAGGTACGTGAGCAACACTTAAAGCAGAAATGAAATAAAAAGGTTACCATGGCACAGTAAGGAGAGAAGTGTAAAAGCGGTCAACATTTGCCAGCTTGTCTTTTTCTCCTTGGAAAGACTTCAGATTTTCCATCTACATTAAAGCACAAGGCAGTGACTCAGATGAGCAGCGTCATTTTCAAGTGGGCCCATAATTAGAAGATAAAACACTCTAAATAAGCATGTTAATGCAACCAAACCTCATGCTTCTCTGGCAGGAGCTTAAGAAGCTGTTTTAGCACCTCCACATCAAACCTAGTCCGGTCCCCAGACTGGATCATGGCCACAAACTCCTCATTTGTGCTGGACACAGAAAATAAAAGCATTAAGCAGTGAAAATGAACAAAATATGCCAAAAAAAGAGCCAAAATATAACAAAACAGAATATTTTTTTATATCTCACCATTTGAACTGCTTTAGGAATATGTTCACATTCAAGCTTTTCTTTGGATCAATGAATGTGATCTATAGAAAAAGATTAAGAAGAGTTTATTGATTGTTCGGCTTTGCTCATTAGCTGCGCTGTTTTGTGCACTGTCGAGTGCTGACCAAGCACACCTCTTTAGGCTCCTTCTTGACAGGAGCAGCTGCCCCCTTGTCTTTGTGTTCGGCCACCGGGAGACAGAACAGCTGCTCGATACTGCTATAGTCGGGCTCGGGAGAAGGCGGATCTTTCTGAACCGAGGCCCACATGGAGTGACCATCTGTGTGCGCAAAGGAAGAGAGTAACCTGTCATGAGCTTGTGTGGCTCCGTTTTGTACGGACACTGTGCCAAGTGATTATCTCTCTTCTTCCAAAAACTTGAGGGAATCCTTCAAACACCCACATTAATTAACACCCAATTTTGGATGGCTTAACACTCAGAGTGCTATTCATATCAGTGTTCCATTCCCATCAACTGTTCACTACACAGATGGCAATGGCCAGTATCTTTGCTTACATTTCCTCATAATTATTATTTAAAACGTGGGGCCTAAAAGGGGTGAATACTATATTAACTGGCAATATAGATTTATGCAAAACTTTAACAGATGTCCAAGTTGATGTCACACTCTCAAAATTAGACTCCAACAGTATCCATTAGAATTATATTTTACTGTTCATAAAATAAAAAAGTTTTGTCCATTTACCAGTAACGGAGCGAAGTTTCTGCCAGTTGAGCTTTTTCATCCTCAGAGTGGGACACCGAGTTGTCTTTGTGGGCACGCTGCACCCCAGGGCCTGGCTACTCTGAGCCACAATCATGCCCATAGGAGGAGGTGGTGGAAGTGGCATGCCAGGTAAAGGTGGAGGTGGTGGTGGTCCACTACCCATCCCTGGTAAGGGTGGGGGAGGAGGGATCCCTGGACCAAAGGGCAGAGGTGGTGGAGGTGGCATGCCAGGTAAAGGTGGCGGGGGTGGTGGTCCACCACCCATCCCTGGTAAGGGTGGGGGAGGAGGGATCCCAGGACCAAAGGGCAGAGGTGGTGGTGGAGGAGGAGGAGGAGTCAGTCCAGGTAATGGAGGAGGTGGTGGGGGACTAACAACCCCTCCGGATAGCGGCGGAGGTGGTGGTGGCGGCGGTGGTGTGCACAGGTTGGAGGGGGGTAGAGGGGGTGGGGGTGGGGGTGGGGGTGAGGCACATGGTGGCTTCTGAGAGGATAATGTGCTTTTGTCTGGCTTGTCTGTATCTGGGTGGTCCAGCTGAGCCTGCACAGCCTTATCCACTTTGACCAGCGGTCCGTCCACTTCGTGTTGATCTTCACTGCTTTTTCTTTTATAAAACATCAGCCGCTGCATGATCTTCTCACAGGACTCCATCTGAGCTGCAGCACAAATCCAGACACACACACACCCCATTTGAATCAACTTCTCACACTACAACAGAAGCTTTCAGCCACCCTGCCACCAGCTCCCTGCATTTAATCTGTACAGTCTGCATCCCTGAATAATCACTCGTCTTCACAATGTGGCCATTAACCAGCCATTAGCCTGCTTCAAGTGTTGACCTAAAGTGAATGCATTGTTGCTTCTGTGCTGACTCACAGTCCTGGGCGAGCAGTATGGCCCTGTTAGTGATGGCCTCTAGAGCCAGCCAGATGTCAGGGCGCCCCGGTCCCAGCACCAGCAGCGTCTGCAGGATGGACAGCAGCTGAAGAGAAGCTGGGGAGCTGCTCACCTGCACACAAACATGAACAAAAACATTTTTGCATAAACTAACAGGTTTACTTTGTATATGCACAAGGCTAATAAGGTGTTTTAATCAGTAGCCTTTTAAAATACATTTTCCTTTATTGTGGAACCGGCACTCACGGATAGAGCCGTTTGAATAGCTTTTTCTCACCTTGTTAAAAAGTGTAGTGAAAACCTCCTGGTGATTACTCATATCAATGCCCCCATACACTCGCAAAAGCTCTTCCTCATCTTCAGCCATTGCCTCCTCAAAAGCTTCACATTGAATAATCAAGTCTTCATCCTCCTGCTCCCTGCACACCACACACATGCAGATAAATGCATATTATGGTCATAGTTCATAGTTTATTTAAACCTCATCTTCAGTTTTTGCTTAAAAGTTATGATACCTTTGATCTAATTACTGCCATTAATGGAAATAAATTACAAAAATCTATTTTCCTATAAGCATTATTTTACTTGCAGTGATCATAACTTTTAAAATGAACTGCAGTGACTTCATCGCAGACATTAAGAGGCTGAACATTTTAAATGTGAACACCAGAAGGATGGCTCACCTCAGCTTTGGCAGAACATCAAGTAGCTGCAGCCCTGCAAGCAAAAGAATACGAAATGACACAGCTCCAAGCAAAACACTCAATTAGAAGCTTTTTAGGAAATTTAGTCTTAAAATGGTTCCAGGAAGTCACAGGTGAGCAATCACTAAGGAGGAGTGGCCAGTCAGGTGGCTGATTGGTCCAAACTAATTGTGTGAGGAGAATAATGTGGTGCTCTTCAGGCAGCTTAGCGGTTAACTATAACGCCAGGCAATCGCCGCTGAAGAGCTGGTTACTTGACCTTACTAGCGGCGAACAGCTGGTTAAGATGTAGCATATCAGCCCAGAGTCAGCTGATCAGAGGAACTTTGATAAACATGCTTCTTACTGAGAGATCTACACAGACTGAGAATCTACACAGACATGCTTCTTACTGCAACTCCGTGACCATTTGTCCTATCAGAAAAATTCAAACGGTTCCTGAAAGCTCAGAAATGGCACTTCACAGCCATATAAGGATATTACGGTATTTGCCGAAGTCCGCAAACGGCGACACTTTTTGAAGTGCGCTGTGTCGTACTCGACACGTTCGAAGATATAAGGTTACAGCTTGTTCCTCCATTTAAAACGAGCCCTGGCGTCACCTGTGGGTTAGTCAGGTGGGTAAGATTAAACCAGTTTTTGCTCAGAATATATGCTGGAACTTATTCTAGTGGCACTAAGAGAAAATAACTTAATCTGCATTTCAGGTTTAATGTAGTTCATCTAAGAGTGGTGATATTTTCTTGCTCCAGTCTCATTGTACAGGCTGTAGAATGACATTAAAGGTATTCTATTCCATTTTATTCTATTCCTACTGATCTGTGGTGCAAAATGCATGAATACACAATGCAGTGTAGGCTCAAGGTTTTCTTAGTTCTCAGGCATTTTGTAAAAGGGAGAATGAGGCCAGTAGACCTATTCTTAGTCAGACCCAGTGACAGATATATTTGTGATGGCCTGCTTTTCCCCTTTGTATTCACTTTGAGCTAACAGTTTACCCACAGCATCACCTTTCCTATGATGGGACTGTAAACTAATTAACTGTTAAACAGCAGCTGAATGGAAAACCTACCTATAAACTCCTTTCTCATCCTATCGCGCTGCCTGAGGTCCTCTGTCCCGAAGATGAGAGCGTTGATGACACTGAGGAGCGTGACCATGTAAGGGACATTATCTGTGGCCTGTAGCTCATTCATAATCACGCTGAAGCGATACTGCTGTGTCTTTACACCCTGAAGGAGAAACCAAATTTAAGATGTAAGAAGAATGGAACCCTGCAAAACTTGCGCTAACTCTTCTATGTGTTTTTATCAGCTTGCCTTGTAGTGGTCCAGGGAGTCAAGTGCCAGGCGATGACCATCCGAAGAGAACATGCTGAGGGCTGCGAGAAGCTCAAACACCTGCTTCTTCACCATGGTGTTGGAGGTGTCCAAGGCTGTGCAGCATAACGGTCACATGCATCAATAAAGGTGGAATCTATCAGTTTTCCTTAAATTAATTCCCTGTGTCTCCTTGTTCCTCTTTGTCTCTAGACCTAAGAAAGGATTGTTTCCCTGACTTTTAGGAAACATTGCTTGAACTTTGCCCTCTAAAGATGTGTTGTTGTTCTGTAGATAAATGTGTGTCTGTAGGTGGGGAAATCCAATATTCACAGCACACTGTGACACTACAATTTCAGGGATGTCCCGAAGTGACCATTAAATGAGTCATGGCTGCACGTAAAGCTGAGTACATGACTGGAAAATTCAGTTTGACGGAGTGAGTCACAGAGAACCATTTCATCACGTGAGTTCTGACCACTTTAACCCAATATTACAAATGTTACATACAGTGAAATATCTGAAACATTTACTTTCAGTTCATTTTCACGTGAGACTAAGCAGAGACATCAACACAATACTGAGAAAGTGTATTTATGCTCAACCTTGGGAGAGCTTCCGAATGTATCCCTCATTCTCTATGATGAAGTGGATCCCCGCTGCTGAGTTCATTACTGCTCGGACGCAGCTGACACAGGTGAGCTGCAGAAGAGCATCTGCAATGCGAGAGCATCCACGCCCAGAGAGACGGTCTAGGGCCTCCAGGAGGAGATCGAGCCCACTTAATTCCAGGAACTGGACCATCCATAGCTCGTCACTGCCTTCCAGGCGGCGCTTCAGCCCAGAATAGTTGACGACAGTGGGGACTTGGAGCAGTCTGATGCACAGCTCTGCATCAGAATTCTCCAGGTTGGCCTCCTGCTGAGTATCAGAATCCTGCGAGGAGCCCAGGCGATCCCTGACTGTCGCCCACTTCTTTTTCCCGTCTGATTTTCCTGACATTGTTGCTATGTAAACTACAAAAAAAAAAGGACAAAACAAAGAGTTTACAGTTTTGTTAGTTTTGTACAGATGAACTGAAACATTTTACAGGAAAAGCTGCAAATTTGTGGCCTGTAGATATTGCCTGCGTGCGTTGATATGCTGTAATCTTGCATAGAATAGGGCTATTATTGTTACCCAAACCGCAGAAAGCAGGCTAAAACAATTCTTTATCAAAACCAGAATGGGAAATGACAGCTCGGCACTCTGTAAACAAGTAAAAGATATGTCAGCAGTCATCACCAGCTCTGCCAAACATTCCATCTTAATCCCGCTGGAACGAGTCTGCCAGCTCATCAAAACTGTACAAAGCCGGGCTTAATGTTGCACTGTATTTCCCAGTATAAATATATGTAATTCCAAGTTCACTGGAACTCCACTGGAACTGGAATTTCAGCATTTTCTGATTTTGCACACTTGTGAAAAGCTAATGTTCAGGAAGCTCCCACTAATGTGCACCCACTGATCCCACAAAGTCGTCTTTTTCTTATGCATCTTCCCATGAGTGCAGTCTCCGGTTTCACCAATCTGTCTAAACCTTGAGCCTCAAAAGCATGTAAATAGCATAGGCACATTCCCACCCTCTATTAAAATCAACAGGGCAAGAGTTTAGTCCAAAAAAGGGGAAAACCTTCTCCAAAAGTCTAAAAATACTTTCTGTCCAGTCTGAAGTTGCAATATTAGCTGCTCCAGCACAAGCAGGTTTTTGGGTCCCCAGTTGTTGAATTTACACTTGGCATGGAAAGGATATACAAATGAGACAGTGAGCGAGCATGGAGAAACAATGCAGGGCACAGAGGTCAGGGAAAAAGGAAGCAAGGAAGGAATTACAGCCATCACAATTCCTCTTTATCAATCTGGGCAACAATATAAGTCTATCCTTTCTGCTTTCTGCATGGTAGATGCTTAGTAAACAATTCCAAGCTGCTTGCAAATGACTTCGGCGACTCCTTCCAGTAGGGATTTTTACAGACATCAAAGCTAATGTCTTGTGAAACATCCTCCAAATTGAATTGCAATTCACTCCGCAGAATCAAGGTAAAATGAAGCCTTTCTTTTCTCACATTTCCTGGCAAAGCATTTGTCATTTCTGACTGCAGCGTTTCAGTCCTGCTGCCAGAGTGAGAGTGTTACCGTGGCAGCAAGCAGGCATACAATGGTGTTTTACAATAGGCCTTCTCAGTGCTCTTCAAAGAGCCGTGTTCATTAGTCACAAAATGGATGAATGCTCCCTGCCCCCTTTCAGGCTAATAAGAGTTATGCCCAGTAATCCTTTAAACACTTTCTGATTCAGAGGTACAGTGTGCTCTCATTTCCAAAGTGAGTGGAGAACAAAAGTTGCAAGCTGACGCCTGTAAAACTGGAGAATTTTCACAGTCATGCATACTTGTGAAGATACTGGGGGTCATTAAAATGCACTGAGAATTTTGGTAAATGGATTTCACTTCCAGCAAAGCCACGGGTGACTAAGACACTTCAAAGAGGCTGGTGAGCTATGAGCATGACTCTCCAGCACAGTTCAGCAGGAAGGAAAGGACTTTCCTGGGACAGGAAACTCGGCTCGTGATAAATATGCTGGTGGTATGACACCATCAGTTCCTCTTTTGATATTTTAGTTTAATTTCTAAGGAATACTTCCTAAGTTAAGACATGCCCTGTTCAAGCACAAATATCTGGGCTACACGCCGAGCAGCAGCAAAAATATGCGTAGACAAACAGCATTTGGCAATGCTGGGAGATCTGCCATTAAAGCATCCTTTGACCGATTAACACTTCACAGCACAAAAAAGCTGATCTACAGCAAAGTTACCCTATAAAATCAAAGTGGCAGTGTACACTTGGTGTAAAATTATAACTAAATATAGTACAAAAAGTCAAATTTCAGCAAAAAGGCCACTTAGGTTTAATGTAAAAAGTGCTCAGAAAAAAATGGTTGATCAAGCGACTCATACCAAAAGGCTGCAGGATCCTGGGTTTGAAACTTCCCTGGGATATTTCCTGTGTGTCATTCCCCTTTGCTCTCTCTGTACTTTCCCATCTGCTGCCTACTTTTCTATTAATTAAAGGTGCCCCCCCCAATCACCACCAATAAATTAAAAAAAAATTCCAGACTTCTTTACAAAATGCAATGAATGCAGTTTGATCAAGTCTATAGTGTTGCTGCAACAACTCAAACATTCGCAACAAAAAAGAGTCATCAATGCTCATCACTTTTTAATTATTCATTCTAATTAATATTTGTAATGAATCTTTTTTTTCTAATTGAGACATAAATCTTTAAATATTACAGTCAAATGTTTTTCTACAGATGAGCTGCCAATCCAGCATCCTGGAATCCCTGAACTTCCATTTCCTTACATATGACTGGTCAAAAGGGAAGAAATAAAAGAAAAAGGATGACTCACCTTTTTTGGTGGAAAATACATTTTAGTTTTAAATATCAACACATAAAAATAACACACAAAAAAAGTAAGATAACCAGTTTAATTACCTCTAGTCTTCCATTCTCCAGCACTGGCGTTTGCAGCATATTCTTTCCTGCACTCAAATATAAGCGACTTTCATTTTCCGACCTTGTCTGCCAGAACATGTACCACTAATAGCAGGCTGATTCACTGCAACAGGACAAACCTACTCATTGGTCCTCTGGTTTAGCCGCCTACACAGCAGCCCACTGCTACAGTACAACCTCAACACTTCTGAAAATCCAGACATCTACGCTGATTTATTTCCTCTGAAACATATGCACAGCATTTCTATGCAAAGACATGTGTGACAGTAATATTATAAAGTCATTTTTTTTTTGTACTAATATGCCAGCTTTAGCAGAAACAGGCCGAAATGTGAGACTATTTAATTTAAACACTGAAACTAGAATGACTGGATTAACTTAAAATCCTTAAAATTAATTGGAGATTGAGTAATTACAAATAATTTAAGCTTAACCCACACGTTAAAATCTTTTACTTTCTGTATTTACAAAATGATTATTGCAGCTCAGCACATGTGGTGCTCATTTAAGCAACATCCACACCTCTTCTGATTCCCTCTCTGCTCCTTAAGGGAGTGACAGGCATGCCTGCAAAGTCCTGAAGCGCATTTTGGAGTTGAAACGCAGTCTGAGCCAAGTGTGGCACTATAGGCTGCCTTTTACTCCCACATTGTCTGTGGATGTCTTCGATCCCACCATGAACAGCCTGACTAAAACCATGTGTGACAATCCACGACGTCCAATAAGCGCAGCCCTGAAACTGCCGCTGGATTTCTGGACAAACTGTTTTTGTTTTTCATCACAGTCTTTCTCCCTTTCTGTTCAAGGCAGCGCGGTTTAAAGAGACAGTCTGTTACTACCTCCAGAATGGATCGACAAGACTGTCACTTTGCAAGCCTGCATCACACTGCCCCATTATTACGGACCTTTGCGCTGCGATATTTCCACATACCAGGGAACATAACGGGACTTAGTCACCTCAGAGTGGCGAGAAAAAAAAAAAAAAAGAGGCAAGAAAACATATTAATAGCACTGACAACCGCCCCCTACTTGACATGTAACGGCTTAAAACGATGTTGCACCATTACAGATCACCTGTCAACTGAGTATGATGTCTTACCTGGTTTTATTCCATTAATATAGCTACACTTCAAGAATCGCCTCCTCTGGAGTCTCTTAGATGCGGGAGCGCTTTGCAGTCTTCCAGACACTCATTTTTTTGTTGACAAAAGATGAGATGCGAACCTCTGAAAATCTCGGCACTGTGTGTGGCAGGTCAGTCCCTCATGGTACGCGATGGTCTCTTTCAAATAGCTACGGCCCCTCTGCTTTCACTCAGTTGTGAAACGCAGATGGCGTCAAAGCAGCGTCATTAGTGCGCTCAAGCATCCGCTTACAGCTCAGAATAAAACGTGATGGGAACTCGAAGAACCCAAAGAATGTCGTTACAATACAAACGATATGTAAAACGACACAAATAAATAAATAAGAGTTTGTGAAGCAATGCCAGGCCTTACAACAGTAACAGGCCTACCAGTGTGAAAAAAGTGCAACAAACAAACAAACGAACAAAACAAAAATGAGTCATGAAATAGTCTGGAATGCTTTTATTGAGCGGAAAATTAGACACTAACGAGAAAGAAAACCATCTTAAAATCATATCCATACAGTCTCAGAATGCATGCATACACTGTTTTAAATGCAGTTAAAAATAACAACATGAAGGCAATCTTGCGATAAAAATGCAGAGGATTAAGGTAACACAGTTGCTTATTTATATAATTTTTAGGACTATGTTGCATTCGGCCGCGCAAAGGTCGTTTGACGTTTTATTTTGAAGGCAGAATTGCCCGATTTCCGGTTCTGCTGTGTGTGCCGTGGTGCAGCTTGAATCGCTTTGCGATGCTGAACGCAGCCAGCGGTTTGAACCTCCTCCCACAGTCACCCATCCCATCGCTGGACCTTTGCCTCAGGCAGACGGCTGCGGGAGGGAAAATAACTTCTCCGAATCAATCAGCGACTCTCTGCAGTACACAGTGCAGCAGCAGAGCACAATCCTATTATAGTCTTGAGTTAATGTGGTTATCTCATAACTGATGAAATAATAACCAGACTTCAGTTGGCCTAACTGCCCCAAGGAATCTTCTGTGAAACATGTAGCAGTATTTCCAAGTTTGACTTCGGGAATTCTGAACTAGTGATCATTCTTTTCTTCTTTGGAATGGGGCATATTTAATTTGAACATAATCTGGAATTGTGTGAAGGATTTAGATCAGAATCCAGGATCCAGAAATAAGCTGAAGACGCCTAACCATAATCTTTTCTCTAAGATTTCTAGCTTTAGGAGTTTTAGGGAAGTCTTTCAACAAATCCACTGCCTCACTGCAATTTTCCTTCTCTCTATATGTCTTGGGGCTACTCAGCTTGCTAGAATTTCACTGCCCCGCAAAACGGTGGATATATGGAAACTTGTGCTGCTTTAGACTCCAACTTGTCATCGGCATAAGAGTTTTTGTTATTCTGGAGGAAAATATGGCGTCTGTCAGAAAAGCTAACGAGATCTTAAACCAGAGAGTATGCAGGATAGCTGCATTACACTGATATGGTTTGGTGTAAACATAAGGCACTGAGCAAATATTACAAACTCATAATGAACAGTCCACTAGCTGAGCTTGTTGAACAGGATCAGGAGACATCAGCTGGAATCAAATATCTGATCTTCAAAGTCAAATTCAACCTCATTGTCTCGTTTTCCTGTATTGTTGTACTGTATTGTCCCACAAGCTATTCGATTCCTCAACGAACATAGCATTTAGGACTAAATTACACAACGTCAGACTTATATGTATACGTATGTGTATATATGTGGACATATGTATGTGTATATAAGTATATGCATGTATACTGTTTTTATGTGTATATGTATGTATATGTATAGATTAGTACTTGTGTATTTATTATTATCACATCTGTATAGAATTATGTAGCATCTGCACTACTGTCGCTTTACACACTGGTTCACTTTAAATTGCCCCTTGTAATTATATTGTTAATGTTTACTTAATTTAATTTGTTCTTTTTAATTATATTGTTAATTTTTCTAATGTTTATATACTTATACTTTTAAATACATTCTATTTCTGTATAATATATTTTTTAACTATTCTGTAGTTTTGTAATCAGGGTGGCGGAGCAGTCACAAAAGCATTTCACTGCCAGCTGTACTGTGTATGACCAGGTATGTGACAAATAAACCTTGATTTGATTTTGATTTGTATTTCACACTGGACGGAGTGCAAGTAATGGTTTAACACAGAAACCGCAGCTGTTTGCAAAAAAGAAGGGATGCTGTGTATAAAGCAAATAAAACAGAATAGAGTCATTTGCCAATTATTCAAACATTACATTGAATTAAATAGTAGAAGAAGAACATAAAGAATGCTGAAGCAGAAATGTTAATATAAAAAAAGCTCCAATATGCTCATTTTGAATTTGCTGTAAAAAATGTGCGGAAGGTTAGAGTCATTAAGGATAGAGATGGAAGGAGTACTTTAAGGAGCTGATGAATGAAGAAAATGAGAGAGATTGGACGACAGTTAGTGAATCATGAAGTGCAGTAAGGAGGAAGTGAGGGTAGCTATGAAGAAGATGAAGAGAGGAAAGGCAGCTGGTCTAAGGAAGGAAGTCAGGAGTGGCAGAGAAGTATGTGATGGTGGTGCAGGACATGTATGAGGACAGCGAGACAGTGGTGAGGTGTGCAGTAGGAGTGACAAATGGGTTCAAGGTGGGGGTGGGATCAGCTCTGATCCCCTTTTTGTTTGCAGTGATGATGGATAGGCTGACAGATGACTCAGGCAGGATTCTCCATGGACTATGATGCTCACAGATGACATTGCAATCTGTGGTGAGAGTAGCGAGCAGGTGGAAGATGGCCTGGAGAGGTGGATGGCATGCTCTGGAGAGAAGAGAAGTCAGCGGTCAGAGGGGCAGCTCAGGTTCAGCATTTTGGAGACAAAGTTAGAGAGGCAAGGCTGACATGGTTTGGACATGTGCAGAGAAGGGATATTGGATACACTCCTGATCAAAATCTTAAGACCAGTTAAAAAATTGCAAGAATTTGCATTTTGCACTATTGGGTCTTAAGAAGGTTCTAAGTAGAGCTTCACAACGCTAAAAGAAGAAATCGGTGCAAGAGAATTTATTGAAAACTGCATTTACACTCAAACATGATTTTTTCAGCTGATTAAAAGTTTAAGACCATAGCTCAAAAAACCCCCCGAAAACCCTCTCAAAACAGAAATCAAAGTGTCAAAAAAAAAGGACTCAGTAATGAGTAGCTCCACCATTCTTGTTGATCATTTCAAACAATCGTTTAAGCATGCTTGATGCCAGTGTTTCCAGGAGGCTAGTGGGAACGTTGCTCCAAGTGTTGAAGATGGACCTTTGAAGACGTTTTTTGTTTCTGAAGCCCTTCCCTCACAGATGCCGTCTGATGTTACTGGGCTGCAGTCAGCACCAGTAATGGCCTTAATTTGGGTAGAGGATCGTCCTGTGTCTTGGCAGACAGCCAATCGGATCCTGCGGCTCAGCGCTGGTGAAATTTTTTTGGGTCTACCACTTGACGTTTTTGTTCCATAACCCTCAGGATCATTTAAAAAATGCAAAATGACTGTCTTACTGCGTCCAACCTCAGCAGCGATAGCACGTTGTGAGAGGCCTTGCTTATGCAGCTCAACAATCCTACCACGTTCAAAGTCAGTGAGCTTTTTTGCTTTTGCCATCAGGAGGTCTTGACAGTGTAAAGACTTGACAGAAAATGACACGGAATCCAAATTTTTGCACAGCTTTTGGCTTTTAAAGGCTATGGTCTTAAACTTTTGATCAGCTGAAAAAAATCATGTTTGAGTGAAAATGCAGTTTTCAAAAAATTCCCTGCTCAAAAGTTTTTGTCTCTTGCACCGATTTCTTCTTTAAGCGTTGTGAAGCTCTACTTAGAACCTTCTAAAGATCCAATAGTGCAAAATGCAAATTCTTGCAATTTTTTAACTGGTCTTAAGATTTTGATGAGGAGTGTATATTGGAGAAAGGATGTTGAACATGGAGCTGTTAGGGAGGAGGAAAAGAGGAAAACCACAGAGAAGGTTCATGGATGTAGTGAAGGAAGGTGTGCAGAGGTTTGGTGTGACAGAGGAGGATGCTAGGGACAGGGTGAGATGGAGGCAGATCCGCTGTGGTGAGTCCAAAAGGCAGCAGCTGAAAGAAGAAGATGATGCTCATTTTAAATTTGATTCAAGCAAAGGCTGAGGCAAAAAATGTTGGAAAAGTTGTGTAAAAAAAAAACTTGCTTTGAAGGTCCAATGCTCCCATCAGGATGAGGTCTTATTAGGGAATGCCTTACTTGTTTCAGCAAGACAATTCCAAACCACGTAGCAGTACGGCTCTGAAGGGTGTCTTGTGTAAAACTGGAGAGTCTGACCTCCCATAAACTGAAAACATTTGGTACATTATGTCATGGAAATCCAACAAAAGGGACAGTAAACTGCTGAGCAGCTGAATTTCTTATGTAATGCAAGAATGGAAAAATATTTTGCTTAGAAAATAGAAATTTGCCTCCTTAGCTTTCAGTATATGAAGTTGTTGTGCAACATAATTACTTATTGCAACACCCCCCCCCCCCCCCGTCCCAACTTTCAAAGGAAATCACCATCATCATATTAAATATAAGCAAAAATATTTTACAGATAACTATAAACTTCTCACTTTCAGCCTTTGATATGTTGTGAAAAAAAAAGAAGCAGTGTGTGGAAAAACTAAACCCACTAAACCAGGTGCTGCATGTCAAATCCGCTTAATTGATCATCAGCAGGTGTGAGGACCTCTATAACAGCAGAGGTTTTAGCAGTTTGCAGGTCTGGAGCATTCGGGTGTGAGTCAATACAACGCCAAAGAGGAAGACATCAGCAATGATCTTAGAGAAGCAATTGTTACACCCTGTCAATCATTTGACTCTGAGAAAGATGATTCACAAGGGAAAAACACTCAAGACAGCTGCCACTCTTATCAGCAGTGGACATCCCAGCTAATTCACCCCAAGGTCAGATGGTGCAATCCTCAGAGAAATGGAAAAAGTCCAAGAGTTACATCTCAGACTCTACAGGCCTCAGATAGCATATTAAATGATTAGAAAAAGCCTGAACAAGTATATGGCTTGTTTGGAAGGGTTGCCAGGAGAAATCCTCTTCTCTCTAAAAACAATGTGTCAAAATGGCTTAGATTTGCAAAGCTGCTTCTGAACAAACCACAAAACCTTTGGAACAATGTGCTTTGGACAGATGAGGTCAAAGTGGAGATGTTTGGCCATAATACACAAAACCAAATGCAACATATCAGCACAAACACCTCGCACTGTCAAACTCCGTGTTAGAGGGGTAATGTGTCGGGCTTGTCCTGCAGCTATAGGACCTCAGCACCTCGCAGTCATTGAGTTGAACATCAACTCCTCTGTATACCAAAGTTCTAGAGTCATGTGAGGCCATTTGTCTGACAGCTGAAGCTTTGCCATCATGCAACAGGACATTGGGATCTACAATAGAGTGGCTGAAAAAGAAAGAAGTCAAAGTGTAGCAATGCCCTGCTCAAAGTGCAGACCTCAACCTGAATCAGATGTTGCAGTGGGACTTTAAGAAAGCTGCACATCGATGAATCGATGAACCTGAAAAGTTAATGAACTAAAGCAATGCTGTAAAGAAGAGCGGGCTAAAATTCCTTTGTAAATAACCAGCGGCTTTTTCTTAAATTTCCCCGCATAAAATAGAGCTCTTTCTGCACGTAACAGACATGTAAAACCTGTTCATATAACATTAGGCCACAGATGGATTCATATCTGGAAAACAACAATAATACCAGATCATCTCTTTTTGAAGGTCCAAACAATAGCACTGAGGTTTCTGCTTGCATTTCGCAACTGCGACATGCTGGAGCAAGTTTAATTAGTTACAGTAACAGCTAAGCAGACCACACCGTGAATCCAAATGAAAACAAAGGAGGAGCCTGAGTGCCCAAATCGATATAAACACAGCTTTTGTAGACAAAATCCTTGGCGAGCTTTCAACTACTCAAACAAACATAAAAATGTTAACGCTGCTGTACCATCAGGAATCATTTGTAGATAGAATTGCTGATATAGAATGTGTTCACCAGGGGGCGCTCTGGTCTTGTTGAAACAATCTGATGAGCCGTTAAGTTTCTTGCCCAAGACTGAATGTCAAAACATTTTGAGGGAGCCTAGGCAAGTATGTTTGTTAGGCGTTTAAGTGTAAAATTAATGAAAACAAGGAGCCTACATTTGTCCTTTGAGTATTATCAATACTCAGTAAAAACAAACCAAACAAAACCAGCAAAACCATGATAATGTGAACTATTTGCTGACATTAAAACAGGCATTTTTTTTTTTTTTTAGGGTGGAACAGGAAATCTCTTTTATTAAAAAACGGATTTTGATTTACAAATAATTGTCTTGCCTATGCTGTATTCTAATTACGATCAAATACACAGTAAGCCTTTTTATTTCAGGCAGGATTTTGTTCTAAATAACCAATTTCACACCTGAACTGAAGATAAAAATAGCCACCTATGCACTGAAACATGGGATAGCTGATTTGTCACGGATGAAGTGTCCACAGATGGGTCAAAATTTAAAAAAGAAAAAAAAAAAAAAACCCCAAACAGCATGTATACGACATAAAAATAATAAATGCAACAGTAAAAAATGTTAACAATTTCTGTGAGTGAACTGGCCCTCGCATCTGTGGCGAAAAAGGCAACGCGGAAAAAAAAACTACACTACCCAGTTTGCAATGCCCATCCTGGGTGAAAGGTCATTAGCGTCATACTCATGCTGCCCGGAATCACAACATACAGCTAAATTAGCAAAACGACTGTAGTAAGAGTGCTATATTCATTTTTTTCTGTATTGGTACCGTAACTCGCTTTGACAGAAATGTCCGGAAAGGCTAAGGATATCCTACAGATGGACCTGTACGGTTTACTCGGCATTGACAACACCGCTACAACGAAAGAGGTGTGTAAATGAGCTAGCAGTTAAAGCCAGCGTTAGTTATTGCGATTAAAAAGCCGTGTTAACAGAGCCATGCTTGTTAGTAGCGTGTCATAAGCAGGAACCTGCTGTTTTGATTGGGCAGACAGGTTATTTCCAAGTGTTAAATGATACAAATCTGTTGTGGGAGAACATTTTTGTTAGCAAACAGGAGCAGGCTATGACAGCGATGAAGCTTATGGTGCTTTTTTTATTTTTTTTTAATCGTATGTGTGTAAAATAACGCGTATGAGATAAGCGACAGATAAATCTAGAAAAGTCTTAGGTCCAGCAGAACCGTGGATATGCAGTAAAACAGACAAACCGGCTAATGGTTAATTTACACCGTTGTGATGCACTGAATAGGCCACTGAGTGGGGATGTTGCATCAAGCAAACCTTTAGTATTCTGCATTGACATAAAAGTCCTTTAGAATGAAAGTACGATTATAGTGTGGGTGTGAATTTAAGTTGTTAATTTGAGTATGTTTATAAAAAAAAAAAAAACTGCAGTTAAACCAAAACTCTTATCTCATATAAGCTGGGAGCGGTAACGTGATTACATCTGAAAACATGTGATTACATGTGCTTTCCTAGTTACACATGTTTGTTCTCCTCTGCATATTGGAAACAGAGTTTTGGTTGAATTATGTTTGCACTTGCATACATTTTTCAATAAACTCTGGGAGCATTTCTCTACCTCTCTGATATATTTCATTTCCCAGGGCAGAGCGTTTCAAGCATTTTCCCTACAACCACCTCACCTCACTGTTTCCACAATCCAGAATCTGCAGGCCTGAAGGGAAATTAAAATTGCTGCCAAAATGAGGGAAGCAGTTAATTTCTTAATTGGAATTCAAAGTTCTGTCCTCCCAGGAGGATTATCTTTGAGGAAGTTGGCGGTTGTGGCTTGGGCAGAATTGAGGCTCCAATGGGAGACGGCTGACTCTGTGAGGTCTGTTGATGGCCGGGAGAGATAGTGGGGTTTTTGTGTATGTGTAAGCGCATTGAGTCTGGGGGGGCTCAAAAATCAATCAAGTGTGTGAAGAGGGATGTCATCAGATTTGCTACTTATCCCAGTTTTTTTGGCCTGCTGCTCTATCCCAGCTATTAGGCAAACTGTTTATCAAAGAGAAAGAGGAAGAAGCTCATCCCAGAGCCTGTTTATGTGGGTTTAGCCATAGCTTGTAAAACACTGCCTTGACGTAGGGGATTTGCATACTTCATGTTCCCCTGTTTCTCTTTAGCATCTCTTTCTATGCTGCTGACATTTTGCTGTGCTTAACTGGCTGATAAATGCTGGGGAAACTGGCATGTCAGAGCTTATGATTTAATGACTTCATGGGGTTTGCATTATGCTAGGGAAGGCTTTTGCTAAAGGCTAGCCACCAGTTAAACACTTGTACCTACCGCAGATTGCTCGTCCACAGCCAAGACCACACAAAATTTCTTGTGGTTTATTCAGCTACTTAAATTTTAATGTACCTTTTACCTAATGTGTTGCAGTAACTACATGCTTGAATGGTTTACTTCCACTCAGAGCATCCAAGGACAGGTGATTTCATTGCATTGTAATAGTTCATTGTAAACCCAACGCCCCCGCTGATGATTTTTTATTTTATTTTTTTTTCTTTTCAATCTTTGAGTCTTTGCTTTGTCAGAATAGGCACATTAAGATTATAAGCACATTCTGCAGTGCGCTTGGGAATGGGAACATCATCACCAATGCAACCAGGACAGCATTTCCATGCAATTTATTTTTAGTACACTAATATGTATTCCACAGTTATATAGTCATATAGTCATATATATTAAATCAGACAAACCAGTTATAAATGAAGACATAGATTAAACCCAAAGAATACATTTTTTAGATCAGTTAGTTAGTTTACTATTATTGATTTGATTTGGTTTGATTATTGGTTAAAGCATATTTATTTATGACAGTGTGACTGGATGTTCTGTGTGGTTTGCATCAAGAAGCATGTGCACACACGGTCATTTACAATTTGTCACTGTGTGCAAGATGCATTTTCATTGATGTTCCTGGAGTCATGAGGTGTTTCGTGTCTTTAAGCATCAGATACCCTCGCCCATGTGACCCAGCTGGGGTTGACCAAGCCCTGAATTGTGTCTCAGCAGCAACCATCCATGGATCATCTTTCTTCTAGTGGCTTTCTCTGCAGTTTCACTCATGGATTTAATGGCCCTCCTCCTCCTCTCTTCTGCATTGCCCAGTTGCTTAAGAACTATGTAGAGTGACTGTCATGCAAAACCTCTAGTCAGCATTCTCCAGCCTGTGTCCTGGCATTTCTCTAACAGCTCCTACTACTCTGTGCACTCCTTCTCGTTCGCTCTTCCCAGGACTCTGTAAGTTCCAGAATAATCAAGTGTTTTGTCGCCTCAGAGATGATTATGATGTCATGAGAGTGTTTTGCAGCAACTTCAGCTGTTTGTCTAGGTCCACGTGCAGCTGCTAGTTGAGGACCATAGAGAGAAGACTCATCCTCAGTTTTGATTGTGGGCTGGGTTTCTTTCCAGCTTTGACAAACAGATCTTCTTCACCGTTTCTCCTCCTCACCCTCAGTTTTTCTTTTTTACTTTTGCCTCTATCTTTCTTTCTCTGTGGTAGTTGGTTATTTTCTTCTAGCTGATAAAGTGACATAAATAGTAACACGTTGTATTTAAGGATGATGGGTCCATGGCAGATCAGGCAGTTAATCATCTGCACAGGCTAGGGCCTCCACACCAGGACCAGTTTGTCAGCTATAATTGGCACCAAAAACTGGTGTAATGAGGACAAGCTGTGAGTATGCAGCTAAACTGCAGCAAATGGGTATCAGGTCGTTTTTTTTTTTTAGCCAGGCACTAACCATTAGGCTACTGTTGGCCTGCTACTCCACGTTTGTAGTCTTTTCTTAATCTTGTGGTTCCTCCTTCCACAAACAGGAGTTTGGGAAATAGTTAAGATTTTTTCCATTTAGTCTGTCTCATGCATGAAACGAGGAAAATTGGCATATGACAACGTAGAAAATTTTGAATTGCGATAGACAGAAGATACAGTAGAATTAAATACAGTTTTGATCATCTATAAGCACAAAGGGACAGCAGTTGGGTTTTAGTCCAGGAGTTCTTCTGTTTGTAATTTTTTCCTACAACTAATAGATTTGAGAGCCAGTCAAGTAAGGTCATGGTGAACTACACAAAGATAATTGGTGCAGTAATTGGCTGGATTAGTTTTGTAAGAAGATGCCCTTCAATTGGAGACGTATGCGCACATGTGCTAATCTCTCAAACGCTGTGCTGCTTTGGCTCCTAGTGTGGAGGACCAGCGGGCTCAGGGTCTTCCAGCATCAATTAAAGCTTGCGTGTTATGGCATTGATGGGAGTAATCATGCATTATTTAACCAAACAGCTCTGGAGTCACAGTAGAGACAAGATAGGGTGAAGGATCCTAGAGGGAGTGAAAAGGAAAAGAAGGGAGGAGGGGGTGGAGAGAAAGGGAGTTACGATGACATGCAAGATGGCTGCTGTCCACCAGAGCAACTTCACTGATGACAGGTTGTACTTGTCAAACAACTCAGCTGGCCAGATGTATTTCCCGGCAATGGCAAACATCTGCTGTTACTGAAGATGTGGAGGAGACATGTTTATCTTGTCATATAAGTGCAGGTGATGAATGTGAGAATCTGACTGAATGTGAATTAAGGACACAGTATAAACTCATAAAGGAGCATATTGGTGATTTTTTTTTTTTTTCTTTTTAAGACTGCTTTTATTTCACATCACTCGTACTTATCTTCATGGTGAACTCTGTTACCCTGTTTTTGGCATCCATTTCTGCATTTCTGAGTAAAGAAAGATTACTGCTGCAATTAATTGTTATCGTGTCTGGGCTATTTTTCCTACTTATACAATGTTTTGTTTTATGCATACAACCCACATTTGGATGGTGATAAATTTATAGGAAAGATGAATACATCTTTAAACTATAAATACGTGCACTACATACATCCATTAATGGATTATCTTAATTTTATTATCCCCTCAAAATGGCCAAGATGCACAGTCTTTATGGATCAAATGGAAGGGGTTTTTATTTTTGCTTTTCCTCAGTGCATCAAATGAAAGGAGCATAATCTGATTTGAGTCGGTTAAATATTCACCTGTTGTAACCAAGGGAGAAAATGTTTTACCAATAAAGAAGTAATCTAGTCTATAACCCCAGTTCAAAAAAGTTGGGAGAGGAATGCTGTCCCGTTCTTGTCTGATATAGGATTCTAGCTCAGTATGTGGTTTAGAATTGTCTTTCTGAAATATGGAAGGCCT
Organism: Archocentrus centrarchus; assembly: GCF_007364275.1. Classification (NCBI taxonomy): domain Eukaryota; kingdom Metazoa; phylum Chordata; class Actinopteri; order Cichliformes; family Cichlidae; genus Archocentrus; species Archocentrus centrarchus. The sequence continues at coordinate 9,279,159 of NC_044367.1, forward strand.
TCCCTGAAAAAGACCTCATCTGGATGGGAGCAGAGGTTGCTCTAAAACCTGTATATACCTTTTAGCATTGATGGTGCCCTTCCAGATGAGCAAGTTGCCAATTCAGTAGGCACTAATGCACCCCCATACCATCAGAGGTGCAGGCTTTTGAACTCAGCGCTGATAACAAGATACATGGTCCCCGTCCCCTTTAGTCTGGACACCGTCCATATTTTCCACAAAGTATTTCAAATTTTGATATGTCTGACCACAGAACAGTTTTCCACTTTGCCTTAGTCCATTTTAAATGAGCTTTGGCCCCGAGAAGACAGCAGTGTTTCTGAATCATATTCACATGTGGCTGCTTCTTTGCATGATAGAGGTTTAACCTGCATGGCACGGGAAATTGTGTTCACAGATCAAAAGCCTTTTTAGGAAATCAGACAAAACTTTACTGGATTATAATTGGTTAATTTTTAACTGACAACTTTATAAATTCTATTAAAAAGGTAATAGTTTCCCTCAGTGCTTCAGGAAATCCTGAATGCTGCAATCTGAGGTCCAATTTGACCTTATTAGGCTAAAATTGATGAAATGCTACAAGTTCAAAAACATTTGCTTGCTAAATCAGTGCAGTAGCTGCTCAGTGCTCTGTCACCCGTTCCTTTATGGACTGCAAAATTTAATACAATTTATCAGCTGAAAATAAAGAATGACTTTTGTTAAAATCACATGGATAAGTCTGTGAGCATGGCAACAATACCGGGCCTCTTTCAGCACAAGGACTTAAACACTGATTGGTTACACCACAAATTTGTTAAATGAGGAAACTAAATAGTGAGCTAACTATTGACCCAAATCACAGTAATGATGTGGAACATTCGACAGTCTCTGGGCCCCTTTTACAAAAACAATGGATAAGGCTGAGATTGAACTCCCATTACAACATACACAAATCATTAATGTATTAGTGATGATGCAAAGTGGTAAGGCACATGGTCCAGATGGTTAAGCTGACCGAATGTTTTAAAAAACATATGAATTATGCAGAATTTTATTGAATTTCATCAAAATGATTGTACTCTTATTTCACCTTCCTAAATGTGTTTCCAAATCTGTTAGGAGAAAGTTGTCATTTCATTTATATTGAATGAAAAATAGCCCTTAGCGAATGTATGGAAGTATGCGGGTGGGCTGAAAGTTCATAGACTGACCACGATGCAATGGTCAGACTTGACCAAATGTGTTTTATTTTTCCAAATAGCCTCCCCTGCAGTCCACACACTCCCAGCCAAGTGTTTTTTCATGTTGTGGAACAGAAAATAATCAGATGGTGTCAAATCAGGAAAATATGGAGGGTGATCAACCAGCTCAAAGCCACAGTCGTGCACGGCAGCCATTGCAACCACGGACTTGTGTGCAGGAGCATCGTCCTGGTGAAACAGGACCCCCTTTGTCAGTTTTCCAGGCTGTTTTGACTTGAGTGCCTTTCGCAGATGCCTCAGCAAGTTGGCATAGTATTTCCCATTGATAGTATTGCCTTTTTGAAGGTAGTCAATGAACACATCCCAGAAGACGGAGACCATCACCTTCCCTGCCAATGACACCACCTTGGCCTTCATTGGTGGGGGAGAAGATGGGTGTTTCCACTGCATGGACTGCCATTTGGTCTCTGGCTCAAAGTGTTGAACCTAACTATTATCTTGGGTGAGGAAATTTTCAAGAAAACCGGCTGGATTTGCTTCAAAAAGTGCCAAGTTCACGTGCGTCGCGACCAGCCTGGTGTGCACCCACCGAGCGGAAACCTTTGACATGCCAAGTTTATGGAGAATGTTCACAGGAGATGCTTACAGCATTAGCTATCTGATTAACAGTTAAACGTCTGTCATCCATCACCATGTGGGGAACACGGTCAATGTTTTCTTGGGTGGTGGCTGTGGCAGGACGTCCGGACCTTGGGTCATCTTCAAGGCTCTCTTACTACCCCTCTTGAGTTCACCTGCCCACTTTTGCATAGTTGATAAAGCTGGAGCATCATCCCCTAATGTAGCAACCATGTCAGCATGAATTGTCCTTGGGGGGCTAACCCCTTTTTCTGCAGATATTTGATAACCCTATAGTGCTAAATTTGATCCATTTTCAGAAAATGTCTCTAGTACTACTTCAAGTCTTCAATTCTGTATCCAGTGTGGCTTCATCTGGAAAGAAAACATGCAGTTAGCATCAGTAAAGGTTGAATTTAAGGCATGCCAAATTTAATTACTGTATGTACTGTATGATAACTCCTTCTTGGTCAGCTGGTGAACTTTTCAGCCCACCCTTGTACAACAGTGGCCTAAGCTAAAGTGAGGCATAGCTCTTCCAAATATTTGCTGCTAACACTGGGTTTCAAAGGTTCAGAAAAATTGTTTATATTTGGTTATTACCCCAGATACAGACTGGTGCCATTTGAAACCACATTGCATAGCTTTGATTATTTCAAGTCCCTATTTTGCACTTTACTAACAATCCAAACATCATTGATATTTCCAAATAAAAAGAGACTAAAAAGAAATTCACATAGTTTGTATGTTTTTTTTTTTTATGTAATAGTTTGGGCATCTGTCCTCTATGGCATAACAAAATTTCACACACATTCAAATTTTCAGTATGGTCCAGTGCATTACAGTGAGCATCAAGGTGCATTAATTCTTGTCAAAAATGACATTAATGCAGTGCAGATTTATTTTAGTCTCCTCTTAAATTGCATTACCATCGGAAGATTATGTAACACCGATTTTAAAAAGAGGACAAATAAAAAAAGGCTTGCTCACAATAATGGTTTGCATGGTTTGAGCAAATTGCTTGGTGTTTTGTGGAAATTCATGGAAAACAATTCCTTACAGTGGCACGGTGGAAAAGGACAGAATAGCACCCACCGCGGCCTTTTTTTTTTTTTTTTTTGGGCCTTGTTCTTGTTCCCAAAGAGGAGCAGCACTATTTCAGTGATTTCTTAAGCCAAACTTGAGTTTTCACAGGTACACATCTGTACCTTACTGAAAAGCTCTGAAAATAATGGGGAGTGCATTGAAAAGAAAGCAAAAAAATAGACCGAGGGAGGTGAAAAAGTGGAAGCAGGCTTAGGCCAACAGTAAGCATATGTGTTTGGTTCTAGTCCACAGCCCTGCGTGTCAGTCGCAATCTGTAGGAGCGCTGTGTGTGCCAAGCAGCAGGACTAAATATCCTTTAATGATGTCTAGTCTCTCAAAGCCCTCTCACTGAACCAAGTTCTCATTTACTGTTGGAACAATAATGCAAAAAAAAAAGAAAAAAAGACCTAGACTCCAGAGGGTTCACTGGAGGCTTGTTTTGCTCATAAAATCAAGCAGAGGTTAAGCTCTTGTGCCCTGGACAGTGGGCATCATCCTAATGTGTGACTGAGTATCTTGACTGTCATGGAGACTCATTGGAGTCGCAGTTAAAAAAAAAAGCCTGGACACTGATGGATTACACTATCATGCGTACCCCCACCCCCCACCCCATAAAGTCAGCTCTGTATGCTTTGGCGTGCATTCTAGAGATAAAACTGCAATACAAATTACAGGGAAACACTGCATATGCCAGAAGACAATACATCCAATGCAAACGCTTCCCAGACATGAAGGAAGGGGGCTCCCAATTTTTGTGGCCTGAAGCATCCTGGCCGGAGACTTACTTTCGCTGAGAGGGAGAATTTGAAAACATCCAGAATGTTGGCATGACTGATTAAGACTGGTGAGAAAGCACATGTCAGTGTTTGTGTTTGGTCTGTGCTTGAGTGTGAGCTTGTGTGTGTGTGTGTGTGTGTGTGTGTGTATATGTGCCAAAACTTTAGCATGCAATGCATATACTGTATATGAGCATGTGCTTTTGAGGTTGTGCAGAAATCTCAAGCGCTGGACTCTACAGCCCCCTCTGGTCTCTGCTGTAATTTTCCTGCTTCCCTTCATTTTTAAAAGAAACAGACGTCTAATAAAAACTACTTTGCCATTTAAGTGATCCCTGGAAGGACCAATGAATGGTTAATGTTCCAAGCAGTGACCCAGAGTTTTGAAAAAAAAATCAGTTATAACTAAAACCTCATATGGCTTACCCCCCGCCAAAGGTTTTTAATTTCAGGCTGCATTTGACTTTTTTTTTTTTTTTTTTCCATTTTTTTCCAACATATCTAATATTGTTTGAATAAAGATACTCTAATGCTAGGTTGCAACTCCACATTTGTCTTGTAAGCTGACAATGGGCCTGAGAGTAGTTTGGAATTCTTGTACAGTGCAGTATTGTACCACAGTGGTTAGAAGCCATTAAGGACATGTCAAAAGGACACAAAACACAGGATTAGCTTAAAGTTTCAATTTGATCCAAACAAAACAATCCCATTACAGACCACATTTCACCTCAGATGTTTTTATGTCAGGCTGTTACTGTCTTTGGCATTATTTCAATGAGGTCATAACTTTTTCAGTCACAATTCTAGGCCAGTGTCAACAATAAAATAATTCATATGGAGAGCAAGAATTGTGTTATTACATGGTGCCTAAAATCTGTGCTTAACCTCCTGAGACCCCGCGACCTCATATGGGGACATAATATTTTGACTCTTTCCTTTTGTACTTTATTCTGCTCAGTAAAGTGTTTTATACTTTCTTAACCAATGGTGATTTTATTGCATTGTGCTGTAAAATAAGCCTGTTGTTCCCATATGAGAACATACTTTTTTTTTTCTCTAATGGCTTTCTGTTCAAAGGTTATTCTTAGTTTTCGCACTCATGAGGTCCAACTTATCCCAAATAGCTAGGAGAAATTAGAAATGCATTAGAAATGCTGAGACCCAAACAAGAGCTTGGGTCTCAGGAGGCTAAGGGAATGATTCATTTTCTCTGTGTCCTAATCAGCATTTTCCTCTCTTCATGTTTGGCTTTTTCCTTCCTTTTCTTTCAGATCAAGAAAGCATATCGACAGAAAGCCTTGACATGCCATCCAGACAAGAACCCAGACAACCCAAAAGCAGGTGAGTGAGAGAGTTTTTGTTCTTGATTGTACTGTTTTGTCACATGCACTACTACCCTGAACTTTTCTAGACATTATCTGACAGAGGTGCATATGAAAATGCAAATAATTGGACGCATAAAAGCTCCTAACCTCCCAGTTCAGTGGTGTAGGTCCACGTCTTTTGGATTTCTAGCTATGGCCGTGTTTAAAAAAAAAAAAATAAATAAAATAGCAGAGGTAAGTGTTGGCTTCAGAGTGGGTGAGTGTGCTTTATCTGTCCTCCCTCCTGCATACTTTATCCAGGAAGTACCCTCTCCTAAACCCAACGGAGCAGTGAGAATGCATTTGAAGCCAATATCTACTTTTGTGTGCCGCGTGGGAGGAAGGTCAACATCAGACAAATTCTCTACCTGACTGTCTCAAGTTCATGAGTTGTCTAAGCTCTGAGGCGCAAACCTCTGACACTGAAGAATTGGTTATAACCATCTGACTGAGTTGCCATTAAGCTGCAGGGCCAGAAATGAATGCTTTAGAGTAAAATTCTCACAGAGTTAAAACTCTGCCAGACATCCTCGCCACAGCAGTCTGTCACAAGGCAACCAGCACATGTTTCTGCCGCTGGCTTTCTAGCTAGAAAAACATGGCCAGCATCACCATCCTCACCTTCCCCACCATCCCCAACCAGTGTTTCCACACTCTGTCCTCCCTGGGTTCATGTGTCCTTCTGCAGCTTGGTGCCAACCAGCATGTCAGCAATTAGACCAGAAAATCTCAGTGTAGCTTTTTGTCAATAGGGGAAAAATGCACCTTGGACAAAAAGCTGGTCATGAGGTATGTTTTCAAGTGAGGTTTATGTGGTTGCTGGATGGTTCAGACAATTCCTGATTATGTCAGAAAAAAAGGAAATTGGTAGGGTTGAGAGGGATAACACAAAAGCAGGGGGTCGGTTTCCCAGAAATGGAAAAGTAGTGGTTTGGAGTGCCTCAGCACTTGAACCCGCGCATGAAGAGAATTGGACTCTATCGCACGAGAGCGGAGCAAGTCTCGGGACTTGCTGCCCCTCGGGGGAGGGTTGTATGCAAGTAAGAGGTGACATAGGGGTCACAATTCTTAACTGATTGAAGATACCCCCCACTATCCATTTTTTCCCCCTCAGTGCCCCATATTGTGACACTCTGAGCTGCCTGGTGGGCATGGCAGGTTTCCCCCAGTTGGATTTCGTTCCAGCCCATTATATGAATGTAGGTAACCTGACCGCCTCTGCTGGCAGCATGATCTTGAGAGCCTTCTGTTAGTGTGCAATGCCAGTCCCCACAGGGAGTAATAGTATCAGTCTGTTAGGCCTCCCATAAGTGAATGATTATGCCTGGCTAGTATCGTGCAGTAATGTGCTGTTTGGAGGACAAGCTGGGGGGATTGCGGTCTTCCAGTGTACATTTGTCTGTGCGTGTGGGTTAAATGACAACTGGTGTAGCGGTATTTGCAGCAGGGGAGCCAAGGGAATGCATAGCTGTGTCATTAGAGGAAACAAGTTTCGTGAGACCTGCGGCAAATTTTGAGACACGAAATGTCGCAGTTTGTATTAGCTCCATGTCCCATCATCTCGAGGCGTTCATAAACATAATACTGCTTGTCCTGTAGATATTGTGCTGTTTATTTTGCTAGTTTCCTATTTTCAGAATAATTTCAGAATCTGTCTTTTTTTTGTGTCAAACTGACACAATTACCAATCAAATTTTAGTTACATTTTAGCCACATTTTTCTTTTTGATTCACTCTGGGGAAATAATTATTTGATCCCCTGCTGAATTTGTAAGTTTGCTCACTTCCAAAGACATGAACAGTCTCTAATTTTTATGGTAGTTTTATTTTATTGGAGAGAGAGAGACAGAACATCAACCAAATAAACACATTACATGAAAGTTATAAATTGATTTGCATGTTATTGAGAGAAATAAGTATTTGATTCCCTACAACCCATCCAGAATTCCGGCTCCCACAGATTGGCTGTATCCATGTGGCACACAGATTACAATCTGTCAGCCAATCAATCAATTAATTGCAAATCCTCCTGATCTCAGCTCGTTATGTGTATAAAGCACACCTTTCCAGAATTAATTTCTTCCATTTCAACCTCTCCACCACCATGGGGAAGACCAAACAGCTGTCAAAGGGCATCAGGGACAAGACTGTAAACCTGCACAAGGCTGGAATGGGCCATCCAAGATACCGTAAGATCTTGGATGAGAACCTCCTTCCGTCAGCCAGAACACTGAAGATGGGCAATGACCCAAAACATATCACCAAGTCAACAAAGGAGTGGCTAAAGAAAAAGCACATGGAGTGGCCTAGCCAGTCTCCAGATGTCAGTCCTAAAGAAAATCTGTGACAGGAGCTGATGCTTCAAATTGCTAAGTGACAGCCAAGAAATCTAAAGGCTTTAGAGAGTTTCCGTAAAGAGGAGGGGGCCAAAATCCCCTCCTGAGATGTGTGAAAACCTGGAAACCAACTACAAGAAATTTTAATAACTTTTTGTGTAATATGTTTTTTCTGGATTGTTGGTTGATATTCTGTCTCTCTCCATTAAAATGAAACCACCATAAAAATTGGAGACTGTTCGTTTTTTTGGAAGTGAACAAACTTACAAATACAGCAGGGGATGAAATAACCCCCCCTCACTGTAGGTCATATTCCACAAGTTAAAAATTGAAAGCAATAATAGGATAAACTTTTTTTCTTATTTCTTTCTTCTAGTGGAGCTCTTCCACCAGTTATCTCAGGCTCTTGAGGTGCTAACAGATGCTGCTGCCAAGGTAAGCTCACCTGTGCCTTTCAACCTGTAATATGGATGCTAGCATTCACAGAGTAACCTTGATGTCTGATGATGTTTTCAGGCTGCTTATGACAAAATATGTGCTGCCAAAAAACAAGCAGAAGAAAGAAACAAGAAACTAGATGATAAAAGAAAGAAAATTAAGCTTGGTGAGTCATTTTCCAAATCCTACAGCATCCCAGAGATTGTGATTAAGTGTCTTGTGTATGGACTAGTTTGTGTGTGTCGTTTTGACAGACTTGGAGGCCAGAGAGCGACAAGCGGAAGCTCAAAGCCAGGAGGAGGTGCAAATCACTAGAACACTTGAAGAAGAGGTATTGTATTTTATAGAAACCATATTAGCAAAGATACTGCGCAACACTTTGCCTGGGGAGGATGAAGAAAATAAAAAATTTCAGTATACTGCAGGCATCAGTGCTGTACTGGGAAAAAGGTATTCCAGTGCATCCAGGAAACTATAAAGTGCAGCCAGGTGTTTTTATTCTGTTTTTCGTCAAATACTTTTTCCCGATTGAGTTGAAATCGTCCAAATATTTGGGTCAGGAACAAAGGCTCTATCGGAGAGCTCCTCTTTTTTTCACAGACATGTCATAATTATCAGTAAGACCATTAGGTGATATTGCATGACTCGATGCAGTTTGTGCAGAACATCCATAAATAAAAATAGTGTGCATACTTCCAGTGTGAGTAACTGCGTGTGCTCATTGAGCTTTATACATGCACATAAGGGACGATGTGCATTGGAAGGATTGGTTATAACCAATAGGTGGCACTGTTCCATTTTTTTGTCTTCATCAAGGTGTTTTTTGCCTTAAGTGATGAAACAAGTTGGTATGTATGCTCTCCAGGAACTAGAGGATGTGGCAGAGCAATAAGGTTTATTATATTCCATCAGTTGTATGTTAACATGTGCTGTCACTTAATACCTGGCCATCTGTTTATTCAAATTACTAAATTTTATGTGCGCCTTTTTCTGCAAGATTGCTCGCTTAAGGGAGGAGGGATCCAGACAGCTTGAAGAGGAGCAGAGGCTGATCAGAGAACAGATCCAGAGAGAAAGAGAAGCACAGCAGCAAGCAGGCGACCACACTCAGAGAAGTATGTCTACTCCTGTGACTTAACCAATCTGTGCTGGTCTGAGTTTGCTAAACTAGTTTATTGCAGTCCTGACAATTTTACATTAATCTGAAGCCTCACTGGAGTGAACCCCTGTGTTTCCCAGCCCTCGTCGTGTTGGCCCAACCACAGCAGCCACCAGGCTCCCTGTGGCTCACCAAATATTATTCACATGATACACTATAACAATAACTGAAATTATATTGGAAGAGGTCTATTTTGGTTTCTTGGCAAGATAGCAGAGGGATGCCAATCACTGCGCACGCACACACATCAAACTTTTAACCTCATGATAATATTTTCGCAGTAAAAGGCAGGGAGAGTCTTTATACTTAAGAAAACAACTGACTGCTGGCCTTAAACTAGAACCCTTTTTGTCTTAATCACTAATGCATAGTCAGTATGTCTTTTGCGTCTTTTCCATTTGCACGCACACGGCCCTCCCCTGGATCAGCAAGAGCTATACATTTAACATGTGACAGCCATTTTGAAATTGCTGTCTATCTGCACGAGTCCCTTGAATGCTGTCCTGTGTATAATATTTCCGAAATACAATAGTTTCTTTGTTTTTTTTTCACTCTCTCATCTCCCCTCTGTTGCTTTTTCTCAGACTCAGGAGTGGAGAGATGTTCCAAGAGCAACGTAACCCCGAAACTGAAGGTAAGGCTTCAAAGTATGTGAAGAGAGGTCAGGGTTGGGGGCGCCGTAGTTGGAGAATAATGTAGGTCCTCAGTATGCTGAGGAGAGACTGCTATATCTGAGTGAAAGTGCAGAATCTCAGTGGGGAGTTTGATAAAACCTTTCGCCATTTGTATTTCATTATTGGAGACCACATAGGTTGCCTCACTACTGAGCACGCATGCTGCTCTAAAGTGCAGTCCTCTTGAGAAGGCAGCGTCGTCAGGAGACAAGTATCTAAGCTAAGAGAAGGCTTATTATATTTCCTCCTGGAAACAGCCGAGTCTGCATGTATTAACATGGGATGTTAGCTAATGTGTTTAGACAGTAAATCTGGTTTTAAAATTTGATAGCCATCTAGTGCAGCAGCGTATTCCCTGACGTTTGTGTGTTCAGCTAGAAAAACAAACAGCGGCCAGACTGACAGCATCACAAATCATTTTGCATGGACGGGGACGCGTTACTGCAGGATTTATCTCCGGAGCTCTGCAGCCCTCTCTGCAGTCAGAAAAATGATTTTATTAATAATTTCTTTGTGAATGCATTCCACATCAGATACCTGCATCTGAACTTCTTAAAAAAATACGCTGGAATAGAATTTCTAGACCTCAGCAGAATTATTAGTCTTGATCATGGCTCACTTTTATATTTAAATTTTGAGCAAACGCAGCAGTGTTTTTGAAGTCACAGACATCTCATCATCCAAATGCTTTAACATTTTATTTGAAGATTAACAGAGGTTATCAGTGGGGAGAAGAGAATGCTCTTGGAAGTACATTTTCAGCTGTAATTGCTGGTAAAATACTCTATTTACACTTGGAAGTTCCCAGAAATCCTGTTGCTCTAACAGTGAGCAGAATGCTGGAACCAAATCAACACTCAGTGCTTGCCATTTATAATACTACTTTAAGCAGTTCCTGTGATATTTGCCTGAATTCTCTGTGCTTTGTACATGGATATGAGAAGTTACACAATATCTTTTTTTTTTTATTTTTTAAGGAGTACGGGAACTCGCATCAGCTTTTAGTGACAGAACTCCAAGTGAAGGGAAAAAAAAAATCCACAAAAGGGGGGAAAAAAACCCCATCTTTTACATATGTTTTTAAAATTACTTTTAAAGACACACAAAAACAATGTTATGTAAGCAAAGAAACTGACCACAGTTCACATAGCAGAAGAGGACTTCCTCTCTTTTGCCCATGACTGAGCACGTTCTTAGGCATCGAACGGCTTTGTATTACTTCTTGATTAATTTGTGATAGTTAAAGCAGGTGAGTCACCATATATTCTGTGGTCCAGGCGTCCATGTTTTGAATTTCACCCATTTATCTGGCGCTTTCGGTATGAATGGAAATTGACTGCAGGTCTTGCAGGTGGTGCTATGGTGACGTTCCAAGAGCTTAATAGTGTCTTTTTTTTTTTTTTTTTTTTTCTTGTAGCTCCAGTGTGCGCTGATGGTTTTTGTAATCTGTGTCTCATCAGAGGCAAGCCCGCCTGGCACGCTTTGCCTCATTGTCAGCTGACTTTAATCAATTGTGCTCTGATGATTAGACATTATCGTGCATTTCTTTAGCTCTTGAAAACGCTCATGACCAATATTGGCCTCTCCTTTTCTGTCTTATTTCTCTTTTCCTCCTCCAGTTGAAGTGGAAGTGTAAAAAAGATGATGAGATGAATGGAGGTTACTCTCAAGACATTCTTTTTAAACTTCTACAAAAGGTATGTGTCCTAAAAATTTAAGAAGTAATGCCACAGTGCTACAAAGTTAATCATTTATACAGCAAAACAGTTTGCATTTGCTTTTAGAGCTCTTCCTTTTTTAAATACAAATTACAGCAAGATAAAAATAGGTTTGACAGGATATAGTTGTATGCCTGAAATAGCAACCCTTTTTGTATTGCAAATGCGGTCAGTTGTGCAAAATTCCCATGAATTTACAAGATATTTATTTGACTGGGTTAGCCAAATGCAAACATCCCCTTCTCTGTAATAAATGTGTGCATATGCATGTTATTGAGTGAAATAAAAATTTGATCTCCAATCTCTTCTTTGCTTCATGGTAAAAAGCCTACCTGCCGAGTCCGGTCTTATTTGAGGTCTGCATGACATCAGTGCTGTAGATTGTTTTGTTCCTCCCCTTAAACAAGGCCCATTAAATTTTGTTGCAGTGAAAGTGCTGAGGGCAATGTTGTACTGCCCTTTTAAAGCCATGCACACCATTGTTTGTGCCCCTCTCACCAAGTGATTAAGCAGTGCCGAGGGAGACATTAGGAAATGTGCTCTTCTCATGCAACCTAGTACCACCTTATGCTGTGATCCATCACAGGGGCTTTTGGCGGGGCATAGGTTGGCCTGAAATGAGGATAGGGCAAGTGTCAGTGACGTCAAGCTGGCTGGAAAAAGGCATTTGAATTTCTCTTCTGCACGCATGCAATCAATATGCTCCTAAGCAGGAGGCAGTAAAAAAAAAAAAAAAAAAATGCTGGAAAAAAAGTGTTGTTCCTTTAAAATTCTTAAGCAAAGGGATTATATTCTAAGAAAAATGCTGTTTAAGATGGCAAGCTCCAGTGAGTGACAGTTAATGGTTTGGGCAAGAAGAAATAGCCACTGCTGTGTGGGAACAAGTTTGATTATGTGTATACGTGCATGTGGACGTGTATGGACTTGTGTACTTTGGCTGCATGAAGTAATACATCTTTGTTTCAGAAATATGTTACGATATTTATATTTCATGAAACAGAGGCCTTTAGAGAGTCTCCTTTGTCACTGTTGGCTTGCTTCTGAGTGTCCTTAGTAAGCATTAGCATTCCTGGACTTTCCCGTTCCCAGAAAGCTGCATTTTCCAGAATGAAATTCTCAGAGGCCTCTTTTCTTTTACTCCTTGTTCCCAAGCCCCACTCTAGTGGGGAAGAAGTTAATGGAAGAGAGCTTTGGTTGTAGTTGATACACCTGAGTTAACTATGAGGCATTTAAAAAGCCCTTTGTGTGCCTCATTGCTCCTTTTTCTCCCCATGTCTGTCTTAGAGAGGTTGGGGATTGGGCAGATGAACTTTTCCACTCTGTTCAGATCAAATGAGCTCAACTCTATAAATCAGCTCAGTTGGATATGAGAAATGTCTACTGTCAGCCTTAATCCCGACAGTAGATGTTTAAAAAAATGTTGTTACTATACAAGGTGTAGCTAAGGTTTTACTGGCTTAGGCCCAAATAAAGGAACAATACTGTTAGGACTAATAACCAAGCACACATTGAATACTAACTTCTACTCAGGAAGTCTTTTATATTCACCAGTGTTTTGAAGTTTTGCATCTGTATGTGGTTTTTCTTTTCATGGTTAGGGATTGTGCTGTGAAAGGAAATACTAATTTGAATGTTCAGTATCATTGCTCCATGTGACTTTTTTTCTTGCCGTTTTTTTTTTACTTCCAGTATGGCGACGTTTTGAATGTGATTATATCGAGTAAGAAGAAAGGAAGCGCTGTCGCAGAATTTGCAACTGTGAGAGCAGCTGTAAGTACCCAACTCTTGAATTAAAAAAAAACTTTTCAGAAGGGAACATCCGCACAGAACCAGTTTTGTTTGCCAATCAGTTGCCACAAAATTTCAGGTCACCTGATGGGTTTGATTAATACTCAGAGCGACACCTGTCACAGACTTCCGAGCCTGGGGAAAAGGATGGTCTGTGGGAGTGAAACTGATATTTTAGTCATTCTGTGCCGCAGAAGTCCCAGAGTTGATGAAAACCATTGGACGGAAGGAACCGAGCTGTCTCATTGTTCCCCACTGTCTGGTTCCTCGGGCTCTTTGTCATGATGTGTACTTTTTTGGTGCGGTTTCTTTACCACAGCATGTGTTTTGCCTGCAGAAAACATGCCTGCCAGTCTGCTGGGATCTGGGCACAGGTTCTGTGGTCTCATCCTGCCCATCTTCATGTCCCAGCCTTGGTGTGGGCTCACCTTTATTCATGTGTATTTGTTTTGTATCTGATATGAAAAAAATAGCTAGGTGTTAGATTAATATATTGCAACTTTAACAGCAATCAGGTCAAGGAGAAAATTTTTTATTTTTTAGGCTTAATAAAATATTTTTAGATGAGTCATACCCACCTGAAAACCCTTTCACAGATATGGTTTTGTATTTTTTGTGTGTGTTTTAGGAGTTAGCTGTTAAGAATGAAAGTGGCCTAACTACCAACCCCTTGAAGATTTCCTGGCTTGAAGGACAGCCTGAGGTTTTTGTCGCAGCATCTCAATCTGGCCAGTTCATGCCTTCACAGGTACTGCTGTAACATTCAAATGCATTGCTTTAATTCCCCCTCCCCTCTTATAACGCATGTCAGCCCCATGTTACAAAATCCTCCCAGTTACATTGCTTCCAGCACAAATACTCTCGCCTAAACACTGCCCCACAAAGAGAGGTATGTAAACGTTCTGAGCTTTTATTTTCATATCAGTGGTGCAGATATTTCTCCAGCGCTTGCACTCCCACTTGTCTGGCTTAGAACAATGTGTTTGGCTAAATGGCTCTCGGTTTATTTGTTTTGGATTGTTGAGGTGCTGGCCCGGCACTGGTCCAGAGCCCCTGGTTGGGCCGCTCATTAACGGAAATGACCTGGAAGACCCCAGAAATGCTGCATTTCATATAGAAGCTCAGTAGAAGCCGTGTGCAATAATGGTAGCCTGGCACGTAAGACTTCATAAATGCCCATTTTGATGCCAAGTGATTCCACATAGTTTTTTTTTTTTTTTTTCCCCCCCGACTCTGACCTTTTTCCATTAATTTAAACCTTCAGTTCATTTTAATAGAAACATTTTTTGGAATTTGAAGGATTAACTATGTGTGAGCCACAGTTTGCTGCATAAAACTTTTCTTGAGAAAAAACTCAGTCTTGAAAAATCTTTCATCTGGCCTATCCAGTCATAACCTCATTTCAGATCTACTCCAATAAATACACATTTAGAATATACAGTGATTTATTCCTTGACCCACAATTTAAATACCTTTACCTTTTTTTTGCTGATTTCTTGATTTTTACATATACAAATCTCCAAAACTCCTGCTGAACTGGGTTTCACCTCTCGCACAAGTGTGGGGTCTAAGACCCCCTACGCAGGGCTAGTATCTGAGACTGAGCCCGCACACTGGGACTTGTCACACTAATCTCTTTAAATATTATTGTCGTAAACCGGTTTGCTTTGCAGATATCAAAAGGTGATTGCTTGAGCCATTTTGTGTTATAACTGAGACTGAAAACATTACTATGGTAGGGTCATTTTCATATCAGCTCTCACTGAGAATACTTCTTGCTAAAGAGGTCCCTCATGACATAATGGATAAACCGTGGCAGATATGTGTAGTGTCGATCCACACCTAGCCTGCGGTCAGTGGATGTGAATGTCTTTTTCTGTTTCTTATCTGGGATCTACGAATTCAGTCCCTCTTCTGTAGCTGACCCCTCCATAGTGTCCCAACATTATCCAGCTGCAGTCACATAGGAGCAGGGTGAGGACTCGGTTCTTTAACCTCATCAATCTAAACACAACTTAGTCTCAGTGTTTCACTACAGGGAGCTCAGAGGCACAGATGACTTCACCCTTAACTTTAGTTCCGTCTCTGCTGGGCTTAATAAATGAATTTGAGGCCAATATGAGGAATCTAATGGAGCAGAGGGAGGGGCAAACTCCCTATGAAGACCCCCTCAGGGTACAGACACTTTGAACATGACTAACTATCCCATGGCGTGTTAAATTTGAACTTCTCTCTGAGTGTAGTGTTGATCTTTTGCCCCCACCCCCGCTTGTCCAGAAAGCTGATATGACATGATTTATAACTGGCCCTACTGCATTCACCCAGTTTTTCCTCACCATGCATATTAAAAATTTCAAAATAGGGAAGGGCTGTGTCTTTCACACTTTGTGGAATTGCTCCCCACGCTCTTGACTAAATTCAGACCCTTCATTTGGGAAAGGATCAAGTTTCCAGATTGTTCACTGTTGCGTCTTTGCATCTAACATTACAGATATGACAAATATATCGTAGTGACAGCCTGAGAAATGGGGAGGTTGAGGAAAGGAACATTTAAGTTTTCCCAGAAGTGCAAATGTATGAAACAGAGTTGCAAATCTCAGTGAATCCTGAAAGAACCGGCTGTAAAAGGATAAACATTTGTTTTATCTTAGTTGTGGTTAACATTTTAGAGCACAAATATTGTACATGTAAGTACAGTCATTTCTGAGAGCTGTAAATAGCTGCTGGATCAGAAAAAGGGATTTCACACATGGATAGTTTATCTTAACTTGGAGACTCTTGGATATGGAATCCCTATCTATGTTCCTGCTTTGTTACTGCCAGACCTGACGTGTGTGTCTCCAGAGATATGATGCCATCATTAATCATTGTGCCTTGATTCATGGTTTATTGCTCAGTTTAGCATACCATGTTATTTAAAGTGGATCAATTGTAAAGTATTTTAAATTTGAGCTTTCTATGCCTGCTTCTCCCATCAAGAGCCAAGGAATCATTGCAGGGTTGTCACGGCATAAACCAGATGCAGCAGATCAGCTATTCTGGGATTGTTTTTCCAGCTTGCTGGTGCTTGAAAAGTGCACTATCACCTAAAATAGTCCTTGTGTCTGGAAGAGCTGCATTGCATGTGGCCGTATTGTTGGGATATTTAAATCTTGGCCTGAGCCCAGCTCTTAATGGAGGTAATAGTTGTTTAGGAAGGAGATGAGCAGCCTTCTGTTTGTTGCAATGACCAGACTTAAGAGCTGGATTTTTCTTTGTTTTTGTTCTGTTTTGCTTTTTTCCTTATTAGTAATAATATAATGTTGTTTATTTGAATAAATCGCATAAAAAGAGGGCAGTGAACATACATGGAGTTGAAGAAGCTAAAATTATCGGACTCTCAGGAAACAGAGGATGGGAGAGCTTTTTTTTAAAAAAAGATGGGCCGGTTAAGAATACAGAGAAATATATGCTTAGATCCACTCGGTTCATCCTGGGTATCATGAGAGGGGAGAGCTGTTTTCAATTTACTTGACGCTCTTTACAGCTTGATAATATTTTCTGACTTGATACATGATACAGACAGCACAAACAAAAAAAAAAAAACTATTGGTTTTATGAAATCCCCTTTCGTGTGTAAATACAAGGGGAAAAAAAAAAAAGAAAAGAAAACCAAACCAAAACAAAAACATGTAGCATATTTAGGTAGCGTTAGATTTCACTGGGAAGTACAGTTCCACAAGCAGAACTTGTCTCTTATTTGCCCAGACAATACTTTTAGGGTTTTAGTTAGTAACTGGAAGAAAATAGCTGGTAGGAGCTGATTTAGTGGAATGACACGGTTTTTTTGGGATTCTACATGACAGCAAGTTTAGATTTTTATTTTTTTTTTAAAGGGAGGGAAGTGATAGCAGATGTGATTGGGATACTTCACAGTTTGGCCCGTTCTTGCAGTGCAGACGAGATAATTTGTCTTCAGTCACAGACTCTTTCATCTTGTATTAGCCATGTGGCTGAACACTTGCTCAAGTTTGTCCTTCACAGGGCTCTGGTGCAGATGACAGAGTCATAGAAAGCAAGGGCACGTGCATGCAGGAAGGACCTTTCCCGAAAAAGAAGACAGGAAATGTTATGAATGTTTTAATGAGTGGTTCTTAATAAAATGCATTAATAATTGGTTTCTGCCACATCTGTCTTGATATCGCACAGTTCTTCTTTATCTTGTGGACAGACGGGGCTTTGAGCTCTTAGGGGTCATTGTAGGAAGCAGGGCAACAAAGTCCAGGGTAAAATCTCTGTTGCTGAATGGCTCCTCCTTCTGCTTATCCTACAGTTTGCCGACACGCCTTGGTTAGCTATTGATAGTCGGCTCTTTGTGCTTCAGGTGCACCTCAGTTTGCTTCAAAGTCCACTTTGTTGTAGTGCATTACTGTGCATGCATGGCTAATTTAGGCCTCTGTGTCTACTCACCTTTAAACAGTATTATGCTTCTTGTTGTGTTGAATAGTCCAAAGCTATAATAACTCAGTATTATAGATGTAAGTGATGGGCAAATCTCATTGCCTGCACAGCTGCTTCGGACAGTTTAAAAGCTAAGTAAATGTCAGAACAGCAGTTGTATAAAATAATAGTAGTAATAAAAAAAAAAAAAAGAACAATCTCAAAATTTGAGTGTTTGATATTTTTATTTACTTGCACAAAAATACAAAAAAGAAAAAATTTTTTTTTCTTCAAATCCAAACCCCCAATGTGTTCACATTGTGTTATTGGCAAAAATATACAAGAAACATATACACAAATGTTCCCACAAACAGTGCTGTTTCTGTTTGGACTCATATAAAATTCTAAATTTATTGCTTGAAGCAACACATTTTGGTTTCTAGATTTTGTACAATGACCCATGGGGCTCGTAGGAATTTGACTTCTTCTGGGTTTTGTCCCACATCTTATCCTGGTGTCTCCCCAGCTAAGACAAACCGAGCCTCTGTCCCAGCTCTCTCCTCCATAGATCTGAGGCAAATGTATACATAAACCTCAGCTTGACCATGTGTGCGAACACGGACTCACATGCGTGCTTCTCTTTACTCGTGCGCCAGCGTATGAGATGCAGCGTGTATTTTTGCGTGTCAGGGGTCTATTTGGGTAGAATGTAGTGTTTAAACCCTCATCAGGACTTTTGCTGCAGTAATGATGTTTCTGGACTTCCTCCTCCCTCAACACCCCCTGCATATGTGGAAGTATCAAGTTACTCTTTACCACTTTCCTTCTCGTGCACTACTCACCAGAGCATTGAACGCTGATTTGCAGCTAAGAAAACAGCCTGCCTTGGCCTTTTTTTTTTTTTTCTTGTTCTGAGGTCTTGGACCTGTGGCCTAGCTTGGTCTGCAGCCCAAACTGCCACCACTGACTGGTTTTTATTGGAAGCAGGGCTAAGTGTTTGTTTTCACTGCCTTGTTGGGAATGAGAGATGGGGGGTACCTTGGTCTACCTTTGAGTGGGGCCTCTCGGATGCGTGCGGAGTAAAAATTGCCCTCTGCACACAACAGATTGGCAAGCACGCCAAGGCATCACAGCTCAAGGACCTTGGATTCGAGTCGTAGCTTTTCTTTTCTTAAACACAACAATCTCAAGTCTTAACAGCAGTCGTCAGTGCTGTGATGTGTGGTTTGAAGAATTAAAATAGCTAAGGGGGAATGTAAAAACGGTTGAAAATGTCAAGCTCTTAGTTTAACGTGAGACAAAATGTAATTATTAACTTAAACACTGGCTCTGCCTCTGTGAAGGGTGATTGCTTCGAGAGCATTAACTTTGTTTGTGTGTCCTCCAGAATCACACTCCCTCATTTCATAAATGCTGTGTTCGTCTGTGGCTTATTTGTTATTGTTTGGGATTCTGCAAACAAACAAAAAAAAAAAAAGCAAATATCCTCAGATTTATCTGAACATAACTATCATATTCAGATATTGTTTTGTTCTTTAAATCAAGAGCGTGTCCCCAAACTGGAATGGTGGCAAGCAGAGGCCCTTATTCCTCTCCATATTCCAAACCTTTAGTAAAGCCTCTCTGTCACACTTGGCTGATCTCGTTTAATCGTGCAGTTTGTCCATCACCTGAAGGACATCGTCAAGGATTGAAGGGCCCAGGTCGAGGCTGAATGAAAAGCTGCTGTCCTCATCCTTCTGTTGTCCAGTAGTTTTGTCACAGGTATCTGTAAAGTCCTCATCCCTTTCCGAACCTGTGCTGCCCCATCTGAGGCTGTGAGTCTGATTGGAAGAAGTATTATTCCCTCTTTGGTACCCATCCTCTTTTTCAGCACCCGTGTCTCCTTTTTCGCTGTCCAGCAGGGGCATAGAACTGCATTTCTTCCTTTTCTGGGAGTTATTGTGCTGGTGGTTCACAGACAAGTCAGGGCTCTCTCTGCGCTCGCTCTCATTCAGATTCATGCGAGGGGGCTTTGGAGGTGGTGAGCAGGTCAGAAAGACGTTCTGCTCACTTTGGGAACTTTGTAAAAGCAGGCTGTGTTCCAGCTTTAGAAAAGACAGATCTCCAAAGCTGTCGGTATTGTTCCCAATATGAGTGATGTGGCGGAAATCAGCCAGTGGTAGGCTAATCATGTTAACAGACAGCACTTCCTTCCGCTTGGAATTCCTGCTGGGCCAATGACCGGAGGCTGGTTTTCTGTGCGGTGATGCTTTAAGTGGCATCTTCGGCAGATCTGGTTGAGATTTGCTTAAATGTTTCAGTTTATTCTTTTCACGTATCCTCAAAAGTCTTTTTATTTTCTTTCTCCTCTGTTCAAGTCCTTAGGAAGTGGCGATGATTAAAAGCATAACGCCATCTGCAGCAAAACATAAAAAGGGAGTATTAACATTTAACAACTAACAGCTTAATACCACTGCAGCATGTTATCCAGGTTCTTTCTCATTGTGCTGGAATATGAATGAGGTCTGTGCTTGTGTTTGTCATGTAATTCAAAACCAGATGTATGGATTTGAAAGTATCTGTTAGCTTTTTGAGAATTGATAGCCATTGTTTGGGGATTGCACCTGCTCCGCTTGATTTTAATTTAATGAAATTCAGCATTATTTGGCAGCAGAGGGATGTTCAAACAATGCTTTGAACCTTTCGTGTATAAATATTTACTTTTCAAATCCGCCTTTTCCGATAAATGCAGGTGTGGTCTGCTGCACGTCTTCCAGAGGAAGTCTACTAGTCCATTTAAGACTTCCAGTAAGAAAGGCAACAAAAAAAGAAATTCCAGACGGATAATTGTTATCCTGTATGCAGTGCATTGTCTTCACATTTTGTTTTGAGAGGATGTTATTTTCCTCGTAACTTCTGTCATGATAATAACTTCACTTCGGAGCACATGTTTATCATTTTCAGAGAAGTACAAATAACTGGGATACAATTAGTTTATTTTGCTGTGGGGTGAGAGGTATGCAGTGAAAGTTATTTAAATTCCATCAACAACATCACACTCTGGGCATACAATTATAGGATAAATCTGTTTTGTAATGGAGTTTAGAGGATAATGTAATAATGAAATTTCATTTCCACCAACAAAACTTAAAACATCTTGGTTCAAATGGAACGATACACTAAATAGATCGGAGCTTTATCGGGGAGAGGAGAAGAGGGAGCGCTTTGCATTTCGTGACCTGTAATGATTTTACAGAGTCAAACAGAACTCAGTTCATCAGCGCAGGCTGGCACGGCGATTAGATAATCTCCTCGGTGTCTGTGATTTTTTTAAGCCTCCCAACAGCGTTGCCCACAGTTAGATCTGTGTTCGTGACTTGAAACACTCACTCTGTAAATTTGTAAACCACTTCAGCAAACAGGTTTTGTTGGCCTGTAAAGGTTTTATCGGCACTTTAGTAGCAGCGGGAGATTGGAGAGCAAGGACACGACTGCATTCCTTTCCAGGCATGTCAGTTTGGCCAAGGAGGAGTCGTAGGATTTCAGCCACGAGTATCGTGTTCAGCAAGCACTTCATGGCCAAGTAAAAACTAAAGAAGCTCATTAAAACACATTGGCCAAGAAAAACATTTTAAATTATTGTTCTTAATGCTGCCATTAATTCCACATCTTGGAGACTGATAAAGACTCAGTCTGATGAAAACTTCAACCACAACTTAAAACGACTGATATGAAGAATCTTCTTTTCGTGCAGTTACTTCAGAAAGAGCAATAGCAATAATTAGACAAAAGTTTGTCATTTCTTACCTGTCTGGCTGAGAAGATTTAGGGTAATTGAATCCCACACATGCACACCCGTCTTTGTCAGGAAGCTAGGCTTTGTGTACCTGCACACTCTGACAAACCGCTCTCTGACATGATGGGGCTTGTCAGCCGTTACAGAGAAGAACTCACTGAACAGCCTTGAGACACAAACAAATTGAGGTAAGATGGTCTTTTCCTCATTCCGAATTCTAACATTTGAAACACTCCACTGTAAATGCAGTACCTTCCTCTGCTTCAGTGAGTGTTTTTGATGATCCTTCACTATATAAACTTCCACTTGCTTTGCAGAGGGCTCTTTTTGTGAACGGCTTATGAAAGTCTTCTTTTCCTAAGTGATAAGCCAGGTGAGGTCAAAGTACGAGGTTGTTTAAGACATCCAGGTATTTCTTAGTTTACATTTGAAGTCATCCCACTGCCAGTCCTGAGATTGTATCATCCTGCCTGCTGGGTGAGCTGGCCTTTTTAGTCGTAGGTGTTACAGTAAGTCCTGCTGGTTGATTGGCTGCACCCGTCACCTGCGGGTGAGTCGGCACAAAGCATGAGCTCCCGATTTAATCTCCGTGACATTGAGAAAGACAGAAACTACCGTTCACAACTTATTCTTAAAGCTGAACGGTGTGACTGAGAGAAGGGAAAGGGCAGCGTAGATTGAGGCTATACTGTATAATGGGCTAGTCATGTACAACTGATTGTGTTTTAGTAAGAGTGTGTGAGGCTTTAATAGATTGTGTGCTGATCTAAAGAAGGAAGACCTAGTAAGTGAGAAAATAGGTCAGCCATACAGAGGAGGGAGTTAACTGATCTCTAATCTCCATCTTATTGTCCCTCTATTCTGCTGATTTCCTGATTTCCTGCCTGTTGTTGACTTGCCTAATGCCGCAGAGTTGAGCCCACTCCAAAGACTCTTCTGCCTGAGTGGAGGCCTATAGCTCTTCTGTGTAATCAAAGCTCAGTATCCCACGCAGACATGTATGAGCAGGCACACGGGATTTCACAAGAGAGATCACTTGTTGCATTTCTGATTCTCACGCCTCCAGCATGTTGTCTTTGCTGTGGAATGCTATAGCAATGCATCACAGAAAACTGTGTCAGAGCAGAAAGTGTTTTGCAGTGGAATTTGTTTGCGTAAAAAGCTTTAAAGTCTCATAGTTTCACAGACACTCATTGTTGCTCACATTGAGCCTTTTTGTTTTAAAGATAATATATTAAGATAATCAACATTTCATAATGCTCAAATATTGCCATGTGTTGGAGAAGGCTGTAGATCTCTGTCTCCAGACTTCAGATGTTCTGCCTCGCTCTCCAACCTTTAAACACACCGGGCGTGAAGGACAAATGAGATTTTTTTTTTTTTTTTTTAGTGCTCCTTTTAAATTGATCCAATAAACAATAGCCGTCCCGCCCTCATCCTCCCCTGCTCTCCTGCTGTGCAATTCAGCACCAGAACGGTCTGCAAGACCAGACACAATTACTCACGCAGATGAAATTATCATAACATTTACCCAAAGCTGAAACTGAGCATTTTTGAACATCCTTCTTCTGAGAAACCCCCCTCCTCCTTCCACCTACGACCACAAAACTGCTTTCATGCTAGAAGACAATCAGGATGAAGAGCTAGTGTTATCTGCGGTATTTGGGTATGACCTCACAAGACCTGCTGTCTGACCAAGGCTGGGCTCAGTCTGTTAGTGGTGCTCTCATGCTATGTAGCCTCTGGGCTGATGCGTTTAGCCCGAGCTGGATTTCTGTATAAGCCTCTTTTCTAAGGCCTGACCATAGTGGGCAGTGTGGTTTGATGCAGCTATGCTGGGCCTGAAATCTGGGATGCTGCATGTTTTTTGTTGTTGAAGGATAAAAAAGTGTTTCCAGATATTGCTTTGACTGGCGCAGCGATTCCAAACTGAGGCTTTGGTGGATATTCTTCTGGCTCTTTGTTGTATGTACTCCAGCTTCCGCTGTGTCAAGGCCCTTAGACAGCCAGCATTTAAAATAGATTTACTGCAAGTATTGGCTTATTCTTTTATATGAAAAACCTTTCTTTTTTGTGTGTGCGTGTGTGGCAAATACAGGACATTGGACTGTGATCAAAATCAGAGTGCAATACATCAGTTAAATACCCAGATTATTAAGCATGCAAGACTTCTTAAAATGGTCAGTCCACCTAGCTGTATCTGTTGAAACAGTTTCTAGCAGTTGTCCTTTTATCATTTCTGCTGGGACCGTTTAGATATGCGTTTGTCATCATTGTCACGGTTGGTCTGCAAAGTTATGACTCAGTGATTAGCCGTTGGAAGGTTTTCCAACAGAAACTTGGCTGTCGGGTTACTAAGAGGAAGTGCAGACGCTCATTTGCACGATTCCAGCATGACAGAGATCTGACAGGTGTTGTGTTACCGAATACCAAGTGCACACTCACCAACACATGACATAGCTAACAGTAGCTTCTAATCAACACATTAAAGTCACGTCATGTCCAACACAGTGAGCAGATGACTCGGCTGGTTGAAAACGAAAATCTCTGATGAGGTAATGTATATGTATGCCAAATGTCACAACAAAATAAAACAGCCTGATTACTTTAGGTTTTAGACAAAAGTTTATTGATTTTTATGCCTGTGTGCTGGCAGCAGCACACAGGCATAAAAATGCTCAGAATTCAAGAATAAAGTGAAAAGATTGTGGTCATCCTAGATAAAGATAACGGAGATCTGATATCCTTCCCAAGAATGGGAAGATTTTTTTGCCATAAAGCAACCATTTTTACACTAATTATTACAGAACTTATCAGAAATGTCTCAGATAAAATGATGAAGTGATGACATTTTATATATCTATAAAGTCAAAGGTCAACTTCACTCTGCCATAATGTTTTACAGCACTTTTCCGGCCCTCATTCAACAAGATAACTCGGGAACCGAAGAGCAGATCATGACCATTTTTCACATACGGCCAGATACTGAATTGCTTTCTAATCTTTAGTGCCCCCCTAATAAATTCTTTGAACCAACACTATGTTCTGGGTCTTATATAAGTCTGGGCAGACAGGGATGTAAACTGCAATTTGACTGTGAAGTTTAAGCTTACAACCACAAAGTGGTAATTTAGGTTTGCCTTCTGGCACTATTCTGCCTTCAAAACTGACTTCAGGACTTTGTCCTACAGTGCACCCAAAGAAAGCAAGTACACGTCTCCTTATGAGAATTTAGATTCTTTAGGGGGCAATGAAAGGCTGGATGTGTAGAAGATAGGAGGGTGAGGGTGCTGCAGTATCTTACATTCCCCTTAATTGATCAGCAGTTCTTCAAAAAGGGCAAAATTCAACCTCTGGAAAGCTCTGTCATTATAGTGTGCACTTCATGATTGAAATTTTGTGGCTTTTGTAATACCCTTTTTTAAATTTGCTGTGTATTTTTGCAGGACCCCCCCCCCAAAAAAAAAAAAAAGCTGGAGAACGTCTCCTGACGCTGACTCATTAGTAATTATTAAACAATAGCTGTGATTTTTAGATGATTTTGTAGATTGTCGAGTTGATGGAAACAGTACACAGACAGATCAATTGTACTGTTTTTGTTTATTTTACATATTAATGTGGATAAAGAACTGTGTTATGGAAATAGATGTACAAACAAAGCACACAGAAATTTCAAATTGTTGTGTGATTTTCTTTATTTTCTCCTCTTGTAATACCTCAGCTCTCTTTTGACATCTCCAAGGCTCAGACTTCTTACAGTCCCTCGGCCTCCTTTGTTTTAATAGCAAATCTGTTGCAATCAGAGGGCTTTTCCAGGAAGGCTGGAATGTGAAAGACATAATTTTGCTTTTACAACGATGTATTGTTGGATATTACTGAAACCAAACCCCCACATTTCCCTATTCTAAGATCCCTGAGCTCATCCATCATGAAGAGAAATGCCAGGGCGCCAGGAGTTCAGGTCTTTGCTGCCATTTCTCTTTTCACTGTTTATATCTTTTACTTTTACAGATTCCAAAGGCACTTTTCTGACTCCACCCTACATACTTTATTCTGTTGAATACTTTGACTACCTATGAACTCAGTTATACAGCCACACACGTGCAGTGTCTTTGAGTACAACAAAGCTAATGATAGTTTTTCACCTTTGCAGATTTATCTCAGGTTTTTTAGAAATTACTATTTAATATCATTTGTATAGTATATTTAATATACTGCTGTTTCTCTTTTTAATTACAACTTTAGCATTTTGGCTGAAGCTGTTTTTTTTTTTTTTTGTGCCCCCCCCCCCCCCCCCCCACCCCCCATCCAGTCCCAGTAGTGATCATATTTAGATGAGAGGGTGGACTTATTAACTAACAATATTAAGCTTGGTTAGCAAGCTGCATCCTTATTAAAAGCACAGATACACATGCTCACTAATTAGGCTTGATTAGTCTTGATTTGATGGTCTGTACCACACAATTTTTGATAATTCCATAAAAACATTCTCCAAATGGCAAAGACGCCACAAACATAGCTGGGAAGCTGAGCGACTGCAGTTAGCGTCGGTGAGCAGGGGTGAGCGCAGGGTTTTGTTTGTGCTGGCGCAGTGGGAACCAACAACAAGGTAGGGGTGGCGGGAAATCAGAATAATCAGAAATCAAATCAGTTTAGAAAATGGTGGAAAAAAAAACCCACTGGACATGCTGCCCTTTGTTGGCAAAGTGGAAGAAATAATGGGGAAAAAACTTTTTACTCAATAAGTTATAGTCCTACTTAAGTAGCTTACAAGTGTACAAGTTTTTAAATTAAAAGGTAAGTAAAGTATCTAAACATACTCATGCAGAATGGCACTTTTCAGAACCATATACATAAACTGGCTCATTGCAGGTGCTGCTGATTTTAATTATCATATATTGCTGGGTAAGCTTTACCAAAATAACAAGTAACTCATTCTTCAACATAAATAATATAGACTACAGCTGTCAGCACACATGGCAATCAAAGCAGTCATGCCCTTTATTTTAAGCCTCACCATTATCCAAATGGAAAACCTATTAAAATATAAATAAGTGAAATAAAATCACCCACAGTACAGTTATTATGATGGGTGTTTTTTTTTTAACTAGGGTACTTCCGCCCTCGTTCCACCATCGTTGCTTAACTAACTTTTTATTCCAGACTGTAAACATGCTTAAAGCTGCTAAGTTGAACAGTATTGAAACTGACTTGATTTTGGAACCAGCCGTTCCAGGAGCTAAGGTTTTTGTAGTTTCAGGTTGGCTGCTTGGATCAAACATGTAACTTCTGCCATCAAATAAAAGAGGTTCTTGTGTTGCATGTAAAGGGCTAAAAACAAGAAGTACATTTGGGTCTAAATCTCTATGATTTGTTTGTTCTTTGCTAGCAAAAGCAGTGTAGTAGAACAGACCTTTGGGCTTTTATGTCTGCTGATTTCTGTAATGAATGATGATTAATCCTCTACTATTTAAAAAGCTTAGGTTTTGTCTGCACAGGAATTTCACCTTGGCTCCAGTGATGCATGTGCATTACCACTGGTTTCTCTAAACTGGCGTTTGCCATTCATAAATCAGTGACACACACACACACACACACACACACACACACACACACACACACACACACACACACACACACACACCAGTTAAATAGTTCCTTGATTAACTTTGCCACAGTGGATCAGAACAGATGTTTTAGCTGGGACCACAGTACAGGCTTGTTAAAAATCCCATTCTTAAGCTTTGGAGGTTTTTAAAGTCGCCTCTTGGCACAGCGACCATCTAGTTAAAGATGTATGACGGTTTATGGTGTTTATGAGTAATCCATTTATCACAATTTGGAATTGGTGATCTGTCAGGTTGCAAGGTGAAAAGCCTTCAAGCATGAAATGGCAGGATTGTGACGGAAGCCGTTTTGAAGAGATGCAGTCTTGCTTTATTCTTCTGTCTGTATGAAAGATAGAAACACTTCCTCAATCGTGCGCTCACACGTTTGCCGGTGTGACAGCTTGTGCCGCGGCCACCTGCAGTCAGAGATGCCTCCTGCTGTGTGTGGAAAGGACTTTTTCAGAGTGTGTGAATGCTGCCTGAATCACAGCACTTGTGGTGTTCATGATGTCATAACTGGCCTGGGGTCACACTGGGGTGTGCTGTTTCAAGGCCTAGCCATGTGCTGATGTCACATAGCTAATCCTCAGCTTGTTTATATGTGTGCGTGTCTGCGTGCGGGTGTGCGTGTGTGTCTTTTACTACCATTCCACCTCAGCGGTGGCCTTGAACCCTCCTCCCTTGGCTTTGTACAGTGGCCCATTGTTTGTGTTTTGTGGTTTCCTACTCACCCTGGGTCCCAGTATTACGACACCAAACACCCACCGACCTCCACCCCGACACACACGTATATGCACACCGTTTAGTTACAGAGTGATGCATTGGCTAAATATGAACATTGTAACACCCGAGGCGAGGAAACATCCCTCATTCTGAGAAGAAATGCGTCACACTGCCCATAAAGCACCTGTTAATGTACAGAATTCCCCCTACATCATTAGTGTCGTGCCTTCTGCCCATGATGCCAGTAATCATGCTGGGCTGAGAAAAAGGCATACCAATTCTGAAGGTTTTCCTGGTGCAGTTCATCATTGTGTCCAGTAGGGGGCACAACAGAGCATGGTTATATTTGCTGTATAGGAAGGGAGCATTTGCACAGTTTCTTGTATATTTGCTTGTTTTATTTAATTTTAAGTTACAAGAGTTGTTTATTTACCTAATGGTGTTTGCGTGATATTTCATAGTTACGTGTCAGACGAGAGCTTGAGCTCACGTTATTGGAATGATAATAGCAGCTTTCCTCAATCCAGGGGTGGCGTAGGGGGGAGTGGGGCTAACTTCCCCCTCACCGACCCTCTCTTCTCTTCTTCCTCCACGCTATACCCCCTTTCTCCCAGCACATGGATGCTGGACTCCCTATGATATTTTCCAGATGCCTTAGCGAGTGCATAGACAAAGCTTACCACTCCTCTTCAGATTGCTCCCTGTCCTTAATGCACACACTCACTCTCTCCTGCAGCTCACTGTCTTGTTAAAGAGACACTTCCTTGGCCCACCAGACTTCCTTGATATAATCTGTTAAAACAATGGCTTTCTCTGTGCACACATGGTCTTCCTTTCCCTTCATGATGGGATGATCTCTGTGGGTGCATATGTTTGTGTTGCATATACGTTATAAGCATAACCCTGGTTGTAAATTTTTAATGAAAGTTGTCATATTTAAATTTTTTTAAAGTGTTTCCTTGTTTCATTAGGGTCTTTTTTTTGTGCTTGGATCTGTGTGTTGGCCAGTGTGTGGCACTGGTCACTGCACAGATGTGTACACACTTGTGTGTGTGTGTGTGCGTGCATGCAAGACTTTTGGACTGTGTTCCACCCTGCTTGATTAGCCATTAGCCAGTGGCTGCCCTCTCTGATTTCCCCCACAGTATGATAATCTGTTGCCATTGTTGTCCAAGCCAAAGCCCTGCCAGCAACCGGCAGGCCCAATTCCAGCCCACATTTTGGGTTTAATGACCTAAGGCAGTGGAATTACCCCATCACAGTTTCTCTGTGGGCTGCTGTCTCATGCATGTTCACCATGTCGTCATGCAAATGTTAACTGAGATGAGAGCATGTGTCCAAATCTGCCTCTCTGCTCTGCACTCCAAGGCCTGGTTGTGAAAGCAAACAGACATTGGACAGTGACAGTGTTTCTTTTTTTTTTTTTTGGTCAGTCTAGAATGAGCAGCATGGTGTTGCACAGTCACCTCACAGCAAGATGGTTCCAGGTTTGATTCCACCAGCCTGTTGGGGCATTTCTGTGTGAAGTTTGTATGTTCTCCTTGTGCCCGTGTGGGTTCCTTCCATGTACTCCAGCCTCCTCCCAAAGTCCAGAGAAATTCGCGATGGGCTTCAGCCCTTCGGCAACCCTGAATTAGACAAATGATGGATGGGTGTCTTGAATGGCTGTTGTCGTGATCTAAAATTCAGAGATGTTTGGCTTTTCTTATGACTTTGTGGCAGTGCAAAGTGTAACGGCTCAGTGACTGTTCAAAGGACCACGCTGCAGATTTTACACTTGAAGATCAGTTTACTTGTGAGGACTCTTTGGTAAAACCTTTTTTTTTTTTCTGTGGCTCTACAGATGTTTTATCAAGTCTGAGAAATTTAAGTCCCGATGATGCTATCAGGATCATCAGTGCTTGGGGTTTGGACATTTATAACAGGAATGCTGCTCACTAGAAAAGTGCTAGAACTAATGCAATCTGTTGAACTGATTTTCTAAATCAACCGATCACCTGATCTATAAATGTCATAAAAAGATACACAAGATGATAATATGATATAATATGATGATAATATGATGATAAAGTCCTGCCATTCAGAATCACTGATTTTTAAGTCTGTGTTCAGCTGTTTCACATTATAATAACCAGTTTTCATTGTCACTCCTGTAGGGCTCCCTGTCAAATGAGCGCGACTATGAAAGCGTTGTGATGATGAGGATGAGGCAGGCCGCCGAACGTCAGAAACTCATAGAACAAATGCAGAGAGAAGACGAGGAGGAAGCTGCCAGGTCGTAGCGCCACGGGACTCGGCTCGGTAGCAGCCCTGCGAGAAATATTCGATGAAAAATGTTTCAGGCTTTAGTTTCATAAAGTCTCTTATTTGTTTTATTATTTTTTTTTGTATGTAATACAATATGTGCTAAAATAAACAATTTTCATAATCAAGACATATTTTGTTGTCATGGTCTTTTCTGACAATGTAGGATAGCAAAAGGAGATCCAGCAGGGTCCAGGGCTAATCTGTGTAGACCCAGATCATTTGTGATTTGAATCGTATTAGACTGGAATACCTTTTAAATATTGCATTATGGTCCATGCATTAAGGGGCCCTCTGGGAATTGATTGCTAGTATATTAAGCATCCCAGAGTACTAATACATTTGTAGATAATTTTTTTTTAAACAAGGTATTAAGAGTCCAATGAGATTGGCCGTGCTACACCACACGTAATCAAAGTTGGGTAATGATGTAATTTACATCTGTCAGCCATTGTCTGGTTCGATGTGACTACTCGCTGCCTCATTACTCTAGCCAAACAAGTGTGATGTGTTTTTAAAAAAAAAAAATCATTCCTGTCTGCACACTCATTCAGAAGCCCTGTGAAATGAGTTGAGTGTTAGTAGGAATCCAAACCACAGACCCTCTGATGTGACTACGTGGAAATCATTTTTTCTTCCATGCTTAAACCAGCAATCAGGCTGTGATTGGAACACAAGGTAGGCTTTTATGGAATTCTTGTGGGCTTGTGTGATGAAAAGTGAACATACTCTGGAGGCCCTCCATTACAGAGCTGGTGGTTTAGATGATTTTTCCCTCGTCTCTGTATACAACATAACTAAATTTCTACTCCAGACTGAAAAATTAGATTGTAAAATGGTGTTCACTGAGGTCTGGGGTGTGTGTGTGTGTGTGTGTGTGTGTGTGTGGGGGTAGAGTTGCATTTTACTTGAACACCTAATCTCAATGCAAACCCTTAATTTTATGCCACCTATATTAGGGATATCCCATCTTTGTCATCATGCTTATCAAAGAGTAGAAAAAAGTGTGGGAAACCGTGTTGAGACCAGTGCACAGGCATGGATTAGGACTGCCTCCATGACAGCTGTAAGGATGTCACTGTCAAGAAGACCCTCAGATGATAAATCTCAGCAGTGAGTAGATGACTAAATGAATAATAACACAATTATATTTTTGTCTTCTTTTCCACAACGTTACCTTATTAGAAAACACTGGATGATGTCTTTGTAAGAGACCAAAAGCCCTTCAAATTCAACAGTGTGCCATGTGCCAAATACATACTGGCACATGTAACATTTTATTTCTATTTATTTGAATTTTTATATCAAAAAGTTAAACATTTTGGAAAATATGGGAAATTCTTGCTGAGAATTTGGTGAGAAACCACTTTGATGACAACATCAGGAGAAAGCTGCTCTTACATCTGAGGCAAAGCAACAAATAAATGCCTACACTCAGAGAGGAGAAAAAAACTGACACTGATGGAGAAAGATGTATTAAAGAGAGGAAATTAAAGGAAGATGGGAGCATATTTTAAAAGGTAAGAACTGCTCAGCAAGTGACATTTGATAAACTGGAAATTTAAAGCTTGCTGTACATGTGATGTCCTAATTCATTTTAGAGCTTTTAAAGCAGATATTTTTGGATGATGTGCTGTCTAGTGGTTGGAAATCAGCCACACAGCTTGTGAAACATCTGCTTACATCTTGATGAGTTCAGGTGGCTAAATTCACAAAGAGCAGTGAATATCAGTAGTGGCACAGGTCAGCCGGAGCTCACAAAGCAAATGATGTGACTTATTTCTAAGTAATTCTTTTCTCCATGCTGCACTGCTACACCTGATCTCAGGGTTCCTCCATCTGCCAAATCCCACTTTAACCCCTGCCTCCACTCTTAGCTGCTTTAAAACCCACTAATTAACACATTTTTATTGTGGGTAAGTCTAATCACCAAAAAATAAAAGTCAACACTTTGACAGGCTGTTAGGTGCTGAACTATTTCTTGGCAGATGACTTTCTGGAGTCATGCCGTCATTGTGAGGTAACCAGTGGAGACTCTGGGAAGTTACTGGTCCAAGCCAAGAAATAGTCTGGCGCATAACCCCCCCCAATTTGGCTCTGACTTAGGCTTGAACACACAGACACAAGATTTATCAGTCTTCTCATCCAACTGTCAGTAAAAAGACTTTTTTTTTTTTTTTGCAAAATCAAAGCACCATTGTTTTAATTATTAATTGAAAGTTTTTTTTTTTAATCCTTCATGAAAGACCCATACTTTGAGCTCCTGTCTAGATCAAGCAGACCTGTAGCCACGACTGTGCTTGTTTCAGTGTGACCAATCTCAGTATTTCCATTTCACACACCCCTCTCCACCCCTGGCTTTGATGGCTCACGTCATAGACCGTGAACCAGCGTAAATTAAAATTGGAAATTTTTCTTTTCCGATGGTGACCTCAAAAACAAATTCTCAAACTTCAGATTTTGTTGTCCTACAGTAAACTCTTGCACAATAGGCTTATGTAATAGATATCCAGAAGATTCTAGATTCTGTATTGCTCATTTATGTTCTCTGAAGTGACACGCTACCGCTCTGTGAACCACATGAAGTCAAACCTTACAGTGCCAGACTACTGCGGTCACCCCTGGGCTTTGTAACAAGGTCCTGTGACTGTGGAACATCTATCCATTCAAACAGTCTGTTTTTTCCCTGTCCCTCGGGGGACTATGGCGTAATCGCGTGTCTGTATTTGCAGGCCTGTCTAGCCATGCTTTCTCCTGTCATTGTGTTATTTAGGAGCCACACTGCAGCCTCACAACATCCAGTCTAGCTATCCATCTCCCTGCCACTCCTGCGCTGCCTCGCCGTGGCTGTTACACAATGTCCAGCTGTGGAGAGCAGCAGTGGTGTGTTGGGAGACATCTGCGCCTCTCCTTCTGCAAAATCCCCTCATCACATGGTTTTGTTTATGTGTAGCCTCTTTCAATATCCCAACAATGTGAACAAAAGCACACACATACAAAAAAAAAAAAAACCACACACAAGGAACACGCAAACTATCCAAATGACAAGAGGAAATACAGTTACAGGAAATAATTCGCCACCAACCCTGCCCCGAGCCCACAGTGGCTTGTGCTGCATGCAAACCAGGATGGATGAGCCTATTGCTCTGTCATATCACCAATTACGGCAGTGGCATGGGATCCTCGCAGTATCTCGTTCCTCCCCGTTTTCCTCACATCGCGCATATCGAACCAGTCATTGTGGTGCATGCAAACATTATCTGGAACGTCTGTGGTCACAGGACTGGGAAGCACCGTCTCCTTTTGATCTTTAGTGGGGAGGTGGATGCTAAGTCATGTGTGAGGCAGCAGGTCTGGTAAGAGTTTGGCTGTGAGCTAGTTGGCAACATTTCTGGTTTGCGGGCTAGTGATCCGGGCTGGCCCCAGACATTTGTTGGCAGACCTGAGGCTGTAATGAAACCACCCAGCGTTTTTTGGCTCACACAGCCAGACTTCTGCTCTCCGTGTGCCTGCGATGCTAGCGTCTCATCTTCAACATGTAGAATCCCTGTAATGCCCCACAGAGCCGTAACAACCCACAACAAGTAACAATAATGTTTATCGTATTTTATGTTTGATCTTTTGGATGCATCTGTTTTACAGATCTTCAGACGATTACACATAGTGTTTAATTCTTTTTAAACTGATGTCTTTTAATAATAAGTACACAATCCACAATCATAACATCATTAAGTTTTAAACATTGGCTAAAAAAAAAACCAAAACATCTTTACACAGTGATGCAAGTACAAATATATGTAGCCTAGTGTTTTCCATACAAAAAAGCGAGACGGGCTATGTGATATATACAATAAACTTACTTCAGTCCCTACACTTGATCACTGGGGTAAAGAGTATTGACAAAGGATACTGTAAATCCTCTGGAATTATTGCCCCGACTCTTCAAGGTAATCTGAAACCTTATGTAAGGAATAATCTCAACTTTACCTACTTCACTTTTACTTGACTATGAGCTTATTTTATAGCTGTCAATATCTTGCATGTAGAACATAATTCATTCACCCTTTAAAAAGCTTATAGAAGCCCCCCCCCCCCACACACACACACACACACACATACAGTAGCCTCGTGACCCATCACTCCATCTCCTTGTGAAGACACCACACCAGTGTCTGTCCCACACCTGTCATGGATACCACACGGAAGCCGATCTTCTCCAGCTTGTCCAGCACCAGGCGAGGTGGTTCGTCCACGTGGTATTCGGAACTGAAAGGAGCATAAACACAGAGCAATTCTGCTTTCCACAGATGTGGGGGGATTTCTGTGTCTCTCAGTAAACTTTTCATGGAAAGCGGAGCACTGTTAATTGTTCTAGTGCTTGTTCACTTCCTTCCACACCTTGTTTCATTTGAATCAGATTGCCAATGGCAACACCTCCCTGATCTGTATTCCATCACCTTGAACGGTTTACTCCAAAGCTGCAAAGCAGCAGCTTTCCCTCTAACCACACTGAAGCCTTTTCCTCTATATGACCTGATTTCAGCTCTGCCGTCAACATGTGCATGCTAACTGCCAACATGAACGAAGCATCAGTTTTAAGTGCATAAATATGGCGATGCTGCCCACTGTGAGCACATTTACAGTACACTTGGGATTTAATTCTGCGTGTGTGTGTGTGTGTGTGTGTGTGTAGTTCAACATTAGAATGGAACAGCATTCAGTTTAATCTTACCTTTTTACAATCAGTGGTGGAAATGGTTTTACAAAAACAATTCAATCAGGAGAAAAATTCTGTGAGTCTTGTAAGAAACATTTACCCCGTGGTGCTTTTGTGGGTTAAAGCCTGCACTGAACTATGCTTACAGAACTTAAAAACTTACCAATTATCCTTGGGTGTTTCCCAAATTTGACACTATATTTAACACAGTTACTGACACATTCACATTTTCAGTACTCACAAATTGTTTCCCAGCATGGTTGTTTTCCTTGCTCCCAGGTAATTCATGAGTACTGGATCCGAAAATTCATCCCCCACATTTGTTGGACCATTCTCCTGCAAGACAGCATTAAGTATATTACCTGCACAGCACCTATATTACCTTATAATATACTCTAGATTTATTAAAAAACTACTGCATCGCTAAAACAATAGGCGCTGCCTATTGTTTGTGCAGCTCTCCCTGGTTACACCTGCAGCCCTCTGGCAGGTGCAGATGATAATCTCTAATATCTGAATAGGATAAAAATAGATGATCCAATATATTCAGAGGCTACGGAATTAGCTTGCTGGAGTCGTGCAGACAACAAAATGAACATGCGCAAACAACAGGCCGACAACTGAGCAACATGTGTTTTTAATTTACGTGGCACCAAAAAAAAAAAAAAAAAAAAAAAAAAAAAGTCCCACGCACACTGCTTACTCCTTCTGTAGCCTTGACTGTTTTTTTTGTTGTTTTTTTTGTTTTTTCCAGCATGCCGAATATTACAGGCCACTGCATAACAACAATCTGCAGGTGACAAGTGACAACCTTGACTGATTAATAGGCTAGTGCGCGCAGTGTTGTGCAG
This sequence comes from Archocentrus centrarchus, assembly GCF_007364275.1. NCBI lineage: Eukaryota > Metazoa > Chordata > Actinopteri > Cichliformes > Cichlidae > Archocentrus > Archocentrus centrarchus. Next base: position 9,314,700 of record NC_044367.1, read on the forward strand.
CCAAATAAATACATCTGCAACTCAAAGGCGCCTCCTATGACAGCATGATGCGGAGTCATTTACATATACGAGATACACACCAGTCGAATCTGTGTACTGATGAACATGTAAGGCATCCTTGGTCGCTGGCTTCGCTCCGTAATTCCCCCGGGAGTGACTGAAGAGGTCTCTGCGCGGACGCGACGGTGCGCTCTCCGACTCGCGCTCCGGCTGACGGCGCTTGGCGGAATGCGGAAACACCCACCGCGACGAGCCAATCACAAGCCCTCTCTCAGCATCTGTCACCAGCCTGCTCCGCACAGAGTCTTGCTCAACTGGGATCGCTGGTTTGTTGACATGAGAAATACTGGCCGATGTGCATGTACGAGAGGAAATGTTATTGTTTGTTGCAGAGCTTACCGAAAGTTTTATTTAATAAGCAGCTTTTCTTCTTCTTCTTCTGATGATGCAGAAGTTCACTTTAAAATCTCACAATTCTTTGGCTTGGAACTTGTTTAGTAAACCACACATTTATTAAATTATATTTCAACCATAACACACCTACAACACACCTTTCCCCCTTTCATTTCAGGCTGCATACTGTAGTGCGAAGAAATGCAGTTTCATTAACATTACCTTTAGTGGACAGTCTGTCCAGTTACATAGCTTACTTAATGCATTTGCATTACATTAAATCTACACTTTCTATAATTCTCTCATTCACAGAGATTTATTAATTTCCTCCTGAGTTCAGCAATAATAACTTTGGATCAGTCTTGTAACTGGGAGGGAAATGAAAGACACAGACCAAAGAAAAGCAACAATGGTGGGAACGCTGATAAGATCAGTAATATGAATGTAATCTCCTGTGGATACCAGAAAAGCTCGATGGACTCTCATTTCGGCTTTGCATGCCATGCTCAGCGGGAAGAGTAATTTAAAGCCTGATCACTGCTTAATATCGTGATGGTAGGCAGACATGCATCCAGGCAAACCAGATTCAGAAATGTTCTGTGCTGCAATCAGTTTTGAAGACATAATTCAAACCAAAGTGGTTTACCATGAAATCAAATGTATTTTTAAGATTGTGCCACATATTTGTCTTAAATTTAATAGCAGTCTAGCGAGTCTGTGTAAACGGTGTTTACTGTCAGATGGGTCTGCCTTGACAGTGTTAAATGCATTCTGACATTATACAGAGCCTTTACCATATGTCTCCTTCATTCAGATTGACGTTTGTGCTCGGTAGGGACTGCAAGAAGATTGCCACCTACTGGTTTCCAAGATCAGTGTCATTTACTGTTTCTCAGGGGAAAAGCTGCCACTTGTTGCTACAAATGAATGCTTTTGTATTCAGTAGAATCAGTTTTAATTTTGATCATTTGTGTTGCAAAAGAAAGGAGTCTTCCAGTGGATTTATTCTTCTGTTTTTATCTGTCACTGTTCAACTGCTAAGACCTCCTGCGAGAAAGAAAACAGGAAAGCAGCAGTTGTTGCAGAGGCTCCAAAAACAAACTAGAGACCCCCCCCCTGCAAAAAAGAACCCTCTCTCCAAATGTGTTCCTATGCACCAAGCCACTTCCTGTGCTCCTGTGGTGTCTTCCTGCACTCGCTCATCTGCTGCTAGTTAATAGAGTCCAGGGTCACCTCCTCCGTGACCCTGTGGTGACAGTGGAGCACATCCCTGGTGGGTCCACAGGAAGCAGTTTGATCTTTTGATGAGGCCTTTGCTTTAGCCCTCTCAGCTGAAGTGCGACTGCCTGCTGCCGGAACGCTTCCATCAAAGCCGCTTTTCTCTACACACTGGTCATGAAAATGCATATAGCCAAGACACTAAATTGTGTTCAAGTTGAGGGCAGCCTGTTTAACATGTGATATTTTAAACAGAAACAGTCATCCTAAATTAAAAAGAAAACTTTATGGCTAATCTGCCCATTGTGTCGGACATCCCACACACAATATCAAGCTTCATATGATTAAATGTGTTTGATGGATTTACTTGCTGTGAATAGGCGTGGGCGAAAACCTGCTCTGAAAGGTTGCACTGCTAAAGCAATCGCTTTAAATCATTGAGTGGGAGCTGAATAGGAATGAATTATAGAGCAGTGTGTGTATTTCACGATTTACTGTAGGTGTATGTTGGAGTTATTATTCCGCTATTCAGCTGAGAGATTTAGGGAGAGCACAGACAGCAGGCACCTCTCTGATAGACTGGGTGTTAGGCTTGTGCACGGTATAGGTTTACATTTGTTTAATTGTGATGAATCACTGCGTTGCGAGGCCGTATACTTTTTCTTTAGAGCTTTATAATTGTGTGCCTGCAACTGCCTGTGCAGCCCAGTTCTCCTCCTAGGAGCCTCACAGTCTCTCGTTTGCAAGGAGATACATCACTGACCTCCTTTCCTCTGCTTTTTTCCAGATTTCACCCTGCAGCTTACATAAAGCATCTCCGCGCTGCAGCGATATTACCCAGCAGCCTCAGCAAGGTTCAGCTCTTTCCTCCTCCTCCGTCTCTGTTTTCACCTCACCTCACCTCGCCTCCTACTTTGTCATGCTGCGCTCACTGATAGACGATGCTGCAGGCACATCGTTATGAAACATGCACAAAGGCTGTCACCAGGTTAACATTTTGTTGAGAAACACCAGGATGCGGTTTCAGTGGCTCCGCGTGCTGAAAAAGGAGGTTTTGTTTAGGGAGACTTTCTCCCGGTGATGAAGAAAAGTGTCATCAAATATTTGGAGCAGCACTTTCTCACACACTGCGTCTTTTCTCTCATCGCCTCAATTTAGAGCTTGATTCTGTGCGAGGAGAAGGATGTCCATTTGGGTTACTGCAAATGGGATTGACTGGAATATGAAACAACATGATACATAATAAACAGGAGCAGAGAAGAGGTCTTGAATGCATCTGCTATCAAGCCTCTTTTTGTTGGTGTGCATTCCCTGCTCTATTCAGCGTCGTGCTCTGAGGGTTTGACCCCGACAGTGATCATTTAGTTGGAATAGCTGCCTCTTCTTAATGTAGATTACTGTTGATGCTGTAAAAAGAACAGCCATTCTCTTAAAACGCCCTTGGAGATATCTCAGTTTATCTTAAAGGTTCCAAGAACAGCAGTCTGAGATAGAAATCCTTTGGGATTTATAAGTAACTGAGAGGCTGTGCACCATTTACTTTTTGACAACACGACCCTTTAACATTCCTGGGGTTCATTTTCACATGTATTTGGGCCCGTATAAGGGTCCTAGGATTGTTAAAGGGTTAAATAACTTCCAAGCATGCCTTAATCTTTAATAAACCTCAGAATTAAAGACTTACTGCAAACAACGTTGTCTGTCTCTGGAAAGTAGCATATAAGGACAGGGTGAAAGAAAAGGTAAGCGTGATGATAACTGGACAGAGAGAGGAATGACAGCATGGGTGCATACCAATAGGACTGATTCAAATCATGATTCTCATCAGGCCTGTGGTTATTGGAATGTTTTTTATTATACGATGCAGCATGTGGTTGCTGTTTATGAACAAGTCCGGCAGAGGTAATCTGCTCAGTGTATCACTGCAGCTTCACTACACAAGGGATGGCTTCTCTTAGAATAACTACCATGACAATGAGTTGGGCAAGAGCAAAGGGACAGCTTGGCTTTGTTTAATGCATAACGACAACAGAAAGACAGGATATTGTACCCTTCATTGTGCGAAGATCTCTGGTTTCCATTAAAATCTGGTCCTAACAGCTGTGTAGTGTGATGTGTTTTTATAATGACGTGCCATGATGGGCAGCAACGGCTAGAGGATGATATTTAGACTTGGTGACTTTTAGACATCTTTTAGTTATGCTTGATTCGTGGTTGTAATTCTTGAAAACTGTTAAATACATTAGCAGTGTGTGTCAGCTCTAGAATGACACATCATGTTATCCTTCAATTCAAAGCCCAACACAATTTTCCATTAATAAACTGTCAGATCCTCACAATAAAGAGCCCAAATGTCTGCTGCATATCACTTTGGTGAGAGCTAAATGAACAACACTATATCTACAACCCCAATTCCAGGAAAGTTGGGGCTCTGTGTAAAATGCAAAAACAGTATGCAATGATTTGCAAATATCATAAACCTGTAATTTTTCACAATAGAACACAGAAAGCATATTGAGGGCTTGGAGCCATAGGGGCGTAAGTGACATTTTGGTCAAAACTGACCAAAACCAAAAGGCTTAAATCTGAATGCACAGAAGAAGTTGGTGCTAAAAGGGCATAAGTGCATTTATGACAAAGAGAATATTGTTCATTAAGCATTGTGTCATTAATTTGTAAAAAGAAACATGCTTAAAAAAAACTAAAATCAGTATACAAATTAAAAGCAAACTATGGTCATTTTTTTTTTTGTTTTGGCTCTCCTGTAAAGTTGGCGAAATGTCACTTACGCCCCTTTGGCTCCAAGCCCTCGATATCAAATGTTTACACTTAAGAAAAAAATTGGGTCATTTTGGATTTGATGGCAGCAACATGTGTAGCCTCTTCTTTTCTCAACAACAGTCTGTAAACATCTGTGAACTGAGGAGGGCAGCTGCTGGATTTTTGGGAGAGGAACGTTGTCACGTACTTGTCTAGCTGCTCAACAGTCCTCAACAGTCTTTGTCATATTTTTTGTTTCATGATGTTTCAAAGGTTTTCAACTGATGAAAGGTGTCCGGACTGCAGGCGGACCAGTTCAGCACTGTGACTCTTCCACTATGAAGTCATGCTATTCTGCTGAAATATGCAAGGCCTTCCATGAAAAAGACGTCATCTGGATGGGAGCATATGTTGCTCTAAAGCCCGTATATCCTTTCAGCACTGATGGTGCCTTTCGAGATGTGCAAGTTGCCAATTCAGTATTGACTAATGCACACCCATACCATCAGAGATGGTTTGAGCTGAGCGCTGATAACAGGCTGGATGGTTTCAGTTCTCTTTAGTCCAGAGGATGCAGCATCCACGTTTTCCAAAGGGAATTTCAAAATGTGATTTGTCTGACTACTGAACAGTTTTCTGCTTTGCCTCAGTCCATTTTAAATGAGCTTTGGCCCAGAGAAGATGTCATGTCAGCATTTCTAGATCATGTCAGCATACGGCTTCTTCCTTGCAATGATAGAGTCACAGCAAACTGTGCTAACTGACAGTGATTTCTGGAAGTGCTCCTGAGCCCATGCAGTGATTTCCATGACAGAATCATGCCTTTTTTTAATGCATTGCTGCCTGAGGGCCTGAAGATCACAGACATCCAATATTCATTTTAGGCCCTGTCCCTTTTGCACAGAGATTTCTCTCTGATGATATTATGTACTGTAGATGATGCGATTTTTACAATTTTATGTTAAGGAACATTATTCTGAAATTTTTCCACAATGTATAAACAGTTTTTTGCAGATTAGTGAATCTCTGCCTCTCTAATTTTTTATTTACATTTTACACAATGTCCCCACTTTCTCTGAATTTGGGGTTGTAGATACTGTAGTAGCATTTAATATCACAGCTGGCAGTCAACATTATAGTAAGAAAAAAATAAATAGATGTGTCCTCCACGTGCCCTGGTTACACAGGAAGAAAGACAACACCAGAAGATGAGAGTAAATTATGTGACAATGATGTCATGGAGTTGCTTGTTCCGATCAATGTCTCTTAAGAAATTTCCTCACTGTACGTCGTGGCCTTCTTGCTTCAAATGAAAAACTAGATTTTCAGATGTGGAACTGCAGGTGTGGCAGACAAATAATGTACAAAAAAGAAAAAAAAAAGAAAACATGAACACAAACTCCACCAGAAGCAACCTATCACCAGAATCACTGCAAAACACCACTTCAGCGAAGGATGACAATAAATTACCATCTGGCACTATGATTTTATTGTCTTCTTGTGACAAATAACAAGTAAATTACAGTCTTGGTCTGAATCCATTGATTGAACACATCCCGAGTCTGACCATTTAACACGTTTACTGGGTTTGAGGTACTTTAAAGTCGGTCTTACTGTCGTGAGTAAGTGTGTGGGATTTCTTGGAAACACACAAATTGTACGCACGCACACACAGACTGTTATGGTTTTACAAGATGATAGATGAAGCTGAGGGCAGAAAGTCACATTCTTAAATGTAGTGTGGTTGGGATGGTTGCTGTGCTCCCAGACCAATAGCTCAGTGACACTTATCTAATTCATAATTTGCTGCTTTATTACAAGCTTCAACTGAAGCATGGAGTCTCTGGGGAAACAGGGACACCCACACTGCTGCACATGAACACAGACACACGCACACGCGCGCGCACACACACATGCACACAGAAAAATATTCTTCGTGCCATTTAGGCTCGCATGTTCTGTCTCTATCTCTCACTTGATTAAACTGAGTGGGAGGCTGAGTAATGAGGCTTAACATATAATCCAGGCCTCTTTTTCTTATCTTCAGTTGTTCTCTTATACTCCCTCATCCCACCTCTAACCACTTCAAGGAGGAGTCTGGTTTGTCTTCAACACTCCTCTGTCTACTTTAAACTACGCTGCATTCCCCAAAAGTCGGATCTTCCTCACGTCCGACCAGCAGTCTCTGTCATTTTGATTGAGAGAACGTTTTTGCTACTTAATAAAATTCCACAGTGAGATGAAAAGTGTATTGTACGTGGCAAAGTTTCAGAAGTCCCTGGTACTTTTTAATACTTATTAAAATGGGAGCAGTGAGTGAGTAAACAAGAGGGGATTTGCCAAAGCCACTGGTGTCTTAAAGACACACAAGTTTTCATTTGGCATCTGTTCACTGGTGCACTGCATTTAGGCTATGGTGAGACAGCTCTCTTGGCCCCACCTGCACAAAAACATGCCAGTATTAGGCTAGCTTCTTTGCTTCCCATTTGTTTTACAGGCTGTGTGATCCATGGCTTGTTGTTTTCTGTTTCGTTATTGCCGAACATTAAGGAGAAAGCTGATAAAGCAGCCAGTCTTTGTAATTTAGCACTGTGGACATTTACAGATAGCTAGGAGCAGAGTTTTGGTTCGCAAGGGCTGTTTATAACTGTCCCTCCATCCATTTTCTTCTGCTTATCCAATTCAGGTTTGCAGGGGAGCTAAGCTAAGCTGCCATAGGACGAGAGGGAGGGTACACTCTGGACAGGTTGCTAGTCTGTCACAGGGCTAACACAGAGAGAGACGGACAACCATTCACACTCATGGGCTGTTTACCTAACCCCACTAACTGCATGTCTTTGGATCATGGGAGGAAGCCGGGATACCTGGAGAAAACCCACGCATGGGGAAAGCATTCAAAATCCTCACAGGAAGGCCGCGGCCAGATGGTGGATTTGAACTCAGGACCAGCTTGCTGTGCAAAGCACTGCACGACCATGACCTTATTTTATTTTATTTTTTTTCCTGCTTGTGTTTTGTTTTCATTTTATGCTGTTGTTGTTTTGTTTTGTTTTTTTATTCTGGATCACTGAGTCTGTAATAAAGACTAATAATATGGTGACATTTCATTGCACTGGGTCATCTGTCACCATCCAGTATTGATGGTGTGAATTAACCCAAACTACATTTTTCTCAGCTTAACCAAGTACTTATAACACAGTCAAAAGCAACTAGTAATTTTAAGCTATGTGTTGTTTTATTAAATTTGTGGTATAATAACTATGACAGCTTTGTATAACCATAAGGGGGTCATTCATCACCCCCAGACAATAACAGTGTTAGCATGCACAGCTGTGGATATCACATGGGTGTGCCTTCTATGCTGAACTTCCAGTATCAGATTTTAAATGAATCTGGTCATAATGCAGATTTTTCTGAGTTTGACACATTGAACATGTCATCTACTGTGGAAAGTAAAACCTGTTTAATCAGAGAAATCTGGGGAGTACAAAGCTTTAATTCAATATATACCTGCACTGTTATCTCGCTGCAGTCTGGGGATGCCTTTCTGTTTAGTCTTTTCGGAATTAATTTGAGGTCAAACCACAATTTCCTCATCTGAATGTACTGCCTTGGCTTTAATTCCCCGAGTGCTTCAGTGCTGAGACAGGATACTAAAACAGTTGACAAAGATGTGTTCAAGATGACCTCAGAAAGATTAGTACACTGTGTTTTTCTCTTTCGTGCTGACTTGTCCTGTGGTGTTCCAGGAAAGAGGAGCTTGTCTGGGAGCAGTTGTACCGCTGACTCAAAGCCACAGAGGCTCCCCTTTCCCTCTCTGCTTCCCCCCGATCCCCTTCCCTCCCTGTCTTCATTCAATCCTTCCTCTCCTCTACCCCCCGACTCTTCATTCCTCAGCCTGCATCCATTGCTGCCATTTTTAATCCCTCCTCACATCATTGCCTTCATGGGCTGCTTCCCATCTTCCCCTTTTGTCTCAGTGCGCACTCCAAATGCACCAGCCTGAGGTGAGGAGCTGTTTCTTATTCCATGTCAGAGTGATCCCAACTGGGCCACAGCCTAATGAATCATTTCCTGAAAGATACAGTGAGAAAATCACTTTCAGAGTTTGGAGAGCGCAATCGATGCAGTATGAATCTCATATGCCCGCTCCTCTCTCCCCCTGACTCTGTGGTGGAACCAGGCACAGTCTGTATACACGTGTGCATACGATCGGTCACACACGCACACAGCACATGGATGTGCGCCTCTTGCTGTATTCTTTATTTTACAGGCAGCTACTTAGGCTCCATGAAGCCACAAACTTGATTAAAATGGTTTTAGCCAAATGAACATATGGATATCAGATGTTCTGCCCTCTGTGTCAGTGTACTGTCTTTCCTATCCTTTCCCCTTCCACAAAAACAAACTCATTCGCATAATTAATTCTCAAACCACATCATACATTTGTATACCTTTGTGCATGCTCGCAGACTTTTTCACAAAGAAAATCTACTTTGGCTCCTCCAGTCTGACACACACACACACACACACACACACACACACACACACACACACACACACACACACACACACACACACACACACACACACATTCATACATGCATACAGCCTGCTCTCTGTCACGTACCATCTCCCTCTGGGTTTCTGGACCTCCCTGCTGCTCAAGCTGTGCGACTTGGCAGCAAATACCGTTGCACAGAAAACAGCACCCATGAGGCTGAGTGTGTGTCTATAAGTGAGCAGCAATAGAGATAATGTATGCAATGCCGAATACCGAGTATACAGTATGTTTTCACATGAGGGTGAGCGCGTGAACATGTATTTTTTTTTTTTTTAAAGATGCTAAACACCATTAAAAAGGAGGCTAAATATTGCTGTGCAAACAGACCCTGATCCCCTCCTCAAAGGAAACACTCCTACAACTCCCATACTCCCTCCCGGCTTTTCAGATTTTCATTTCTGTACTGTAATGACATTTGTCTCATCTACCCTCCATATACTTTATTTGAACCCCACTCCCCACCCCTGCTATGGTTTCCCCTTTGCCCCCATGGGCTGTTTGGCTTGGCTACTCGCCCATACTACACATTCTGTTCCTCAGTCATTTGGAAGGACTATTTTCCTTCATGCATGTTCAGTGTTCCTCTCTAAAGTTCCAGCATTTACTCCCCCTTTTACTCCTTGTACCACTCCATTAAACAGAGGTCTCTGGCAGCTTGGAAAAGGGAATGAGCCAGAAAAAGAACATACCACATGGAAAGCTTTATCTGGATACTCCCAACACTTATCTGAGGGGGATGTCACAAGCTTATCCAGAAAATTGGGAAAGAGTTGCCGCTCCCCCTTCCCACATCAGTGACATTTAGGATCAAATAATAGTTCTGTTTTGTTTTGCCTAAAATTCCCATTTAAGCGCTAATGTCGGATAATCACACACAATATTTTCATCGCAAGCTATTTGACCACATCAGATGGCATGTGGTAGCTGAAAGCACCATCCAAGAGATTCTGAATCTCAGGCCAAATGCAAAGAAAATGCAAGAGTCTTATTGGCCTTGCTGCCAGATTCTTGAACACCATGCATATTTCTTCTGCTGGTTTGTCATTCTTATTTTACCAAGGTGAGGAGATGCCAAACTGAAATATGCCTCAACATTTTTTTTTCTCACTTCACCCTTTCCCACGAGTTACTCCCATGTCCCATTCCAATGACTCCTGCCTACTCAATCAACATTTTTGGCTGCACATATTCTTGCACTGGCATCGAGCTGCTGTTGTGTTTAGCCGTTTCTACATACAGTGTTGAATGTCCTTGGCCTTTGTGGAATTTCACCAGTCCAGCTTGGCTGTTTCTTCACTGTGTGTTATAGTTGGCATACTGAGCAACATGGTCTGCTTACATCTAATTAGAGCTCTGACAAATTAACACTCCTTGTGCTAAACAAATGTCTGCCTTATTTCCAATCACAGCACGAATGAGCACAATTCCCCGAAATGCACTGTGCTCAGAATGGTGCTGGCACTCCCAGTACTCATGCTCACTTCATTATAGCCTTTTATTCTGGTCCATTCTCTGGAAAGATGCACAGTCATAAAAGTCTGCATCATCATCACCCAATGCATCCTGCTCCAAGTATCCTAAAATCCTAAAATAAGGAGTCGGATTTGCTCAAATGTAATTCAGCAGAGTATTAGTAAAGACATTCACTCCTGGTCATCAGCCATTAAGAGCTGATCTCAGTGCCATCCCAAACCAGCTGATAGCTCAGGTAATAAGCTTCTATCCAGAGTGCACTATTTAAGTTTACTTCAGTTCCTGCTGCTTCTATAAGCCACTTTGCAACCCACCCACACTCGAGCTTCTCCTCTTCTTTCTGTTTCTGACAGACCTGCGTCATGTCTGCTCTCACTGATGCCTGCTCTGTCCTGTCTGGAGGTTTTGCTATCATTAACTCAGGCTTTCAGTGTATGCTCAAGTGAGGTGCTGGATGGGTGGTGGTGAGAGCAGAGGTCAAATGTGAGATTATATCCTGGTGGCTGTCCGCATAGTCAGAAGGTAACAAAAATCCCCCAAATTTAGTAAAATAAATAAATAAATAAAGGTTTTTTATATTACAAAATGGAATTTAAGTTAAACAAAAAAAAAAAGAAGCATTGATCGAGACCTTTTGTAGTTAGATGATTGAAGTTTGTTGTTGAGTCTACTGCATTTGCATTGCATTGTGCTTTAGTGTAAGCATTATTACAGTCCTTTTAGGTCCTATTTATAATGCCTGAAGAAACATTGTTAAGCATTCAGCTGGCTGGGCTTGATGCATGCATGCATAATGGAGTGTTTCATAAGAGTTCAAATTGTCAAATTTTGCCTGTTTTTAATAAGGCCACTGGATAATGGTTAACATCACTGTCATGCTATTAAAACCACACAGTCTTTATGAGCAGGGACATGGTCATCCACAAGTTACCGCAGCCATTAGGATACCAGTGGATTATGGGACAAATGTTAGCAGTGATTAACATATGTAGCTCTCTCAGACATGACTTGATATCCTTTTAGGCCCAATACAAGCATGTTCTTTAGAATCCCAGTTCTGAAGCACACTCAGCTGTAAATTCGATGGTGATGTTAACTGAAAGAGCAATTTTACAGTGGTCATTTATTCCATCTCAGTGTGTCACAAGGTGCTCACAAAGGCAACCACGCACCTTATCACACTCCTCCTGGAACAAGGGCAGAAATGCAATGTGAAGCTGAAGGGGACCTGAGGGGTCAGGTGATAATTCTCTATGCAGCAAATGACTTCATGTTGCACATACTGTACACATTTCATCATAGTCATTGTAACTATATTAATATATACTTATTCACCATTGTTCTATCCCCTCAGCACAATGTAATCTTTTGGAGTGGTATCAGAGCCCACAGCGTCTCCTGGGTTTTCAAAAGCCTGTGTTTGTTGTACTTTATGTACAAAAAAGAGCATTTGCCATGTCATCCATTTACATGATGGAATCAAATAGGACTGAATCGTGTTAAGTATACTTTTCCTTGTGAAATCACCTGATGATCCACGTCTGCTCCATACCGTCCATGTGCTGCATGTTAAACTGTTCCCTTGCAATGTGCCATAACATGAGCCGCAGTTTCAATGTCAGGGCCAAACCAAATGGGTACCACGAGATGTGAGTGATGGATTTCTTTTTTGTTTTTAATGTTGTGGAGCGACAAGTGTTTTCTCAGCTGGTCCCCTCAGGAGGATGCAGTCAGCCATCCATTTGCACTCAAATGTCCGCATGTTTGCACTGGACCTAAAATACAGATGTATCCATTACGTCAGTGAACATTCGGGCTTCGACACATTCAGGTTCGTCTGCCCCGATATTGGTGATCTACACCACAAGTACAAAGACAGATGTCATTTACTCATATGTCTGTTCACTAGCACCGCTTTGCTTTATGTCCCGGCTGCATGGAAGTTGTCAAATATGTAGGGCCTTTTAGATCTTTTATTAGAAACCCTCATGTAAAAGTTTTGCAGACATTTAAAGACATAATGTTGTGCTAATTATAGGTTAGGGCTAGATGATATAATCATTTAAAAGCCAAAATGATGAACCGTTGGAGTTGCAGGCCATCCAGTTTTCTCCTTACAGCAAATCCTCAGAACAATAATGACATTGCAGTGCTGTTTTTGTTCTTTTTAAACCCTTGTAATGATTTCTAAAAAGATTACAAGCACTACCCCAAAGAATTAGAAACTCCTGTTGTTATTTTAAAAAGGGGTGACCTATAGGGTTTGGGGATTTGGAAAAGTATCAAAAATAGACTCGGGTTAAGGTTAAGGTTAAGGATGAGGATTTCTGCAGAGATTTTCAGTTTTATGGTTGTGGTTTGTGCCTGGAGTTGCAGCATGAACATCTGCCAAGTGAATACATTTTGGAGTCAAATGCAAATATTTTCATTTGCTTTACCCAATTTTAATAAAGTATGCACCCAATATTGGCTGGTTCACTTTTAAACATGCAATCCTGGGCTGGCTCTTAAATATGGACAAGTCCAGATGCTCCACAGACCATATAATCCTCAATTTCCAACCTAAGAACAATAAACGCAACAAGATGTTTTCTCCAGTTTGTACATAGAAACCTATCTGAGAGAGCATGCGTTACCTTTCTATCTGGCATGCCCATACCTCCATAAATTGCTTTGAGAAAGTTTCATTTAGAAGCAGAGGGGAAAAGGGGGCCAAAGCAGAGTGTAGCTGTTGGCTGCAGCTCCAGGCAGGGGACGGGATAGGGAGGTGGGAGGAAGAGAAGACGAGAGAGAGCAGAATGTCTTATTTTTGCTGGCAGTTAGAGAAGTGCTACCTTGAAGGCGTTTCGCTGTAAAGGGCTATGCATCTTAGTTCCTGGCAGCTAGCAGGGGGTGGGAGTGCGCGTGGGAGGAGTAAAAGGAAGAGTGAAAGCGGGGTTGGAGTGGGTAATGGGTGGTGGTGGGGGAGTATGATGAGAGGCCTATGCTGCTGGGGAGTCATCCAAAGTCCAGACTTGTTTAATGGATTCTCCTCCGTTATTTGATTCTAGTTTGGAGAGCTGAAGCAGACACCCCCGCTATTACCTCCCATTCTCTGTCTGCTGCAGTCAGGCTTGATTGTGGATGGTGGTACTGAGGTGTGAGCTGAGAGCTTGCGGACACTCATCACACTCTTAGTCACAGGAAAGGAACTGGTTGAAGAAACTGGGCCCACCTGTTTGTGTGCAAAACAATCTGAGTCACCGTCTGTCAGTCCTACCAAAACCTTCTGCTCCTCTGAGTCATCAAATGGCGCTCTATAGATTTCATCTCAAGTTTGACTGCAATTACAACAAGATGAATGTATTTTTGAGTCCATTTTAGATCATTCATTTTATGACAATAGTTTCCATGTCCTTTGGCTGCCTTCGATAAATACAGTGGTGTGAAAAAGTGTTTGCCCCCTGCCTCATTTCCTGTTTTTTTGCATGTTTGTCACACTTAAGTGTTTCGGAACATCAAACCCATTTAAACAATAGTCAAGGACAACACAAGTAAACACAAAATGCAAGTAGTAAATGAAGGTGTTTATTAGTAAAGGTGAAAAAAAATCCAAACCATCATGGCCCTGTGTGAAAAAGTGATTGCCCCCTAAACCTAATAACTGGTTGAGCCACCCTTAGCAGCAACAACTGCAACCAAGCGTCTGCGATAACTTGCAATGAGGCTTTTACAGCATTCTGGAGGAATTTTGGCCCACTCATCTTTGCAGAATTGCCCTAATTCAGTTACATTAGAGGGTTTTCGAGCATGAACGGCCTTTTTAAGGTCATACCACAACATCTCAATAGGATTCAGGTCAGGACTTTGGCTAGGCCACTCCAAAGTCTTCATTTTGTTTTTCTTCAGCCATTCAGTGGTGGACTTGCTGGTGTGTTTAGGATCATTGTCCTGCTGCAGAACCCAAGTACGTTTAAGCTTGAGTACACGAACAGATGGTCTGACATTCTCCCTCAGGATCTCTTGGTAGACAGCAGAATTCATTGTTCCATTTATCACAGCAAGTCTTCCAGGTCCTGGTGCAGCAAAACAGCCCCAGACCATCACACTACCACCACCATATTTTACTGTTGGTATAATGTTCTTTTTCTGAAATGCAGTGTTCCTTTTACGCCAGATGTAATGGGACACACACCTTCCAAAGAGTTCCACTTTTGTCTCATCGGTCCACAGAATGTTGTCCCGAAAGTCTTGGGGATCATCAAGATGCGTTTTGGAAAAATTGAGACGAGCTTTGATGTTCTTTTTGCTCAGCAGTGGTTTTCTTCTTGGAACTCTGCCATGCAGGCCATTTTTGCTCAGTCTTTTTCTGATGGTGGAGGCATGAACGCTGACCTTAACTGAGGCAAGTGAGGCCTGCAGTTCTTTGGACGTTGTTGTGGGGTCTTTTGTGACCTCTTGGATGAGTCGTCGCTGCGCCCTTGGGGTAATTTTGGGTGGCCGGCCACTCCTGGGAAGGTTCACCACTGTTCCATGTCTTCGCCATTTGTGGATAATGGCTCTCACTGTGGTTCGCTGGATTCCCAAAGCTTTGGAAATGGCTTTATAACCCTTTCCAGACTGATAGATCTCAATTACTTTCTTTCTCAATTGCTCCTGAATTTCTTTGGATCTCGGCATGATGTGTAGCTTTCAAGGATCTTCTGGTGGACCTTACTGTGTCAGGCAGCTCCTATTTAAGTGATGTCTTGATTGGGAACAGGTGTGGCAATAATCAGGCCTAGGTGTGGCTAGGGAAATTGAACTCAGGTGTGAAAAACCACAGTTATAGTATGTTTTAACAAGGGGGGCAATCACTTTTTCACACAGGGCCATGATGGTTTGGATTTTTTTTCACCTTTACTAATAAACACCTTCATTTACAACTTGCATTTTGTGTTTACTTGTGTTGTCCTTGACTATTGTTTAAATTGGTTTGATGTTCCGAAACACTTAAGTGACAAACATGCAAAAAAACAGGAAATGAGGCAGGGGGCAAACACTTTTTCACACCACTGTAGATTCCTGTTTAAAAATGCATTTTGTAGGGTTTATTTTATGTATTTTTATAACCTTCTACCTTTTCCTATATTTCACCACTCATTTGCTAGTAACACTCTTTTACTACTTAAGTGAATGAATGAATATTCATTATCTAACCCTTCACCAATCCCCAGTTAAGACATGTAGTGAAAAATTTAGTCCCCTTTCTGATTTCTTTTTTTTTTTTTTGCATATTTGTCACACTTACCTGGCCCTAAACCTAAGAACTTTTTGTGCCACCCTTGGCACAGTCTTTTTGTGTGTGTGTGTGTGTGTAGGGGGGGGTGTCGAGCATAAACAGCCCGTTTAAGGTCATGCCAAAGCATCTCAATTGGTCCGAACCTTGACCAGACCACTCTAAAACCTTCATTTTGTTTTTTGTTGTTTTGGGCCATTCACAGGTGGACTTGGTGGTGTGTTTTGGATCATTGTCCTACTGAATAATGCAAATGTGTTTGAGCTTCAGGGCATGAACTGATGGGCGGACATTCTCCTTCAGGATTTTCTGGTAGAGAGCAGAATTCACGGTTCCATCAATTACAACAAATCCTGAGGTCCTGAAACAGCAAAGCAGCCCCAGACCATCACACTGCCACCACCATGCTTGACTTTTGATGTGATGTTCTTTTTATGAAATGCTGTGTTAGTTTTAGACCAGATGTAATTAAACATCTTTCTCATCAGAATATTTTCCCAAAAGTTTTGGGGATCATCAAGATGCTTTTTTGGCAAATGTGAGATGAGCCTTTGTGTTCTTTTTGGCCAGTAGTGGTTTTCTCCTTGGAACGCTGCCATCAATGACATTTTTGCCCCGTCTCTTTCTGATGGTTGAATCATGAATACTGACTTTAACTTTGGAAGTGAGCCCTGCAGTTTTTTAGATGTTGTTCTGGGTTCTTTTGTGACCTCCTGGATGTGTTGTTGATGCTCTCTTGGAGTAATCTTGATAGGTCTAAACAGATAGATGCCAATGACTTTGTTTCTCAGCTGTTCTTGATTTTCTTTAGATCGTGGCAGGATCTGTTGCTTTTTGAGATCTTTTAGCCTGCTTCACTTTGTCAGCCAGGTTCTATTTAAGTGATTTCTTGATTCAGCAGGACTGGCAGTAATCAAGCCTGGGTTTGGATAGTGAAATTGAACTCAGCTTTCCAAAAAAAATGTGGTTTATCACAGTTCTTAAAAAAATGAAATCATCATTTAAAAACTGCATTTCATATTTACTTGGGTTATCTTTCTCTAAGACATGTGTGACAAACATGCAAAAAAAAAAAAAAAATCTTTAAAATCTTTAAGTGTCAGCATCAATTTCTGAAGTGATTTTTACCACGTAAGATTTTGGGCGAGTGGACACATTTGTATGAACATGTAATTGTATCTGAAAGGTGAACTGCAGCCTTGCACAGCCACTGAGGTTCAAACAGAGTTACCTCTCTGCACATGTGTGTTAACTCCTTCTGTTCATGATTTATGTAATGAACAGGAGCTACTGTTGTTAATGCAGGAGTTTAAGTATTTAACCTGCTCACATTTTGTTGTCCCGTCAGCATAAAAAGTTGTAACTATTTCAAAAACACTTATTACCAGCCTCTTTAAAAGACTTGGCTTGAGATTGTTATTGGAGTAATCAAGTTCAGCAAGCTCAGCCGACCATTTCCAAGTATGGCAGGCAGAGAAGGGAGCTGCGTGCTCAGCTGCATGCACCTGAATTTCTCCTCTGCACTCTGTTTCGGGGTCTGGCTCAGGCACCGCTGTCTTACATAATGCTCTGAGATCACCCGCCAAAGATTTAATGCTGTAACACATATTTGTTGTCAACAGTTTCGCTGCATGGCTTTACAATCCAGTTAACTTAACAGCTATCTCCAGAAAGTGTGATTAGTACTGATGCACTGGTATGCAGAATATTGTCATGTTGTTTTTGCAGATCTAAAATGCTGCCAACCCACGACACTGACATCTCAGATTAATATCTCTCTGGAACAGAGCATTTACACAAACAGCCTGAACGCAGTTGGCTCCTGTGTTTCCTCTGGTTTTTCTCTCTGCTCGATCAAACATGGCTGCTCACCCTGGAGATGGAGATGAACAGCCTGCCAAGTTTTCTAATGCTGGCGGGCTGAGTAAACGGTGTCTCCGGAACTTTGTGTTAGCCCCAGCATTTCGATAAGCACCCTTCATCCTCACTCTGTTATTCCTTATGATTCACACCGCCACTGCAGCTAAGGCAATCTTCTGTGACCTCTCTTGCACCCATTAAGATTGCCTGCATAATGGGTGGAATGAGGAGCGCACAGGCAATCACACACGAGCCTCCAGCGGACGCGGTGGCCTTGCAGGATGAAACCTCACGTAGTTAAAGCTTCAGCACTCACACATGTGACATCCTGTGGACATCTGTTTTCTAGGAAATGTTGGATTCTTGTCTAACTGAATATTAGTGACGCCTGTTGTGTGTCCCTAAGAACTAGGCTTGAGACGGTCAATTAAATTATCGGAATCTGTTTGGCTCTGATTAAAGTGTTATGCTTAATTTCCAGCTCCAGTTTTTTTTTTTTTTTTTCAGGAATAAATGTTTATGTAATATCTGGCCCATCAACACTGACAGTGAGAGAACAGCTTCAGAGAGAGGAGAAAAGAGCTAGGCATGAGCCACAGATAGGCAGAAGGAGATAGAAATTGTCTCCCCTTGTCCATGAACTGCATGCCGCCCCCTTGTTAACTTGTTTTTCTCTGGGAAAATGGTGAGAGATGAATAAAGCCCTGGGCATGCAGCACATCTATGCATATGTGCAAGTCCATATGAACTTCAGGTAGTGACTCCTATAGGATTTGCCAGCTGCATCATTAAAGTGACATTTTTGGCATTTCCAGTACAGTTTGTCTAAGCCCAAGTAGCATTCCTAAAAATGTCAAAACGCTGAGTTAAAATAAGTTATTGGTTGATTGTGTGCACATTTTTCAGCCAATAATTACCCTCAAAACTGGCACAACACATAGGCTATGTGAAACTGTCATTTAGCATAACAGGAACTGAAATATAACATCTCACACTGTCAGCGAGCCTGAGACGGTTCCAAGTCTTATTAGAACTACGTATTTCCAGAAAACCGTTTTCTCTTTCAGTGAGTGGGGAAACTCTGACAGGCAATCAAAGGCCACTACAAAAAGGGAATGTAAAAACAACTGAAAATGAATCCCTATGAACACAAATAGCGTGTTGCTAAATTGTTTTGGTCTGGCGTAAAGCATTGCCAAGAAGTAGGCTTGAAGTGGGATAGCGTGAAAGCCGGGGGGATGGAAGAGAGGGGCTCTGCAGCCGCAGCAAAGAGCTGAATGTGACATTTAATTTTTTTTTTTCTGAAAAATGGCTACAATAATAGTTTAAAGAGCTCGAGTTACTGATACAGGCACCGTAAAAACTCGTGATTATGACTCCGCAAGTGTCTTTCCATTCACCTTGAACCGTAACAATTGCATAAAAACAATCCCGCCCGATTCTCTTGCCATTATGTAGGTCGTTCTCTCAGGCTTAGCATGATTATATAATATTCCACATTCGTTTTGGATTCAGATGATTACCCCGACACAGGCTAAGTTTGTTGAGTGTGATGTTAATAATTTATTTTGTGTTATATATTATAGAGCCAGAAGTCTCTGCCTACTTTTGTTGACTTCTGCTTTGGGTCGCTCGGTTTAAATAAATGGAAATCTAAACGATATTGGAAGGATTTTAGAAGAGGGTACTTCCAGTTTCCAAATCTGTGGCAACAGACTGGAGAAGGGCCCCCCCCTTTTTTTCCTGTTTTCCTCTCCAACATGACAATACACCTAATAAGTCCTAAAATGCATTTCTGAGTTTGATGTTGACGAGTTTGACTTTCTTGCACAATGCCTTGCTCTCTGTCCAAAACCTTTGGGCTGAGTGGATGACTTTGAGCCAAAGATCAGCTGCCAGGGCCCGACATCTTGCGGACAGCCTCTCTATAATGTGTAGGTGTCCTCATCAAATTTCCACTTTTCACTGTGGTTGTTGCAGTTGCGGTTGCCTGTCACAATCATGTTGTCTGTCACGGATTCAATAAAAGGTTAAGTACGGTTCATATTTTAATAAGTTCACTTAAAGAAAAAGTCTGACAGTTTAAGTAATTCACTTATTCGCTTTGTGGTGCAGATGTAAGTGGGGGCAGCCTTTGCTCTCTGAAAACAAGTTCAACTAACTGTCGCAGTCTCTGTTTTTCTTCTTCTGTTTTTTCTCATGTACTTCATTTGTTGTCCTTAGCGTTCACCTTTTCTCCAAGTCTCCCTCTTCCCTTGCTTTTCATTATTCTAACTTGTCTCCTTGTTTCCTTCACTTGTACGTCTTCCCTGCGCCTTAGCCCCTGTCTTCGGGTCTCCCGGAGATTATTTGTGTTGTGCCAGAAAGATGGATCGACAGTGAAACTCACTGGTATACGTTTCATTTCAGTTTAATTTATAGCGCTCCAGTTCGCAGTCATCCCAAGGTAGTGAATCTTGTATAGTAAAGACTGCGCTTTGACTTAACAGGAAGACACAGTCGGCAGTACCGGGCTTAGAGAGGGGCAGCCATTTGCTGGGACCACTTGCACTACGTCTGGGTCACCATATCCAGCCCTAACTCTGAGCTTTTCCAGAAAAGAAAGATTGCATTTCACTATGTACAATAACTGTATTCTGCTGTTCTGTTTGATGATCCCCGTAAATGACTATAAGAATGGTGTCACACAGCATCTATAATCACACCATGATAAAGACTTCTGCCCAAGATAGACTTTTGCTTCTTGCTCTTAGGTCCTTCAGAAGCCTTTACTTGTGCTCTTCTTGCATTTTGTCTACTTGAGGTACTTTTAAGGGGCTGGAAGACTGTCCATAGTGGCAAAGGAGGAATGTTTTCAGAGCCACCCTGTATATCCCCCTATTTTTGTGCTTGGTCTCTCTTTTAGTCACTTCCTGTTTTATTTTGAAGGCAATTACTGTCTTTTATTTTCATCTTGTTTTCAGGTTAGAACAGTTTTCCTCTTCTCCCGTGTAGTTTGTCTGTGTTTATCCCCTGTGCTGGCTGCCAATGTTCCTCATGCCTACTTTGTATTTCCCCCCCCCTGAGTTCTGTGTTTTCCTGGACTGCTGTATATCAACATCAGCTCAACACTTAAGTTTGCTTTATTATTTCTTTCTTTCAGCAGCTGCAACCTGCCTCTCTGCCTGTTTGTCCTGTATCTTTTGAACATAACTTTAACATGTCACTGTTTTCAAATCTACATTTGCAGGACCGCTCCTGCTGCTCTCTGAGCATACGAATACCAAGTTTGGAAAGCAGTGGATGGCACCCAGATTTTATTTCCTTTTGCACTGATTTCATAGTGTTTACCTTGTTGTTTGTTTTGTTGTTTCACCAGCAGTGTGCCAATGATTAATGATGCATGATGGCAGTATTTGGAGATCTGGGGGATTTAACACTACCACTGGGTTGTTATTCCACCAGAAAACTTTCAGGCTTAATACAGTTTAAATAGATGATTTAAGTAATAATTCAGCCCCTGTAAGGTTTTTGTGGGGGGAAATTATCCATAGAGACTCAAATAATTTTTGTTCCATGCTGTAAGCACTCTCATTTCTGCTGTAAAGTTGGGAATTTTAACATGGAGGTCCTAAATAGCATAAAGAGCTGTTTGTTATTTAAGAATGAAAATCTTTGTAATAAAACATCTTCAAAGACATTTTTATACACATTAAGTTACTAAGTGTGCATCCTGTGGGTCTGGTTGTCCTGTGCTGCTGGGGCTGTGCCTGGGTGCCCTGGTTGTGCTGGCTGGTGTCCTTCCTGGGCTTTGAGTCTGTTCGGTGTCCCTCGGCTCGTGCGGTGTTGTGGGCTCCTCTTTCTGGGTTCCCGTGCTGCCTGGGTGGGACTGGGTTGTGCTCTTGACCTCTGTTGGGTCTTGGCGAGGACCCAGGCACTGGTGGAGACCTTCCTGCATGTTTCTGCCTTGGTGACTTTGTTGGGAGTGGGGGTGCCATCAAAATCACCACACTGCCTGGTTTGGTTTCTGCTAGTCTCTTTATCCTTATTTAGGGGTCTGGATGCTGGCTTTCACTGAGGTGCATTTTGATGGTGACTTCTTTCTTTCTCATAATGAGTCAAGTTCACCACTTTTGATTTGGGAAAGATCACATGCATGTCCTCACATATGCATGGATATGGGCATATATGTACACGTGCACAATATTAAATTTTTTTTTTTTTTTAAAGTCAAAAAATATGACCAGTCACAATGAAGTGAACAGCATCGACTGGCATAATAATGTGACCGTCGGATCATGAGCCCTACCACTTATCAGTCACCTGCTGCTGGAAATGTTTTTGTTGTTGTTGTTGTTGTTTTCAGTGGAGTACAGGTGGCATGTCATCTGACAGAAGCGGTGCACAAACCACAGTGTACAGAACTGTGCAAAAGTCTTGAGCCACCCTTAATTTCTTTATATTTTGCTTCCAAAGAGCCAGACTTCCCTGTAACTTCTAAAGTGTTCTTGATATTGGCTGCTTTTCATTTGTTTTCAGTCCAGTCCTTGTAAAGGCACCTAACTCAAGGGATGAACCAGTGTCGTGTCTACACATAACAGACAATTTAGCGAAGATCCAATTTAAAATTCCATATTTAAAAACACATAATGTGTTCCCATTTCTTCAGCTGAATCTATGAAAAATACCAAAGATAACACAGACAGGCAGAAATAGCACATTTGCACCAACACAGTGATTCCCAAAGAGCTGAAAACATGATATATCTCAGCATAGTGTGCAAAAAACAGGAAAAAAAAAAAAAATCCAGCAAAGACCTGAAAGGACCTGAGAGATGTATCTGGCCTTTCAGTTGATCCATATGCTGTTCGCCAAAGCCTCATCAGAAACGGTCTTAGTGGAAGGGTGGCTGTCAAGAAGCCATTCTTAATGAAAGGAAACAGGGAGAAAAGGCTGAGGTATGCCAAATTACACAAGAACTGGACTGAAAACCAGTGGCAACAGGTCTCATCGAGTGATGAATCCAAATTTGAAATTTCTGGTTGAAATCATTGTCAGTCTGTACGGAGGAGGTCAGGAGAGCGGTGCTGCAAATCACAAGAAAGCTTGCCTAAGAGAGTTCAGGCTGTTCTGAAGAATAAAGACGGTCATATTCACATTCAAGCTTGTTCGAATTGTACAAACTGTTTTTGCTTTATATACTGTATTTCCATTTATGCACGTATAAAACTTTTGCACAGCACTGTTACTTCTTGATCTCTTTGACTTTTTTGTCACGGTATAAGAAAGTACACACCACAAGAAAGAAACACACACATACTGCTTAGTTTTAGTTTCTTTTTCCAACATTAATTCCTGCTATTCTCATCTATTCTGTTAAATTAATCAAAGTCATCACTTTTTAAACTACTTTCAAGTAGCTCTTATCGCAGCCCCTTTGATTTAGCCCCTTTCACCCACTCATGTATGGGATATCACTCTGTTGAACATTTCCAAAGATCTCGTGTTACTTAAGAAAATACACAAAGCAATAATCTGATTTATTTCCTCCATTTTCATAAATAAATCAGATATGTCTGCTTCTCAGAGACAGCTCTTTGTGCCTCTTGAAGAGGTTCCAGTCTGGGTTGCACAATAGTTCTACTGGTTTGTTATAATAGAAGGAGACACCGCTATCTCTGACACTGCACAAGATTAATGGCCTCTTGAAGGTGTAGGACCTACAGGAAAGTACCAGATACTTTCTCTGTGGGTCTAGGAGAGTTGATTTATCAGGAGATAAATGAGATCGTGAGCTATTTGCAGGAGACATACTATAGTAATTAATTTACTTTCTAGGCTAAGGCAAATGAAAGGGGAGTTGTTGTTTTTGCTTGAGTGAAATCTTGCCAAGGCGCGTTGTCATTCATAGAAAGTAAAGAGCTGCAGCTGTTTAGACGCTGAAGAATGTGGTTAAAATGGGTCTTTTTGTCATTGTGTGGTGTGTGTGGAGGGGAGGACCCAAATGTAGGACTTAGCCAGTTATAAATAACAAAATAAACTTTTAGGAGCATGGCGGGCACAGGACGGAACACAGCCACGACGACAACAACAATCTGACAAGAGACAAGGGGAAAACTGAGACAATAAATACACTGAAGGAGCACAGGTGAACAGAATATACTAATGAGACACAGGAAGCAAAAGTAGACACAAAGCACATGGGACAAAAGGACTATCAAAATAAAACAGGAAGTGACCAAACAAGACACAATACAGACTTGACATATAGGGAGGCTGGCACACAGAGGGAATCTAAACATATGAAAGACTAGACACAGGAGGGATAACACGGACTCCAGAACACAAGAACACGGGGAAGACAAGAACAAGGGAATCGGGAACTAAATACCAATAACTATAACAGAAAACTATAACAAAATAAGAACCTAAACCGTCAGCAAACTTAGAAACACAAATTAAACAACAGACTACAACTACAAAAACAGAAAACACCGGGCAAAAGGCCCATTATTTAAACCTGTCTGTGAACTGTTTTTACACTATATATATATATATATATTTAAAAAAATCATGAGAAACAAATAGTAACATGTACAAACATGAGATTATGAAGACAAATCAAGGCAAAATTAGCATAAATCAGAATAGCTACACATAATAAGGAAGCACCTGTTTCAGTGGCCGTATGGAACGGGCCTATGGTTTCCAAAATGTGGGCTGCAGCCTCTTTGTGGGGCATGAAGGTACTGCAGGTAAACTGAGAGGGGGCATTTATAGAAATTTGTTTCTTTTCTTTTTTTTGCATTTCAAGTTTGTACTTATGTTTGAAATTAGGAAGGAATTTATGATTAAATATTTACACTTGGAGCTGTTATTCATTTATCTGACTTATATTTTTCAAATTCAGGGAGTTAAAGCGGCAGCCATCAGGTGGTAAAAGGAACGCTGAAAAGGTCAATGAAAACAAATAGATCCCAGAGTTGTGTGTTTATCAGTGTATGAGATCATTATTGCTACTTTCTTCCAGAGCGACATCAGACTTGAGTCCGATCAATCATGGGTTCTTCAACCTTCTTTCAGCAGTGTAGCTGAGTGCTGGTTTGTCCAGGCTGAAAAAAAAATACACATCAGGTTTTCCAACAGAGCTAATGAAGACTGTGTTTCCCAGGCACAAGGCCACATATTTTTAGTTATTTCATCATCCAGTTTTCCCAGCATCCTAGTTTCTCATATTCTACTGTGTTCTAATTCAGTGATTTGATGCCATGTAATACTTTGGTGTAATAAGCATAAATAATATTAGTCACCTTCCACCATGATCTTACTGTGGTGGAAGTGTTGCGATCTCAGCCTCCAGGTCAGCAAGTCTTGGTGATGGGAAGCTGCAGGCAGCTTCTCCACCACGCTTTCCTCCACACCCTGTGGTTTCTCTCCACTCTGTGAACATCACATTACAGAGATTTTATTTATTTTTTTTTGGCAGTCAACTTAGCCATTTAACATAAATATCAGAAGACAGCGTTGCTCAGTTTCCACGCGTAACAAAACTGACCATTTAAACATGCTTAATGTGAGTGACTGTGTCAGAGCGTGATGTAAACTCTCAGGCACGAACAAAAACCACATGCTTGCTGTGCGCTCACGCCGATCGCCATAGATCACTTCCTCCTGTACTTCCTGAAAAATAGCTGTTTATTATATGAAAAGAAACATGACAAATGAAACTGCACATTCTGGTATTTTATATCAAAGACCTTCTCTTTGCCACCGTTCCAAAACATAATCCCAGCATGGAGAAAACAACAAGTACTAGCTGTTCCACCCTATAATAATGAGTTGGGTAATTGTTTATAGAAATGGGTCACTTCACATGTCTTTATGATGGTTGCGTGAGGCTGTAGTCCAAAACATAGGGAAGGGTCACCAGCTGTTAATCTCAGTAATGTGTTAAAATACAGAGTCCACAGCGGGATACCAAAGTTTAAGGTAACACGACTTGATTATAATGTCAACTGGAACATAATTACAAGTCCTGCTTAGTGTTTATGCCTATGACATAATTCCACTGAGGGTTCAAAAGAGAGGAAACTCTGAACATCAAGCAAAATCTCTGGTATACATGACAGTGACTCAAAATGCGAATTACAGCTCTTTTTTGCTTTTAGGCGACAAATCAATTCACGATGAGAGGCATTTAAAAGATGGAGCACCAGCTTAGAGAGATAGCCGGATTATTAATGTGGCAGGCGGCCTGAGTGGACTGGAGGAAATTTGGTGTAAATCTTTCACAAATATGTCACAGTGAGTGTTTGAACAGTGTCATGAGATTCTGGGATGTTGTCAGGGGTTTCTGAGGAGCCGGAGGTAGGGCACTACAGATGCATTCTTACAACTTGTAATATTTTAGGGAAGCGTGCTGCTCGGATGGTGCGTGCAGAAGGCAGGATGTAATATGATATGATGGGATATGAATATATGGCTGCAGTTATTTTACTTGTTGGAAATGCTACCTTTGTCACTTTTGATTTATAGTTTAGAGTTTTTCCCAGAGGCCATTTGTCCTTGTTATTGAAAGAAAAATGTTTACTTGGTCATTTAATTCCATTTTTGGTTGCAACAGAATGATTAATGATCTGCTCACGTTTGATACTTTGGGTTAGTTTGACTACCACGCAGAATTACAGTCACAGTATTTGTTTGCAACATTTTGGATTTAGAGTGTAGTTGTGGTCAGCGTGCTGGTGTCGAGGGCGGCTTTATAGGAAAGACTGGCTAAATAAGAACACGAGGCTTTTCCTAGTCAATGCTTAAACACAATGTTCCGCTGTGTTTCTGCAGATTTTTTTGGAAGAACGGCATTTTGTGTATTCCAAGTAATACTACCTCACCGTGACATCTACCAAACAGTGACTGCACTTTGCATGTCAAAACTGCAGCAGTGTAGAGGGCGTTCTGGATAGAGCGCTGAGCTGTGGGAGGTCACTCTGTGGCTCTGTGTACGTGCAGAATGTGAATAACCTCAGAGCTGAACAACTGTCCGCTTGTATGCTTTTTTTGTTTTGTTTTCCTTTAAGGAGTGAAACTCTTCAGGTCGAGGGTTGCGGGGTGTGCAATGAGGGGGTGACTTGGGGTGAAAGGGAGTCTTTCAGCTGGACACATTTCAGGGATGTTTTGGGAAGCAATGATGGAAAGAGGGGAGGTCAGGCAGCCCATTCGTTCCTCTGGGGTCCTTGCGGTGTCAGAGCAAAAAGAGAGAGGGACTGAGAGCCTGCAGCAGTGCAGAATGTCTTCAGCCTGGTCTGATTTAACCCAAGTGGAAACGAGTTTTGCCACAGTGCTGCTCCTGCAAGTACGCAGGTACACTGGAGACCGCCCGCTGAGGCCGTGCTCCCGTGAGTCAAGGCGAGGGAGATAAAAAAGAAAGGAATGAAAATTATAAGCTGCTA
This sequence comes from Archocentrus centrarchus, assembly GCF_007364275.1. Classification (NCBI taxonomy): domain Eukaryota; kingdom Metazoa; phylum Chordata; class Actinopteri; order Cichliformes; family Cichlidae; genus Archocentrus; species Archocentrus centrarchus. The sequence goes on from NC_044367.1 coordinate 9,341,653, forward strand.
CCCACGCTTAGACTAATATTTATAAACTATATTTACAACAAGGGTAAATGTTGACCGTGGGGTGGTTCTGGTTTTCCCAAAATAAGCCAGTCAGTCTGGAGGGAGAAGTTCAGGAGGGGCTGTTGATTGTGTTGGAACTGATACAAAACTCCTGTAACTGCTGCTTTAAAGCCCACAACACTGGAAGTGATATACAGGTGCTCTTATAAACACAGGTGGGTCTAATCATACGGAATTCCAGTAAACAGCGGTTGCTGTTTATTTGACGAAAATGGGAATTAACTGAAAATCAGCAAATAGAAGTGGAAAGAGTTCTCAGTCCTTTTATTTAACAAAGTCTTTAATTCAAAATGTTGCTTAGTAACTGAAATGTCAGCAAAATAAACACTTTATTAGACACACATATAAGACATCGGTTGGCTGATAATAATGTATCCACACCTAAGAAGCATTTTGTTGTTGCAGATGGCTGAAAATATCAAATGAGCTTGTGTAGTTAGAATACTATATATACGCTGTATGTACAGGCTTTTTAGAAGGATTGGGCTTCCTTCTTGTAAGCCAGTTTGTTTTTGTTTTTGTTTTTTACCTATGATGTCAGCTTAATAAATGAAAAGCATCTCGGTCTATTTGTTCAAAAAAAAACAGGAAAGAAAAAAACAAACAGTGGCACACTAGTTAAAAGTACACCGTGATCCAGGTTAAATATTGATGAGGGCAGCTTGTGGCTGCTTACTGTTGCCTGTACAAATTTACTGAGTCGCTGCCTGCATGTTAGGTTTATACAACAAGGCACGCAGGGCCTGTAACCCATATTAATCTTTCACAGCAACACTGAGACTAGACATCAGCATCTATTATTATGTGTTTGACCTCTCTGGCCCATGTGACTCTCAACACTGCTGCTGATACACCTCTCAGAATCATGTATAAGTCATTACAAAATGTTTCTTGCACATTAAAGGCACTGTAGAACATACACTGGATTATGCTGATTATGAAAGCATTATGTAGCAGTTCTAAAGAGTCTGGCTTATTATTCAAACAGTGCAGCATGCCTGCAGTGACGAGCAACAAAATTAATGCCTTTTTTTTTTTTTTTAACAACACATAAATGCACATAGCTTGCATGCTGTATTCACAATAACTTCTATCATTCAGTACATACAAAGATAAAATGTGTTTTTTTTTTTGGGTGAATAATTGTTCAAATGAGACCACACAGCGGGCCTGCGAGTGAAAAAGTCTAGAGAGAAATTTATTTTTCACCACCAGTTTATATTGCAATTCAGCATGACTCCCACTAAATACCCTCATATAAATACCAATATGTACTTAAGATTTATTATGATATGTGGTTTTCGAGGAGCCCACATCAAAGCTGTCATTACATCTTGTTCCATATTTAGGCTTTCTTGCTAAGTCACAGCTTTTCAGAATTGAGGGGCAAAACTGCAGTTGAGTTTACATTTCACTCACATTGTGCCTGACGCCATTTTCAGACTGCTCTTTAAAAAAAAAACACATTTACTGTTACAAATATTTTTGTATTTGTGCGAATCAATAGCTTTGACTCTAGTCTCAAAAGCTTATCCTTTGTATTTCTTGGGTTAATACGGTTCACAATCTTCTTGATACAAGGCATACTTGATATTTTAGGACACATACCTAACAATGCATTCCTACTTTTGAATTTCAGAACCCATACTCAAACATCGTTTCGCTGGCTTTCAAGTGGTCGTCCTCTGGGTCTGGCAGTGATCTTGTAATCTAAAGGCTTCAGTGTTAAACCATAAGTGCAGTTTAAAGAGAAGTCCTCATCTGGGCATTTTTCAAAGCTACACTGATGCAGCAGAAATGCAGAGAACAAAAATATCTCAACTTTGGCAATCTGGTCCCCAATGCATCTTCTCTTCCCTGCTGAGAAGATCAGAACATTGTTTGTGAGATCCTTGTTTAAGGAGCCATTTTCATCAATGAAGCGTGAAGGGTCGAAGATATGTGGGTCCTTCCACATCAGGGGGTCATGATTGACCGACCACTGATTGATGAATACCACTGTGTCCTTGGGGATGTTGAGTTCACTGATAGTGACGTCTGAGGTTGTGGAGTGGGGGATGGTGACTGGAACAAAGCTAGTGAAGCGCATGGTCTCATATATGAAGGCATCCAGGTAAGCCAGATCTTTTCTGTCCTCGAGTGATGGCAGCCTGTTTCGCCCCACCACCTTGTCGATGAGTTCATGGAGTTTGGTTTGAATTTCAGGATGGTTAGCCAGCAAAAGGACAATCCAGTGAAGAGCAGTGGAGATGGTATCCTGACCTGCACCAATCAAATCTGCCACAGTCGCCTCTGTGTAGCCTACGGTAAGCTCGTTGCCTGTCTCCACCTCATTAAGGACACCGATAATGGCATCACTCATGTCTCTGGTCACCTGTGGATCAAAGGTCTCTCTGTGCTTCTCCACTTTGCTCTTGACAAAAGCAAAGAACTCTTGATTCAAGATTTTGAAATTTCTGAAGACAGTGCGGACTGGATTGGGGAAAGACTGAAGCCAGGGCATCACATCAACCAAGCTGCCAGCCCCTACTGTCTGTCCAAACTGATCCACCTTGTGTAACAAGGCTCTAAACTCCGCATCATCATGTCCATAACGCTTTCCAAAACACAAGGCACAAATTACATTAGCAGCAGCAACTGTCAGCTCATGAGCTGGGTTGAAATATTGGCCCTGAGCACCGAGTTTGAGGAAAATCTCAACTAGCTCTGTGGCTTCGGCCACAATTTGCTGCTCAAAGGCTTTCTTGGTCTGGCTGTTGGCAGATGAAAATGCTCTGATTGTAGATTGAGCAATTTTCCTGTGCATCTTCCACTGTGTGCTGTAATTTGTGAAAGTTATACTTTTCCCCCCGGAAACAGCTTGAAATGATACAAAGTTTGGTCTACCTGCAAACTCTGTGCTGTGCTGAACCAGGGCCTGGCGAATAACCTTGGCTCCATTCAGAACCACAACGTCACTGCAGCCCAGGCGTATCTGATACACATCACCGTACTTTTTGGCTAGTCTGGCGAAGGCAATGTGAGGCATCTGGCCCAGCTGCAAGGCGTTGCCGACCACGGGCCAGGCGAAGGGTCCCGGCAGTCTTCTCTTGAGCTTTTGGTTCCTGACCCAGAAACAGGCTTCCACACAGAAGAGGAAAACAAATGATGCAACCAAAACAGGTTGGACCTGTCTGCTCCATTCTCTGATGATGCTGCTGCTCTTCACACCAAACTCTTCATCTGTTTGCGCCATTGTGTTATATTGCTGTTCTATCATCCACCGTATCTAATGCAGTTTCTATTTAAAATGGGAAACTACTTCCTCTTTTTTTTGGCATTTAATATATTAAGATATTTGAGTGAAAAAAAAAAAAAAGGTCAAAAAAGGGTCGCCTCTCAGCTGGTTGCGAGAGGCTCGATCAGATTGAGTAGTTAGCAGCGTAGGAGGACGTCTTCAGATGACCACTTGGGAGGAATGCAGATTCAAGCCTTAACACTTCGCTTATATGTATCTCTACGGTGGGAGGGTTCAGCGACTCAGGTTTTTTATTATCTCTCCCCTCCCATTTTGACCTTAGTCCTATTCCCATTCAGGCCTGCGTCCAGCAGCGTCCCTCGTAGGATGATGTTGGAAACGGAGAGCAGCTACTTAATTGACCATGTTGCCAGAAACTACAGATTTACTGTTTTGCTGTCAGTGTGTACTAGAGAGCGGCACATAATTAAAAGATAAACAACTTTACGTTCCATGTGTGGTCAAAAAGAAATTGCCACAGAATATCTAATGTAAATTTATCACTGTCCAAAGAAGTGGATGCTGTAATGTAATGTAATGGACAATGAGTTGGAGATTACTTTTCCCTTTGTTGCTTCCACTTTTCTATGGACTTGGTTGACTTGGTTTTTGCTATTTACAACAAAACTTTTAATTACAACCATACAGGGAAAAGACCTCTGGGATATCATCATGACAGCTACGGGTTTCAAACTCCAAACACTGAACCAGCACAATTTATTATGCTCTATAAAATATATAGACAATGTTATTGTTGGTATAATAGGCCTTTATACAAAAGTCTCTGAGATAATGTCACTCTTAGGCTTGTGGCTGCTTCAGAATAGTTTGAAACAGAATGCAGACGGTGGACTTGGGCTGTAAATCTGTTTATGCGGGTGCTTGTGCGAGAAGAATTCAAAAAAAGCATCAGCTTGGGTTTTATTGATGTCAAGCCACAATTCAAATATTCCATAGTGCTCTATTTATGGGAGAAAACAAAGTGATTCTTGTGTCACGCTGCTGACAGGGGGGCTAAAAATCATTCGAGAATGAGATATACAACTACATTAGTGGGCATTGTTGGATTTTTGCTCAGTTTTTTTTTGCACTTTCAAGATTCAAAATTAAAAAAAAAAAAATTATACACTGAACTTTGAAAATTCACTTTTATTAATTTCAGATACAGCTTATTTTTGCATTATACAGAATCTCTGTAGGCCTTGAATGTTAAAACAATATCACAAATTGAATGCTTTAACCATCGACTGTGTTTCCTCCTTTTTTTTTTTTTTTTTTGCCTGACAGAGACAGAGATACACTTCCCATGGACATTGTAACATCAACTCTTGAATACAGTGGCTTTAAGAGAGTGCAGTGACATCCATGTAGCTTTGTAAGAGTTACTGTAAACAGACATATCTATGCAAATGCCTCGTGAGTGAAAGAAATTCGCTGCACATGTGTTTTGTTGTACTGGGCAGACATGCATTTGGCATGGGTAGCTGCTGTGCTCGTACGGGAAAAGTGAAGTCTGGAAGTTTGTGAAGTTCAGTCTCCACAGTAACGTCTCTTCTTCATTCTTTGAAAAGTGATGTAGGCTTCTTGATGAAAGACTCCTCCTCAGCTTCCCAGCTTCATAAACATGTCATTTTTGTGTCCTTTGATCAACATGCTCTGTTTATTTAGTTCTTATTCTTTGAGTACAGTAGATAGTGAAACAGCTTAAATTTCAATTCCTGAAAATACAAAATTACATCTATATAAAACATTTTTATGTGGCTTTATGTGGCAATGGTTAAATACACATTTTTACATATTACAAGTGACACCAAGAAGTCAGCAAAGGGACTTGATAACATTCACAAGCATTTCATATACAGTTATAATAGTTTAAACTGACTTTTAAAGGTTTTGGCTAATTTTTTCCATACACGTACATGTACATGCTTAATAGACATAAAACAAGCACACAACCCAAAAATATGTACAAAAATGATCAAGTATAGTGTGAAACAAAAATGTATTACCTTTACACTGTGTCACAAGAGTCTACAAACACGCTTTTTTTCTTTTTTTTCCAGCTAACAACATATCTTAAAAATCAGGTTCTCAGCCCTGCACCAACAATAATTCAAATACCGGACATGTTAAGATATGAATTAAATATCACTGTTAAATATGATAATCATATACAAACATACTATTTAGTGCAGGTATATGGATAGCCTACTCTCATCTAAATGTCACTGGTGGAAAAGTGTTTGCTGGCGTCTCAGTATTGGGGCATGCTGTTCATGCTGGGGAAACTAAGCCAAGCAGCTTTCCTCTCAGTATGGTGCTGACACAGAATGGAAGGGGCTTCAGCGTGAGCCCGTAAGAGCAGTCAAGAGTGACGGGCTGAGACGGGATGCTCTCAAAACTGCACTGGTGCAGCAAGACTGCGGTAAATATAAATACCTCTACCTTGGCGATCTGGGTACCAATGCAGCGTCTTTTCCCTGTTGAAAAAATCATCACGCTGTTGGTTTTGTCTTTGTCGAGGGCCCCGTTTTCATCCAGGAAGCGCGAGGGGTCAAAAACATGCGGGTCCTTCCACTTCAGAGGGTCGTGGTTGACAGACCACTGATTGATGAATACTACCGTGTCTTTGGGGATGTGGAGCCCTTCAATAGTGACGTCTGAGGTTGTGGAGTGCGGGATAGTGAGGGGGACGAAGCTGGTGAAGCGCATGGTCTCGTAGATGAAGGCATCCACGTATGCCAAGCTGCTTCTGTCTTCAATTGATGGTAGTCTGTCTTGGCCAACTACTTTGTCTATGAGCTCGTGCATTTTGGCTTGTATGTCTGGGTATTTGACCAGGAGCAGGACAATCCACTGCATGACAGTTGACATTGTGTCTTGACCTGCGCCAATCAGATCTGTGACAGTTGCCTCAACGAACTCTTTCGTCAGTCTGCTGTCTTCTCCGTGCTCAATCACACTGATGATAGCATCGCTCATGTCCCTTGTCACCTTAGGATCGAAGGACTCTCTGTGTTGCACCACTTTATCTTTCACAAAGGCAAAAAACTCCTCATTGATATTTTTGAAGTTTTCATAGATGCTACGGACGGGGTTAGGGAAGGACTGAAGCCAGGGCATGACATCTACCAAGCTACCAGCACCTACTGTCTCCCCAAACTTGTCCACTCTTTTTAGCAAGGTCCTGAACTCTAGGTCTTCATGTCCATACCGCCTCCCAAAGCAGAGAGCACACATGATATTAGCAGAAGCTACTGTAAATTCATGAGCAAGAGCAAAACGCTGTCCATCAGTGCTCTGACGTAATAATGCCTGCACCAGTTCCATGGCCTCGGCTGTAACGTGCTGCTCAAAGGCTTTTTTGGTCTGACTGTTTGCAGCGGAAAAGGCTCTGAGGCTGGACTGTGCAATTTTCCTGTGTGCTTTCCACTGTTTGCTGTAATTAGTAAATGTCATACTCCTGCCTCCTGAGATCATCTGGAAAGAGAGAAAGTTTGGTCTGCCCGCAAACTCTGTGCTGTGCTGTATCAGAGCTTGGCGTATCGCTCTCTCTCCATTCAGAACCACAACGTCACTGCAGCCCAGCCGTATCTGGTACACATTGCCATATTTTTTGGCCAGCTTGGCGAAGGTGATGTGAGGCATCTGGCCCAGCTGCATGGCGTTGCCGACCACTGGCCAGGCGAAGGGTCCCGGCAGTCTTCTCTTGTGCCTGAGGTTCCTGACCCAGAGACAGGCTTCCACACAGAAGAGGAAAACAAAGGTGGCGACCAGAGCAGGATGGACCTGTCCACTCCATTCTCTGATGATGCTGCTGCTGCTCTTCACACCAAACTCAGTGTCTAGTGCCATTGTGACAAGCTGCCTGCACACTTGCCCCTCAAAAATGGAAAAACAGAAGTCTAGTTAGTAGAGCTGTTGACTAGTTGGGGAAAAAAATAAAAGTCACTTATATATCCATAGCAGTTAAGACAAATATTTTAGATGCTATTTAAATGCCAGTGAGGTCATTATGATAGTGAGTAAAGTTTTTTCTTTTTTCTCAGACAGTCTTTTCATCAAGATAAGGCTTAAGTGCCTGATTTTTGCTCCACTCCAGTGTCTTATATGTTTTGCAGTTGGTGGGCAGGGCTCAGGATAACTTTCATACTCCTCCCATTGTGGTAGCCCTGCAGACCCCGCTATATTATCTCTCTGCTGTCGGTCGCTGTTGGAGGCGCGTACTTGAGAGCGTCGAGGGACACCGTGAGCGAGCGGCGTGAACGACCGCCGACAGAGGAAGAGAGAAAAAAAAAAAAAAAAAAGACGCAGCAACTGGTGACCGATTATCTAGGAATTGCATGGAGCTGGAGGACTTGCATAGTTTGCGCATTTTAAAGTGCATCTTTTTAATGATTGATTTTCTGGGCGCAGAAAACTCAGCGTGGGCACTTTGGCTTTAAAAAAAAAAAAGTGTTTGCCTGCGGGTTGTCCAAGTCCAGAGGAATCACGCAGAAAATATATTCAGGAGGAAAATAATTATTATATACGTGAAAGACACTTTATCTACTTTAATGCTTCTGAATTTTACGAGCGAAGAGCACCCTCTTAGAAAAAGTTGGAGCCGCTGGATTTAACCAGATGTGATTTCTGTGCAGTAACTTAGGCTTAGTGTGTAGTCAATAGCTGTAAATGTTGTGATTCTAATGGATTATTCTTTTTCCGGGAAGTCCTGTAGGTTCATTGTATAACAAATTCGGAAAAGTTGCACACCACTCTAAAACTCTCCTCCAACTGCATTTTAGCCTTGCTCTTTTAATGTTTTACACAGCTTTAATGCGAAAAATGTGTGCGTTTTTTAAAAAATTATTATAAACACTTGCAAAATACTTAAGAAGACTGATTAAATATGTCATTGGTAGCGTGCTAATTTAAAAAGAAAAATCACACCTTTGATATGACACACAAAAATATTAGATAACATGTTACAAAATTTCTTCTATTATTCATATTAGCACCAGACAGAGGCAGAATCATTTGACTAAAAGTTTACAAAACAAACTAGCACAATAATTCAGCGTGGACAAGGCATGAAATATTCATACTTGGGTTTCCTACAACAGCTTGTTTTCTCTAACACAGAAACTGCGGTTCTGCATGAGACACCAGGTTACGTCATACCAAAGCAAACTTCAGGTGCCCCCCCCCCCCCAGCATTGATTGCAAAAGCAAAATGTGAGGTCATTTCATGCTTATACATTTGTTTTTATTACCCAAACTCTGTGCTTTTCCCATAGTTTTCCCTTGGAGAGAGTTACATTGATAGATAATGAAATTGCTGTTAATTTTTATTATACAGTCATTACAAAGTGATGTTGTTTCCCAAAGCAAAACATTTTCCTTCGCGGTGTGGAAGACAAAAATGTGTTTCTTGTTTTCTCACCAGCTGTTAAGTTTATTTTTGCAGGGAGGTAATGACCCTCATTAAAGGTACTAAAACATTTCCAAAGTAAGTCACTAAGTCAGAGGGACAGCAACTTTGCTACCACACAAGCACACTCAGTCTTTATCAACAGGACAGGAGGGAGAGGAGGGTGGGTGGTAAAGAATGAGAGCAGATGCTGAAAAAAAAAAATTGGACTTCTTATAGAAACAAATGAGAAAAGATTGTATGCAGTTATGGAAATCATGCAACCTACAGTTCTCATCGATTAGCTTTAGTAATAAAGTTCATTTCAGCATTAAGTTTATATGCTATAGATTATGTGACTCTATCTACAAAGCAAACAAGTCACTGCTCTGATATACACACATTTTTATTATTGTTGCCCATCTGTGCTCACACACTGTAATGCATCACATCCTGACTGTACAAACAACTTGAAAAAAAAAAAATGAAGTCCTTATGTGTAAAAAATTGTGAAAGCAAACACAAAGGTAACAATAAAAGTAATTTAAGTGTGTCATGTGTCTTTCTTTCATGATAATGCTCCTCTAAGAACTTTTTTACAGATGTGGAGAGTTTTCTGAGCTCTGCCTGAGAGCTGTTTGTCTTCAGAAATGTGGTGTGGCTAAGCACCAAAGCATCCAGAATTATTTCTTGGTTAACCAGACACATAGCAATGTCTTCGAAACACTGCCTGCACTGGGGATGACTGTTTCTTCTCTGTTCCTATAGGGGGGAATCCTCCTCACACCCCCCACCTTCACCAACACCACCATCACCACTACCTCCTCCTCCTCCTCCTCCTCCTCCCTGAGCCCGGTCCTCATACACGTGTAGCCATTCGCATCCCCATAACGCTAATTAGAGCCAGGTTTGTGGCTGATGAAGGGGGTGCTTGGGTGGCAGGATGGAGGAGTGGGGTGTAGTTTGTGTGTATGTGTATGGGAGGTGCAGACGCCTGGGTTGGAGGGAGAGGGGTGTCATGTGTGCATTTTGCGTGTGGTTGCCGTGTTTGCTTGTGACTGCTCCTTGTAACCTGGCCGTGAAAGGTTGGCCCTGACCCTCTGTTGACTCTGACTGAGCAGGGGTGGGGGGGGTGGATTAGTCAGAAGGGGGTTTGAGGCTTTGGGGCAGAGGCAGGGATGGGGTCTGTGTGCCGCTGCATGTCATGTGCTGGCGGGTGGGTGCTTTCTGTGTGGAGACAGGACCAATGGTAGGCCGGGCTGCCCCGTCTCTGGAGCTAATCATTGTTTACTAGTCTCATTTCCACTTCTCAGTGAGCTACTGTCACGCACAGCACCGCCAGGGAGGAAGGAAGAGGGAAGGGGGTAGGGGTTTTGAGAGGTGGCGAGACAGCAAGGAGAGGAAAGTCAGCGGTCCAACAGGCAGTTGGGGAGCTGGTGGAACTTAGGAAAAGGGAAGGGGAGAGGGAATGCAGGACTTGTGAGAGCAAAAGTGAGCCAAGTTTAAAAAAAAAAAAAATGTGGTCAAAAAACAACCAAGACAAATCAGTAAACAAACCAACAAAAACATCCTCTGGGCCAACGCCATCTCCGGGAGCTAGGAGGTAACCACCGGACATTGCTAGTTAGGGATGGTGAAGTATGAAATGACAGTGTTTTCTCCTGCCAGACCACAATATGAGGAAAGAGACACTTGAAAAAATTGTCACTGTCTGACCCAATTGTTGTTTTTGTGAAAAACCTGACAAATGACAAGCAAAGTAACTATTTTCTGTGCATACCAGACAAACAGAGACAGTCTGTTTCAGACTCTTTTTCTCTACTGGAAATGCTCTGGATCAGATGAAGGTGTTTCCTGATTAGAGTGTCCAGGAAGCAGGAGACATGATTCCTATTACCTGTGCCATCCTCGCATGGGCACAAACAGACGTTATTTGACCCTTGTTCTAGGGAAAAAGACTGTTTAGCGGCTTATTGTGTTGTCACATAGCTCCACTGGGTGATGTGTGGAAAAGTGCAGGGCTGTGGTGCATGTATAAAAAAATGGATTTAGAAGAGTTTGACAGGTAGCCAGTGATGGGAGTACTGGTTTAACTCTTTTTTTTTTTTTTTTCCAAGTACCACAAGTCTTTATCATGGTCTGCCAAGAGTCAACCACAAATTTCGACACAGACTGAACAATTACAACAAGATTCCTGGTATATTCCTGGAGGTTGGATGTCAGTGGTCGTAAGTCATACTCACTGTGGTGTTAGAGGGTGGGGTGCAGCGGGGACTAAAATAAATAGAAAAAAAAAAACTGCATTCAGGTATGAAATAATAAGATTTTAGTCCTAATTTTGAGAAGCACAAATTCTGTGCCATGATTGGTCTGATTGGAATTTTTTGATGACAGTGAGCTTATTAAAATAAGTCAAAGGATGTGCATTTACCAATTTGTACAACAGGAGCTTAAACCTCTTTTTTTTTTAGTTCACAGTGAAAAGAATCCATATTGAATTTCTTACAACCTGAATTGTATGATAGTAGCTCCGCTGTGTTCATTTAAATGGGCACTAGAAGAGACATTTTAACATGTCCATTGTGTTCTATGGCTGCTCCTCTGCTTTGCCCACTGTGGGTGATATGAAACAGCTAACATAAGACAGCAAATGCCAAAAGGTTCAGAATACTTTCCTGTATTAATTTGGGTCCTGGGATAAAATTGAAAGTATGTTTTCAACCCTTGCAGCATTCTGGTGAGAGCTCGCTGTCCTTTTACGTGGTGCTGTAGTTCACCAGCATCAAGGTTAGAGGTTTGATTAGGGGTGTGCAGAAGAAGGGCATGGCACCAAATCCTCCCCAATCCCCATGATTCAGTGCAATGGGGCTAGAGTACACTTATTTCTTTCACCACTATGCAAAGCAGTTATTCAGTATAAAACCATGTTTGATATCTTGTTACCCATGGATTTAATTCTAATCAAAAATCATCAAATCTATTTCTTGTACCACCCTACCCCATCCAACCACCAGAATCCACAAATATCCTGGAAACACCCCCACACATTTTTCTGACTTAAGAATTAAGTTGGGTTTTTTTGTTTTTTTACAATAATCCAGCCCTCCAAACTCTCGGCTTTACTATTTCCAAAGTTGCACACAGTAATTTAATTGAGCATGAATGAGTGCTGGGCTTGCATCTGTTGGGCACAGCGTGTTAAAATTGTGAGAACAAAGAGGAGGCTAGCAGCAAAATGAGTATAAAGTTTAAATACATAATTTCTTATGTGTTGTTCTTTCATCTGCTCCTGCAACAATCTGTTCCTGATTTTCAGACTTCTACACTACACTGATAAGCTTTTTTTTTTTTTTTTTGCATAAATACATAAAAGGAAAAAGTTACTAGAGAAAATAGTGTACCATAGGAAAGTTCAGCAAAGTGTTATGTGGGCTGCTGCAGACAGTCGCAGAGTTAATCTATTATAAATAAAATGACTTATTAGCATAAGGGCATATTGCAATTCTCCTGATTTTCTCTCATTCTACAGATCTCCCAGACCGGACTTTCTCTCTTCACCTTCTGCAGGCTGCGTGACAGATTTTCACCTAATGTGGCACCCACTGACACGAGCCATGTATTATGTACATGTATTGGGATTTTTTTTTGTTTGTTTGTTTCTAATCCCGTTGAGTTTTCGCGTGCTAGGAGAGCGGAGCGGGGATGAGCTTGCGTGCCATGCCGACCTGGCATGCGTGGAGCTAGGTCACTGAACTACGGCTTCCCCGGGGAGCAGGGGAGGTGGTGGCAGGGAGAGGAGAGGAGGGGGCGTGATGTGAGGCTGCACTAAGTGATTAAAATGAGAAGAGGGAGAAAGCACCAGTAGAAATGGCTTCCAGATGACCCCGACTCGGCGTAGACAGGCTGAGACACTGGTAGCAGACAGTTCATTACGCAAGCCTTAAAGAAAAGGGTACTGTCCAGAAACAGGTTTGTCTAATAGGACAGGCTACAGGAAGTTTAATAAGAGCAGGAAAATGAGAATTTGGTGAGGTTGGAAGATTGGTCCAGTTAGTTCTATAAAGCCTAAAATTGCAGTGTGCAGCAGGAAGCCGTGTTAAACATTTTCTAATTTTTTCTTAACTTTTCTTTAAGCACCTCTTTAGTTTCACTGTCTTCTGCGCCTTTGGCTCAGTCATCAGTTTAACCATGCAAAGAGGGGAAAATAATGCTTAAACTCAAGAAAACCTTTAGAAAATCTGGCTCAACTGCACACGGATAGAAAGATTTTATCAGTTAGGCCATGGGCTCACTTTATAATAACAGTATTTCTCAGAGAATGATCCATTTCTCCCTTTCATTTTTAATCTAAAATGACATATATTTTAAAAAAAATTACTTTTAATATTATGATAAAAACACACTGTTATATCTGAAGAATGAATAAACAATAAATAAGAATCTGTTATTTTATTCACAGGGACTCAATCCCCCAAACCTGTTAATCAGTAAAGCAGGCTTCTACTATTTCAGTCAGATATTTTACTTGTGAGCCATTGCAAGATTTTATATACACTTAACTGTATTTATCTGGGTTAAAGTGCTGGGATTGCACCAAAGTCATAACAGAACTGTCTTCACCACTGCTTCAGTGAAATAATGCTCTTTAAATGGTGATCATTACTTTCCAGAATTTTTATTTATTTATTTATTTCACTTTTTTCTTTTTTTTTTGAGTCTTCAGCACATGGAAGGCTTTAAAATATCATCTTTGGTGTCCTTCCAAAGACAGTTGAAGCAGAAATCCACCTTGAAAAGTAAATTACTTGCACATGGAGAAATTCTTCAGACACTTGAACACTACAAGGCAACACCTGCTGATTGTTTTCTGAAGATGGTTCAGGGATTGAGAGGAGAATCCTGCTGAAGTTCATTTGGCAGAGATGATGTTTCGTTAAAAAAAAGAAGAAGAAAAACATTCTCAGCATCAGGAGTGATAAATGTATTTTTTCATTTATTCTTTCAAAAATAGGCAGACAAATAAAGAAGATGGTTTTAACAAAAATGCGAGGAAGGACAGCATGTTAAACTTTAAGCGTGGCATTAAGAAGCAGTCCTCAGTGTACAGAACCTATCAAAGGTTTGGACGAGTCTGCAGGCAGGTCAAAGGTACTGGGAGAAAAACTGAGACTTTGAGCCTCAGCTCGTGTGCCGTGTGATTATGTTTTCCCAGGTTGAAAGGTCAAACCTGCGTGTTTTGAAGCTGTTGGGTTTATTTTTTCCAGATCTTTTCCAGTCTTTTGAGGACAAAGAACTCAAAGTGATTTTCCAGAGTTGTGATTAGTTTCGCTCTCTTTTCACATTGTTCTAGTTGACATTCATCATCCAAAATTGCTTGAACTTCAACACTGACTATATAACTTTATTAACATCCCTATAAAATTAGATTATTATGCTGTCTTATCTTTTTCTCTTGTGGATCCTGATCTGCAATGTCACTTTGAGTGGACTATAAGGTAGTGATTAGCCTGTCGTATGTCAGGCTGTACAGAATTTTATAAACTCTGCCTCAACAATAAAATTGAGCTATATTTTGCATATATGATGTGCTGTATATTCTCTGTACAAAGCACTTATTGTTCTGACAGGTTGTCATGCATGTCTTCCCTGTTAGATGTAGAAATAGTCCACCATGACAGAATTTTGACTTTTGAAATCCTCTCTGTTCAGTCTGCAGTAAGTAGGTGTAAGTGTAAGCAGGTTTTTCCTTCTTGGTTATGAAACAGAATGTTCCTGTTTTTTCTCTATTCTTCTTACTGGCTCACATATTTATGAGCTGCTTTGTCTCCCTCCCTCTCTTTGAGACAGCCTGTCCCAGGCTGGGATCTCTGCAGGTGGGGAGGCTGAACTGGTCAGATCGGGGCCGAGGCAGCCAGTGGCTCAGCCACAGGTGCACTGAACATTACGTGCAGTATGGATATTACCAGTGGGTTTCTCTTCTCATTGTGTAATTGGGCGGATAATGTTTCATGATTCCCTCTCTTTTGCACCTCATATGTTCTGCCTGAGTGGCTTGGTTCATTTTAGCATCCTGAAAACGAAGCTGGGTCAGCAAGCGGTCGGGTTACCCCCTTCAGTGCTCCAGTTCTGCTGATGACCTGGTTGGTATTGCTGCAGCAGCAGGACTGTTTCCTAGGAAGTTGGAATTCATCAACTGTTTGAGACCCCGAAGAGCCCGGCTGTGGTGTCGCTGCTGCGCGTGCAACTTATTCCCTGTCAAAACTGGCAGTTCAATTTACCCATACTCTAATTGTAAAGCATTAGAAGGGTGAGAACAGATGATAATGCAACTATTAAAATTATCTTTGCAATGAAATTGGAAATACATTAAAAGCACATCAAGTCTTTTTATTGTGCTGAAGTGGAAACAAGCACAGCTCTGTTAGAGCAAAATAGGTTTGTGTGGGTGGGCTTTTGTGCTTTATGTACCACATGCCCACTTTGCACGCCACTGCCTTGTGTATCTGGAGCTGTAAACTGTGAAGCAATTGCAGTGGAGGAGAAACTTTACTAAGTCCACAGATTTCATTTGACTTCCTTTAAATCATGACTGCTGAAGGCTCAGTTCCAGCACAGTCAAAGCTTAAAAAGCTTCTCTGGCATGCCTGTTTCTTTTTTTTTTTTGATCATATTTATGAATTAATGGTTGTGATAGAACTTTTTAATGCTTTCTAGTCTTTTCATGCATATTTATAAATTATTAGCAACTCCCTTGTAAGAGGTCAGTGTCAACAGTTTAGTTTGTTTAGTTTTTTTTCTTACTCTCTCGTTGAAGAGACCATGTAAAATAGGAGCAGAAATCTCTCAAATGTGCGGCTGAATTGTTTACATTTGCACTCATGAGTACAGACAGAGTGATTACAGCTCTTCGTGCAAACTGATGAAAAGCAAAACTGTGATAATTGGAGATGACAAAACTCCCACTGCCTCTTGCCCTGCGGTGTCCCTCAAAAAGGAGAGTTGTCACATTAGGTGACAGATGGCCCATGACTGCCTTGCATTTCTAGGGGTAAGCCCCTGTTTGTGTCAGCGAATGTGCTTCGGAGAAAATAAGAGTGTGCTTCCCAGATGGTTGAACTGATCAATTTTTCAGCATTTCAGACCCTCTGTTCCGACAGCATCCTCTAATTTACACGTAGCAAATTAATCCCAGATATTTATTGTGTTCTGACTTCTTTGTGTGGTGTAGTTGATGTTGTTACTTCACTCTCTTGTACGCATGACTACTCTCCCTTTCTCTGCATGAGAAAAGTACTGCAGAATTAAAGCTGACATTGCTGCTTCAACCTACAATAGCTCTCGAAGTAAAGTAAGATCTGGGTATTAATGCTTTGGAATTCATAAAAATTTGAGCTGCCCAAAGAGAGAGAGCCGAAAGCTGCATTTACTTATCAAATGCAACACAAGTGGATCCTGTAGCATCATTTCATATAAATCATCCCACAGTTTCTAGGATTTGGTTCATTCTGGCTTGTTCGTCAGTCCCAGCTGCTCTCGCCCCGTCTGCCGAGACCGCAGCACACCCTGCGCCCGGGCCCGTGTGGAAGTGACCTGGAGCTGCTGACATGCTCAGCTGTTTGAATGAAACAAGCTGTACAGGCGTGCACACTCGTGTGTTCTGGTTTTGCAATGCAAGTAGACATAAGGAGATTTTTTTTTTTTTTTATGCTGTCACTAACATGCAAACAGACAGACAGTGTTTGTGTAGCAAGATCTGCTATTGTGATTAAGCGCTTTTATAATTGTGTTCTCATTCATGGACAGCATGTCTGAGAGTCCCAGGAATTTCATGCTAGAAAAAAAAAATATAGATATATTTGCACTGATTTTTTTTTAATCTCGGTTGTGTTTAAGATTGAGACAAGTTCAAATGGATTTTGTCTATATAAGGCACGATCTGTGCAGTGCTACAGTCATTTGTGGGGGAATGTAAACACATAGCTGTCAGCAGAGTAATGACCATCAGCAGCCATATCGTTCAAGGAGCGAGTGTTCAAACTTGGGTTTGATACAGTAATCCTGATGTTACACCAGAAAAAACAGAAGCACCACTGATTATTCTCACCTGTGGTCTACAGATAGATAAATGCTATTTTACCATTTTACTCTTTTATGATTGGAGTGGGCAATGTGGGATATTCTGAAAAAAATGCACTCAGTCAGCAGGGAATAACCGGAGTCTGTTTTTGCAGTGTTTTAAAAGTGCCCTGCAGGCATAGCTGCAGTATTTCTTTGTTTTAAAAGTTTCACAGCCATGTGCGGTGAAGACTGACACTGACCTTGTATTTCACGTTGGACGATATGTCTTTTCCTCCCCGTTCGATATGCTTTGTTAATTCGCTGGCATTATTATGCTGAGCTCAGGGAGAAACAGTGTTTGAGGCAGATGTGAAGATATCGCATGTCACATTGTTCTTGAGCAATGCAGCTCTTTTAATTCTTGGCTGCGTACAGTATACTTTTCTTTTTTTTAAGTATTGCTCCACACATAACTTTTTGAATGGCGTAATTTGAGACACACGTTCTACCAGGCTTCCCATGGTGGCTGACCTAGACGCAAACAGTGGCACCTTTCTCAATCGCGCGGTTTCTGCAGGGGAACTGCGTGATTGCTGCCTCACAAACTAATGAGCTCAAGAGAGAGAACAGTGTCAAAGTAGTCCCTTATGCACGATACATTCCATATGCTTGCTCGGAGGCCAAGAGGCACCCTATACCTCACATCTGGCACAGACCACCAATAGCTGACATATTCCTCCTCTGACCATCGAACCAGCTGCCTCTGAGGACGGAGGCTGCTCCTTTTTTTTTTTTCTTCCTGATGTTTCCAGTTTTGTTCTGAACTAATGACAGACAGAGGCAATTAGTTTATCTATAATCAGGGAAGGTGGATGTGATTATTTTATTACCAAAAGCATTACTTCTGCCATTTTAATGTAAATATATAGAAATTGTGGATTTCCTGTTGTGGATTTCATTTTGCTCCCACGTGATCGAGTGTCTCAACTTTTTTTCCCCCCTTTTCTGAAAGGAGTTGAAATATCAAAGCTGTTCTGCATCACCAAATATGAGTGGCAATATCACAGTGTTTGTCCATCTGCAGTTTTATCTCGAGCACTTAACAGCATTTAAAACTTCAACCTTCCTCTGAAAACATTTCCGGAACTTCACAAAATTAATAGAAGCCAGTTTTACGTATGCCTGTATATTAGACTCAGAGCTAATGTCTAAAATTCTTTCTTTCTGCAATCACAAAATCAGAAAAGGCGCTGCCATATTCTTAAATATGCCTTTCGAGAAAGGTTAACTGAGGACATGGTGAGTGTGGCTGACTGCAGACAGTCTGCCACTCTGGGGTGTAGTGAGGTTACCGGAGTTGTTTTGTCAGACTTCTCTAAAAGGTGAGCAATATATCCTCACTCTCACTTTTATACTCTGAGGACAAGGAGGGGATTGCTTCTCTCTTTTCATTCTCCTTCTCTGCTCCTTCGCTTTATTACTTCCGTCAGCCCTAATTTGGGTTGATGGGGTGGCTGTTGCATGACAAGACACATGTCTGGGCCCCTGCGTGAGAAGGCTGGCTTGCTCTTGCTGGGCTTGTTTTCTTTGCGTGACCATGTCCCTCCTTCTGTCAGTCCTGGCACCTCCCAGAAAGGCCCCCTTCTGACCCTGTTCATGCCCTCGTTAGCTGGCATGTGGCTGGTTTATTTGCTTTGGCCAGCTGCCCGTGTGAAAGGCACATTTTGACTACGCTCAGGGAGGGGCTATCTCAGAGTGGAGCAATGGTAGAGGTGTTTGGTGGAGCTGGTGTGTGTATGTGTGTGTGTGTCTGTGTGTGCATGTAGATAATTCAAGTGGGAGGGTGGCAGGATGAGCAACGGAAAGAACTCTGCTCTTTGTATGCGCACAGCAGTGTGGGATTTGTATATCTGATTATGTGACCCGTGTGCCTGGTCAAAGGGAAATTTGCCCCACTGTAAGTGCTTTTGAGGAATGACATGCAAAGATGGGTCACTCAGAGTTTACCGTCCCAGTTGCGGTCCACAGAGGGTGCTGGAGAAAAGGGAGCATGAGGATCAGGGCAGTGTATGTAGAGTTCACTTGTTCCCACTGATGTAATCCAGCAAATAATCACGCTAACATGCATGTTTCTGCATATACTCTCTCCTGCCAAATTCCCCCTATTGTTTTCTGACTGGGTGTACAAATATAGATAGGAGCCAGCGGACAAAAGGATGCATGAAGGGTGGGTCCTTTCAAAGGGCTTCCCTGCACTCGTCCTTGAGCCTGAACCACAGATTCTGTGCAGTCACAAAGCGCAATGTGATCACACAGTGGGGAGTAAAACTTGTGTAAACACTAAAAGAAAACTTTAATTTTAACTTTGAGGTCACTTAATCACACTGCAAAAGTGGGTCACTTTGGGCACGGTGCAACAAGCAGAACAGTAGCTTTACTCTGGACATCAGCCAGATCCAAAACTCTCATAGCATGCAATGCTTTTTGTTGTTTTCTACTTACACTTGCAGCATGAGAAAGAAAAGACTGGTGAGGCTGATAAAATTGTCATGGTGCCTGAGTCTTTGAGTTTCTGTGGGTTTGTGGTTCCTTATTTATGTTCAAGCTGTACATTATTTAGTCTTTTAGGTATGGCATTATTTTTCTTGTGCTTCTGAGTTTTGTTATCTGTGCTTCTAGTTCTTAGTTCAACTTCAGATGTTGTTAGATCAGTTAGTTTCCTGTCCTAGTCTTCTTTCTGGGTTTTGGTCTGTCAGTTTGGTCTCTGTATTTCTCTCTATCTTGTTCCCTGTTTAGTTTTGTCTCAAGTTTATCTTGTTTACCCATTCAGTTGTGTTTCTCTTCCTGTTTTATTTTGGTGATTGTTGTTCTGTGTGTCCTGTATTTTGTGCATTTGTGTGCTGTGCTTTGTGCAAAGTGGTGGTTCTGTTCGATGCCGCAGATTTCCTTTTCGATCCAATACCGAGTAAAATTCAAGCTGGTATTGGCGATACCGATCCAATACCGATACATTGTGCAAAAAACTTAAATGAAATAATATCACAGGGCAAAACAAATGATGGGGCTGTTCAACACTGATTGCTTAGTCTTATTTAGATTGAATTATATGTAGTCTCTCCAAATAACCTTCAATACTGGAATACAAACATCAAGTGTTTATATTCCAGTCACTGGGTGACTCAAATTAAAATTGCCAGTAAAACATTTTAATAAATAAATGCCCAATAATTGCATGATTGTCGATATACCTATATTTTAAAATGATCATTTAACAAATAACAGAGTAGACTGATAATAAATGACCTATATTTTATTGGTAAAATGTTATTTTTTTGTATTCAGCTTTAGTATATAATTTTATATTTCACCATAGCAGTTTTTTTTAATCACAATTACTCTGTATTATTTAATAACACCTATTAAACAACCTTCAGTTATCTTAAATTTTATCACCTCTTAAAGCTCTACATTTCCTTTCTCTGTACCTGGAAAGTACCTGCCTGCAACACCAAAGGACTCCTTCTGTCCTGCCCTAACAGCAGCACCTGATGTTTTGCATTACACACTTACCAGGCGGAAGAAAAAGTAGTTCCCATAAACCTTGTCTCATTTAGGCAAGATCTCAATAATTTAGTTACTTTCTAATGTGTTCTTGGTAAGATACATTATCTCAAATGACTGAAGTATTGAAAGTATCAGTACTTGGATTTAAGAATCGATTTTAAAGCGCAAAGTTCTGGTATCGGAAGTATCGATATTTCAGCATCGGTCCGCACATCACTACTAAGCGGCACGATACATGTGCTCTATGTACACAAAAAAGATGGTGACGGTGAAGAATTTTGCTGGTCGCTATACTAACGTACCTGCTAATGTATGCAAACATTATTTCCTTGGTGAGAATTAATCCAATTTTCAACACTTTTTCTGCATGACTTTTCTCTCAGGTTGTAAACACCCCCCCCATCATGACCCTTCGCCCCAACAGTGGGGCACGCTCCACAGTTTGAGAAACACTGCTTTAAAATAGTGAGCAGAAGGAAACAGTGTGTGATCCTTGCTGACTGGATGCAGTTCTGCTGGTTGTGCTGATTTTACCATTTTTAGCTCAAGACGATGCCATAATGAGACTGAACCACAAGATAGTTCAGCAGAGGTGTCTGTTATAATTTGTCAAAGCGCATGCACCACTATGCAGTTCATCACATCAGCTGCATCACTTCATACTAATCCTGTAATTCAGTGAAGCGACAAAGTGAACAGCAGCAAGATGAGGCCCATAAATCAGACTATAATGTCAGAAAAGCAGGATAACACAACCCCGCAGAGTCGCAAGTATGTTCCAGATTAACCTCTGCCATCCCTTCACTCAATACCTCTGCTTGGATGGAATCACTTGGAGCCGTCTGGCTCTGGATGCTGGAAGTTATGCTCTGGCTGTAAACATAGGCAGTGGTTGTAGAATAGAAAGGAGCCCTCACTGCTCCTTATAACTTCTACTGCCGGCAGAGAGTTGTGAAATTTTCATTTGAAGGTTTTTAAACATGTTATTGCTAATGACTGCATCAAATACATTTAATGAACACAATCAAAGCAGCATGGTAAGAAGATTTATTTGCTCCAAATGAACATTCGTCAAGGCTAAATTTTGTGGTTTGTCCAATATTCTTTTGCGGAAGAGCTGGACCGCTTTTCTAAGTAATACACAAATTACTTTGAAGAGCCACATCCTTGTGTTCTGAGACTGCCATAAATGACAAACAAGACACAATAAGAATGGGCCACGGAGAAAATGGAAAAAAAAAAAAAAAACACAGCCTTCCTCTGCTGTTCCAAGAAACAAACTTTTCTGGTGGTCCTTCACATTAAACTGCCACTAACCCAAATGCAAACACACGGATCCAAACAACATTTGATTGGGATTGGCACGAGAGTGGATGCTTTCCGTATTTGTCTCCTCATGTGATCTTTGTTCATTTATTTACACAGAAGAATATATTCTCACTCTTGGATGTCTAGCTGGTAAGGTGATTAGGGGCTCCCTATGGAATGAGACGGAGGAAACAGAATTTATCATGCTTAAGCAAGAGCGTGGCTAAACTAAAATCAGATCCACATTTGCCAAGACACATATGTACATATGCATACCTACAATATGTACCGCACACTGTGTAATACAAGAGGGCTTTCCTTTTGGACTAATGAATAAAAATGCAGATCCATTTTTTTTAGCACATTAGTGTCAGAAACATTATTTAAATTACTTTTAAAGTGCAGGTGTACGTATAAAGTTCTTTTTTTCTATACGTGCTTTACCAGCACTGAAGTGAAAAGTCATTCCTCTGTTTTCTTCCTGTTGTCTAATTCAGGCAGTCTGGAACCCATCCCACTGCCATGGGGTGAGAGTCGGGGTACACCCTGGACAGGCTGCCAGTCTGTCTCAGGGCTGACACAAACACACAGACAACCATTCACACCTGTGGCCAACATAGAATCACCAATTAACCAATTAAGTATATGCATGAGCGAGTTGTTTCAAATGGATATTGGTGAGTATTTTATTCTCTACACTTTAAGCAGTTTCATCTATCACAGGCACAACTATCACAGGGTTGTGTGAGGAAGCGCATCCCATGTAAAAATCTTTCACATCAAACATATGGAGCTACCCACTGTGGCGACCTCTTGGGAATACGGGAGCAGACAAATTTCACGGCATCTATCTCACATCTATGGCCAATTTAAAATTTCCAGTTAACCCAAATGAGCATGTATTTGCAGTCTGGGAGGAAGCCAGAGTACCCAGAGAAATCCCACACAGGCACAGGGAGAACATGCAAACTCCACACAGAAATGCCCCAGCAGGGTTTCAGACCAGAAACCTTCTCACTATTGTTGGCGAATAAGAAGAAAGGCTGCTCAGTGCG
This sequence comes from Archocentrus centrarchus, assembly GCF_007364275.1. NCBI lineage: Eukaryota > Metazoa > Chordata > Actinopteri > Cichliformes > Cichlidae > Archocentrus > Archocentrus centrarchus. The sequence continues at coordinate 9,364,367 of NC_044367.1, forward strand.
TATTACTGTGCGGCATTCTTGATATGGAGGTTAGTTTTTACTCCACTCCACTGAACTCCAGCCTTCCTTCTTAATTACCAGAAAGAAGTATTTCAGTCTAATGCATCCTAGTTTGAAGGATGTTTTTCTTGCATCAATTTGCTTACTTTATTGGGACATTTAAATGTTATCATTTGATAAAAAAGATGCTGGTATCATCTCTATAGAAGGTTTCTATCTAAGCTGGCATTAACACATATGTAAATAAGCTGTAAAAATGACAATTATACCCTAAACTTTGCAAAATGTTGCTTATTTGCATTCATCTGGAGTCATTTGTCTTGCCAGCTGATTAATGCACCTGGGTTTTTATCCATTAGCAGGGTTTTCTGTGGGGACGGTAAGTGCATAAGACACTATAAAGCTCAGAAACATGGCAGAGAAGTACTTCTTTGGTGATAGTTTTTGCAAATTTGCACACACAAATGATGTCTCATTGTTTTTTATTTGCATTTAACTGGTAATAACAAGTTTGTAGCTGTTGAGCTCAGCCGTAAAGTACCTGCTTATATACAGCTGCAATAGTGTTCTTAAAAACAGAGAGCCTGTTTAGTAACTAAGGTCCAGCTTTTTACCTGTGAAGATTTTATAAGTGTGCAGCATTAAAAGCAGCAAGTGAATCACTGCCTGTAGTAAACGGGTTGTGTGAAGCAAATACCACAACTTCACCAAGTGTGAATTTTAAAGGCCCAAACAGCAGCCAAGTCAATAGCAAGTAAACTAGGCATGAGTGAATCCAGAAGGCTTTATATTCTTAACCATAGGCTTTTATATCCGTGAAGTGTGGGACCCAACTGGTGGTTATGAGGTCTGTTTAAATCCTGCTTCAATGAGGGAATAATTCAGAGTGAGATGCTGGAAGTTGTCTTTAATGAAGGATGTTATGTATGGCACAAGTGGGAATCTTGCACCTAAATTAATATGGAAGTTTTAAAATCACATTTGCAGCACTGTTCCCATTTAGTCAACCTGCTGTTAAGGCTCCTTGAGAACTGCGAAATGCAACTTTTATAGCTGCCACTTGAGCTTCCTTTGCTTGCGGTTTAATTCAAGCATTCTATACACAATAAATCCCCATCTGTTTTCAGTTATTATTTGTCCGCTCTTATGGCTGAGCAAAATTCCTTTTTGCACTTTTCCGTGCAAAGTGTGCACGAAAACCCTCATACTTCGAGCGTCAACTGAACTGATTGAGTGATTTTGATAAACAGTGACATTTGATGGACGGGTCCTGAACGTGCGAGGGTTCCTCAGTTTTCCAGCTTTTCACGCCTCGTGCTTCACAATGCGGTGAGTGATCGAAGAGACTGATGAGGAGCTGCTAAGGTCGTGGGGGGACAGGGAGAACCACATTACGTGACATGAAAGGCAATGATCCTTTGCACATAACGTGAGAAGAGCGGACAGGAAAATGTAGGGAGGAGAAGCTTCAAATCCAGAGGTCAAGCATTCAATCTGAATGTTTCAAGGGGTTGTGCCCTTAGACACTCCCTCCCTTTTTCTTCTCCTCTTTCATGACCCCTCCACTTTCACCATTCTCCATATCTCCTCAGCTGATGAAAGACGTTGATGAACAGCAAAGACAGAGCTTAAACTGATTTCCAGGACTCAGGAAAGGCAGTTCATCTCAGTCAAGTCCTGTGTGTTTGTGTGTCTGCAGCCATCTGGCCACCCCACCTGAAATACAGCAAGGCGGTGTGCTATTTGGAAAGTTTTCCAAGTCATGGTCAGTAACCTGAAAGGACCTTTAATATTTCCCCTGTTGTCTCCCTGTTTTCCTGTAGGAAGAGGCCTCAGTTTGTGCTCTCTGCAAAAGTAACGCAAGTTCTCTGACACACCCACAATAAATCTGCACACTTAACTATGGGTCCTCAAGTCTCAGCCTAAGTGCTTAAGAGTCACAGAGAAGTGGGGGTGCTCACAGGTGCCCCTCCACTGAGGCTTATGGCCACTGCTCCCCCACTCTGCAGTCACGCAAGCCCTGCCCTACTCCTGGACCTCAGCCTGATTTTACTGCAGCCTGCAGGGAAACCAGACACTACAAAGGCCCTGGGTCCACATCAATTTCATGAACACAGTTACTAGGAAATAAATCATTTTCAGGATTTATAAAAAAAAAAAGGTTGTGGGGGGGTGTCCTAGGTAGCATGCTAGCTAGGACCCTTTGAAAACAACATAACAGGGAAGCATAAAATGAAGTCCACGTAAGTTTTTAGATTTAATTTTGCCTTGTCATGCAGTTGTTAGCAGAAAAAAAAAAATCATTGATCTTGTATCAACTCAAATTTGATAAAAGCCAGTGTAGTTAACCAGTAACCAGGCAAATAAAAGATAATGATATTTCCCCTTTACACGCAAGTTTCCAGGAACAAGACCTCAGGTTTTATAGGTCATTTGAGATTGAAAATTTTGCTTTTAGGGGCCAGGACTCAGTCTAGACTCCACTTAATAAAATACATAAAAGTTCCTGCACAAAGACTGTGATAATCATACATACAGTTAGCCTGGTCATAAGCTAAGTGTTCTTATTCCTGCTACTAGACAAATCCTCTCCCATCAAAAGGAAACTGAGGTCAGTCCAGCAACTCCCTTTTCTGTACCTGTAATTCAGTATTAAAGCAACAGTGTTTCATACCTTGAAATTTAAGCATGCACGCTGTCTTTCTGTAAGCCACTACTGTGGTATAACACAGAGAGCAATTAAACATGTTTTTTCAGTCGCCATGTACTAAGTGGAACACTTTAACACATGTTTAAATTGCATTCGGGTGGCCACGTTTTCACTCTGGTAATAGTTTTGTGGGATAGCGTGAAAATGTGACATTCCTTGTCATTTTCATTATGAAATCATCTCGACTGACACACAAAACAAAAATCTTCCCAGAGCATTTCTCAGAGATGCCTTGATTTATGGTTTTAGGAAAGCAGTAAAACTACACTCCAAATCTGTGCGGGGACTTTTACATATTTTGGATTTTGTAAGTTAATGAATAAAAAACAGAGTTGTTCTTTCCACATTCTGGCCCTGTCAGATCGTTTGCTACCGAGATTAATGCTCACCACTGCTTTCCACAGATCTATCCCAGATCGCACAGTAACCTCAGCTTACAGATGAAGTTTCTGCTTCTCAGCTTGTAGCTTCTAACCAAAGGACACACACAGGTATACTGCAGAAACCTGCTGTGCTTTGCATAAAAAGGCTGTTTTGTTTTTTTGGAGCAACACAAATCAGACGTGTATGGCAGTAATTACGGCAGTTTTTGGCTGGCACGCTGCGGTCATTTCGAAGATTAATCAGTCGTAGATAAACAAACAGTCCTTCCTTTCTCAGTGTCACTCATCAAGCCTCAAGTTCTGAATAAGGAGAGACTGTATTCACTGAAAGCAGCGCAAACTTTTATTGTACCAGTTTCTTTCACAAAATAACTCACTTATATGTATGAAAATCATATTTTGCCCTGAGAACATAGAAAGAAGTCATTATAAAATTGCAGTAAAATAAGTCCATAACAATCCTATCTTCTTCAGCTGAATCAGATCTTAAAGCTATTATTTAAAAACAAAAAAGCTAGTATCATAACAATAAATAATAATAATGAATAACTAGACAAAAATTCCCAGAGACTCCTGCACAAACAAAGCCGTTTGCCCAGATACCCTTAACTTATACGTGCTAGTTAAATACAGTAAATTTCCACATCAGGATGCCCCCAGGGATCTTATCACTATAGGTAGTCATGAGCTCATTTCTTGTTTGCCAGTTAAGCTTCCCGCACCGTGCATACTGGTCTCTCTAGGCACAGAGTAATTATCTGAAGGCACGCAACAGACTAACTGGTGAGTTCGGCCCCCCAGCACTGTGCAGGATGTGAGAGACAAGCCTTCCCTTCACTTTGCTTTTACAATCTTATGTTATCTTTAGGCAAATTGACAAGCATATCAGTCACAAAAGGTTCATATTTAATTTCTTGAACATTTAAACTCTGCATTTCACCGAAGCTTTCATTATAGAGGTCTATAATACAACCTACAGCAATGATTTACAAATCCCATAATCACTTAATTTATTTACAGTAGGAAGCACAGGAAATATGTCAAATGTTCAAATGGAGACATTTTACTATTTAATGAAAGATATTAGCTCATTTTGAATGTGATAGCTGTACCGTGGCTCTAAAAAAGTTGGGGATAATGAAAGGCCGGAAACGTAAGTGACAGTAAAAAAGAAACAGCTGGAGGAATATTTTTGCAGCTAATTAGGTTAATTGGCAACAGGACAGTAACTTGATTGGCTCTAAAAAGAGCATCTTTGAGAGGCAGTTTCTCAGAACTAAAGATGGGCAGAGTTTCACCAATCTGTGAAATTTCAGAAAAATGTTCCTCAACATAAATTTGTGAATCACTGTGCCATCCACTAAGGCAGGTTAAAGCGCTATTTAAAATGGACTGAGACAAAGTGGAAAATGATGAATCGAAATCAGATTTTTTTTTTTTTTTTTTTTAAACATGGATGCTGCATCCTCCTGGATTAAAGAGGAGAGGGACCATCTAGCTTGTTATCAGTCCTCAGTAGCATCTCTGATGGTATGGGGGTGCATTAGTGCCTATGGCAGCTTGTGCATCTAGAAAGGCACCATCAAACCTGTATATATGAAAAGTATATACATGTTTTATGCAACCTCGGCTCCCTTCCAGACATCGTTTTCAGAGGTCTTGCATGTTTCAGCAAGACGATGTTAAACTGCAGACTGCAGCTATTGCAGCATCGTAGCTTTGCAGTAGAAGAGTCCAGGTGCTGAACTGTCCTGCCTGTAGTCCACAGCTTTCACCAACTGCAAAAAAGGCTGTTTTTTTAAATGAAAAATAGAAAGAAGACCCAGCTAGAATCTAACATCAGACAAGAACGGAACATTCCTCTGCCAAAAGTCCAGCAACCGGTCTCCTCAGCTCCCAGATGTTTATGAAGTGTTGTTAAAAGATGGTACAAAGTGGTAAATATGGCCCTGTCCATGTGTTGCTGCCATCAAATTCAAAATGTCCTCATGTCCTCAACACAGTACATTTTCCCACTTATCCCAATATACAACTTTGTTGCATTTGGGGGTGTTTAATCTGTGTGAATCACATCCTTCTCTGAAAGTTTTGGTGTGAGTAAGACAAGTTTTCTGTTAAAACATAGAAACAGAGTCATCCCCTCAAATTACTTCCAGGCAACCACTCCATCTTCTTTATGTGTTCTAGTCCATATGAATATTTGTGTCAGGGAAGGCAAACCAGATTAGTCATTTCATGTCAGGATAGCCAGTCAGCGGAGAAAACATGGGAAGAATGACAGTTTTTTAGTAGACAAAGTAACCTGCCGTAATTATGTGAAATAAAATGCTGCCCTCTTGTGTCAAAATGTGATAAAACAAAAGGCCTCATCCATAAGCATTTGTTACAGTTGTGTTTGATGTAGCTGTGCTGTTGCTACTTTGCGTGTGCATTTTGTCGGTTCCAATAATCTTGCTGGACTGATAATAGTAGATGAACAGGAAGAAACCTATGAAAATAGAGAAGGAGGTTAAGTATCATAAATCCAGAAAATGCATAAAGTGAGCTCACTGTGCGGCGTGGCAGTTTGACATCTACCTTGAAAGGAGTTGAGGATGGTGAAGATGTAGTAGGAGACAATGACCAGTGATCCGTAACTGAAAAAAGCGAAGCCCCAGGTGATGCCAAGAAGGAAAAACAGGCCCAGAATGGTGATAGTGTTGGTTTTAGTGGAGCTCTTTTTCTGCACTTTCCCCATTTTAGGCAGTAGAATAATCTGCCTTACAGTTATAATGAACACAGTTAAAGTGAAGACGAACACCACGGCATAATAACCGATGTTCACCCCCTGGTGGATAGCAACATCAGGGATCCAACACCTGAAAAGTGTGAGTACAACACGATCCTGTGAAGAGCACTTTTGTGTTTTATCTATGAAATACAGTATCAGGCTTCCAGCCTCTAATAATCACTTACATTGTTGCTGCTGTCCCTTCATTTGTAGCAATCTTAATGGAATCATATTTCTGGGAGGCAAGAAGAGCGATCACCACCACAGCCGGTATGACTAAAGAGAAAATCAGGAATTTAAATTCTCCTGTTATTGTTATTATCAGGGTATATGCAGCATTTTTGGCTCAGGTCTCTCACCCCATCCTGTGATGCAAATCTTCAGCATATAATGTTTCACTTCAGTAGAGATTCTGCGTAGATTGAGGTACAAGTGCAAGGCCTGCATGAAAAACCAGGTGAAAGTGGCCAACATGCTGTAGTGCAAAACTGCTGCTATGGCCACACATGCGCCGGGGATATTCAACTTTGCAATGCTCTCATTTGTCAAGAAGGATAAATTCAGGACCAACATGGCGATGAAGAGGTTCATCAGAATGTTCGTTGCCTGGCTTGCTTTCCCCTTTCTGTGGAGCAAATGAGTATGTGTTAGAAAATGTATTTAATGCAGTAAAAAAGAAAAATTAAAAACTGGCCCGTATCCCTTACCTGACGAGAACGTGCATGAAGAGACCCACTATCAAGAAAAACAATGACAGTCCGCAGCCGATCGATGTGATGTAGGTCAAAGAATTAACATCCGAAGCGCTTATGTTTCCCGGGGGAGGCGACTGGGTTCAAACAGGATGTGTTTGTTAGGTTTGTGTCAGCAGGTGCTGTAAAAATTTTAATTTCTTATTTCCTCATACTCACCATGAGTATGGCAAAAAAGGTTAGATGTGAGCACTGGCAGGTGATGCTGCTGTTGGTCTCGTTGGTATCACAGCCGTCTGCGCTCCAGATTGGAAACCCTGATGGACAGCAGCAAAGCAAAAAGAGAAGTCACTGCTCTCTTAAAGGCAGGCTTCAGCACATCAATCAGTGTGGAGAATGTGACAGAGCAATTCAATGCTCTTTGATTTCTGGGGTTTACTATTAAAATAAGATTTTTTTTGTTTTGTTTTTACCAGATGCATCTTTACTGGTGCCATCCCAAGACATGCAAGAAGCGTTGGCTCCATTCTTTATCGAAATAGAAAAAAGAAAATCAGAACACATTTTGCTTTGAACACAACTCAATCATTATTTCTGTTATGACATCGCACCCACCTTGTTCACATTACCGTATTGAATGTTGATGGTTTGTGAAAGATTTTCCACTTTTGCTCCCATTTCTATCCCCATTATTTCATTGTTGAAATAGGATCTTCTGTCGCTCTGTTGGGAGTAGAATATTGTTTACAGATCCTGGTTTGCTCATTATGTTTATGCAAATTAAAAAGATCATGATTATTATTATTATTAATTCAGATTATTATTAGTTCAATGGCACTCTTACCAATTTCATGTCTGGAAACAGAAGAATTCCAAGAATTGACCCATTACCTTTCACCGCCATTTCACTGGCCTCGCTAGGAACACTTATTGAACGAAAGGAGCCCGTCAAGGAATTGCTGCTTTTGTCAACAATTTTCTAAAAATGAGAAAAATTTATTAGAAAAAAAAAACAAAAATCCAAGGCCTAATAATTGCTTTTCAAAACCATGTTATGCAAACAGCATACCTTTACGTCCCCCGTTTCTGTGAAGGCAAAGTTCATGTTGGTTTGATTTTCCTTGGGGAGTTTGGCGATCAGTCCTGTGATGTTTCCTATCTTAAGTGCTGCTATGCTGGAATTACCCATCTTTTCAACTATGAGCCTTAGATTTTCCATGACATCTCTGTCACACAGAGTCAGAGTTAATTTCTTGAAGCAGATTTCAAAAGTGTGCATTTCATTACTGCAATATTTCTGTAGAAAACTAAGATATTTACATTGCTTTGTCTGCAGTGATAGGAAAATCAGGGGTGGTAATATTAATGATTGTATCTAGATCTTCCAAGGATGATTCTATACATTTAACGCATGTTTTGTTCTCAAAGATGACGTACGCTGTTTCAGTTACACCTGCAGAGCAAAGGCACAGACACAAGCAGGAACTAGTTTTTAACTACCATGTTCTGTTTTTATTATAGGACTGACTAAAATATTGGTTTTAATAATCTCATTAAATAAACAACTTATAATACCTTGGCAAGCCCCCGTGTTCGCATTGGTTGAGTCGTTGGAACAATTGTGACCACTCGTCAGTCTAATGTTTGGTTTATCTTTAAAACATGAGAACATGACATTATTAGACCTCGTAAAGAAAACTGTCACTGCTGTCATAGTGGTGCTCATGTGGAAATTAAGAGGGCAGGTTTGTGAGTTTACTTTTATTCAAGCACTTGTTGATGTTGAAGAGGAAACCTGTAACAAAAAAAAGAGGACAAATAAGATCACTGGTTAGAAACCTTTCAGTTTTATGAGTGGGGGGGGGGGGGGGTACAAATGAAAAGTCAGGGAACCTCTTACTGCATGGGGTGCTACCATTGCAGCTTGTTTTGTTGTAGAGCTGTGATGGCATGCATGTATAATTGTCCTCTGGCTCCATCATCACCACAATATCTTGTTTGGATAAACTGTCTCCAGTATGATGTATAATGTATCTGCCTGTTTTATTTTCAACTTCAGCTTCGCAGTTGAAATCTGTTGTTTTACAGCACTCTAAGAAAAATACAAAAAACAAAAGAATAGAATCAGCAAACAGCCAGGACAAACTTTTTTCCCCAACAGCCTGAATGCAAAAAAGCTAAAAAATTAGTCAACTGTACCTGCACTCGTGTTTGGCTGGATGTTGAAACAGAGTTTAGGTCCACTGTTGTCTTGGTAAACAGGATCTAAAATATTATATAAAAGCACAGATTGCTAAAGTTTTCCTTGAAACTTTCAAAGTAAATTGTTTTTTCCCATGTTGTTTTTGAGCTTACCCGATGGAAAATATGATTTCGTTACTGTTTTGGGACTGATAAAGAGTACATTCTTAAGTGTACATTTCCCATCTGGGCCTGTGAAAAATTGCAAATATGAAAAATATGACTGAACTGTTTGAGAAGTCTTGGTTTATTTGAAGCTAGATTTTGTTGAACTTACCTTGGCTTTCACATATGTGGTTGCTGAGGAAAATCCCATAAAACAGAAGCATTTTCTTCACGGCAAACATCCAGAGATGATGGACATCCATTGGCAACATTATCCTAAGAAGAAAAAAGGAACCTGCACATGAATCCTGGAGAAAACTATCTGATCACAGTCTGATAATTAAAGTATTTTTAAGTTCCAGCTTCTGTCTGTTCTGCTCTGTCGATCTTCACAGCAACTCGCATCCACCTTAGAGTCATTAAATGTTACTGACAAACACACCACCGATGTTCTGCCACCCTGCTTTAACTTGCAAATAAACTGCGCCCGCTTCTCATAGTTCATGTTTTCTCAGCAAACAGCTGGCAGAGGGCCACGTTTTGTCACAGGCTGAAACAAAATGTACACTGTTGGTGTGAACATGGATGCTCCTGTAATATTTTATCCCCAAGTACTGAGATGGCAGCTAAAGAATGTGCAGTTTCTCAGATATATCTGTATTCAGTTGAGGTTGGATGGAAAGTAGGTGGCTATCATTCTGCTAGTGCCTCAGGAATACATACTCAAATCTTCCTCTCCAGTAGGAGTTTCCTCTTTAATTAAGTCATACTCTTTCCTCGTGTAAATCTTGGATAAAGAATTACTTCAACACTGGGAAAAAATGCCTGATGTGATGAAAAAACACTGCTATATCATATCTGTATGGTAAATGCTGGGTGGTAGACAGAAGGAGTTTCAATAAGCTGGTGAGAAATAGGGCCTGTGATCGTCCAAAATTAAAAAATATTTGTTTAATGTAACTAAAACTTAAGAGTCCATACTTTTTCAATAGGTTAAAAATAATGAAAATAAGAATTTGGTGCACAAGTTTGAACTAATCTTGGATTTTCTCTACACATAGGCTCAAATATATTCGTGCACCCCCACTAATTTGGTTAATTGCAAGCTGCACCTCAATCAGATGCTTTTGGTATCTATCAATAGACTTCTGGCATAATTCTGGCTGGCAGAATTGGTTAATTTAAATTGTCTGGTTTCCTGGCACAGACCTGCCTTTTAAGCATTATCCACTAATTTTCAATAGGATTGAGGTCAGGAGTTTCCAAAAACCAGTTTTGATGTGTGTTTGGGATCACTGTCCTGCTGGAACATCCAGTTGTGTCCAAGTTTCTAGCTGGTGATGGTGAGGTGAAGTTGAAGAATTTGGAGGCAGTCCTCCTCCTTCATTGCTCCATCCACTTTGTGCAATGTACCAGTACCACAGCAAAACAGCCAGTACCACCACCATGCTTAACAGCTGGTTGGTCCATTGTTCTTTAGTTTGAAAGCCTAATCTGCACTCCTCCAAACATAACTCTTGTCATTGTGGCCAAATAGCTCAATCTTTGTCTCATCTGACCATAAACCTTTTCTCCAGAAGACATTTGGCTTGTCCATGTGGACAGCTGCAAACTTCAGTTGAGCTTGTAGGTGGAGCAGGGGCTTCTTTCTTGGTCGGCACCCTCTCAGTCCACGGACAGTGACACTGGTGTTCCAGCAGTTTCCTGTTCATGGCAGGCTCGAGCTTTGGTGCTTCCTTACCAGGTTTCTCTCATCTGAAGGAGACAGTTTAGGTCTTCTTCCAGACCTTGGCAAAGTGGTGATGCATCCAAATAACATACGTACAGTTGTTTGAACTGATGATCTTGGAATCTGCAGTTGTTCAGAAATGGCTCCAGGACACCTTCCCAACTTTTCTGAATCTACAATTCTCCTTCTCAGATCTTCACTGAGTTCCTTGGACTTTCCCAAGTGGTTCTGAGTATATGTCTATATTTGAGCCTGTATTTATACTTTTGACCCTGCGTGGATTAGAGAAAATCCAAAATAAACTCAAACTTGTGAGTGTATTTAAACCTTTGACCTTCACTGTAATCATATTCATATCAAACCTGATTTACAGTCACATTAAAGATACTTTAACTGTGATCATGTTACCATACCTTAATTGTGACACCCGTGGGCATAATTGAAAAGCTCAAAAGCTATTTTTGTCTTCCCTGAAGCTCAATGCAAATGCTGACTGTTTATTCCCATGTTACAAAGACATGCTTGTGTGGCTGTGTGATGCAAGGGAAATAAACAAATTACTTTCCCAGCCTACCAAGAAACGAAAGCAAATAGCATGATGGTCCCCAGGTAGGTTTGCATTTTTGTACTGATATGAAGTGAAAATCTTAATATGTAATTGGACACCGAAACAACGGTGCATTTGTGTTCTTAAGTAAATATGGCCACTTTGATGTGCAAAATGTAACCTTTCTAAAACCTCATGCGACAGATTTTCATAAATTTGAATATCTTTAAAAGTATTAGCCTGTACTATTAATGTCTCCACTGCAACTGTATAAAAAAAAACTCTTGTAACTGCAGACTAGTATAAAGATATAAAATAAATTACTAACAAACAAATTACTATAAATACATTAGTTAATCTGCCCACCTGTCATTCAGAGGGAGCCTGAGATGCTCCACTACTAGAAGGCAAATCAGTACACATGAAAATGTATATTTCTTAATACAGTGAAGAGCTTGGTAGTCATAATTCAGATATATCCACTTGCTAAATATGTTGTTGAAGACAAAGTGACTTATCATAGTTCATGTTGGGCTCCCTGCCTTGGAAACTTATTTCATCAAGAAAGTTATGACCTGGATTTTCTAATCCAACAAATCCCCAAAAAACATTATAATTAAAATACAAATTTACCAGCTAATTAACCAGCTTTAATGAGGTTGTCAACCAGTCAGTCTTTCTGGTAGGCCCTACATGAAAGGCTCTCTCAATATTCAAGCATTTTGATGTGATGTACTATCAAACCACAGCTGCCGTATCCTGTTACATTTACATCTGTGTGCGGTCGCTGGAAATTTTGACAAAACTGTGATGTGGTTTTTGTTTCATGGAATTTCTTGTATGTGCCTCCTGCCTCAAAGCCACTTTAAATTAACAACCAGTTAGGACTGAATGTGAACTCCAGAACTATAAAATGTGCTGATGCTGCCCCCTAGTGAGGCTTTGAAAGAAAACATTCATGTTCATAAGTCACAGTTAATGTTATTTTGTCTCTAGCCATCTATCTATCACTACAGTGGATTTAAAATAATAATTAAAAAAAAACATAATGTTAAATATAAGGATTGCTTTTAATAGCTTGGATGAAAATCGTTTGCAGAGATTCAATGAGGTGCTGGAAACACTCCTCAGAGATTTTGGTCCATATTGACATGATGGCATCACACAGTGGCTGCAGGTTTGCCAGCTGCACATCTGTGATGCAAATCTTCTGTTCCACCACATCCCAAAGATGCTCTGTGGGACTGAGATCTGGTGACTGTGGAGGCCATTTGAATACAGTGAACTCACTATCATGGTCAAGAAGATACTTTGAAATGGTTTGAGCTTTGTGACATGGTGAGTTGTCCTGCTGGAAGCGGTCATCAGAAGATGGGCACACTGTGGTCATAAAGGGATGGATATGGTCAGCAAAAATACTGAGGAAGGCTGTGGTGTTTAAATGATCAGTTACTAAGAAGGGGCCAAAAATGTGCTAAGAAACTATCGCCCACACCACCATCATTCTGTTTCTGAGTTTGAACTTCAGCAGGTTGCTGCGAACATGTCCACACACCTAAATCCACTGAGTTGCTGCATTGTGATTGGCTGATTAGATATTTGCATTAATGGGCAGTTGAACAGAAGCTGGTGAGTGTATATGTGTTGAACTACACAGTAAGCAAAATCCTTATAATTTGGTGTGTGGGTTCATATATTTTAAAATATTTTATACATCTTGTACATCATGGCCAACATCTCATGTATAAAGGAAATGCCATCCAAAAACATGAAAGACCTAGCCAAATAGCACTGTAGATACACTCCACTATAACTCAGATGACAGAGCCTTTAGAGGAACAACTCGAGCTCCTCTGTGGTTGTTAACGGGCTGATAATGTCATTACAGCCAGCCTGCTAGCACGCTAAGCAAATTAGCGCCCCCACCAGCAGCACTAAACACATTTAAGACCCGATCGCTGCTCTGAAAAGGCCTGGACGGATTCATTGATGGAGTTTTTATTGACAGCTTGGAGTCAACTCAAGTTATTGAAGCATGTGGTCGGTCTGGTGATGTCATTGTTGTACTCATTAAGTGCTTTATGGTCATTAGTTGACCTGTTAATGCTGCATAATGTGGGCAGGTGAGAAAACAAACTTCTCAGCCCTTTGAGCAGGCGTTGCCTTGTTTATCATGGAAGCGTATTGTGCAGATTTGGCAGCTGTTCAGTTAGTGATGCTTGTAGTTGGGGTGTTACAGTAAGGGTAACAGTGTATGGCCTTTAGCTCTGCCACTATTCATCAATGAATAAATAAATAGGTGCTGCCTGGTGAGAAGTCAAAGATAATTAGAAGGCTTTCTTTGCTCCTCACTGCATTGTTGTTGTTTTCAGGAGCCGTTTTTTTGGTGGTTTGTTACACTGTAGGGTAGAACCAAAGGCTCAGTGCCGTACGGCAGATGAATATTTGATGTCCCTTAATGGAGCCTTTGCTTTTATGCCAAGGCTGCGTTGTTCCCACCACTCACTCTGATGCCAACCACACAGTGGAGCTGTGTGGTTGGCATCCATTCTGGAAAACTTCCCTGGTGAATTTGGTTGCCTGACTTGCTGAGCCACACAACAGCTGCAGGGATTTCATCATACCGGTTGGAGGGCTGGCTATGAAAATCATAAAGCTGAAAACTGGTAGAGATGCTGACGCTCTGTAGGATACAGCAGGAAAGATCCTCGTCCCTCGCACGCAGCTGTTTCCCCTGCACTGCGCCTTCTCTGTGAACTTGTCATCACCAAGGTCAGCTGATCACCTGTCATGCGTGACACGGTGATAGCCTCATGTTACACATCATCCCATATACATCAAGATATGTGTCAATATTTATGTCCTCTGGGTATAAAACATTGTCGGCATCAATCCCGTTTGAGGAGATTAAGATCTTAACTTTGGAGAAATATGACCCTGCTTGTCGTTCCAATTAGAAAAGTGACAGTGAGGCAGAGCAGCTATGCATTTGCCCGGTGACCTCATCCTCTATACAGCACAATCCATAACTATCTGACAGAAGAGTTACTCCCACTAATGTTTCACTATTGGCTTGGTGGCATAAGTGGATCAAAGTGTTTGGGAGTCTTAAGAGTTATAGATAGAGAGTGTGAGGAAAAGGAGAAGCTGACTTGGCCTTGTGTTGGAATGTGGGACTTCAGAAGTTGTGTGTGCATGTTTAAGGTGCCTATTTATGTTGTTTATGCATGTATGAGCTACGGATGCACACACACAAAGAAGCACACACAATCACAGGCGCCCTTCACGTTACCCCTCAGTTATTTCTGACCTGCTCGGTAAGTGAGTAGCTTCGGGTGGGTGGGAGGTACAGAGGGTTCAGCAGTGCTCTTCTTCTCTTTTGGTAAACTGCCAAAGGCACATTCACAGACATATGTAGCAGTAACCACAAATCAAAGCTAATCCTTTTTGCGGTATCTTTAAATGGAGAGTGCAGCATCGGTGAATCTTGATTCATCTCACTGGGTGTCTGCCACCACTCACACCTATAACTGATGTGGTGGAGTGCTGAGCTCTCTGATCGCTTTACAACCTCCGTGCAAAACCTTATCAGCTTGCACGTAAAATATTTCAAAAAACAGACATAATTCAGCTGAATGCAGTTTGGCTGACTGCAGCTGCAGTCCCCTCATTTCCTCTTTGTATAACAGATTTCGTGTAAAAGTGTGAAAGCAAAGCAAGTAAATATAATTAATGAACTGTAGGCATACCAAATAGAAGAAGAAAAGCAGGCGGCTGAATTTCTCCCATTAATTTTTCATCACTTCTCTTTTACAAGGTCACCAGTGGCAGCGCTCGGCCTCCCTGGTGCTCCAACATTCGACGAAATAAACAAAAACACGGCCGGATGAGCAGAAGGGGAACATCTTTGTGGTTTGCAGAAATGTTTGCCTATTCAAAATGACCTTGGGTCTGTGTCAGGACTTTTGTGACTCAAGGGCTTTGCTGCTTTTGGTTGCCATGGCAATTATGACAACAGGAAGAAAAAAAAAAATAAGGGATAACACCGATGTCCACAGAGCATTTGCAAATGACCCGCTCCTCTTTCCATGAAATGCATCAGCCATGGTATCATGCTTTCGTTTGCCATCCGATTTTGAACACATTCATACCCACCCCTTATCCTACATCGCCCACCCAAAAGATTATAACCATGCTATGACATCACCGGTCTGCAGTCTATTGCCGAGGCATCTCGCCATGACATCAGCGTCTGCATCCAGTGTCTCTCTCCTTCCCATGACCCAATAACTCACCTCTTCTGGCGTGTCAGCGACCCCAGTACAGTAACCTTATCCTGGATCTCATGCCTGAAAACAGAGGCAGGCTAATCAGAGGGGGGTAAGGAGGACCAGCAAGGAGACAAAGAAGAAAAGTGCGGAGTGAAAAGGAGTGCAGGCTAAAGCAGGGGGAGGTGGGGAGGTGATGTCCAGCTAATCTGCTTTCAGGTGTAGAGTGAGGAGTTTACACTGTGGTGTGAAGGGCCTGGGAGGGAGCCAAGAGGACCAAAATTACAAACTTGCATGTCACAATAGAGATGTAAACGAGGAGATGAGTCTCACAAGAGTGTGAAAAAAGCAGGGAATAAAAGGAAAGAAATGTAGTGGTTCAGGTGATGACCTGGTGATGACAGATCATTGGGTGGCCCGGTGCAATTGGTAGGGAGGTGAGAAAGGCTAACATCTTGGGTGAGGTAAATGACTATTTATTTAGATTTTTGCAAGGGTCATTAGGTCACCTGTTTGTTTATTTAAGTACCACCCTGCACAGTATGAATGTACTTTTATTTTTTCTCAAAGATCGAATTGTCTGAAGGACACATAAAGAAAAGAATGATCTCATTTTAAGAAACACCCACGGATCCACTTTCATGATGAATTGATTGTTTTATCACCCAGGGGCAGAGTAGCGTTTAGCTGATATTTCGAGGAAATTTGATTGAAATAAAGAATAGGTTCTTTGTTGTACGCGGATTCATTACAAACCCTTTATTACCAGCAGTTTGTGGTTTGTCTCCATCTTTCAAATAGGCGATGCTTTTCCACCCTGTTCTCTTAATAGTAGTAATTCTGACTGCAAAGTGCCACCACTGCCAGGAAGGACACAACATGACATCATTGCCTTTGTGCTCAGGTACCGGGCTGGTGACTGTCTGCTCTGTCTGAAAAGCTGCCAGCAGCTTGATTTGTCTGTCTACTCTGTGTTTGCCAGGATTCCCTGCCTGGCACATAGCCAGTGGACTAAAGGGGGACAGGGTGCCATTAAACAGGATAGAGAGGCCCTTTTAAACAAATAGTTCCACATTTTGAGGGAAAAAAAAAAAAATCCTGTCCTGCTAAATGTCAGAAAATTAGTGCATTTCTCATACTGCCAGCAGACAGCTTGCTTAGCATAAAGACTGGCCAGGACATGTCTTTCAGTGCACACATATGCAGGACTGTTTTTTTTGCATTTGCACAATATTTCTAAAATTAGAAATATCTTGTCTCAGAGTGATTTCATGCATTTGTTACTTCTAGGCTGGACTGTTGTAATTCATTATTATCAGGCTGTCCTAAAAGCTCCCTGAAAAGCCTTCAGCTGTTCCAAAATGCTGCAGCTAGAGAACTGACAGGGACTAGAAAGAGAGAACATATCTCTCCCATATTGGCTTCTCTTCATTGGCTTTCTGTTAATTCCAGAATAGAATTTAAAATCCTTCTCCTCACATACAAGGTCTTGAATAATCAGGCTGCATCTTAGCTTAAAGACCTTATAGTAACATCACCCCAATAAAGCACTTTGCTCTAAAAACTGAATTGAAAGTAGGGACATACTGTACTACTGCTTACTTGATACAACATATTGAAAATAATAAAACATGAAAAAAAGGTACTTGATGCACGGACTAAGAAATTAAGAAAAAAAAAAGTTATTTGGTAATGTTATTGTCACTGTATTCCAGTTCTTACTGTAAACCAAGCTGAATGAATGATATTGATCTCCACACTGAGTAACACACACTAAGTTTTACAAAATGCTACATAGAAACATAATTAGCAATGATATAAAATGGCAGCGTCTGAGGTTAAAAAAAATTGAGTACATTTATACATTTTAGCACTTCCTGTGCCACTGAAGAGCTTCAAACTGCACAGCTTAATTGTTCCTGCACAGAGGAGGACGGATTACTGCAAAACAACAAATCTAATGCAGCTGATAACGCGTGTAAGACCGTTCATCTGTGCACAGTCTGAAGACTCTCTGTGCACACAAATTCTGGCCAATAAAACGTACACTGTCAGTTATATTAAACAATTTTATTTCAAACTCTAATTTGCACTCTTATGTGTTCATTTTGATGCCTTTTCTTTCTTTGCAGACATTTTTTTTTCAAGATGTGTTGCTGTTACACACATCTAAACCGGGTACCCCTGGTCACTGCCCTGTTGCGAGAAACACAAAAGACATCCCAGCTGGACCTTAAAGAGGTCTCTTTGTTAAGGACCATGCATTCATCCCTGGACTGTCCCTCAGCTGCAGGTGGCCAGGAGCTCCCTGCTGAGAGCTGGAGAATCCCAGAGTCAGCACATTAGCCTGTGAAAAGGAGCAGATTAGGGAACCAGGGAGAGTTGGAGGAAAAAAACCCTTGCAAGCCCCCAAACCCACCTGACACCTGCTGTAAACAATTACGTTTGTTTTGCCAGCTTATGCTAACTCAGATGTGCTTAAATGCATTATATACACTGTAACTTACTTTTTCTCTGCTACATATTTGCTCTGTTATATGTCAAAGATTGTAAAGCTTTACATTAATATATTCTCATACTTAGAATAGGATGGTGCAGAGGCTAATTTCACTGAGTGCCTGGATGGAAACACTCGTGACCTTCCACCGAGCTCACACAAATTGTGCTAACAGAGGTGGGAGGTAAGGCCTGAGGTGTGAGGAAAGCAAAAACTTCACAGTACATTAGTCTGGTCTGAGAAATCAATAAAACTGCTTTCATGTGAACTTCACGGGAAAGACCGACCCAGACAGGTTCATTAGTGAATTATGCTTGATATATTTTTTTCACTACAGCAGGGAGGAAACAGCAAGCAGCTGCCTAGGGGCAAAATGAAAGGACAAAAAGACAATAAAACCTTTAGTTTTTTAACTTTAAAGCATGCTGTATAGTAGATTTCTTTTCCATATGGGAATGCAAACATGAAATATGAATGTTAATCCATATGTTGACTCTTTTCCTATGAATATTTAACATTGCAGCTGCACTGAGGGATGCAACGTGCAGTTTTGCATTATCTAATAAAAGCGCAGAGCTCTTAAATGCAGTGCCAACATTTCTTTTTCTTATCAGAGACATTCTGATCAATAAATCATAACACCTGACAAGCTGCATCAAAAGATGTCAGGTGGGATAAAACAAACAAAAAAAAAAAACTTTGTTGGCTGTCAGAATCAAAACGCGAAAGAACAAAGCCACTCTATAGGGAAAAATATTGATCGAGAGCCACAGTGAGGTGTGGGGAGTTCAGGCGCACTAGATCATGGATCTATGCGCCCACAGTTTGGTAGGACAGATGCTGGGGTTATGTGAAGGTGAAGGTTATAAGTTCAAACTCCTGGCAGCTGAGGAATAATGTTGTCCAGAGGTTGCAGACAGGTTACATCTTTTGTTGTTGTGCGAATATTGTTTGCAAGCACGCTTAAACAGCGCTGACTGCATGCAGTGGAATCTTTTGTCTAACATGAGAAGCGGCTTAAAAACGTAAAAGTTTTTTAAAGGGTTTAAATGCCTTGAGGATGTTATTTATGGACAATGAATTCTGTTTGATTTTCATTATCTAAACTCTCTTCCACTTGAAAGTGGACCCTTCCCCCTCCATTAATAATTGACATTTTATTACTTATCCTCCTCATCGTGGCAGGCGTGCGCTTTGATGTCAGCCGTATTCTTTTATCAGTGCAGTGTAACGTATTGATTGCCAGGCAGATAGGAGCGCTATCAAAGGGATTCCTCGTGGGGCAGTCAACACTCGGTCACCCCACACTCCTGGAATTTGGTGAAGCAGCTCTCTCTCTCACTTTCACATCTCTTTGCATCCTCGTGCTTCTTACTCGGTTCGTCCTGCTCGTGTGCCGCTTATCTGGGTTAAATATTCACAAAGAATAACAAAGCTGTTGAAATGACATCATCTAAAGAGGAATGGGTTCATTAGGAGGGCAAGTTGCCAGGAGGGGGGGCTTTCCACCAAAAGAAACTGGTATTGCTGGGCAGACTGGCTTTTTTTTCCCATTATCTGTTAAGTCTCATGTTCTGGCTGATGATTACAGCAAATGATGATCTCATTCATAATGCTCATTACAGTTTACTGGAGATGCTTATTGTTAACTGAGTGACAAACAACAGTATGCAAATACTGTATTTTTCAGTAGGCCGTGGCGCCTTGAACAAATACAGTATTTCTCCTGTTAAGGGAAAAACGTGAATAGCCCATACTCAGTTGGGATTCACCAAAACAATCTACCCAAACAATAACCAGAAGACAAAGTATAGTAATCACATGCGAGCAGTGGGGGAAAGTACTCTCGGTAGCATTGTGAGAAGAGATAAGCACCATCCCTTTACACATGAGAGGGATTACAATTTCAGGAGATTTGTTTAATCCATCCAGATTGGCAAATATAGAAATCCTTTGTTTATTCTATCAGACGCTCTCCTATCTGAAGACATTTCATATGTCGGTGCAGCCGCTTTAACGGCCAGGCATTGACTGTTATTTGACACTCAGAGACCAATTGTCAAAAGCACTCACAGCAAAACGCAGACAGCAGTCATCATGAGCCTATCGTATTTAACTGAACAGAAAATACATCGTCCATTTTCACCAGTGAACACTTAGAGACCATTAGCAGCAGTAGTGTAAAAGCCAGGCGCCCTTCCATCATCAATATCCCATAACTGAACCGCTACTTAAGGCCCGGCCTGGTGAAATTCTCCCACAGTGGCGGTGCTGCTGTTGTCGATGGCTTGTCCAGTCTGACTGACAGCACTTTTGTTTTCCGCGGATTAGGCAATCTGACTTCATCAAGGTCCATGAGGGGGTTCACGTAACGCTGCCCAGAGGTCACTACACCCATGTGACCCCCACTCCACCCCCTCCCCAGCCCACGGGCTGCCCTGATGACAGGCCGTCAGCCCTCAAGACTGAGACTAGACTGTGAACGTAGTGACCCCACCTTACTCAAGCACTCATACACACACACACACACACACACACACACACACACACACACACACACACACACACACACACACACACACACATGCAGACGAATGCCGTCCTCTGCGCAGAAGTGCAACCATGCGCACGCAAACACATACGCGTGCATACTCTCAGACTAGAGTGTAAATTTTTAATGGAATATACATTAAGGAGCATTCATGGACTGATACATGATGTTTCCCTACAGCTAATATTTCAGCAGACCTGTATCGGATCAGGATTGAACGATTGATTTTCTATCAGGCTGCTTTGCTCGAATGAATAATTCAGAGTTATAGCTTGTGACACCTTCAGCCTATTATGTTACACGCTTTTCATCACAAGGTTGTGTTTGATTTTTTATCTTTTGTCTAAAAAAAAAAAAAAATCACAGCTTGGATCTGATGAAAGCTCCTTTGCTCCTCTATCCCTTTCTACTGCATTTGTTGTCACTACACTATAATTATGCATGCATATGTCTGTGGACCAGTACGTGTATATATATTTGAAAATGCTTTGGGGAGATGAGTCTACGTGCCTGCTGATGACTTTCTCTCGGCCTCCTGTCTGTGATGAGAAATGAGAGACGGCACTAGTCTGAGGTCACATACTGATTACTTGTCTCCACATGGGGTCAAATGACTCTTAAATGTTTTGTTTACACTTCTAAACCCATGCCTGGGCTCTGAACCAAGTATAGTGAACTCTAAAAATTCCATATAACCGTGGACACTGAACTCTCCATATTTGGTGTGGGTACATATTTTCCAATGTGACAAGAGAAAAATGTGAAAATAATAATTATGATTTGAATGAATCATAAAAAGATATTCTCTGTATGTATTAATAATCTACAAATAAATTTGATCTACAACTGTAAACTGTGGTGATTATTTACAGTTTTCTGATGTGCTCAACTGATTTCCTAATAATTGTATATGAGCATCATTTTCAACCCCACAATCACAAAGTGAGAAAATACACAGCAGGCGCTCAATTTGTGTGTCGATTCACTGCTTCGAGAAAGATGATATTTCAGTGTTTTTTGTTTAAAAGCTCCTGCATCTTTCAGGAGCGTCTCCTGTTTCAGCTGGCCAGAGTCCTAGACCTTGACAAACAAGCGTTGGATAATTATTCGGACCAGTGTTAAATACAAATTGCGTGGACCCGCCCTTGAAAGGACTTGCTGATGCACATCAGATACAGTAACGCCCCAGCTGGCTGCGAACTTGCACTTGATAACCTCCTCAAATTCAGACAAGCGAATGAAAACAAACGCACGCACCACATGCAGCAAAAAAAACCAAACAAAAGCAAACTTGACGCTATCTTGACTCACTGTACTCTGTTTCACCTGAATGACAATAACAAGGACGGGTGGCTCCAGCAGTCATATTTGATGTCCAACATCAGACTACTTACACCTGAAGAGTGTGACATCATGATGACTCTAAGCTGATAACCCAGCAACAAACCAGCAGTTGTTGTGAGGATAAAGGATTAGCCTCCGTTTGCTTTTGCTGCTCTTTGAACCAGAAAACGCTGCAAAGAAAAGGCTCTCACATGAAAGGACCAACTTGCTGAGAAAGCACAGAATTGGGGGACTACCTCTCATCAAAGAGGTTGAGTCACTTCAAGCACAGAGACCTCTTTTCCATTGACTGAGGCTGCCAGTGTGCTGCTGCTATTTGTCTTTGCAGGTGTCAATACGTGTACGTGTGCGTGTGTAAGATTTTGTTTTGTGCGTGTGTTGACCGTGTCTGTCTGGCATATCAGGTATGGTCTCTGTCTCCTTCCTACATTGTTAGTGGATAATGAGTTGTGATTAAATATGAATGCTGAGTGTTTGGTGGCTGGAGCCCAAAGCTGAAACCGGATCCAGTCAGGCCCACAGGCAGCATAATTAGTAGCTGATGATAGATGCCATTAATGTTGCTTTTTGCACATGCTGTTTGCAGGCCTCTAAGCTGGGCCTCCACAAGCAGTAGGCTGCCTTTGAGCCATCCATACTTAATTAAGGCACAAATAAATAAATCCTGATACAGCTGTGGGTATTCTGTATTGTTGTGAAAGACCAGAGCACTAATTATAATCAGCTTTTTTTTTAAATTGTTTAATGATCAACAGCGATTAAATATTAAGCCATTTGTTACTTTTATTTGATCTCTCTTTATTATCACCTCTGGTGATTTCATGTTGAAAGCGTGACGAAAATCCAGTGGAAAACAATATCAGCATTTCAAAGATTTGAAGGGCCAGTGTGATGCCTTTAATGATGGAGAAAAGCCCTTTGTGCACGCTTGAAGGGCTGTGTTTGGTTTTGAGGGCTCTTAGGATTGTCATATCCCTGGTGTGAGATTGACTCATTCATAAGTGAACAGACTCCCAGTCTTCATGCTAAGCTTCTGTGCTGCATTGCAGTGGACACCGCTGTGCCGTCTCTCTTCGGAGGGAGAGGCAGAGGCATGTCCACAGCTGTAAGGACATGTCTGCTTTGAGGTGCCGTGGCTTTAATGTGTGGAGCAGATTAAACAGCATGCTTTTGTGAAGGTTGGATAACTGGTCAGCTCTCCCACACAGTTATCCACTCTTATCTGCCATGTGCATGTTTGTGCATTAGTGTTATGGCTGGTGCCTCACAGGCACCCTCTGATTCTCCGAAGAGTGAACAGAGCAGCTCGGCACACCAGTCAGTCTCATTAACTGAAGCTCAGACTTTTTCAGGAGGATCCTGCCTATGAGTAGCCAGCAGGCAAAATATTAAGAGAAACGTGAGGACCGGCTTCTGCATTTCAATTGAATCTTTGCGCTTGACATAAAAGCATCACCTGCAGCCAGTTAACTGCTGGACTTCAGCGTGTCTCAGCTGTGATATAAACTACATCATATCATTCAGTGAAGTTCAAACAGTGGTTGGTTCAACAAAGGGTCAGAGTATGCGAAAATGTTCCCTGTGCCATTATGTGTCAGCTTTCTTCTTTTCCCACAGAGACAAATGAATTAGACATCTGTAAGCTGTGGATTGTACAGTGTGTAGTACAATGTACAGTATGTAGTTGCAGTAGGTCTGTGGTTAGTATTGTAGCTGCAGTAGACAGAAAACATGCTTTCAAAGGGAAATAAATCATTTAAATTTATTTGATCTTTTGGCAAAAATAAAAAATAAAAAAATCAGTAAATCATAAAGCATGAGATTAAAGAAATGTTTTTAAGGGAGACTTCTTTTACAGAAAAAAGTGATTGAGTCATCGTCCTCGCTCCAGAATCACAAAGAAGCTGGATGTTTCACACTCTGACCTCATTCACTGAACCAAGCAGACTACATCTTTTAAACTAAACCATGGGGAAAACTATAGGATTTATACATTTCTCTTTAGTGTGGGTAAGTTTATGTACGCACCCACAGTAACAAAGGCCTTTTGTATCTGGGTCACCTCGAGCGTGTGAGGTTTGGCCAGCAGTCTGCAGCCAGACGGGGATGTATGATTACCAGACAACCCTTACAAAAGGTGGCCATTTGTGTCAGCGCTCTCAGTTACGGCGGTCAGATCGGGTGTCATTGCTTCATAACTAGCCTCACCTTCACAATTTTTGAAAGAGGCGGGGTTCAAGCACAAAACTACCCCGCTCTACCTCTCCACACCTGCTACATTATTCAATGTGTCTTCACTTGAGAGGAGGACCTGTGAGGGGTTGTGGACTGACAGAAAAAAGACTTTCATTTCTAACAGTGGCATTACCTACCATAACAGAAAAAAAAGATGGAGGACTTAAAAAATAACTGGGTGAACACATGTTTTAATACTGATGCAAACTGAGTCTTTTTCCTCATTTTGGTGGCCTAATGAATATATTAAACTGCACGTTATTATTTTACTCTCAAAAGCAAAAGATGTCTTTGATTGTAACAACCAATCTAGAATAATAATACATTCTATTTAGTGGTGCCTTTGATGAAACTTGCATACACAATTAAAACAGTAACGTGAAGACTATAAGACTGAAATATACCATAAAAAAGTTAAGCTCAGTATTATAATGTTATAAAAATATCAGTGAATCAGTGAATAAGCTTCAGGGTCCAGCTCTTGGATGTGAAGGAGTAGAGATTTCCAAAGTTTTGATGCAGCATAAGAGAACACCCCTGTACGCATAGTTTTCAGATTAATGTGAGGTACTGTAATAACTGTGAGTAGACGTGCTGATGAAGACCGCAGGGAGCAGGAGGGAGTGAAGTCTGGAGAAGATCAGTGAGATATGCAGGACAGAGACTATGCGGAGCTTTAAATGTTAACTGAAATATGCAATATAGATGGTTATTCCCATAGCAGATTAACACATTCATGTATATATAAATGCATGTGCCTTTGTGTGTGTGTGTGTGTGTGTGTGTGTGTGTGTGTGTGTGTGTGTGTGTGTGTGTGTGTGTGTTCCATTCGTGGGGATCTAAATCTGTTTACGCAGTCACAGCGTGGATATGTGTCTTTGTGTCTTACGAGGACAAAAACCTTCATAATCGAAATCATTCCATTTTTAGGCAAAGGCATGTTTTAAGGATTGAGTTAGGCCAGTTTCACACTGTTTACATTATTTATATAAAATGCTTTACTTTTTCCAAAGCCAGTAAAACCTACAAGCCAGCAGCAAGCATGGACACCGTTTGAGATTCATTTGAGACGCTTGTGGTCACAGCAGACTATGAGCTGATTTGGAGAGTTACTGTTCATGATTGTTTGTGTTAAAGTGACACAGTCTATGTATTTATGTGTTTTTTGTTTATTTATTAATCATTCATTTAGAAAGTACATTTAAATGAAATCTATAGCAAGAAAACACTTGTCTGCCTGTGTTTTAAGGGGACCAGAAAACTATGCCAGAGTAAATCCCACTGAAGTCATGGATCCATGATGGTGTGTGTACGTCCCCTTCAGATGCTGTCAAATTCTTTGACCCTCATCTTGTCTAATTAATATTTTTTGAGGAAAGTACAAGCCAACTTAAACTAGCATGAAAGACCACAACATGAGATTGCTTGGTGTCAAAGAGGGCAAGGAAGCAAGCCCCTCTTGTTAACAGGTCACTACCCCAGTATGATCTCTGCTATTGAGTCATGGTCCTGTGCAAGTCTCATCTAAGTGGCTTGCAGTTGAGATGTGGTTGCCATGGCACATGTCCAGCTGCAGCAAATGAAAACCATCCTTCCTGGTCTCCAGGCAGGATTCACGTGCTGACAACATTTAGCTGTGCACGTGTGCATGTGTTTGTGATAAACTGCGTGTGCACATTCATATAGAGAATGAGATATGGAGAGGCAGAACGGGCTTTTGAGGTTACAGAGGAAGTAGGGCATGTGATTGTGCAGCCATGTGCGTGTATGTGCATGCTTGTGTGAGAAGGCACACTACTGTAAGTGTGTGTGTGGGTGTGCATGCATCACTCTTGAAACAGTTTTCTGATGTAACATAAACTGATGCTTGCCGTCTCTCTCCCAGGCTTCTCAGGCGTCTGTGGGAACTTATTTATGAACACTTGCTTCCACCGAGCAAACACAAGTCAGTGATGGTGGCACCTGAGAAAGAAACACAGCCGGGCAATGTATTCGGTTTCAGTGAGAGACAGTTTGTAGGTGAGCACTTCAAAGACCCAGAGAAATGTCTTTCATCACCTCAAAGCCATAATGCAGATACTGATAGACTTGACTCAGTTAAATCAAGAGTGTTTCCAATTTAAAATGCATGTTTCTAGATGGTGCCATGAGCTGCAGTGAATACATCACTGCAAGTCATTATTTATGCTTTAGATGCCTGTCTGTGTCCCACTGAGAGCTGCCCTATGGCCTCAATGATTCCTGCAACCATACACTCAAGCACTTACATACTGCTCACTAATGTATGTTAATGAATAACTTGGCTTTGTTTTCCAAAGATATTTTAATGTCATCAATACAGCGCACTAAGGTTTTTCATTAATATTTAATATCATATTCTTTCAAATACAAAACCATTTAAATACTTAGAAACAAATTGCCATGCAAGGTTATCTAATATGCATGCCTATCTGTTTCTTTTCACAGCTGACATAACAATGTATTGTAACACTAACTTTCATATTATGTCTGCAACAATGACCTGTACTTAACAGGATTTCTGTAGTAATTACAGGTGTTTTCTTGACAATCACTTAAGCGTAGGGGTCATCTTTGTTTGGCAAGAATACAAAAGGAAGCAGCAACTAATGTTCATCTTTGAGCCTTTTGTTGGCACTCATGCAAGAGGTGATCGAGTTCCCAATATCACTGTGCACGAGGAAACCAATCCCCTTTACGTCCATACCCACCTCTTCGAAGGAGCTGCAGGTGGGACAAAGGCCAACCTAGCAGTCTATCCAATTAACGCATAACAGAGGAGGCAGGGACCCGTGACTTCTCACACAGCTCAGGGTGGGACATGATTACAGCTGAATGACAGGGAGAGAGAAAGAGGAGTTAGGGGGGCAGGGTAGTGATCTGTGAGAGAATGCAGAGGGTCGGCCCCAGCTCCAGCTGTCCCAGGGTTTATTGATCAGTGATAGCTCTGACAAGAGGGGCAAATTACCAGCATCTGCCCTGCCCCCTATAACAACATGCCTACTAGAGTCTAATTAGCATATACCTGGATAACAGTATATGGATAGTAGTATATAACAGGTGAATCAATAATTTGTAATACTAATGTAATTTAGTCCATGCCTGCTAGTTATTGTGCACATTTAGAGTGGATGATTTATTGTACATTTGTGATGTTAACATTCATCACTTCTCAGTGTCTACTTGTCACACACTGTCATACACACAATATACACTATAAGGACGAATGTACAGGACCACACCTCTTAATCCTTGAATTCAGGTGTTTTCAGTCTCATTGCCACAGGAGTGTAACATCACGCACCTAGCCACGCAGTCTGCCTTTACAAACATTTGGGTCGTTCTAAAGCGCCCACTGAATTTGAGTGTGGTACCGTAACAGAATGCTGCCATTGCAACAAGTCAGTTGGTGAAATTTCTTGCTTCCTACATCTTCCACAATGAACTCTGTTAGTACTGAAAGTGGAAGCGTTCGGGAACCACAGCAGCTCAGCCACAAAGTGGCAGACCACATAAAGTTACAGCGTGGGGACACCGAGTGCTGAGCCATATGGTGTGTAAAGGTTGCCAACGCTCTGCTGACTCTGCCAGAGTTCCAAGCATCCTCTGGCATGAACATCAGCACAAAAACTGTGCTTCATGTGCTTCATGAGCTTCATGGCGTGGCTTTCTGTCGCCCGAGCCACTCCCGTATGTGTAATGGGTAAGTGGCTCGGTACTTTTGTCCATACAGTGCATTTGTGTTTGCAATTTCTCGGTAATTTGTGCTTTTTTTTTTTTTCTCAAGATGACTTGATCTACAACATCTGATAACCTGACAGTTTTAATACCTATCATATTGCCCCAGTTAAACCATCTGTGAAAAGCCTTTGATTGTTGTTTTTGTGATAAAAACATCAGTGTTCTCTGCAGGTGGCTAATTAAACTGATCAAGATGCAGTCCTCTTCCAGCTGAATCTAGGTCATTCCACCAACAGTGAGCAAACACAGGCATCAGAATTTCTGAAATTACAGTTTGTAAATGTAAACTGTACTTTTGTGCAAAAACTGTGGCAATCACAAGTGAAAAACATAAACTGGGCTCGGGCAAACGTTGAAATAAAATCCATAATTTGTTGCAGAACTCAAACTGTCAGGTTAACACAGAGGTGCAAGGACCACAGTTTTATGGAATACACTTGTCAGCAGCATCACTGAGAGCACAAATGACACACTTTGCATGTCTTCAGTTGCCGATGTGGCACACAGATCTCCCATAAAGCCTTTCATACATGTTAATTTCTCCCTCATTCACGCTTCTCTACAATTTCACATCCATCACATATTGAAATTGTTCTGAAATTACTTGTTACATCCCTGCAGCACTGTGTTGAAAACCAGACAGCCGCACACATTTAGGCTCATAGCAACATGACAGCCTCTTCATTAGTAAGAAAATTACTCCAACATGGACACAGGAATGATCATAGTCTGAAAGCAAATGAGACTGTGTTCTTTTTATTTCAGGCAGGTAAGACAGGTGAGCTGTTACACAGTTATAAACAAAGATTATTACAATTATCTGTAGCAGTGGAGTTATCTTGTAGCAGTGCAGTTATCTTCAGCTCCATGCCAACTGTCACAATCATTTTTATTTTACTCTAAGCAAAAGACTTGTTTCAGTGAGAAAATGCTGAGTTATACCAGATTAGACAAGAGTTGGACTGAAAAATCAGTGACAACAAATCATATGGAGTGATGAATCCAAATGTGAAATTTGAAGAAGAAGAAGAAGAAGAAGAAACAGCCTTTATTGTCCCACAGAGGGGAAATTTGGGTGTAACAGCAGCCGCAGTTATTATAAATATAAATATAATAATTTACATTATTAAGAAAAAGAATATATATATAAAAACAACAAACAAGATTAAACATAATAATAATAATAATAATAAAAATAATAATAATAATAATACTATATACAATGTACATGATGTGCCTGTGTGTTGAACCTTAACAGGCCGGACTATTTGCAATATATTATATATTATCCTACAATGTGTAGGTTATTGTGGTTTTGTTGGGAGCAGTGATGGTTATACAGTCTTACAGCTGCTGGGAGGAAGGATCTGCGGTAATTTCTGGCTCAATTTCAATGTCCTTGTTGATATGTACAGAGGAGGTCTGGAGAGAGATACAGCAGTGAGTGTCTACAGCCATCTGTAAAATAAAGTGGAGGCTCTGTCATGATTTGGGGCTTCATTTCAGCCAGTGGTGTTGGAGATCTTGTCATAGTTGATGGAATTATGAATGCCAAACAGTTAGATTTTGATCTGGGCTTCATTTTTCAGATTCCAAACACAATGACAGTGCAGTAAAAACATACCTGTATAGAAAAAACAATGTAACAATGGAAGTCATGGAGCACAGACCTCAACTTTTTGAGTTGAGTTTTGAATGTCCATCAAGAAGCCTGGAGAACTATTCCTGAAGACCACTTAAAGAAATTCTATGAAAGCTGCCTCACAGAGTTCAGGCTGTGTTGGAGAATAAAGGTGGTCATACCAAATACTGACTTTCAAGCTCATTAGAATCATACAAACTGTTTTCACCTCGTATACTGCATTCCTATGTACTTGTTCATGTTTCGGTAAAACACTGTACCGATTTCTATTTTTCTTAGAAAAATATAAAGAAATGAGAGTTTTGCGTAGTACTTACCATAGAGGAAAATCCAGCTTATAGTGTGATTAGACCCAAATACATTCAAATTGTAATCAACTTTAATTGCAGGCTGCATTATTTCTGCAACCTCTTAAATGCCAGATGAATATATAAACAAATGAACGCATAACTTTCAGTACAAATAAACCAGCAAGATGACAGCAGTTTCTAACCAGAATAACCAGAAGAGAACAGTAGTAGCGTGAAAGCGGTCTCGTGCTCTGGGGAATTTCCCCTTCCACGTGTCTGATTACATGACGGAGAAGGCATGACAAAAACAAAGCCGGCTATTGGCTGCAGTACCCAAATACAGCTGACTCTTAAAGGGCAGTGCTCTGCCTATGCTCGGGAGTAGTGCAGCCAGCCGACGGATAAGCTACCCTCTTTAAGAAGGAGGGTTTGTTTACTAATTTCCGCACCACGCCCCGGTGGCGGAGTCAGCTGACGTCTCCGTACAGAAGTCGGCTGGCAGAGCGTTTCCTCGCAGAATGGAAGTAGTCGTGGAGGCGATAAGGACTAAACTCATTTGACTCAGCAGGATTCTTCAGTTCTTAGGTATTTTTTTCTGGGTACAGGACAATCGTTACAAGGAAGCCGATCTCTGTGGTAAGTCCGTCAGAAACCTTTTAAGCGCTGTTAAGCGTCCTTATCCAGTGTGCGCTCTCTATCGGGGCGGACTTACTACACCAGATAACATGCGCGTCCTTAAAAAGAACCAACACAGGCAGCGTGCTGGTGTTTTCGTCGAAATACACCTTTGCGTCAACGTAAATCGCGTTGATTAGTGTACCTAATCGTCAGGGCAGTCTGTTTATCAATGCTTTTTCATTTACTTAGCCTGTCATTCATGCAGCGGAGATTTGAATTATACCGGCTTTCCCGGTTTACGCAGCTCCCTGGGTGAATGGGCTTTGGACTACGGGGCGCCAAGTGCGTCTCTGGGTACTCTGTTAAAACGCTGAAACGGCCGTTTTATTTCTATTTTTAAAAAAAAGAAAAGAAAAATTAATTAACAACTGTAAACGTGGTATTACACATATGCCCGCTTTGTTCTTTCCAGATCAGTGTTTTTACTTTTTTTTTTTTTTTTACTCCAGATGTCATTTTTTAAAAAGCCTTTTTCGACTAAACTTAGATTTAAAAATCGCTCTGCTTTTAGACACGTTTAGATTAAAAATGCCTTGAAAATGGCATTTCTTTGAGTATGAGAAAGTGTCATTTCTCGATATGAGTAATGTTACATTAAGCTGATACGGCGTGGTGTAAGGCTCTTAAAGCCGTTGGATAGAAACTGTGTCAATAGCAGAGCTCCCTCGCCACCACCTCCACCCCCACCACTCCATCTCTCCCTCCTTCCCCTTTGTTATTTTTGTCTGCAGCAGGGGGAGCTACTGTCTGACACAAACATGCAGCTCAGTGCCTGGTCAGTAGAGCAGTACAGACAGCGACACAGTATATCTGGAAGTTGAACCTAGTTTTTTTTTTTTTTCTCCCTCAGCCCATGTTCTTTCTCTGTGTTTGTCAAAACAAAGCATTAAGTGGCTTTACACACAGGGTTTATTGTGAACGCACACAGTATATCGTGAGGTCTGGGCATGCTAGAGGCAGGCCAATCTGCTTATGTTGGGTGAAGAAATGAAAACTCCTCCGGGAGCTGGCAAGCTGACAGACCAGGGAAGGGAGAGTGGCTTAGGATTATCCTCAAAGACTGTCATTACCCTTTTGCTGTGGATCCTAATTTGGAAGTGTGGTAGTAGTCTAACCCCGTAATACAACTGCAGTGGTGACTTTGAGTTTTGCCAGTGAGGCAACTTGAATTTCATCCATATTTTGATAACTGTTTGACCCCCTATATTACTCAGGGTTGAGTGCAGTGCATTATTGACTCAGGAGAGTTTGCCAAATGCTCCTTGAGATTCTTGCCACGCTGCAGTAAAAAAAAAGTATAATGAATCATAATGAGGCATTTTATTATTGTCATCAAATATCCACTCTAATATCCATATAAATGTCAGATATTTATATACATATGGAGCACTGATACTATTAGCACAGTTAGTAATTATGGTACAGACAAAAGATAATCTACCTCTTATTTAATCTAGTCAGCCAAAGTCCCTCAAATGTATCTGTGGCTCAACTGAGTTGCCTAACCACAGTGAATTGTGTGGTTTCATCACCGAGTTGAACAGAGCAATTTGTCTAAATAAGCACTGAGATCTTTGCCACAAATTAAGGCAGACTGTTTGCTCATTTTCTCTTCCCCAACTTATCCACTGTGGTTTTATTGATTTGAGGGCACTCATTATAGGCCAGACAGGTTGTCTATAATGATAATGAATGCTTTGGTGGAATGGACGAATAATGAATGTGTCTGAGATCATCTCATCAGCTCTAATGCAGATTTAGAACTTGGGATGCTGTACCCGCTGGAAGACGATTTATGCACGTTCAGCTTCATCTTCTCTTGTCCTGTCGTGTTACTTTTAAGGCTACTCATCTCGAAGTGCCCCCCGTATGGACGATGAGGAGGACGATGTGTTTAAGCCAAAAGCCCGCTGCTGGCACACCACATTCAGGCAGATAAAGTGTGAACACCGAGGCACACAGACACCCGGTCCTGCCCTGGTACCAAACAACGGCATGCTGCCCTGTGGAGTCGCAGAGGAGCCCAGACCACTCTTCTACGGTGAGGCTGACAACATACTATATTTCAAAAGAGGAAAAAAAAAAGGAACATTGCCTTGTGCGTGATAACCGGTGTTATAAAACTGAAGCACGAAAGCATAATGTGAGACTTACTGTGAGGAATGGTTAACAGTGTTGCTGCGCTGATCTCACCCTTGGCGCCTGATAGTCGTCATCACATTCACTTTTATGGTCTGCGTGCAGTGTACCCAGCTGCTTTGCTATTCAAAAGGCGCCAGACTGGCATTGTGACCGAAACGATGTGACAGAAGTGCTCACCTGTGCAGCAGCTCTTCAGAGAACTGATTATCAGTGACAGCAGTTACACTGGCGCCATACACGAGTAATCATTCCAAAGGAGCCCCATAGCTACTAACTGACCTTAACATCTAGGTCATGCGAGTTTATTGTGTGAAACTATTAATGATCATAAAAAAGAAACACCATAAGCTAGGCAAATTGTGGTTATAAAGCCGAGAAACCCGTTTGCTCAAAGGCACGTTCAGCAGTACTTTAGCAGGCTGATCTCTGTACCTGTTGTAAAGAAAGGCATGCCCGGTGTCTTTGCTGTATTCAGGTATATTTTACTGAACACGTGTTGTTTACAAAATAATAAGTATGAGCCCTGACACTCAACAGGTAACGCAGGTTTTCGATTGCACTTCCCAGCACGCTTTGAGCTTGTTGGGGATCACGAAGCGCGGCAACAAGAAAGCGAAGAGCAGCCAAACAGGATGGAGCGTCTGCCCTGGCAGCGACCCGTGGCACGCGGCGTGGAGGCTTGCATTGGACAGAAGCTCCAGCTCATAGGAGACCAGTTTCACCGGGAACGCCTACAACTGGTGAGGAGGATGGTTGCATTCTGCTAACTGTACATACATCAGCTTTAACTGAGTGCTATGTTACTACTCAGGTAGTAGGAGCAGAATATGCATTTAGTGCCACACATTAAGTGTGTAGGGCAACCTGATTCCTTTGACAGTTTTCAAATTTGACTAAACTGCAGATTGCTCTCTGTGACTGATAACAGGCAAATATACCTCTATTGTGTTTTTTTTTTTTTGGATAAGCTGTCTGAGCCGGTAAAGCAAATGCAGAAAACCAGGAAGATGCACTGACATGCAGGCAACAATATGAGGAAAAAGATGCCATAAACCCTCAGCTTCTCAGCTGAGAGGTTACAATAGCATTGGTTCATTACAGATACACATACAGCACAAGTTTGCTGGCATCAAACTAGAGGGGAACTCTTTTGTGTCCCCCTGTAAGTGCCTCAGGTTAAGTGGGTGTTTATAAAGTCGGAGCAGTGAAAAGTTAAATCCACACATTAGCCACATCATCTGCACACTTCTTTAAAAAAAATCAATATTTGGATCTCATTTTGATCTGACAGAGATTAATTGTGGGTCAAAAGTTTCCTCTCTATTATGGTGCTTGGGTTATATTTGTTTTGGAGAGGCTGTACACATGCAGAACTTTACCCCCCCAACCCATCCCCCTTTCCCCTCAAGCCAAAGATATTTCAGAACCAGGACAGCCCTTCCCCCACTTCACCAACCCCGGGCCCCCCTTCCCCTGCCTCCTCTTCCTGTTTATTTCTGTCTCTCTTTCTCTCTCTCTCTCTTTTCCCCAGTTTCCTTAGTGTGCTGGCTATTGGTGTGGAGGATGACTGTACTCAAACAACACACTGTGGTCAGGGTGACAGTGTCCACTGAATTAGTGTAGTGCTGCTGTGTGGGTGTGTTGTAAAACATACTGTTATTTCTTAAGCTTTAAATATGCATAGATCCCCTGGGAGAGTCTCTGCAAAGTGCAAGACTTTTGTTGCGCAGGTGGTTAACAGTCTAACACGCGTATTTATTTCACACATTTATACACACGCACACACATCCACACATGCTGATACATCCAAGAAAAAAAGCAGAAGTGGTAGAGGTAGGTAAACATGTTGTAACCCGAAGCGCTGCACGTGAGCCCAGAGGGGAACAGCTGTGGTTCCAGGGAGTCTCAAGGCAGCCCCTTCCCTTGGCGAGGAGCAAGCACAGGAGACACACGCACACACGCACACACAGACAAAAGTGGTTTACTCAGCCATAGGCAGAAGGGGGGAAGGGTGGGGGGGGGGGGGGGGGGGGGGGGGGGGATCCATAATGATGGTTTAAGGATGTATAAGGGGGATGGAGGGTGGAAATTGAACCTCAAATGATCAAGTAACAACCATCTTAAGTTGTCTTAAGAGCTCCCTGTGGGGAAATGGGATGGCCAGTATGCACACACACACACACACACACACACACACACACACACACACACACACACACATATATATATATATATATATATATATATATATATATATATATATATATATATATATATATATATATATATATATATATATATATATATATATATATATATATATATATATATATATATATATAATTTATTTATTTTTTACTTCAAACTCTGATTGTTCTCATGCACTTATCAAGCAGATGTTATTTATATCCCTGCAGCAACACAGGATGACTCATGTATTGTGACATGGGCAGACACACACACACACACACACACACACACACACACGGGCAGACAGCAGGATGGTTGCTATGTATGTGTGATCAGGATCTACTGACGTACAATGGAGGCAGTCCTGGCTCAAGAGATGAGGAAGTGGTTTGTGCTCACTTTGCTGGTTGAGTAAACAGCAGAGGGGACAGTCAGAGTGAAAACTGTCCTGTGAAGTCATGTGCTGAAGACATATATGCTTAGATAGTGGATAACTAAAAAAGGGAAAAATGTTTTTTTTTCTTTTGTCCTTTAAGCGTAGCTGTGCTTCGGCTACTGTGTTAAGTGTCTGTGGTTTGCTGTTGTAGAGGGATGTTTTTACAACTCAAACACTTAAGTGCGGTTTTGGATGCGTGATTCCACCGAAGCCTCTGTAATTACTATTTCTGGTTCTGTTTGTGCAAGTTATTGTATTGTACGTGTGTACATGCTCATGCATGAATACACCCATACTTGTTTTTCTGCTTTCTGCTTTTCGCCATCTCTCACTTCTCAGTATCGCACGGTCTGGCAGTCAGTACAAAAACTCTCACTGGATAATAGTGTTACTGTTTGCCAGTTCTCATTCCTGTTGCTCCTGTCAGTAAGCAAGTTATTCAGTGCAGACACTTGTCCCGGAGCAATCCAAATACCTTTGACTGCCATCATTTTGATGGATTTTGGTGCACTGTGGCTGCCAGTGCCTTCCATGGGAGCCCGTGGCCCCTAGCGAAAGGAGGGATTAGGTAGCGAAGGAGTGCTGGTGGATGCTGACAGATAAATTGCTCCTCAGTCAGAAAGTGCTGGAGGGGACTCTGAGGTCCCCAGAGGATGGCTGACATTAGCCGACCTGCCATTTGAGACACAGCAATAATGACATTCACAATGGCAGGAAGACTGCTTCAGCCTGCGCAGGGCAAGGAGCAGAGTTGGGTTTCATCCCCATGTTTTTTTAAGAGAGACGACTCCTGGTGCTTTCGATAGGAGGTGTTGAAAGCAGGGTTGAATATCTCCTCTGTGTGTGTGTGTGTGAATGTGTGTGTGTGAATGTGTGTGCGTGAGTGTGTGTGTGTGTGTGTGTGTGTGCGTGTTTGCACACACGCAGCGTTTGCCGCTTTATCTCTTCACTGTTCCAGCGAGTGCACGGCACTCTCTCCTTTCAGCACTTGTGGAAGGGGAGGGAGGAAAGTTGCGCTGGAAGTAATAACAAATGGTATTTACTTTTCTTTCATTGTTCTTTGATTATTTGTGTTGACGGGAATGTCTATTTGTGCTGTTCCCTATTATCTTGTGCAACTATTTGTATTATTCCCTCGGCCTTTCTCTGCTCACTGATACGAGTAATGCTGAGTTTCTTGCTGAAGAGGCTGGCCCGTTTGCTCAAGCAATAAGGCAGAGCTTGTGAGCAGCTGGCTTGACTGACAGTCTGCACTGATAAAGCACATCAGAACAGTGTCAGCGTGACGAAATGGGGAATCTGGCTCGACTCAGCCGCTCTATCGCTGACTAAATTTAGTCTCATTTTGACAGTTGGTGGCGTGACTCATGACTAACTTGCGGCAAGCCTGCACACACCTCTTTTTGTCACTCTTTCTCTTTTTCTCTCTGTTTGTGTCTAAGCTTGGCAGAATAGAGGGTGAAAGGTCACAAGGACACACGATAAATCCCACAGCATTTGACTCCTGCAGATTTTATACTCTTAACAGAAAAACGCTAAGCCTCATTAAATATTGACATACAGTATTGATATACTTGCACATACGCAGGCCCTTTTTCTCTCTTTCATCGCAGAGCCAGCCTCATGTAATTTAGTTAAATTGAAAACACTTCAGGCATGATACTGTTTACCAATGCTGCTGGCTTCCAGCACTGCAACATTTTGTCCTGCATATAAATACTGCCTTTGTTTATGTGAAGCAGACATCATGCTATTATTACATCCTTATCAAAATATCTCCAGGCAAGATTTAGATGTCATTAAAGAGAAAACTTCTCGGGAGTCTTTGCCGTAGTGTTTTTACCTCTATTTTGAGGTGAGAGAGCGGTAAGTAAGATACAGACCTGCTGCCTTGAAACTGCTAACGCTTATGCAACACCCTGCAATGTTCACCACAAATTGATAAGAGTATGGAAACCCGGAGGCTTATCACAGTGGCAGTTCTTGACTGTTAACTAGGTCAAGGTTTGGACACTAGTCATGTAAATATGGCATATCTAATCACCGCCTTGGGTTATTTTGGCTTTTGTAAACAATAATATAATGATATCAAGAGAACAGAGTACACTTTCTGTCATTGTTGTGAACAAAAGTAATCTCAAGTCCCCGTAGTTGTCTTCAATTTACAACCCTCATGGTCTGAAAATAGCCGCTGAATTATCAGGTGTAGTGGAGTCTGCCTTTCGTCTGGGGATGAGATATTCAACTACTGTAGCTCTCTCATGCAGATACGTGTTTTCCACAGACTCCCTGCCTCTCATCAAGAGCCCCCTAATCCCATTTGGTGCAATTATCTTATCTCAGCTTCTCAATGGCAGAGATAGCATTATCCTCCTAATCACACACAATCCAATTGGCTCGCAAACCTGAGAGAGTCTCCTCCTGAGCTTCTGGCTGCTAGTCTGTGCCAGGAAGATTAGAAAAAAGTGTGACCGTACGATAAACGTGTTTATGGCTTGGAATGTCTGTAGGGAAGCCCGGCTTGTGTAGGGATCCTGCACACAAAGGGAATCCTCTCTAATAAATATTGTTGGGAAGCGAAGCAGAGTGCTGTGAAAATATCAGCATCGTTCCGGCATCTCGTTCTGTCTTATGTTCCTCTCCGCGTGCTCGCCGTGAATCAGCATACATCACAGACAGAATAAACACAACCAAAAACTGCAAATAATGGCTAGACCTAGCACTTTGTTTTGAGTTTCTATAGAGTGCACTAACTGCAGTGTGTTTCGTCTTGTGTTGTTTCAGTATCATCGAAACCAAAGGAACCAGGGGCCGCTGTGGTGGCGCCTGGCCGCGGCTCTCCTCAGCCTTCTGTTTGATAGGGGGTTCTTTGCTGGAGGAGGTGGCGCAGGACGGAGGTGAGGCGACCGTCCCGTTTATTCATCTCTGTGAGGAACTGGACTCCTAATGGCACTGTCTAATCTAACACGGGTCTGTTTGGGGGAGAAAACAATTGAAGCAACAAAGGTCACCGCGGGACGGAGACAACCAACTTTTATACCAGGTTGTTTTTTTTTTGCTTTGTTTTGGGGGTTTTTTTCCTTCCAAGAAGATGCCAAGTTGCTCTGAGATTCCACTAAAGGGCAATGTTCATATTTTGGCATACCTGTGGTGTAGTAGTTTTGTACAGTACATTGTTCTTGTTCACTTTAATGACCTCTCACAGACCCTGGGAATGCCTTATTCAGTGTCTTCTGCCAGAATGAGTATTGAGCAATTTAGACAGGCAAGATAAGATGGTTAGGAAATGAAAGAAAACACAGTGATGTTTCCCAGGTGACCAGTCAAGTTGATTTACTAACTTCCAAAGAGGCAACTTCTCAGAACAAAGCATTTTGCACCTCACCTCAGTGGAACATTTATCTTTTCCTGTCTTACTTTCAGTTTTTCTTTTCTTACTCCCCCCTTTTCTCTGTCATGGTATTAAGTTTGAGAACACCCCCACCCCCCCCACCCCACCCCCCAGTACCACTCATAAAGTTTTGGGAACAATGTTTCTGCGCGTGTAGAAGCAGGCCCTCTGTGAAATGTGATCTAAATATCTTTTCATATGCAAAGCGAGTCATGTGCTACATGTCAAATGTTTGGGACTTTTTGCTGAGTATCTGGGTGGAGTTTGTAGTTCTTAACGTCACTGTCTGGTCAAACGAGCCAGGTGGCTGTACACCTCAAAAAGAAAGTGAAAATTTATACTAAGGCAGGTGCAGTCATATAGTTATACAGGTCTCTCTTGCAAATGAGACACTGAGTCTCAATGGGACTACCTGTATAAATAAAGGTTAAATAAAAAATATATATATTGCTAGAAATCTCATCACTTAACATAAAGGTTAATTTGCCATGAACCAGTTAAGACTAGCTGCCATTTTAGCCTTCTTATCAAAAGTGATTAAACTAATTGATATCCTAATTGCTGAAGCAAGTTTGCTATCATTAAGTGCAGTGCTCATTTGGGTTAGTCAACAATTGATAAATGGAAGAGGATGGATGGATGGATGGATGGATGGATGGATGGAAGGATATTGGTGGCCAAATGACATCTGATATGTAGCACAATGAACAGATATATTTTCCAATCACAGGGTGCCAACTTTTGCATGAATGTAAACAACTATTGAAGGTCTTGCACCGTGCACTATATTAGAACATGAGTCAATCACATTGTTACACTGAATAAAAAAAAATCATTTTTTCCCTCCATTAGAGACATTATAAAACATAACCATCATTTTATTCGATCTTTAACTTGGCCTTGTTCCCAGTGTATTGCTCTGATGTTCCCTTTGTTTTTCGACGTGTTCTTTTCATTTGATTGTTTTCAGACCTCCATGCCCTTGAAGTGGAGCTGTGGATCCACTGTGTTTGCACTAGACTTACACCCTTCAAAAGTTCCGAATGTTGACAAGTTAACCTCTGTCTTGTATGAAGGTTGTTTTTTGTTTTGTTTTTTTTTTCAGCTGTGACCTGTTTTCTTGCCACCGCATTTCAGATGTATCCATTCACATGTCTTGAGACAAATAATCAGTGTTGAGACCTGACTGAACGCAGTCTGGAATCTGGATTGGATATCGCTTCTTGAAATTTCACTCACCAGTTTTTCAGACCACATTTAAGAGTTAGAGAGACATGTGCCTAAGTTGAAAGGTTTCCAAGTTTGATTTTCACCCCCGCCCCAATTACACCAAACAATATGCCGTACCCAATGTGTGAAAATAAATCTTCTTCTCTCAGGCCACCTTTATGGGGTATTATATTTTGTCATTGGTGCTGAGATCCAGATTTTGGACATTTGAGCACATGTAACCACCACTGACTCAGCAGACAAGCAGTCTCTGAAATGAAAAAAAAAAAAAAAAGTGAAACAGACTGTAATTATTGTTGAAATATGAATATGTTTAAAGACACTGTTGAAGATGCTGTTTATTGTTTTGTTTTGGGTTTTTATTTCATTGCTGAACCCAGGCCAACTTTTGGACCCAAGGAGCAGTACATATCAGGGGTCTGTAATTACTTGCTCCTTACAATGTGTCAAGTTTATCACTGCATGATTAGGTTCTTTCTCTCGTTTTCTCTCAAGATGTCTCAGGGACAGACTCTGTGGGCTACTGGTAACCTTGAGAATCTGTTACATGGTTAGAAGAAGAGCTGTTTTGTCATTGATTTATATGTGACAAAAACCCCTCATGGTATTGTCAACCCTCCTATTTCCATTTCATCTAGATCTTAGCCAAATTTTCAGCACACTCTTAAAAGGTACCATTTGACCGAGGAGTTTGAGGCTGACTTGCTGGCTGTGGTGGGGACGGAGCTACCGAGTATGTAGTCATAGGTGTGCGAGGTGCAATGAATGTGGTTGTGGTTATAGTTTCCTGCGGATCGTGAACGCTGAGCCAGTCTGTAGCTCCCTGTCTCACCATCAGCTCTTGACTTCCTCTTTGTGCTGCTCCTTCATTACATGGTTGTTGTTCACCAGTTCACTTTCTTTGTAATTTATTTTTTTTCTTCCTTTTATTTATTTAGTTATATTTGCCCATTTCTACTGTATACACCTGTGTGTGCAATTACTTCATTATTTTCCTTTTTTTTCCCTGTTTGGTTCCCGGACTTGTATAGGCTTGAGTTGTTTGACTGTGGAGAGCAGGTTGGCAATTATTGTGCCTGGCATTTCTTCATGTGATACACAGCCCCATCTTCTTTTCTTTTTTTTTTTTCTTTTAGTATCACTTCTCTCTTGTGGGCTTCAGAAGAACAACTGTTTGAATTCATGTAGTTGCCATTAGTTTTAAGTGGTGGCGAGTGTGACTGCTAATGTTCGAAACAGAGCAAAACTTACTGCGACGCATCGTTGCCGACATGTATTTGCGATAAACTGCAGCTGCTGCTCCTCACAAAGAAGAAAACTACAGGCCACAGATGAGTGTTTGATACTCAAAATAAAAAATGAGAGAGAGAGATTGAGGTGGTGGGTTGTGATTTTCCAGGGATCCAACCAGTTCAGACTTTCTTCATCATCTTCCACCATCCAAAAGTTATACCTTTCAGCACCATATGACCGCCCCCTCATAACAAGTAATCCTGCATCTCACCAGTCGCTAGTGATACACATGACATCAGACACAAAGTCACGGGGAGTTCGTTTACTCGGTTGTGTTCAATTTTTTTAATCTTAATCATTGTGTTGTAATCAGTATGCACTGGAAAGTACTTTGTTTCTGTAAATCCCTTAAGTCTCTTATCTGTTGTGTGTTAATGTATAGTATATACTCTGGTTTGTTCTCCTGAGCCATGTGTCAGACGCATTCTGTGCAGTGACCAGGTAGGCTCAGGTATGACGGCCTGTTTGATTTATTGGGAAGGGAACCAAGCTACCACGGCGCCCTGTATAATTTTATTAGAATGAGGTTCCCAAGCGGCATACGTGAGTGTAGAGAATCCCAAGAGAGACGTGTATTTTATGGAAACCGTCAGTGTCTTGAATTTTGTAGTCCACTTTATATAAATTTGAAGTTTTTTTTGGTTTTCTTTGAGGAAGGTTTTGATTTTGAATTTTATAAATAACATTTCTTCTTTGTGGTCTTTCTTAATTTTTTTTTTATTGCATTTTCTTAAGAAAAGGGGTCTGCTTTTATAAGGACAGTTCATGCTTTTAAAATGACTTTTTAATACCAGTATGATCCTTTTGAAGTCAGCGAGATCAAGAGCATTTTTTTTTTTTTTTTTTTTTTTTTTTGGAAAATGAGCTTGCAACATTCCTTGCACATCTTACTGTTATGTATACACAAAACCAAATTGATTCATGGTTGTGGTTGAGTATGCTCATGAGGTTGTAGCCATGAAATACTGTCCCTTCTTTTTACAGAACCGATAAAGTGTAAATTTATTTCTAAGGAAAAAAAAAAACCCTGGAATATGCCTTTAACTGCTCAGTTTCAATGAAGTCTTGATTATCACACACTCTCTGTATACCAAGAAATGAGACCCAGCGAAAATGTAGCATTTTTGTAAACATTGACTGTGTGTTTTCGAGACTCTACTGTGCACTCATTTTTGTGTTTATATACTTTTTTTTTTGATTGTTGATATAATATGGAAGTACAGACAATTTGTTATGTAGTGCAATATGCTGTACATGCAGAGCTTTGCTCTACAAATCTTTTTTTTTTTCTGGATTTCTTGTTGCTTATTGGTACTTTTTTCAATAAAATTTTATTGAAGGTATCGAGTTGACTCATGTTCATGTTTGCCTTTTGCATAAAGCACCACATCAGCAAGTTTTAAAGGCAGTAATATTATGTAAGTTCTGTGGGAGAGACCGTGCAAAAAAAAAAAAATCTTTGAGAAATCTTATCTCTGCAGGCAGGTAAGAGTAATAAGTCTGGTAAAAGTAAAAGATATTAAATTCTTGCAAAATAAATTAAGACTACTTAATTTAATAAAAGTGCAGTTTCTCTTATTGAAAACTGTTGTTGCTATTTTCTCTTCATGGCAGCCAGAGTCTGACCTTAGACAAAATGGGAGCACTGCTATTTTGCTCCACTCCCACTCTTGAGCCTGAGCTTTAAGTAGCTCTGCATTGTGAAATATAAACCACTAATAGATTAGCCAAGTGTCTCAGGCTAGCCAGCTTTTTAATCTACCCAGGCGTTTGGCAGACAGTGCCCATCATATCCCCGCTGCTGTTAGGTCATTAGTTTGGTGGGAGCAGCGGGGCTTCCAAAGCACTCTTAATGAAGGCTGTCTGAATAGCAATGCACACACATTCAAACATACATACACATATGCAGAAAAGCAAGTATTGCATGACAACTGAATGCAGGAAATGAGAAAAGTTACTGTCACAGCCTAAAAGGTTGAGAGCAGTCCTGCTGTGCCTGCAGATTAGTTACACCGCAGCATCGATGCCCTAAAGTCATGGCAGAGATTGATTACTCCTGACACATGTAAATATTAAAGTTAATTGTGCATTACTAGTCTGTGTGCACAAGTGCATTCTTTGCACAGTGTTTAAAAATGAAGCATCCATTTATCCTGAAGATGTATATTTTGATATCTGCCCAAGACAAAAGTTTAAGTACTTGTGAAGTGAGTCACACCAAGACCTAAGAGGCAAGTTTTTTTTTTTTTTTCCTGCTCTTTCTTTCAACAGAGCAGACAGTATACAGTCTCCTCCTTCAGGGCCGACGCGTGGCACTTCTTTTGTCATGCATGCCAGGTACAGTTTCACACTTTACCGGCACCTGACTCACCTGTTCAGCTGCTTGCAGCAAAGCAACTCCCTTGTCTGCGGCCCCCTGACGCAAAAAAACATGCACACAATGAGTGTGTCAGAGGATGTGGTTTAAACAGAACAACAGCGCCTATTCCAGTCACAGTTGGTTGAGCATACACAACTGTTCAGCGCTCCCCTCCTAATCCTGTGTCTTAGGTGCTTTAAGTGTAGGAACTCCAAGCCTAAACAGGAATGAATTAAGGGTGCCATTTGTGCAACTGTCAGAAATTAATAGTCATATGACTACAGGCCTTAGTGCCATCTCTGCAGAGGAAGTTACTTGCTTTTTTTTCTTTTCCTTTTTGGGATATTTTACTAAATTGGAAGCAGTTTTCCAAGTATATCCCCAGTCTCTCTGTCTGTTTACCTCAGCTTCTCTAGGATCAGCACTTAAATGGGGAGGGCATAGGCTTTCCCTGGCCCAAACAATGGCTCCTCTGTTCCCCTAGCTGGCCCGCCGGCTGAAAGAGACGCCCATTAGTGAAGCGTCTATCTCTGGGGTCAGGCCCAGTGGTCACACACAAGTACGGCTCTTGTTTATGTCTGCAAAGCCAATCAAAACACTGCAGCCTCTGCTGTTAACTCCTGCTTGCCTGGCTCTGTAGTTCGGCAGACCTAAGACCAATTTCTGTTTGTGCTAAAGCCACAGCGTGCAGTGAATTCAACCACAGCTTTTGTGTTTTACGTCATTGATGTGTAGCAAAGAGAATAAAACAACTGCATAAGAGAGAACAGCAAATTAGCACTGACAGCACCTGCTCTGTTTTATGAGCCACAGATTCTTCCCTCAGCCTGAAGCCTGCCTAAAATAGCTCGTCACTACATGGGTAATTACTTAATGGTCACATGTGGGCTTCGTTTTCACTGAGTTGTAATTGAATGTACTGTAGGTGTGATTTGAGACAATGAAAAGCTCAACTGAAATTACATTAGTGAGGCCTTGACTCTTTCAATTTGTTCTCTTTTCATCTTTGTGATTTCTGTCACATTAGTGCCCATGGCCCCTCTCTGGCGCTGCAGGCAAGCTAACCATTTATTTACTGAAATATCTAGTTGTTACCATGTTGACATCATAAACTATTAGAGTGAACGTGGCAAACGCTGCTATTTACCAGCATGCCTCTATGAGAATGTTAGCACACTGAAGCTAGAGTTTAGTTCAAAGCTGCTAGTATGACTGTAAGCACTTGAGTCTTATTGATGAAGGTTATATTCTCTCCAGCAAAACTTAAGCGGAAAAGTTTCTCGCTATCATAAGAACAACAAAGATGTTATCCACTGCATCAGGGAGAGCCACCAGTAACAGAAAAGCCACTCCCACAACCCCCAACCTCACCCTAAAGGGAACACAC
The DNA here is from genome assembly GCF_007364275.1 of Archocentrus centrarchus. Classification (NCBI taxonomy): domain Eukaryota; kingdom Metazoa; phylum Chordata; class Actinopteri; order Cichliformes; family Cichlidae; genus Archocentrus; species Archocentrus centrarchus. Next base: position 9,409,236 of record NC_044367.1, read on the forward strand.
ACCTACACCTCTCCTTTCTATACAGAGCAAAGCAAAACACCACAGGCAGACAACTCCACTTCAGATGGAGTAATGAGTAATAAGCAGCTGTGCCTTTTTTTTTGTTGTTGTTGAAAAGGTACTTTTGCATTTTGTGTCAAATAAACACTTTTCTGATGTCAGCTGGCTAAATGCTGTCGTCAGCAAATGTTATAAAGATCTAAATGCTTAAATTAAAATATGTGAAAAGATTAGAGGAAGACACAAACTCCTCAGGCAAGGCAGAGAAGTGCCACTGTCTCAGTTTTAGATTTATTTAAACACTCCACCACCACCCCCCACCCTACCACCCTCTTTACACACATCTGGTGCTCAGGCAGGCAGTTGTCATGGGAATACGCAGGCCAACAGTGTTGCATGTCACTGTGTGTACGTGTTGTGTGTGTGTATGTATGTGTGTGTGGGGTGTGTGTGGGGTGGGGGGGGGTTCAGCTGGGCATGCTGTGGGCTCAGCAACTCAGCAACCATTCCCGGCCATCCCCAACCCCCCTCTGTCAGCTGTGACTGAACACAGCTGACCTATTCTGGAAAAAAAAGGGGGAAAAAAAAATCTATCCGCCCCCCACTCCCCGCTCCCTGCTCTGCTGGGCCACCGTATGAAAACTCAGAGGAGAGCGAGTAAAAATTGATCTCTTGACACTTAGTAGCTGATAATTAAATAAGCAGTCCTGATTTTTTTTTTTTTTTTTTTTTGCCATTGCAATTTAGGTCATTTTCTCACTTTTTTTTTTTTAAAACTTCTGGCTTTTACGCTGTTTCCAGCCTCCACTTTAATCTGCTGTGGGCGACTGGCTCTTTTCTTTCTTTCTCTGTAGAAGGAGAGGTTGGGCAATCACTATACAAGACTGTGAGTTCCCTTTGTTTACCAAGAGCAACCCAGCAGAGCGCAGTGCTTTGTTGAGCTGCAGTCACTCCCGGCCTCACAGCTGTGACACACACACACACACACACATGCACACACAGAACAGAAATCTCTGACTCACAAACACTAGCAGTATCCTGTGGTCAAGGGGAGGGATTAAAATCCTCAGAGCACAGCTCATGAACCTGCTGAACTTGTCCTCTCCATCCCCTGCTGGTTATTGTTTCCCCTCTGCATTTCCAACTTTATCACTTTTTCAAAATCTTCATACCATCATTTGGACCCAATTAAAGCATACACCCCTTAAGCCTTCACAGGGTAGGCAGCTGTGTCTCTCCAGGTGTAAAAATCCATGCACTTGGCATGCAGCTTAGAAAGACACAACACCAGCCTAATTATGATGGGGGGATGTCACTCAAAAAAGTACATAAACAGGCAGGGTCATTGTTGGGAACTAAATGGCAGGAAAAAGCTTCATGTAGCATGATTTTAAAAAAAAAAAAAACTCACTGGTTTTCTGAGGAAGCACAAAGAGCCTTGTGCACCGGCAAGCCCTAAGGTGTACTGTAATGAGAGTAGAGCTCGCCTCAAGCCTAGTTTCCACATGCAGTGCAGGCAGCAAGTGTAAGGGGCAGGAGAAAGCCTCCAAGCTACAGAACCGGGTCAGTTCAGTGGGTGTGTTTTTGTACCCAGCAGGTTGGCAGGAAACCAGAGACGTCAGGCAGGCAGCTTGTCTTGTTAGCACAGCTCACCTTGATAACAGGAGTGTGGAGAGAAGGATGAGGCTGAGGAAGAAAAACAACCAGCGCACCAGGGGTGGGGCTCCGGGACAATTGTGTGTATGCGTGTACAGTATGTGTGTCTGCAGGCTTCAGTGCGTGCGTCTGCTCACGCAATGGACCTCCTCCAAACAGTAACAACTGGAAAAACATTGGGTAGAGTTTGAAACTTGGAGCAGTTTTTCCGAGCTCATGTTTCACAACAGAGCACCAGGTCCTCCCTCCCTCCTTTTTCTTATTTTCTTTCTCTCTCTCTCTCTCCTCTCTCTCTCTCTCTCACTTCTTCATTTGCCCCCCCCCCCCCCCCCCCCCCCCCGCACGCTCCCCTGATACTCTTTCCCTTCTTTTCTCGTGCAAATGTTATCCACTATCTGCATGTCTATCAGAACCACAAGTACACACATATACACACACACAGAACTTAACAACCCCACATCCTCCCTCCCTCTGTCCTATCTTGCCCCCCCTCCCTCTCTTGCTGGCTGTTGTTGCTGACTGACAGTGCTGATTTACTCCAGGTTTGGCAGGCTGCCAGTTCATCTCAAACAATTGCATGAGCCACAGGGCCAAGTTTGGATGGCAATAAACAAAGTCAGCAATCGGCTCCTTTCCTTTCCTTTCCTTTCCTTTCCTTTCCTTTCCCAGTCCAACCCTAATCTATGAGTCAAAACTTTAGAACAGAGAAAACAGAGAGTTTAGATTTTACTATAACCAAATGTTTTAATATAGATTTAATATAGTGGCGTATAATTTATTTAAATGGCCAAGCAAAACAAGCCTTTTTTATTATACTACCTTTTTGTATGTTTCGTTTCTTTGTCTTCCTCTAACATTAATTCTCCCAGGGAGAGGACAGTCCAGACACTGATAAATTAGCTCACCTCGTCTCATCACACAGAGCTGTCTCTGCCATGGTCACCACCAGCTAGCTGACTGCTGATATCCCTGCATGGTGACTGGCTAATGCAATTGCCCAGAGGACTCGGGATAAACTCCTGAACCCATACTTCTCAAAGCGAGAGCTTGAGACATCTGGAATTGAAAACCACCTGGGACTAAAGCTCTGAGAGCAAAACACACTCCAGTCATCTTATTCCTGGCTGCTCATCATTAACCTGTGGTCACCTCCACTCTACCATGGGAGGACATGAAAACCGTGTTTAAGATAAACAAAACAACAGACACACCGAATCTCACTAATAAGGTTTGGGGAAATGGGACAGAGAATATTTTGTAAAGGGATTATTATTCTATCTGTAATGAAGCTGTTTTATATTCCAGTCTTCAAAAGCAGCTAACTTTCATATCTGCTGTTTTGGCTCATTTAAAAACCCAGAAATTCTGACAGGCAGTCCCAAAAGGACCGCATCAGGGGAGTGTAGTAAAGAAAAAAAACAAAACAAAACAAAACAAGCCATTCCAAATGAACAGATTTGCTCATAAATAATTCTCTTCTAAGACAGCTGAATGAATTTCAAATGCAGACAGAGATGAGGGTGGGCTGGAAAACAAACTAACAGCATAATTTGCAGTCGTGTGTAACATTTGTCTTTGTCCAACCCAACAGTTAAACTGATTTAAAGTACAGCGGTGACAATAAAAATAGCTCATCGCTTCAGCTCTAATGCTGTTTGCCATACAATAGTTCACCTACAGACAGTAGGCTGACCTTAATTCCTTGATATTTCACTTTGTGCTTCATGCAGAGCACTGAGTTGCTGCGTTCTAACTTCACACGATGTGGCTGAGTTGACCCTGCGATGTTTATGTCGACTTCTATTACAGATAACTTCCCAGAAGTGACCTTCATGTTCAGTGAAACTAGTGGGTGGTCTACAAGCTAATCCCCACGCCTGACGCTACACATGCACTAACATTACAGCAACTGCAGGTTGATGTGAAACTGCTGCAAGCCTGTGAAAGCGTCATCGTGGTGTAGTTTTGCGGCATGCACTATGTGCCACTCTACACAGTGACACCAAGCAGACACAGCCAGCAGCTCTCCAGACTTGTGGGGCTTTCATGTGACTGTGCGCTGTGTTGTGGTGCGGTGAGGTTTGCTAAGGATGGGCTCTGCCTAACAAACGGCTGCGATGCTGGAGAGAGACGGTGGTGAGCCTTGTGGTTGCAGCAGACGAAGTGCGGTCGCCGAAATTTACCACACCAGGCATGCACAGGCAGGGGCCCCCAACTGTAGCCTGACCTCTCTGAAAGCCACCAGCATACTATGTTATTACAACTCACCGAGCACTATAACACGGCTTATTGTTTGAGTTTAGCATGCATGGAGCTGCCAGCTTATCAAAGTTGCAGTGTGAAGATGTCTGAAAATCACAAGTCTCCTCCTGCTGTTGGCAAATGCTTACATAAACCTTGGTTGTTTTGCCAGTGAGAATGTCTCAAAACTGTTTTTGAAGCATTCTAGGAAAAACAGCAAGCAGGTCAAAGAAGATAGCACAGATGTAAATAACTCCTGTGCGAGTGATAACAAAGACCCTAACGCCATTGTTTTGGCAAAGCTCGACCTATGACATTTGTCAGCTTTTGACAAGATCACACACCCAGAGAGGTTGGCTCATACTCAAAAACAGACAGTTTTCTGTCATTATCTTACCTCCAGGATGTCCACTAATAGGTTTACAGTGAAAATTGAGCAGATTAACAGCATTAGGGCTTAATAAATCCAGTCATGGGCATGATAAAGACAGGGGGGAGGAATCTAAGTTGTAACTCCCTGCTGGGCTTTAACATGAGAGCACTGCCTAATCTGGTTTCCAGCAGAGGGATTTCAAGCAGGGAAAAATGACTTCACTTCTTACTGGTAAAGGTGAAAACAGATGCAGTAATGATGAATATTGACATCATTCACAGTGTTTAGACTGAGAGTTGGCAATGAATTGCAAGTGTGAATATACATGAATATACAGCCATGATGTTAGCAACCTTATATTTGAAGCCTCAGTGTTAGCATTTGGGCCTTGGCCATGTTTAAGTTATCAAGTGCACCCATAGACCATAAATGTGTGTCAAACACATGCAAATGCTTGCAAATTAGTGCTAAGTAGTAAAAAGTAAGATATTAGAAAATAAGAATTATTGTCACTAAAACTGGAGCATAGACTTTTTGGATGGTCTCTTAGTGCAATTAACCACACAGTATGATTTGCCAGATCACTGTATGAAAAATGCTCAAAAGGGCTGCCAACTCCACAAACACAGTCAAGAGAGCCAGTTCTATGATTAGAAATGGAGCAGGTGAAGTGTGGCAGATGGGTCGGTTATATTTGCCTGCGCCCGCAACTGTTTGTCAGGCAAACAGGCTACACTTTAACTGAAAAGTAAATAAAATCATTCCCCCTGCAGTTGTTATCACAAGGAAATTTTGATATTTTGCGCTTCAACCTTGGCTTCAACTTTCAGCCTCGGGGGCCCTGTTTGGACTGGAGAAACAAAACTGAAGATTTAGTGAAGCATGATATTGTCACATTAATGTTGTCTCTTCCTTTAGGAACTTTGTGACTACAGTAGTACGCCACACATAACCCTGTATCACACAGCTCATTCAAACTTGCTTTTCCTTCAAAAACAGGTTTCTTCTAAAGGCCATTGCACCTCAGTAAATAGAGGGCACCCAGGGATGAATGGTGACTGGGCCCCCAGACAATGCTGACTCCTACAATGCCTTTAGCTGGCACACAGATTTCAGTAATTAGACTGGGACTGTTGCTGGCAGGGGGCCATGCAAGGTCAGAGCCCGAGGGGGGGGGGTGTAGAGGCAATGCTCCCTTCACACACATGAATACATTTTTATACCCTCTGCCTACATACATGCACTTTCCAATGTACCAGAGTATCCCCCTCCTACCCACTCTTACACATGCATGAGTGCACGCACGCACGCACGCGCGCACTCACACACACACACACGCACACACACACTTCCTTGTGTAGCTTCATGGCCTGTGTTACGGTCCTGGGGTTTGTTTGGTTTCTTTACCGCTTGGTAGTTTGGTGGTGGTGGGGTAGTGGTGGTAAAGTAATTACAATGATGAGGAAAGCAAACAGGATGGAAAAAAACTGGGACTTAGCCATGGTCACATGGGGGAGCTTTTTTTCCCCCATTATTGGTCCAATGGGAATCTTTGTTTTCTTTGCTTTAGGATGTTTAGGTGGGGTGGGGGTGGGGGTGCAGATATTCCCTTATTTGTGCTATATAGGGCGCACCGGTAAAGCTGCAGATTCATTAGTGGGCAATAAAAACATGGAGTCTTCTTGTCTCATGATGTAGTTACCGTGAAGCATTACCATGTACTACTGGCTAATTATTTCAATTTAAGAAATCAGATCAATGTGCAGCAGCTGAACAGGCATCTGTAGAGTTTGGTGCACTGCAGCTGGCCCTACTTTCTGCTCACTCTCCTTCTCTCATACTCCCTCCATGAACTCAGGCTGAACCATCCCATACTGCAGAGGTTTTATGATGTACATATCATGGTCAGTCACCCCAAACCAGCGCTGGTTGGCAGAGTGGCGTCGAGTGGTTAACAACACAAGACAAACTATCCAGATACAATCTTGAACTCTTGAACTTATCACAAATACACAGAGAGAGCGGGCAATCAGTGTCACTCTGTCTCTTTAAATCTGTCTCTGTCTCTTTATCTCTCTTTTTGTCTTTCAGGCTCACGGCAATTAAACTTGGCAGTGGATTTCCTAGTACAGTCAGACAAAAAAAACAAAACAAAACAGGAACCTGTATGTCTGTGTTGTTACAGTGATGTTTTGTTGCAAACAATTGCTTCACATGATAGCTTTTTTTTAAAATTAGTTTAAGAGGCTGAGAGTCTGGACAGCGTCTTACCCATTCTAGTCTAGTGCAGCTCGAGAGTTTTCCCCAGGGGTGCGTTGGGCAGTGGGGGAAGGGAAGCTGGCAATCCCCTGCTCTCACGCACCCCCTAGATTAGAACATTAGAAATCACAAGTAGGGAACAAGACTGAAATACCTTCACTGTCTAGAACCCCTCCTTCACCCTCTGTGAACCCCGGGTCATCTGCTTTGTAGTAAACTCTGCTCCCACAACTCGATGCATGGATTGGTTTCTCACGTCGGTGGAGCTGTTTTAGAAATGGGGGCAACTGGTGCAGCTTTTGGAGAAAATATGGACAAGGAAAAAGCAGTTATTAATGAGAAGGTAAATTAAGTTAACAGGGAACACTGGAAGCACTGAGAAAGCTCACGGCTTTGTGAGGTTTGATCTAATAAAGGGGTTTGAAGGACAGATTTAGTTAAGCTATTATCTCAAGCATTCAACGCAGATTCATGTTTAAACAAGAGCTCAACACACGTGCAATTTAGATTTAGTTTATTTTTTAGTTAGTCTGGGTAACTAACGCAGGTCAGTTTGAAAAACTTCTCAAACCCTCCAGTGTTTCTGCCCTGCTTCTCTCACAGTAGAATCATTTCACTTACGTGCTGGCATTGGCAGCCTGAGCAGAGTAATGTAATGTTTGTGGCACAGGCTGTCATGTAGCAGTGTTTACCAGCGGCTGTATCAATTCAGAGTCATGCTGCAGCATCCGAACAATGAAAGCTGAGGCAGCTGGGGCTCTGAGAGCAAGAAACAAGAGACCTTGTCTCCCTTTTTCCCTCTACTCTTTCTTTCTTTTTGTCCTCTCAACAGCTTCTCTCACGTGGTTCTCACACCCCGAAACCTCATGCTTTCAATCACACCCGTGAGGTTTAAGTATGTTACAATGGCTTGCACCAATTCTCTGGCGTCTACAGAGCCAAGTCATGCTCATGTTGCTACATGGGACAAGGAGTTTTGTGTCTGAATTAATGCAATAATCAGCACAGAGAATCCACATTAGTATTAGGGTTTTTTAATGTTGCATGAATCCTATGGGCCTTGCCTGTGGTTTAAAAAAAAATTGTTTAGCACATAATTTTTGTGTGAAAGGGGATTAAAATGCATAATTTGCTACACTGCTAAAGTTTTGGAGTGTGATTAATATACAGTCTTGGATATTTACATGTGACACATGGATGGCTTTATCCACTTTATCCACAGCAGTAAGCCTGTTTATCAAAAGTGCATTACGGCTTGGCAAAGTGTTGATGCCTAAGGGCCAAACTTGTACCAATTATCAATAAAGGGTTAATGACTTGACCTCTGGGTAAACCATGCTTGGAAATCCCCCTCAAAGTGGCACTTCATCTGGACAGCTTAGATTCGTGCCCTTCCCCCATTAACTTTCAGTCACCCACTACCAACATCTATCTGACTCCCTGCAGTCCGCTTCTTTATCAGCTGTGCTGCTGGAAACATCCTTATAGTAGATGGTCCATAACTCAACCTCTATCCCAAAATGCCCAGAGGCCTTGTTAGGATGTGTCAGCCAGAGTTCAATTACATGCTTAAGCTGTGATGGTTTACTTATCAAAGTAAGAAGCCAACATATATAACAGCTCCTGTATTATATGCTGTGTTTCAAAATCAGTTTTTCCAAAAAAAAAAAAAATGCTTCAGCAACTACTCCCAAAACAGGGATTTGCAAGGATTGTTTAAAGCCAGTGTCCAGATTGACAAATGCTAATTTGCTTTTAATTTGCGCATCCTACAGAGATTTTGTATGCTTATAAATATGATGCATTTGTTTTTATTATTGTAATTCAAGAAATCACAAGTGGCATGTCAGCTAATTTGGTATAATAAGACTCAAGAACGGCTCCACCAACCAAACAAGACTTTCTGGTGCAACTCTACTGTCTGCAAAATACCGAGGTTGTTTGTATTGACAGGATGATACGCAAGAGTGTTACGACATCTTTTCTAGTTCAAGCCAACACTCGGTTTAGAAAGTGCACTAGTCAGTCATTAGTACTGTAGCTTTGTCAGGTAATATTGCAAAATCTTTAGGCGAGAGTTGAGTTTACCCGTAGGTATTGATTCCAAGATCATTTTGTGTCAATTAGCAAAAGAAGGGTGTGGCATCTTGGATTTCTGCTCTAGGGCTTTTTTCACTTTTGAGGTGATCACTCAAAAACTTGATACAGAGACAGATTACATGATGCTGTTAGTTTGAATTTGGGTCTCCTGAATGCCCAAAGCATGCTGTTTGTCCATACTGGCGTGAGGCCTGATCATTTGACTGCAGATTCGATTCACATCTGGTAATAAGTCAATACTCAGCTTGGCAGGGTTCGTGTCACAATAACTTTTTTACCATGCACGCTGACCTTTTGCCAACAGCCTTTTCTTCATTGCCTATATTTAATCACAGCATTTGCTTAGTAGAATTAAAGTAACCCCTTCCCCTTTCTTTCTATCCCTCCTTTTGTTTTTCTTTCATTTTTATCCTCTGGTGTGTCTAAGCCTGATTTGCGAAGTTAAACTAAACAAGCTGATGTCTTCCTGGCCAGCTATTACTGCTAGAGGAAGCAGCAGAGGCTCCGGTCTGAGGTAATCACGCCACCGGGATAATTGCACTCTGTAAAACACTAACTGGATGTTTATGTCCAGGCCCAGAGGGAAGTCATTAATGCCATCTTAATTAAGGGTAATAAAGCTCTTTTTCTGCCTTTTGGGATGAAACGACCTTGACTTGATCTCTGATGCGATGTATGGGTCAATTAGGAGACTCTATCACTTGCCAAGCATGTTTTCACAGCTACACACAGAATTAGGTTTTACCCTCACCTCAGTGTCTTGAACCTCGGTGCACTTTTATGAGTGCTCCTATCTGCACTGGAACATATGCATGATTGTGTGTGTGTGTGTGTGTTTTCTTCTGCTGGTTAATCTTTCCTGCCAAACCATAAAGTCCAACCACCTACTCACAAAACACACGTGTAGTCAGACATACATACACGTTTTCTTGACATACTAGTTTCAGTGTGATAATGTCTGTAAACACCAAAGCAAAGAGCAACGAATAGGTCATCAGTAGGCCCTGTGTAACGTTTCAGTCTGCGCAGTTATAGCTTAAATAATCCCAAACACAATGCTAGTGGAAAATGATTAAGCTAAACAAGTATTTCAAATTAGCTGCTTCAGCCACTGCAGCAGGAAAAACAACTATGCCAGGGTTAGGCCAACCCTGTGATACAGTGACTGTAACACCAGCGGCTTACAAAGAATAACATTGGGTCAGAGAGGGAGTGAAGGAGTGCACGGTGATATGAGTAATGGCAAACAGCTGCACAGTCCGGCCGCTAAAAATACACACACACATGTGGTGTGTGACAGGTGTGTATATGCGTGCATGTGCCTGTAGTAAACTACAATTTGCTGCAAGCTTGATTTCATAAATGAAAAGATTAAAACAAACAGATGATAACGTTTACTGAATTAGCACCGCAGTGTTACCATGCACAATTTTGTGGCTCTACTCTCCAGAGGTAGGAGAAGTAAAAGTAGCAAAGTCATAATGTAAAAACACACCACTGCAAGTGAATGTGCTGCTTTTGAAATGTGAGTCAAAGGTGTACTGTGGAGTCTCGCTGTAAACATGCAAAAGCTATGCTTATATTCAATAATGCTATCCATAGCACACTGCGCTTCAGGTCAAGTAATGATGACTTCCTTTGCCATAAAATATTTGAGCATCTTTTAATATTACAAATTCTGCTGTGTTTACATCAGAATTAACTGACGTGTACACCATGCCATGTAAGCAAAGTTAAAGAGCTTTTGTAGACTGTGTCAGCTGGCTGACAGCTCCAGAGTAAGTGAGTAATAACCACTTTAGAGGAAATTGATTTGTTGAAATGCCAAAGGCTGTATATAAAACATGCACACACACTGTAACACTGTAAACCCAGATTTTAATTCGACTTAAAAATATTGAGTTCATATTACTTAAAATTGCGTAATATGTGAGCATTACTTGTTAATGCTGAGTAAGCTGAACTGTTTCATGTCCTGTTTTATTGTAAATGTGTTTTTAAGTTCAATCAACAGCTCCTACTGAAATAAACTGAGTTTATATTACTTAAATATCTGTCATTTTGCAACATTACTTATTAAATCTGAGTAGACTGTACTTTTTGATGATCCATCCTATTGTAATTATGTGTTTGAGTTCAAACAACTTAATATCATCAGGTTTTGCACCCACTAAAAATCTAGCTGATATCTGTTTTAACAGACAGGCCCACTGAGCAGCAGCACAGTGGCGTGGTGGTTAGCAGTGTTGGCTCACGGCTAGAATGACACCTAGAAGGTCTGTGTTCAATTCCACCTTGGCCCCCACCTCTTGCTGTATGGACTTTGAAAGAGTAGATATTTGTTTTTTGTGTTTATTTTTTGTTCACCCTCTGGTTCTCTACTTGTACAGTTTTTATTGTTCCATGGACAAGTTTGGTCAATTAGAACATACAATTTAGTTCAATTGGTAATGGAGTAGTGCTTACTTAACAGGCTGAGTTAAATAAATGGATGTGAATGATTGCTTAAACTAGGCATCTTCAGTTACTGAAACTCTGTTAGTACATTCAACTTAGATCTTCCATTCCATTCCAAAAGGGCCTCAAGTGCACTGAACAATAGTCCATTGCACTTATTCAACTGATGCTCATTACTTAAAAAATTTAAGGCAACGAGTTACCTTGTTTTTTTTAAGTAGATTCAACTTATCCGGATTTACAGTCCTGATGTGCTGATGTTAATGCTAGAGGAGGTTTGGAACTCTGCAGTTATTGAGTCAGCAGAGCCTTGATGACTTTTATGTACTATGCTCCTCAGCCACTTTACATGGTCTGTAACTTTACAGTTACTGCAGTTCTAAATGTTTCCACTTTGCAAAAACAAAACTTACAGTTGATTGTGGAATATGTAGGAGGGATGCAATTTCACAAACAGACTTGTTGCATTGGTGGCATCCTATTACAGTACCACGCATGAATTGAGCGGGCGCTTTAGAATGACCCATTCTTTCACAAACAGGCGGGCTGCGTGGCTAGGTGCTTCATTTTACACACCTGTGGCAAAAGGACCTGAAGTCAGGTTAAGATGAAGAGGTGTGGCCCAATACTTTGGTCCATACAGTGCAGCTTCCAGGTCTGAAAAGTGAAGATAAGTGTCTTAAACCAGCATTCTAATAAAATTACTGTTGCCACCCTTATTGACCTTCAACATCTGTATGAAATGAGGGTCACAGACTATTGTTTTAAATCCTCAGAATCCTTTATATCAGGGCAAAGGTTCAGTGTTCCCAAAGATATCACTGATAGACACAGACTGTCATTTGCTCTATCTACCGGTGTTCTTTTAAACAAATGATGATGACAGTGTTGGATATTTGGATATTTGGATCTTGCATTGTGTTGTATTGTGTTTTACCACTGTCAATAATGCAAATCGCTCCACAGGGACAGGGAAAGTTTAATGTACTTTTTCCTACACCACTGTGGCACGTTGATGCAGTAGTTGGTACTGTTACAGTAAGAAGGTTCCTGGTTTGATACCCAGATATGACTTTTGTGTAGAGTTTGGACATTCCCCATGTACCTGCATGGATTTCCTGCTGGTACTCTGGCTTTCTCCCACTGTCCAAAGATAAGCATGTTTGTTTAACTGGTGTTTCTAAATTGCCATTGTATAAATATATGGTTAAAATCTGACTTGTAGTCAAAAGCGTTTTGAGTGGCCAGTATTAGCAAGATTAGCAACATTTTCTTGACTTGATTTTGGTCTAGTTTCTTATTTAAGACAAGGTTATCACAAGGTTCATTTTGTAAATTATGGTTAATGTAAAAAAAAAAAAAAGACAATACAGTAGAGTATGCTTCAGGGGAGGCCTGCTTTTTAACTGAGATCTCGCTAGCATGCAGTTACTTGGTTTCTCAGTCAGCTCTACCCCTCACTAGTTACATCTGGTTTCAAAACAGGAAGATGGCTATATGCAAAATGCTCAGGAAACTTTACAGTAGCTACAACCATCATTTATATACAGTCTATGTTTATCTTCAGTAGCTGAGAGCAAATAAAAGGCACTCTTTGAGCCTAAAAATATGTCAAATATTGATGGTGGAATACAACAAAACAGTACAAGAAAACACTGGAGAAAATACTCAGCAGATGAATCCATAATGAAAACAATCATTAATTTACAGAGGGTTGCAAGCTGGTTCGAAAACAGCTTCACCTCAACCAGCTGCTAAAGAAGAACCCAGCCTTACCCTAATAATAAGCAATAATAATCTACTGATAATCACATTAAGTTTCAGGAGACTTTTACTTCCAATACTTTTCAGTAAGTTTGGGTCAAAATAGCTGTTTAAGTAACATTTTGAGTAGTTCTGAGTAGTTTTACTTGTAACACTTTTACTTTTACAGTAGTATTACTACTTTGTGGTATTTGTACTACTTGGTCTGGGATTTAGTTTCATCTCTGTGTTCAGTTATGGGCAAAAACCCTGTGGAAAAGTCCAGAGTCCCAGTAACAGGATCTGAAGAGGCAGGGTCTGGACCCCAGGCAGCAAAAACAATCATCTGGCTTCTACTGGGAGCTAGGAGCAGGCTCTCCGCCAATGATAACAACTCTCTCATCAGGCAAGGCAAGGGAGACTGAGAAAGAGAGAGCACCGAGGGGGAGTAAAAATGTTTACCTCTTGTGTGTTGTGTAGGTGGCTATCAGCGTTTTTGGCGATGCCTCACTTGTGGGATTGAAACATTGTAGGGACTCATGTGCAACCACAAAGTCAGCTCATGACCTTTTGTTCTGTCACTCTCAGAAACACACATACGCAAACTGTCAAACAATAAAAGCAGCAACAGGAGGTATTTTTTTTACCACCACTGCCAACATCCTCCATCACACACAGACACACACAACGGAAAACAAACATGCTTTATCAAGGACATAGGTTCTTCTCATAACAGTTAATTCAGTTTGCATCCTCACAAGCCATCACACAACTCACACCAGACAGCACCGTGCTTATCTGTCTGCTAATGCCACAGAAAGGCCGATAAGGTCAAAACATCTCACAGACTACAAAAAGCTCTAATTTGACAAATGGCTGAAGTGACAGTGCATGTTTCAGGGCCAGACCCTGCACCCATTTTCTCAAATGCAAAATTGTTTTGGAACCTCTGAAGTGGAACTATAGAAAAAGGATAAGAATGCACACACAGAAAAACAAACACAGATACAAGCAAGCAAACAATTTTGGTGATATCCTGTTTTCTTTGAGTCCTTTCCCCTAAATATAGCGTATGTGCATGTACATCTTCGTGTGTGTGTGTGTGTGTGTGTGTGTGTGTGTGTGTGTGTGTGTGTGTGTGTGTGTGTTTTCCATCTAACTAAAGGGATTAGGAAGGCCTGTCTTAAATATTCTGTCTGGTTTCCCCTGAGACCTTCTGTTGAGGACAGATCCCTGCTGGAGACTGACTCTGTTTGCATGAATCACAGCTTGGTTTTGTGTATGTGATCTGGTGTGTTTATATGTATCGGACCTTGTTTGTGCCTGCTTGTATGCCTTGCTGTCCAATTTATTCCTATCCCACAGATCAACCCCCCTCCCTTTTTTTTCCTGCCTTTATATTCTGCCAGACAGCTACACACCACACAAAACCTCACCTAGTCAGTGTTAGCTCTTGTCTTTACGTCTGATTGCCTGAGTCACCCCATCAATGCACACCTGTGACCACATAACAGCCACCCCATAGCAGCACTTGTGTGTCATTTGGCTACTGTTCAGGACAAATTACATTTAAAGCACTTAAGCACGACAAATTTCACCAGTGGCACTGTGTTATTCTCCCCAAGTAGTGACAAAAAGACAGCTGTTTGGATTTTAAAAACAACTTTATTACCCAGAAATCAGTAAAGTCAACACTGCTTGCTCCAAAGTGTCTGATAGGGGTGGAAGCAGTCTTTAGGCAGCACGTTCACGTGTTGTGAACAAGTGCAGTGTAGTCTGGATGGGGTCCAGCTTTCTGTCCGGACAAAATGAAGTCTTGACTGATTGTTGTAAACTCACCAACATTATTATCACCATTAATACAGTTAGTTCAACTTTTCCCCGTTAAAGTGGCACTTGGAGGTTTACATTAGAGTAAAGAGAGGGGGGGAATTTTTTAAATAAACATGTAGTGAACATTAACCGTTGAGTGTCGGGGCTGCTTTTCTTAATGCACTAAGTCTTTCTTCCCTGTGAATTATAGTGATTGTGGAGCGGCTTACGAGTGGATTTTCTTTCACTTTGTGTCACTTAATCGCTCTCCATTGTGTACAGGTGAGTGTAAAATACAACCTCTAATGGCTATCTGCTCAAGTGTAGTTGAGCAAAGAAATTCTGACACTGCTCATGTTGAAAGAAAAGAAAGGTTGTTAAAAGTTCAGCAGCCAGACAGATAGCGGTTGAACAGGGTGGTGCTGCCAAAAAAAAAACCCCTTTGTGGCCAAAAAGTTTTAAACACTGTTCCTGAATATGTGTACATACACGCCAGTGTGCGCATGCTGTTTGCAAAGGCAAGTACAACCTAGTTAAATCTGCAGCACACACTAAGCGTTATCTTGCTTGTGGATCTTCAAGAGAGACATTACCCCCACTGATGAAGGGGTAAAGTTTGTGGTTATGTCTGTCTTTTTTCGACACCACCAAGGCTCTGACCTAAGGATGACTTACAAGTCTTGATGACAAAGATAACTTGTTTGCTTTGACACTTTGCTCTGTAGATTGAACATAATTCAGGCTGCATTACCTTCCTGACGTTACAAACAACTCTACAGACTTACAGTCCAGAAGCAGTTCTCTTTATTTGCAAGTTTAAGAGGCCATTCAGTAAACAGTACTGCAAAATGTCTTGTAGTAAGAGTAGGTTAGCATCCTGGTAGTACTGCAGAAAAACCAGAGGTTTAAAGGCATTTTTGGCTCTTGCTCAGATTTGGACTGATACAGACCTTTCCTGAACAACACCTGCAGTCTGTTTCTGGTCATTTCACAAGTCAGGTCACAGTGTTCCACTTAGGGCCATGATTGCTGAAAGGATTTGTCACTACAGCAGGGATACATCCTGCTGACTGACTGAGTCAGGACTCGGGAGGAAAGTGTAGTATTTTAATTTTACTGTGTCTCTCAATTAAATCCAGTCTGTCTGTGTGGGTTTATATATATATATATATATATATATATATATATATATATATATATATATATATATATATATATATATATATATATATATATATATATATATATATATATATATATATATATATATATAATTCTGAGAAAAATGTAATAATTGATGCATTTTAGGTAAATAATCACCTACAGTTTGTTTGAAATGTTCACATATCTTTAGTTTAAACCTTAGGTAAGCTTAAATTGTTAGTCAATTGCTGGATAAGGTGAGATAAAATCATGACAAATAGATTAATTATTGTTTACCCTCCTTTCGTTTCATCATTTTTAGGCAGGAAAATCATCTCCATAAACTCTGTGAAAAGCAAGTGTTGATCTTTTTTTCCCTCCTTTCTCCTTTCCTTTCACTCTTCCTCCTCCTCCGGAGCCTGTAGGTTCTGCCCAGGCTGTTTTGATTTCACAGCGGGTGAGTGGCAGCCTCGACCCCACCTGACCCCCCAACTCAGCTTCTGCTGATGTCAGCATCTTGCAGCAGATTGGAGCGTGCAGTTTTTAAACAAAGCTCCAGTCTCTGCCCTTAGGGGGGCTCATCCACTTTATGTCTTAAAGGGACCGTACACCTACTGAGCTTGTGGTTGTTTTTTAGTGCACTTGGATTTTTTTCTCGCATTTTCTAACAACTTGTGATGCTGTTTTCCGTTCAGTGTTATCAGTCGTGTGCAGCTACAATTTTAATCTCAGTAAGCTGTAACAGCTGACACAGTGCTAGAATATTCTTGAGGCTAGTGCAGTTAGTGACAGTGTATTGCTGGATGCCGTGCCTGGTCAGGATATCCTGCCATGCCCTCTTCTTGTCTGAATGAGCTCTCTGTGGAGGAGGAAAAGACAGCCTTATGAAACCTACTCATAACTTGTCCTCTTATCACCACTGTCTTTCTTCTTTCCCATCTTAGATGCACTTACCCACACTCAGTGCATTCATTAGATTTATTGGCCTTTTGTACTTCAAAGCCAGAGTTAGTCAACAAGTTTTTTTGGGTTTTTTTTTTTTTGCTGCTTTCCTGTCTTGGCTCAAACTCTCACAGTCTCACTCAATAAATGTTTAATCACAGTGAAGCTTTACCAATTAATTTCAGTTTAACAATGCCTTCTCTGAATTTAAATTCATTTTCTAACTTAACCTAACTTAGCTGCACGGGGCGAGCTGACGGTACGCTGCGACTGAAATGAAAGCAGTTGCGCAAGATTTGAGACTGTTTTTTGTGTGGCTCAACATTTGCGGAATCGCATGCGTCTTTTGGTGTCTGTGGTCAGCAACCAGTTGGAAAAGACACACTCGTGGTGGTTCACAACAGATATTAGTGCATCAGATTTTGCAATAAAATGGCACAAGAAACAGTCTGCACAGGGGCAGAACAGGATGAGACACTGCACAATGAAGGGGTTAGCTTTGTTGAGTCAATGTAAACATCCCATACGAAACGCTCGTGCACACTCTGAAGTCATAGTGCTGGCATGCTGTCTGCACCTGACCTAACTTTATTGCCCCCGTGTGCCCTCACTAGCTGAATCTGCTGTGTGCGAAGGTTTTGTGTGAACAGCTGGGCTGAAGACTCCAGGCTCCAGAGCTAGATCATCTAATATCTCCTGGCTGGCCCTGAGGGTCTCAACTCCTGAGGCAACACCATCCATAAAGGAGTTCTTATCTGAACTGGGCCCCTTTACATTGTTCTGCTAAGAAAAGACCACAGAGACTCTGTGGCTGTATTCTAAATCCCAGCTGTATTTTAGATAACAACGCTAGATCAAAAGAGTGAATCATCAAGGGGTTTGCTGTCTTAATTTTAATTTGTTCGGTTCAGGCTAATAATAATAATATTCCCAGTAAAATTACACAGGATAAATCAGTCCTGTCACAGGCAAATGTCCTCTTCCATTCCCCTGGCAAAACAACAGGGTCTTAATTCTCAATAGCTTTGGTAGCATCAGAGTTTCAGGCTTTCATATGTAGAATGAAACACATCAGTCAAATTAACTTTGATGCACTTTATGGCCTTTCAAATTCACTTAGTCACACGGGATGATTTAAGGAGCCACCGCTTAAGTGTAATGGTAGTACTACACAGATCTCTGTGAATCACATAAGAAGTCATTATCTAACACTGGCGCCACTGTCTGTGAAACCACACAACACTGCTGACCATCTTATCATGCGATTCACATTAGGTTTTGATTAGAGCACTTAAGATTAGGGCATGTGTATCGTAAATGAGCAGAGTAAGACAGCAGCAGTGGCAGAGATTTGAGGGATAATGGGGAAGATTTTCCTGAGAACATTTATTTCTGTTTATATGTACCTGAATTCTGCAATTCCCTCATTCAGCAGTTGTCTACGTTTCTGCAAGTTGTGTTCTCATGCACAGAAAAATGGGTATGAACCACATGACATGATTGTTGGCTTCTGTCTTTCACTTCACTGGGGAACTCTGAACAGATGTTCTTCTTCTGAACAAGGGGGTCTGAGGGCAGGGCTTCCAACAAGCCAAGCATTTGGCTTTGGAAGAAGAGGAGGGACTCTAACTGAGCCATTAGATGTCCAATGGGGGTGGGGGGGGGGGGGGGGGGGGGGGGGGGGTTCAGGTATTTTCATGAGCCTATTAATGAAACACCAATGAAGGAGGACGCCTACCTTAAGTTTTTACCCCTCCTCCGCTCAAACCAAAAGACACTAAACCGATTTTTCTTAGGAATTCCAACAAGTCCTATGAGCTTAACTACTGAATATCACCCTGGTGCTGCTGACTTCCCTCATACAGTTATCATTCTGAAAATAACAAAATGTCAACAGAAAACACGTGGGGCTCAGACTGCTAACCTTTCAACCAGTGGACAAGCCACTCTACCACCTCAGCACTGTAATCGACCCAAGTGCTCACAAATTTATATTTGTTCAAGGATGTGTGACAGAAGAGCTAAAGAGAAAAATAATGGGCCTACACTTACCATGTTTTGATTAAAAAAAAAAAGAAGAAGAAAACTCAAATTTGATGGAAATGCTGTATTTGTAGATTCTGTTTGTATTTTGTTTCTGCTGCCCCCAAGTGGCAAAAAAAATCTGTTATTGTAGGTCACAAGAGTCAGACACCCAAATCAATGAAGCCACTGTTTTATTGACCACTAATCTTGAGGCTGATGTGCTTTTCTGTAGTTACAGAGTGAGAGAAGTGGCACTTGAACTTGTGGTCACAGCCTTGTTTTCCTAGCCTTCAGGCTACAGCTTCCTCATATACAATACATAACTCTTTCATGTCTAGTCTGCCTTTCTTCCTCCTGGCCTCTCTCCAGTCCCTAAAGCTATCTGAATAGTCACAGGAGATGACTCTGTCATCCAGACTAATCTCTGAGGAGGCTGGACGATTGTTTTATATCCTAATGAGCTAGCTTGTAAAACTTATGCTTCCTGTCTTTTCTCGGCATGTTTTCACAATCGCAACTCTTTTAAAAGTGAATGGCCCCCCGACTCCAAAAATACTCTTTGGGAGTGCTGTCGGAGCATCAGATGAACAAAGTGGCGATGACTAAAGTGGTCAGCTGAGGTGAGGGCAAGCCAGTGGGAAAGGTTGTTGCTTTTGGCAAAAATGAGAGAAACTGGTCTAACGTGCCCGTAGCTGGGCGATAAACCAACTTTGAACAAAGGGGTATTTTAAGTATCTTTGTGCACTGAACATGCAAACGGCCAAAAACACTGTTTAACCGTACACTTCTAAACATGGACAGTCTTTGCATTTGGATTGATTTTACAGAATGACTTTACAGTTATATATAATTGCTGCATTTAAGCTCTTTGTGCGTGCTGAACTATTTTCTCATATTTTTTTTTTCCTGGTTTTTTTTATACTGCTGCTGTGATGTTTTATTGTCCCTAAAAGCTTGGCCTAACACAGCTTGTCACCATTTGAGCACAATTACCATAATAAGCATCTAATATCGAGAGTCGATACAAAGGAGGCTATTAAATGACAGAGGTGGTAACCACAAAGTGACTCAGCAGACACAGATGGAGTATACACACACACACACACACACACACGCACACATGCACACACACACACACACACACACCCACACCCACACCCACCCACAAACACACACACGGGAGTAATTAAATCTCTCAGTACAGTGAGCAGTAGTATAGCTAGATTCATGTCCTGACATGTACCCTGACCTCAGCAGAGAGGGAAGCAGCCTGAGGCATTGATCCAGATTTTAATAAGCTGTAACTCTAATGCGCTGCACTGCCTGCAACCTGCTTCTGAGAACAATTACTTTAGTTAACTAGAAAGATACATGGAAATCCTTCACTTTTCAAAGGTAGCCACCTATAATGAAGGGTACAAACACACACGTCTCTTTACAGATTCGTGTATGACTGGCATACTCTGCATTTGAAATAAGCTGTCTTTTGGACTTTGGTGCTCCTCCAGCTCCAGCACAATGTGCAACATAAAAGGCAGCCACTTCAGAGAGCGTGTTGAGCTTTCAACTTCGGCATGCGCCTTCTGAGACCTCCACTCACTGTCAGAGCACTCAGAACAAAGCACACCATCCACACGGCAGCCGCTGGAAACATTAAGTTTCAATGTGCTCGCGCGTGTGCATGTCTGTGCGTGTGCAGAAGGCAGCGGGGTGGGCACACTGCATTGATGCTGAGAGATGTTGTTTCATAAGGCTGGACTTGGAACCTAGTATTTGTGTCCAAATGCCATTACACACATTGTGTTAGAGCAGCCATACAATGATGCATAACTTTACAACAATCCTGCACAGATGTGCTACAATTCTTCAAGTAATGCAAAACTGATCAAAGACTCTTCTGTGAAACGGTCAGTTGCAGTGGCCAAATGGTCATGGCAAAGCCTGAAAGCAAAAATGACTAAGAATATTACAAACACACCTAACTAAACTGCAGTCCATGCTCACTCAATCTAATTTGTCTCTTTTGCTTTTATGTTGTCCTTGGATTGAATGCAAACACGTCTTCAAAGCGAGCATTTGACCCATGTTCTGGCTTTCCACTACACCCCCCCCCCCCCCCCCCCCCCCCCCCCCACACACACACACACACACACATAGTCACACACTCAGCACCCTGAGCCAGCACACTGGTTTTTAAATCTCCTTGAAGATGGACACATCAAAGACATCTGTTGGCAACAGTGACCTGGTCTGACCACTATGACTGGAACCTAGTTTCTTTAAACAAGCACTTCTCCAAGTTATGATTCTGCAGGTCACCTGCCTCATCACAGCCTGGGGGAAAGAGAGGATGAAGAGAATGAGGAAAAGTGGTGGTGGTGGGGTGCATTTTTCCTTCTTCTCACACCTGCAGCGATGCAGTTTCCTTTACTTATATCTCTTTTAGACATGCAGACCACTTCTCACCTCTCCACCCTTCTCCTCTCTTCATCCTCTCTTCACCTCATCTGGGCAGCATTAGCGGGGTCGCTGACACGCATGACTCTGATAGGTGATCAGCAGTGTGGAGACATGCTAAGTGTGCCAATGGAAAATTCTACTATTCAACCAAAAACCAAAACCCCCAAAAGCAGATTACAGTAACCCTGCACCTGGCTCACAGCAGTGTCTGGACACGGGGTGGTGGTTGAAGAGATGTCTCAGAGGAATGATAGGAAAGTCCAAACACAGTGTACAGAGAATGGAGTAGTGAGCTGACAAGAAGTGGGTCCTAACCTGTCACTCAGGTTGATGCATTAATCTGTTGACAAGCCCAGCTGCTCCCACAGCTCAAGCCTTCCCAGACCAAGCAAGCCATCCTGGCTCAGAGCAAATTAGCCGTCCTCTCCAGTCAGAGCTGCTTGACTCAGATCTATGGGCTTAGCTGTTACCTGAGGCAAGTCAGGCCAAGAGGCCGCCTCCCTCCCAGTCTGTTCCCCTAAATTATAGCCTTGCTCGGTTCATAGTGCCTGAGGCCATGTGTGTGTACAAATGCCGTGGCCAACTTGTTGCTTTATACATCAACACAAGTACAGGCAGTAACACACGCAGAAAAACACAGAAGGATAGATGGGGCAGATTTTTGTCCACTTATCTTTGAGCAGACTGCTGCAAGATTAACAGTTTCAGTGGCCTTGGACATCCTCCCCCTCCAGACAAAACTGTATGCTGTAATTATCCTGTAATATGACTGCAAACATTAAATGAGCTTAGCTCCAGTGTTATATATTCCTTAAGAAGCCTCAGGCCTTCCCACAGCCTCCATGTGCGTAAGTGTATATGAATCCCATTGTAAACTGTTGATATTTATACTCAGTCAAGGGCCTCGTAATGTTGGAAATCTGTAGTGAAAACGGTTATATTAAAAATGCAGCATACAGCTTATTTTTTATTTTTTTTTGCAGCTGTTCTGAAAATTATGGGTTCAGTCTTAAAAGCAGTTTAACAGGTTTCAACAGTGAACACACATCAGTAGTTAATTTCTGGTATTGCACCTATAGTGACAGTTAAGCACTTGACATGTTTATTTCCTCTTGAGTCATTAGACTATTCTAGTTATCATTTAGTGATGATAAATGTTGTCACTATTAGTAAGCTACGTATGAAATGTTTATGCTTCAGTTCAGATAATGCTGCTGTAGTTACTACAGGAGCCACATGAAATTCAGTGCATGCTGAATGATTTATTATAGATGACTAATAATCACAGCAGATATCACCTCAGCAAATACATAATAGCTCAACCTATTTGATATACGTTTAGTAGTACTTTGTGCTAACTGTAGGGCACATAATGATACATAATGACTCCAATACTATTCCTATCTCTCATTGTGCACAGATAATTAGTAAGTAATAGGAAAATAACACATTATTAGACAAGAATAACATGATACAAACTGTATATTGTGGAGTTTCTCCCTTCAGCTTCTTCTTTGCTGCCATTACTGTAGGTGCGATGTTTTTGGGATAAAGTGAATACAGCATGACAACTTTAAAGTACAAGTGAATTTAAGTCTTAGATATTTGGTTGGCAGATTCAAAACCATAGACTGTATATAAAAGATGGGTGCATCCACTGTGACACCATCTATTTGATTTTTGGAATACACCTTTAAAGCCTTGAATTTTGCATTTTGGTTATCCCCACCTTGTTTTTTGTTTTGTTTTGTTTTGTTTTAAACTCAGATATGATCATATTTGGACAACTGAACAGAGATGGTCCATAAACATATAATGTTAGTGCTCGCTAGTTAACTTGGTTAACAAGGTACCCTAGCCTATGATCAGGCTTTTTTTTCCCCTTTCTTCAAAAATTGATAAATAAATAATTATCATACGAGAACACATGCATGCATATACACAGAACAGTTCTAAATTGAGAGCACTGTACCTGACTGAAAAAAAAGAAAAGTAACCACCACTGTTGAACTTAACTAACAGCTGAATATCTGATATTAAAGAACTTTTTCAAATATTGCTTGATCATGATTGATTGTGTTTAATGTAAATATTCTCACAAACACACCTTCACCCACACACATACCTGCCTGTCTTCCTCCATCATTTTGTAACCCCGCTTCCATAAGTACTATATCGAGGATGGCTAGCTGAGTTTGGGAGAGACTACTATCCTGAGCAGTGTAGGGAGAAAGTAGGAGGTGAAATATGGACTACTGTACACATGGTATCATTTTGTTAAGATATAAAAATAAATGTCAGTGTTTTGATAATATGTGGTTTCAAGATCAAAAGTTTAAAAGAATAATTTAAAAGATCGCCTCTTGGCTGGGTCCACAGCTGTGGATGAGAACATGAGCCCAGAATGCCCACTAGATAGTCCAGCCCAGG
The DNA here is from genome assembly GCF_007364275.1 of Archocentrus centrarchus. Lineage (NCBI taxonomy): Eukaryota > Metazoa > Chordata > Actinopteri > Cichliformes > Cichlidae > Archocentrus > Archocentrus centrarchus. The sequence continues at coordinate 9,432,877 of NC_044367.1, forward strand.
GTCTATGGTGATTAATCACAGACAGTATAAAAGATGGACATAGCTCTTGTGATGTCATCCATTGGTTTCTGAAGTCCCGTTTTAAAGCCTCGAGGGTAGTGTCTTCAGTGTTGGCATCTTGGTGGCACGAAGCTAATGTTACAAGGAAGGATGGGTCTGACTATGAACATGCAGTTACATACCGCAGACAATTCTGCATTTTGAAACATAATATGATCAAGTTTTACAAAATAGACAAAATGTTTTATTCAGTCCAACCCAAGGGGAGTGTCCAATCTCATAAACTCAACAGGAAAGCGGATTACAGAGGTCAAGACAGAAAGCTGTTTTCTCATAGAGTTCTATAGGACCAGAAGTCTTTTTGCAACCACAGTTACTGCCATCTAGTGGCCTTCAGATGGGTTTATGACATTTCCACACTGCTTTCATTTTCTCATCCAGAAGAAATGGTACATTCATTATGTGCCTGCACAGAAAAGGTCTGAAGCCTGGAAATCCATAATGGATCAGTGTCCTTGTAGCTTTAAAAATAGCATGTGTTCCCTATTATTAAAGGAAGCTTCTTGAATAGGCTAGCGTGTAAAGCCACATATCATCAGATAAAGCTGCAATAACCTGTCAAGCTCTTCTGATATATAGCTTTACACCTGCAGTAGCTGCTGTAATGTTAGAAAATTGTTTAAATAAGATAGACTGAATACATAACAAACGCCCACACTGAAATCCACTAAGTCAGTACAGGTCATATGACATTGTTTCTAGCAATAAACAAAAGCATAGTCATATATAGTCAGAGCTCATTTGTTTCATGATGACAGTGATTAGCCATCCACTCTAGAGTGATTACCCATGACCCTTAACCAAATACTGTTTGTTGACAAGTCCAGCATAGATACTGCTTGTTGTTATAGGAACACATTTTGCTATCTCAGACTGATGGAGTGACTCATAGAGTGAGGTCAAAGTTGTCTTAAACCTTTTATTCAAAACTAAATGGTATCACTTGAATGACTGAAAGCCTCTGCACAGATTACAGTGAAAAGAAAATAAAGCTGCAAATAGCAGGACTGGAGCGAAAAGATAGTGAAAAAGTAACCTTGACCTGAAAAAAGAAAGTCGTACCAATAAGTTTCACTACACGGACACTCGTTTCACTTGATCTCACTTTCAGAACTTCCTTTGCTTCTAAAGGCTCCTGTCAGTGTCTTAAAAAGTTCCAGATCTCACAGTTTAACTGTAAATGTCAGCAAAAAAAAAAAAAAAAAAAGGGGGGGGGGGGGGTGACAAGGATATAAGAAAGAGGGACAAAATGAGAAAGATAAGAGGAGAAAGATGCCACAGAGAGAGACAGAAAGAGTGTGTCTGTACAGTCAGTGTTCTTGAGCGCTGCTGTCTTTGATGTTGGCCGAGCAGTGCCCACATGTCCAGCCCCTCTTTGCCAGGAAATTACAACTACGTCCCCCCGGAGCCCTGCTGACTGGCGGGAAAAACACTCTGTTTGATCTTCTAAAGAGGGATCTCCAATGCAATTTAGCCTTTCATCTCTTCTCTTCTCTTTTGTCTGTGATTCATCCAGACTTTAAAAGATACCAACATTTTCACAAGTCAGAACTAATGTTATATTGCTTCATAAAAAAAATCAGCCTGTGATACAAAGAGAAGTGTAACAATAAAGAGAAAAAACAGAACATGTGCAACCTCCGTTACTACAATCATCAGATCATTAGTGATGATAATTCAAGAAATTATTTCATGCATATTAAATTACATTGTTTTTGCTGGTAAAGCAAAAAAAAAAAAAAGGAAGTTTTCTGTAGTAGCACTTCTGGAGCTTTGAAATATAATTCAATTTTTAAGCACCACAATCATCAGCTGACTCTACTTCCTCTAAGCTCGAGAGCACAGATTGTATAAAAAAATGGATGTAGCCACCACGATGTCACTGGCTGGTTTGTGAAGGCACGTTTTGAAGCTGTGAAACAAGCCGGGGTTTTTCCATCATTATCTTGGCTTGAAAATAAAAAAAACAGATGTGACGAGGGCTGTGAAACCGCTCCCCATTGGCTAACAACATGTCCAGTCATTGTGAGTGCTGTTAGCCAGTGAGTGAGGGGAGAATGCCACAGATATTCCTCATTTTATGAAAAACATAATACAACCCAAAATAGATAATTTAATAATAATTTAATTTCTTATTTAATGTGACCCAAAAGTGTTTCCAGAGGTCAGGACAGGAAGCTGTTTTCCCATAGACTTTTAGAGGACTGGAAGTTCATTTTTTTCCACCCTGCAAGCTACGTCCATCTTTATACTATATTGAGCAATTCTCCAGGTTTTATAAACAGCTACTGTTGAGGTTACCAATAGGTAGGCTAAAAGGAGCTCCTTAGGCAATGTATCATAACCCATTGGTTTTTTTGGACTTCATTTCTGAAGCCTCACGTTGAGCAAAATAGTGGCAAAAAACAAAAGTGACAATGTACAGATGAGAGGGGAGAGTGTTCACCTGAGCTCAGCCAGCCATCCTATCTTTCACATAGGCTACCTGCATTCAGTGCTGTGATTTAATAAAAGATGGTCTGTGTAAAAATTCACCTCTGTGCAATTTTCAGACTTTTTAATGGAAAACACAAAAACAGAGCTAAAAGAAAAGGGAGTATTGGAATTAAATCTGAAAACCAATCAGGAACACAGCTCTACAGTGAACGATAAGGTTGCTTTATACCTGCTGGCTGTATAAACAGCTGTTTAAATGTTTAGCCTCAGAAGAAATGGAACGTGAACATCATCATCAACTGCTGCTTTTAATCCAACTTTAAAATTCAACTTTAAAAGAGTCAGTGAAATCCACTGGATACTGCATATTTATTGCCAAACTTAAATTCTGGGACTGTATCTTGCAGCTCTAAATGTTCTGCTTTCAATATAATGAGCTGACACTGGTAATTCTGAGACAGCCGGTAAGTTAAAAATACAGCTCTCCTTTCCCTTCCACCCTTTCGACATGTACAGTTGTTTTTTTCCACAGAGCCTATGTTTGGACCATCACTCAGCTGATCTGCCAGGGTACTCACTATCCAACATCTGTCTTATTTCTGTTGGCACTGGTACTTTGGACAGGGCTTAATTTCAGATTTTATACCCAAACCAAAACCAGAAACTGGCTCCTTGGGATTCATAAGCCATCGAGGATGGGCTCAGGCAGGCACAAACAGCTGTTTTGTGTTGCCCTTCATTTGCTCTGACTTTTATTAATCAGCTTTTGGTTCTCTGTGGTGATTTATGATATAGTATCAGTCCTGAATGGGAAGGGAATAGTTACAGACTGCAGACGCAGCTGGGGGTGTTTTTCTTTGCACCGGGTCAGATTAATGTTTAACAGCCTGTTGTTTGGCTAAAGGGGAAGACTGCTATTTGAATGCAGTGCCGGCCGAATCACTTCATGTCACCACTACATGTCTCTGCCCTTCGCTCTGCGACTAGAGTATGCCACATTCATCGCAAGAGAAGGCTACATGATAGAAGCAACAGTGGACTTGCATTTATATAGCAACAAGCACTGTTTAACCATCTTTTCTTTTGGTTTGGTTTGGTTTGTTTCTTCTTGCAGTCAAGTAAAATAAATAAATGTGACCAAAGCAGATGATCTGATTCTTTTGAAGAAAAGGGAATTTTTCATGACATGACCACAATGTCACCACCACAGCTAACAATGTTTTATTCTGAGACCCAAGTTTTTCTTTTACCACAGGACCCCAAGCTGGCCTCAAAAGATTTAAGTGAATATCAGCCTGGCTCTGGTTGACCCTGGAAAGCATTAAAGACCCATCCCCTCTGGCTTTCCACGGAGGAGCCTAAACAGCCTCTTTGTAAAACCATAAAGCAGAATACGTCAACTAATAGTGGTCATGGACAATTGCTTTCTCAGAGGTGAGACAGCTGCCTTTGACTTTGAGTGCTACAGTGTTTCATATGTCTCAAAACCTATGCACATAAACACATCTGAAAAAGAAAAGTACCTGCAAGCCCAAAAGCCACCTCGTGAGGGGGTATTTCTGCTATGAGCATAAACGCTGTCACACCAGCACGGGGCTTTGATGACTGTAAGCACGACCCACAACACGCAATTTTTGAAACTTTAGAGGCAGGGACAGTGATGTCTCAGACCCTTTGATATGTTGCTTTCAACACCCACAATCTTACCTAGCATGATTCAGGTTTTTGAATGACACTGATGATGATGATGATGATGGGGGAAAAACCTGCCTGTGTTTAAGAGTATTGGGTTAATCAGACAATAGAAGATCAGTCAGTACTGCGCATGTAAATAATCAAAGGTGTAAAGTCACTGCCCCAACTCCAAAGTCACACAAGTCTACTTGATGGATCCTTGGAAACTCTTTGGAAAAGGGTAGGGGCATTGAGGTAGGTGGCATAGGACAGGCAGAGTGCAGACGAGGGAACCCTGAGGAGCTTTCAAAGCAAGTCAGTAGTTAGCATGTTGCTAGCATGTTAGAGGCATTAACCTTCAAAAATGACTTGTCAGGTGTCTGGATGAACCATCGGTCATCTTAAAGAAGTCTATAGCTGTAATCATTTGGACCAGCAGTTTATCAGGGAACTAGGTTTAGTCTGAACCAACTGCAGACTGGCTGTGACCACACTGCCTGAAAGTGGACTGAAGATAAAAATGGATTCCCTTGCGATCGTGATCTTGTGAGAATCAAATTTAACTTGTGTGAGATTTCACAACAAACAGTGTAATTAGCAGGTCTTTGTGTGTACTGATGAATGATGATCGAGCTTAAAATATTTGACAGAGTGCATGTATATCATTATTACCTCAGCCAAAAAAACACCAGTCCATCCATAAGTGAGTTGTATTCCTCCTAATTGTATACGATAGGCGTGTGCAGTCAGGGGATTTGTTTTGACTTAGTCTCAACCTGAAACATATGGAAAGCTATAATTTCTTGGCAAGCATAAGCCTGCCAAGAAATTATGCCTGACCTCTTCCTGTGGTTCTTTTGTTCAGAGAGGGCCTGAGAGGTATCAGGGGATTGCTTATCACTCTGACACAGGATGCCAGCAGGGGTTCAGGGTTCGAGAGGGGAAGTGACAGTGTGGCACATGTTTGTTTTCACAGGGAATGAGGCGATATTGTGACACATGGCTGTGCACCTAAGTGAAAACAGGAACAGCAGTGCCGTCCCCGAAGATTTTCAACTGTAATGAGTGGTACAATTGTCATCTGCATATTTGTTAAACTAGAACATTTAGTTAGAATTACCTGCTTTTTGTTGCTGCTTTGTCTTCATTAAACAACTGCTAAGTGCTTCAGGCACACTGAATGGGGCAGACAGGGTGATGTATTGGTTTTGGGTGTACGTGTGTGTCTGGTGAGGGGATGTGGTTCTCAGGTCAGGCTTAGACACTTAGACACAGAGGGGGTGATAATCTTACTCTGTCACAGGTGCATTTCCCTCGAGTATCTGTGGTTTTACACACGAGTCTCACAGCTGTGCGTGTTTGCGTTCACCCTGTATGAAAAAGACGACAGCTGCTGGAGTTTCAGTAAGAAGCAGTTGTGCAGTTATCGTGACCAAACTGATTTCTAGAGTTTGTGTGGAAATGCACGACTGACTGCACAGAGTTGCTGCTATGTACTGAGGGCATGGCCTCGAGTCTCTCGATTGTCATTTGGTGAATGCATTTACTGTAAACAGCTAATTAAAACGAAGAGATGCTCTGAATGACCACAGTCCAAAACTTGACTCAAAAAAAACCTTTATTGTCAGCAAAATGCATCAAACGTACTGTTTTAACAAACAGGTTGTTTATATTAAATGACTTAATTATTATTAATGATTATTAAACTTTATGTATTCTGCAAAATGGCTTAATTTAAATAGCCTTTTAGACTGTCTATCATTTGAGTACTTCAGAATTGTGGTTGGGGTTGAAGGGGTGAGACGCAACATATAATACAGGACCTACAGCAACAAATGGCAATGCAGAAAATCATTTTCATAAACATAAGACTAAAAATGTTGTCATCTCTGAGGTAGTTTCAGTTCATGGGCAGAAAGTGAAAAAGGTGGAAGTTATAAAAGTCCAGCCAGATCAAAAACTAAACAAAAGTGTCACATTAGCTGTAGTTAAAAAAAAAAAAAAAAAAAGCAAAGAAAAAAATGCCCTTAGCTCATAAATCATAGTTGACCGTGTTTGTCTTGTGACTGGTCTGTGCAGAAATGAGAACAGAGTTTAAAATTTGGTCAAATGTCTCCACCCCTATGAACTCTTGACTCTTGCGAGCCATGTCCCCTTTACACGTAAGACTTGGAGGTCAGCTGTTTGACCTCACCCGCTTTAAGCTCACTGGGTTAATGGCCTGCCAGTGTCTCTGCCTGCTGCAAACTGACAGCTCTATCACACTGAAGCTTACGAGCCGAGAGCAGAGCGGGAAGGGGGGGTGGGGGGTTTGCCTGTGCATTTCATAAGTCTGGATGCATTTGTGTCACAAAATGCTGATTTCTGTTCTGCTAGAAACATACATGCACACAGAAGCCATAGTTGGAGACACGAACACAGAGGGATTGTGTGTTTCTAGTCAGTGGAAGCATGTGGAAGCATGTAACCCACAGAATATTAAAACAAGGGTGGCTCTGGTGGTTCCACGAAAGGCTGTGCAGAAGGGGAATTGTGTGTGTCTGTGTTAAGAGGTCCTGTGATGCTGAACAATGGTTCCTCTTCATCTGGTCATGTGGTGTGTGTGTGTGTGTGTGTGTGTGTGTGTGTGTGTGTGTGTGTGTGTGTGTGTGTGTGTGTGTTATTTTGTATGCAACTGTCCAAAACTCTCTCTCTCTCTCTCTGTGTGTGTGTGTGTGTGTTATTTTGTATGCAACTGTCCGAAACTCTCTCTCTGTGTGTGTGTGTGTGTGTGTCTGCAGGGTGTGGGAGGGGGGAGGTGAACAGGGGGTGGGGGAGTCCTTGCGGTACAGCTTAGTCACATGAAAATAGTGCTAACGAGCGAGTACTGTTCACAGTTGGCACCAGTGGCCAAACCTCTGTGTGTGTGCGTGTGCACACACACACACACACACACACACACACACACACACACACACACAAAAACACACATCATAGATTAGAAACTCTGGCATAAATAATGACAGTGTGCAAGATTTTAACCAGGCTTCATGGAGTAGGTTCATCCTGTCATCATGTGACAGAGGTTACAACTTTTGTGAGGTTTCTGCACACAGAGAAGTTGGACTACTGAATGTACAGCAAGTAACTGATCATTTAAAGTTGTAATTGACATTAATAATAGAGAATCAGGGCAGTACAGTGGCTACCACTGTTACCTCTGTGCAGAGGTGGGAAGTAACAAAGTACAAATACTTTGTTACTTAATCTACTTAAGTAGATTTTTCAAGTATCTGTACTTTACTTGAGTATTTATTTTTCTGACTACTTTTTACTTCTACTCCCTACATATTTACATAAATATCTACTTTTACTTTCTTTTACTTTCTTGCTTTGATTCCATTTCAGAGCCTGTACTTTTTAAATTTTACTTGAGTACAGAAGTTGAACCAGTACTTGTAACTTTTACCAAAGTAGTTTTTAACACAAGTACTTGTACTTCTACTTAAGTACAGAATGTTCTTACTTTTGCCACCTCTGCTTCTGTGCAAGACGACTCTGGTTCGAGCCTGCTGGGACACTTGGGTGTGGAGTTTGTATGTTCTCCCTGGGCCTCCATAGGCACTATGACTTCCTCCTCTAAAAATATGCTTGTTAGGTTAAGTGGTGATTCCAAACTGGCTGTAGGTGTGATTTCTGATAAATAGTTGTCTGTCATTCTGTGTTAGCACTGTGATGGATCATTTTCTGTATCACCCCAATGTCAGTAATGGCCTCAGCATTTCCACCCCCTAAATGCCCTGGCTCCAACACTGCCTGTCCAGTATCGATTGACAAATTTAACAGCAATCTATAAATCACCTATCTCAAGCTTCTTAAGAGTTGCAAAAAGTATCATAAGTTCTGGACATATATTAGTGACAACACTCTAAGTTAGTGTTGGTGATCAAGAGCTCGAAAGCTTTCACATTAAGAAGGAAAACCCAACAACGCCATCCTGGGAATTTCACCCAGGCAATACTTACTTCAAAACTGTACCAATCACCAAGAAGCTGTTCAAGTCCGTTATACTTTCCAGAGATGTGGTTCAGATCATTAAGAAGTTGGTTTATTGACAATTATTAAAAACACTAAATAAAAGAGCTGTTAGTCCATTCACACATATGCTTTTAAACATCAGCTCAGAGCTGTGGCTTACCAGTGGGCGTATGGGCTGCCAAGGGAAGAGGGGTCCAAAGAACCAGCCAGTTCACACTTGTATTTCACCTCCTACACACACTCACACTTAGGTGCAGCTTAAACAAGAGTGCATAAATGAAAAAAGCACACGGAAGTACAGAGCTGTGAAAAAGTATTTTCTCCCTTCCTGATTTCTTTGTTTTTTGCAGATTTGTCACACTTAAATGTTTCAGATCATCAAACAAATTGTAATATTAGACAAAGATAACCTGAGTAAATACAAAATGCAGTTTTTAAACGATGATTTCATATATCAAGGGGTAAAAGTAATTGCCCCCTAAACCTAATAACTGCTTGTGCCATCCTTGGCAGCAAGAACTGCCATCAAGCATTTGCGATAAATGGCCATGAATCTTTCACATCACTGGGGAGGAATTTTGGCTCACTTTTTTTGCAGAATTGGAGGGTTTTTGAGCATCAACGGCCTATTTAAGGTAATTCCAAAGCATCTCAGTCGGATTTAAATCTGACTTGGAGCAGTCCTTCATTTTTGCAATGTTTACACTAGTACTCAGCGCGACGCGACCTGGTTTTGTTTTGTTTCCATTACAGTCGCATACCACCTTAGTGTGGGTGGAGCTGATATAGCAATGCGGGCAGAAGTCACTTGACGTAATTCATATGCCACTCAAAAGTGGCCTTTCACTCGGAGACCTCCTGATACACGTTCTCATTTCTTATCTGTACCTTGTTGTTGGACCACAGTGTTAGTTTGTGTTTGTGTCTCTCTATTTCCCTCGCTGTCACGATTTGAAAATGGCGCGTTTGATTCTGGTGAAGGAGTCGTTCTCATGACTTGGCTAGTGACGGCACTCCCTGGCCAATGAGTGGCATGCTGTTCTTTGACGTCACATTATTTTGACGTCACATTCTCTGTATTATTGTAGAACTTTACCTACAACACAAAGCGCCTTGAGGTGACTGTTTGTTGTGATTTGGCGCTATAGAAATAAAATTAAACTGAATTGAATTTTTGGATCACCTTGGATTGCTTGGAACCCCGGCTGAGTGGGTACTAGAAAAGTACCTGGTACCAGGCCCTAATGGAAAACCCTAAAAACAGTGCCGAGCTAAATTGAGTCGCACTGGAAATGTAGCATTTGTTTTCTCTGAGTCATTCAGAGGTGGACTTGCTCATGTGTTTTGGATCATTGTCCTACTGAATAATACAAGTGCGCTTGAGCTTTTGGGCCGGACATTCTCCCTCAGACATTTCTGGTAGAGAGCAGAATTCATGGTTCCATCAATTGCAGCAACTCGTCCAGGCGCTGAAGCAACAAAGCAGCCCCAGACCATCACACTGCCACCACCATGTTTGACTGTTAGTATGATGTTCTTTTTATGAAATGCTGTTTTGCTTTTAGACCAGATGTAGCGGGACACAAACCTTTCAAAAAGCTCAACTTTTGTCTCATCAGTACACAGAATATTTTCCCAAAAGTTTTGGGGATCATCAAGATGGTTTTTGGCAAATGTGAGATGAGCCTTTGTGTTCTTTGTGGGCAGCAATGGTTTTCTCCTTGAAACTCTCCCATTGATGCCATTTTTGTCTCTTCCTTATTGTTGAATCATGAACTCTGACCTGAACTGAGGCACGTGAGGCCTGCAGTTCTTTAGATACTATTCTGGGTTCTTTTGTGACCAGCTCCTGAAAGAGACAAGACACAAAAGTGTCCAGAAATAAGAAAAATCATCAAATACAGTCTACACACCAGTGTGTTTCACCCTATTGCTGAATCACACTGGTGATCTGCAGCTATAAAAAGGGCCTCCTCTCAGTGGTGTAACAAAAATTAAAAGGCAGTTGCAAAAGTTAAAAACAACCACTCAAAAAAAAAGTGCAGAAAGCAAAAATAAACTAAATGACCTTCAGTTTAGAGCAAAACAAGCCAAATATTAGTAATGTGAGATGGTTAACCATATACCACTTATTCTAAAATGAACAACAGTTTAATGTGTTGAAATTCAAACAACCTTTCATGTACCATACACATACATATGGCTCATATTTTATTCTAAAAAGAGGCAAATTACACAAGGTCTAAGAAAACATTTAGGGTCACCGCTTAAATGGAAGCCTGCTGTGCCTGAAGCAACGAGCCGACTACAATGCTAGCTAGTGCCCAGCCAGTTAGGAAAATGAGAAAGGACTGTTTACAAGGACACAACCTACACTGTAAACCCAGATTTTGATTCCACTTAAAAATATTGAGTTCATATTACTTAAAATTGCCTAGAATGTGAACATTACTTGTTAATGCTGAGTAGACTGTACTTTTTGATGGTCTATCTTATTGTAATCATGTGTTTGAGTTCAATCAACTTAATATCATCAAGTTTTGCACCTGCTAAAAATCTAGTTTATACCAGTTTTAACAGAATGGCTTAACATGCAGCTGCATGGAGGCGTGATGGTTAGCAGTGCTGCCTCACAGGTAGAATGCTATCTAGAAGGTCTGGGTTCAATTCTGGCTTGGCCCAGGCCCCTCGCTGTTTGGAATCGAATACATTTGGTGTTTTTGTTTGGTTTTTGTTCACAACGCTCTCGTATAGTTTTTTTTTATTGTTCCACGGACAAATGTTATTTGTAAATGTTAATGTACCAGCATTCAGCAGGGCTGAGTTTTATCATGTTTATTTACCAAATTTAAACTGACACAGTTCAACACTGTAAAAATATCTGTGTGGTGGTGTGGTGGTTAGCACTGCTGCCTCACAGCTGGAGTAGCTATCTGATAGTCTGGGTTCAATTCCACCTTAGTCCGGGACTCTTGCTGGGTGGAGTTTGTATGTTCTCCCTGTGTCTGTGTGGGTTTCCTCCCACAATCTGAAGACATCCAGTTACTGGGGTTAGGTTAATTGGTCTCTCTAAATTGCCCACAGGTGTGAATGGTTGTAACAGGCTGGTGACCTCTACGGGATGTACCCTGCATCTGACTGCCTTGTCAGCTGGGATAGGCTCCAGTCCCCACCACCCCCACACAACCATGAAAAAGATAGGGGGAATTGATTGATCAAAAGACATTTTATTTTTTTATGAACTATAAAAGATAAGTTTGGTCAATTAGAACATGCAAATTAGTTCAACTGAAAATGGAGTAGTGCTTACTTAACAGGCTGAGTTAAATGAACTGTTTCATTACTTAAAAGATTTAAGGCAATGAGTTACCTTGGTTTTTTTAAGTAGATTCAACTTATCCGGGTTTACAGTGTAAATCAAGGGAGAGGAACAATAAAATGAACCGATAAAATAAAGCAAAAATGCAGAGCAAACGCAATACAATAAGCTATATAAAAAGTAACCCCAAAAAAGTAACACAGAGGAGTAAAAATTCACAGGCAACTTCTATAAGAGCATGAATAGCAACAATCAGTAACAATGTAACCAGTTCAGACTAAGATAGCAGAGACTGCTACCTGTGACAGCTATGGAAATCAGGTGAGCAGAAACTTGGATGTGCGCTCAATAACAGTAGGGCTACAGAGAGAGATATTCAGATGGCAGCTACTATTTATAATGTAACCACATAAGGCAACTGGACAGTGATCAAGCAATTTAGCAATGTAATGCTAAACTAAATATTCATTATGCTACATTATCAAATTGTTTGCTCACATTAGCCAAAGTATCTTTACATCTCTTGACAGACCACAGTGAACTGACAAAGTAAGGCCTTAGTCACACAGGCCTAGAGATTTGTTGACAACCATGTGGTAACCACCAATCATGAGGGAAAAATGTGTACTCCCTGACCAGTTGTAATTGGATGTTCAAGGTTGCTGCTGGTCGCTGTGAAATCAGTTGCTAAAGCCCTATTCACGCAAGACTAGAGACTGGTCAGCAAACCTAACCACCGGACACTAGAGAAAAGCGTATTCCACAACCAGTTGGCAAATGGCTGCTGGGAGTCGCTAGGTGAAATCGGTCCCAAAGAGGTACATGGTGCTGCACCGACAACCTCCTTGTGATTACTTCGATTGTTAGCAGATTGCGACGGTCATCTGTACTTTGCACGAAAGGCGAAAACTTGTCTGCAAGCACTTGCAAATGACTCTTTGAGCTGCAGTGAAACTGTGAAACATGCGGAAACAGTTTGCCTTCAAAGTAAAAGCTGCACCTTTAGAATTGTGTTGGTTGCAGCGGTAAGGCACGAGTTTTATTTTGAAGATGAAAGTTCTCCTTTTCTGGTATGCGTCACAAATGACGAATGTTTCCAGACAAGTTGGCATCTTCCATACAAACTAGGGATGACTGCGGCAATCTGCTGACAATCAAAGTAGTCACAAGGAGGTTTTTGGTCCAGCACCCTCTTTGCACCTGATTTCACCTGCCAGCAGCCAACAACCTCAAGCAATCATTTGCCAACTGATTGGGCCACACACATTTTTCCCTAGAGGTTGCCAGTGATTGTCAACAGGTCTGTATTCCAGTATGACCAAGGCCTAGAGACTACTACAGAGTTCTTTTGCTCCCATGTTTTCAATCAGCTGACCACTATTACAAGTACAATAATGAGTAAGACCATACTGGTTGCAGATTTGGGGATGTTGTATTTTAATATTCCATGATACATTGAGAATAGGGTTTTCATGCATATACTGGAAATAATAGCAAACTAATTTGCAACATGCCTGCAGTAATAAGTGTAAACAATTTAGTACTATTAGCGACATAAAATGCAAGAAAATCACACAGTCAGAACAAAGTTAGAACTCTCTTGACTTGTCTTCTCCTGCTGTCTTTAAAAAAAAACATTGCTCTCTCATAATCTATTTCATTTGTTTGTTTTTCTGGTGCCATTTTTTATTGCTTGAAGGTTGCAGATACATGAGGAAAAACAGAAACAGTCACAGACATGCACTTACACAATCACAAATTTGCACATAAAAGTAATCACATGCACTTCATTGCACATGTGCACCCCAGTACACTACACACATATAGAGAGTTGAGGGTCTTTTGTACCAGCTGGTAATCACAGTCTCATTAGGACTTTTGGCAATATGGGGGTAGTTTAAACTCTTAATCCCTTGTCAAAGAGTGGAGCTTTTGCTGGCCACTGCCCAGAGTCCAGGTGATGCATTATAACAGTGCATTGGATGCTATGTGCTGTGCTGTTTGACTGTATCTGGCTCACAGAGTTTCTCATTGGAAACTAGCCAGCTGACAGCGTTTGGCAGAGCCTGCTGAGTCTTTGTGTGAAAACTTTCCTCAGCTAGAGAACTAAACAGACTGTGTAATTGTTGTTCATGTCAGACACGATCTACTACATTGTACATTTATTGCAGCCAGATGAAGATGGATATCCATGTTTGAGTCATTTTTTGGAAAACAAAGCATTTTATTTTGGCTTCTTTTTTTTTCTTCTTCTTCTTCATTTGCTCATCTTCTGCCTAATTAGAGAGTTAGATGAAAGCAGCCAGCATGATTCAAGAGCAGCCATCTCATCCCGGCTCCTTTTGATGGAGAGGATCCGTTACTTTAATTACCGGTCTTCACCCATTCGTGCTTCACTCAAACTGCTCTATGGTCACATGACGGGGATTAGCCGCTACTTGTGGTCACGGTCGGTTGTTTGAAGATTACACAGCTTTTGAAGCACTGTTCACACAAACACACCAACTAACAAAACACTTTCTCCCCAATCAGCTCTCATCAACACGTTCTGTCTGATGCAACACTGCTATATTTAAGAAATCAGGTTCATCAAAGTTTTGTTTATCTTCTCTCTCCTCCAGTCATCAAAGAGCAGATTTAGGAATCTTATGCTGGTGCAAGAAGAAGAAACTAAATGCAAATGTTTCACTAAAGTGTATGAAAGTTTTCTCTGTCTCAGTGTATGCTTCTGCTGCTGCTTCTTTGCTATCGCGTATGCAAACATAGATTCTGCAGGAAAACATGCTATAAGTCCATGCAGTACACTGGTCACTACTAAGGAAAGCTACAAGAATGATTTCTCTTTGGCAGCATTTTTTGATAATGAAAACCATGCAAATTTCCTTCTGCCAGAGGGAGGACGTGCAGTGGAAACAGTAGATGAGCCTGAGGCCATGAGTGATACGTTACTGTCTAACCTTGAAGGACTGCTTCATTGATATTGGGCTCAAAATAGTGCAATCAGTGCCACATGCTGCGAGGAGAGAATGCATGCGGAGTGCAAATGCATCACATTTCTGTGACAAGACAGTCCAAAAGCTATGTTTCTGTTAGGAAATGTCGTGATATGGGGTTACTGCGTGTGAACGCACACATGCGCACTGGAACAGAAATGCAAAACAAGTGGATCAAAAACAAGTGAAGAAGGGGTATTAAAACCATGTGTTTGGGGCAGTGCCATGCAGCTATTGGTGCCTGGGAGAGATGGCAGGGTGTTTTTGCAAGCCTGCGCACTGGCTCAAGGTTTCAATCAGGGAGAGAAGTGACAAAGAATTAGAGGAGCAGCCATGCATGGGGGAGGACGGCTTTGCAATCTGTGGGCATGGGGGATGTGGAAATAAAGTTTTACATCCCCAGCTGTTTTTATAGTGCCATTTACTAGAGAGCAGGTGCGAGGCTCTTAAAATCTCCCTTTACTAGTAAAATCACATCAAAATGAATTGCAAAGTCAGTCTGTGTGACGACAAATAAGGAGTTGAAGCAAGGGCAGTAGCAAGGGAAGATGAGAAGCAGGGAGCGGAGGAGTAGTGGAGGAGGGTAAGAGGCAAGTGCAAGTAGAGTTGAGTTCAGAAACCTAGCTGTTATTCTGCTATCTGACTTTCCTGCACGGAGAGAGCACAAATGTATGTGTATCTCTGCACACACAAATCACTGAGGCGCGGAGAGAAAGGCACTCCCTCTCACGCAAAGATTGTGTCAGTGCATCAGGCATCCTGCCAAAGGGAGGGGGAGTGAAAAAAGTTTAGTGTGCAGGGGGAGGGACCCACAGGTGCTGAGCCTTAAGCCTGGGGGGAGGAGTGGAGAGAGGAAAATTAGGGAGAGGCAAGTGGATGCATTAGGAAAGAGAATAAAAGAAGGAACCTTCTCCCTTGGGCTGTTATTGTCCTGCAAGGATGAGTAAGTTAGGGCCAGCACACATTTTTATGACTGTATACCAAAAAGTGGCTTCAAACAGGACAAGAAGGCCAAAAGCATGCCAAAGCCAGTGGCAGAAAAAGCTAAAAGAGAATAGCGTGACATCCAAATGTGTCAACAAAAGGAACTTAAATGTTTTCTGAAGATATTCGAGCCGTGACATATATTTGCTTCCACAAGCTGCTTCACAGTGTGAATCTGTGAGAGAAGCAAGACTAACTCAGCATTAAACAGCTTTGAAATGAAGAGAAAAAATTCCTTCTGTTTTGACTTTTTTTTGTGCTGGTGCTCTCTTCTTCTCTGTCCTCCACTCAAGAGTGTGCACACTCACACACACACACACACACACACATGCACCCACATTAAATGAGCTTTTTTCAAAAAAAAAAGAGGGGGGGGGCGGGGGCATGCTGGTAGATTGTATTTGCTCAGCAGAATTTAATATGAGTGAGCTGGAGGCGCTTTTCTTCTGGGGCCAATTCCCTGAAGACACATCCATCTCTGGGAGATGGTTGGGAGGACAAAGGAGGGCTGCCCCTGAGGCTCTCGCTCTCTCCCACTCGCACACACACACACACACACATACAAAGCATGATCACGCACACAGATATCAACAGTTAAAAACACACACAGACATGCACATATTCACACAAGTGTAGTCAGACAGAGTCCGCCTTGTCTGACAACAACAGAGGAGGGGAGGAGGGAGCTGGGTAGAGAAAGAGTTGAAAGGGACATGAGAGGTATACTATAAGTAAATGGATGGACTAAAAGAGAAGGCATTTATCAAAAAGCAACATGCTATATGCTGGAACTTGAAAAGGAAAGGGAAGCTGATTTGGTGCAAATGAGTGAAGCAAAGAACGGAAGAAAAAGAGGGGGGAAAAAACAAAATAAGGTTGTAGCATAATGCCCCATGACAGCCCTGTCAGACTGAAGAATCAGCATGGAGACATGTTTATAAGTTAGAGTTGTGGCAGGCTCTCCAGGCAACTTGCGCTGAATCGGCTTATGTTCAGTGGCTGTCAGTCATCTGGCTTATGTCTGACAGCCCGGTTAACAACGTTATATATGCCCTGAAATAACGACAAAACTGCTATTTTTAAAGCCAGGCGTAGACTATGAGCAATGAAAAAAAGTCCAAATGTACACTCCTTCAAATGTGCCCCACAAACCTACCTCACTCAGCATCTTAAAACCAACTGCAACCTATTATATAAATGTAATATGTAGTTTAGGGAATTGGGTAATTGTGTTTTGGTTAGTTGGTATAAAAAGTCGCATAATCACTCTAGTGTGAACCCCTTGGAGAATTCATGCCCTGGAACAGCCCCTAGCCCTGTTTAGTTCATTTCCTGTTCCTGGCGAAGGCAATGAGGGATAATAAGCGCTACGCTACGCTGACTGCTCTTGACGGTGTGGTCGCACGGTTTCTCTAATACAACAAACAGGGGAGAGTTATAGAGAAATGACAAGATACATGGCTGTCTCGTTTAATCCCTCTACTCGTATGATGGATGAGATGGATACAGAAAACTGGGAAGAATGCATAGAAAACATGTCATCAAGACCACAATATGTGATGCAACCAAAAGAAGATTGCTCAGCTTCTTGTCTGAAGTGATGGGCAGAGTGAAACACTAATCTGATGTGGTGTAGTGTAGAAAAAGCAGCAGTCCCCTTGAGGAATACTGGCAAGACAGGCTGTTCTCAGCGGAAACTTGAAAGAATCATGTTCCTGCCCAGCGGGGTTCTGCAATGGTGTCAGACAACTGGTTCTGCTTACGAAGAGAGATGAGTAGGAGTGTGCACTGTCAATCAGTAAACCTTGTATCTTATAAAGTCACATGTTCTCATTTTTAGTTTTTCAAAACAATTACAACAAGCTGTAGCACATAAAGTACTGCGGAGGTTGTTAAATAAAAAAATTAAAAAAAAAAAAGAGTACTCCAACAAAGCGTGATTACACAGAAACCAATAAAATGGTGGATGTGAGTGATTCATATTACAATTGTGCAGCTTGAACCAAACTTAAATGTGATTGCTACCGCAGCTCCACTCCGTCCACCCCACCCCCCACCCCCCCACACCACTCCCAAAATCATAAACAGATCCTCAGTTATTTCCCAAACTGTGCTGCTGCCTGGCTGCCTGGGTCACATTTACCCGGTCGCAGATAGCCATGACCAACCGTATTACACACTTACCCAATTACCTAGTGAAACTGAGCAGGTGGTGGAAAAGGCGTACAATTCACATGTATACATATATGTGACTCTACACAGGGTCAACAGGAGGCTACAGGGGTTGTCAAGTGCACAGAAAGTGTGAACGGATAGCCTGCTGAGTTGTGTACTGGACTGGCCTCTTCCCAGCTGGCTTTCGGCCATGATACAGGTGCCTCACTAGATCACCACCCAGTCCTCTTTACCCTACACCCCCATACGCATAGCTCTCCAGCTAGTGTGAGCCTCCACAACAGGTGCACTAGGTTAGCCTGCAGGCCCCAACATGCACGGAGACAGATTGCTATTGTGGACCTTCTTTCCATCAACTCCTCTTTTTTTTTTTCTCCCTTCCACCTCTTCTCAACATCCCCAGGGAGCAATCGAGAGGTCCAACCTGAACGTGTAACCTGAGCCCAACTCTTATGTATTGTGCGAGGATGTTGAAAAGAAGAGGGGGGAAAGTGGAGGATATGTTGCACATGCAGAGGATTGAACAGCTTGGCAGCACATTTGGGTGTAGCTGTGTGTGTCTGTGTGTGTGTGTGTGTGTGTGTATGCTTGAGCGCATGTGGTGTATTTTGGAATCAGTTGACACATAATAAGTACATGAAATGATTTATTCCTAACCTAAGGCAGGCACTGGCACAGTCAGTCACAGCATTGGAAGCCCTGCTTTCACTTGGTGATAATAAGATGATAATTCCTTCAACATACAAATGCAAAACTGTAAAAAAAAATGTTGTCTTTGCATACAGTTTGTATACACTTGTGCATGGAGTTAAAGCTCTACTGCCAAAAAAAAAAAAAACACTTAACAACTGACATTCACTGACTGCTCTCTCTACTGTTTTGCACAGGAAAACTTTGCAGCCTACTGCATTTCATTATGAGAAACCCAGATGTGCATCTTGGCTGCCAGTGAATGTCTTCAGCTGTGTATGACACTGTTGTTGGCCTCCCTACACTGAGTGCAGACAGAGCAATGATGCCTCAGGGCATCATTGCATTTTTGCTCAGTCTCTCTGCCATTCTTATCATCATCTGCTTGGAGAGATGGGGTTGGTCTGACCATTGATAGGTAGTCAGAGGGCATGTGGGAGCTGGCTCCAGAAAGTCTGCCCCTATACCTACTTTGACACCAGCTCTCTCTCTTTTTCCCCTCATCCACACACACACACACACACACACACACACACACACACACACACACACACACACACACACACACACACACACACACACAGACTCATTTGCAGCCTGCATGGTGAACCATGAACCATGTCAAATGTCATCTTACAAATTACTTAAACGAGTCAAGGGGCTTCAAAGACAACAGGGTATTGCTAACAAGTCAAACACATTATCGCCTTAGTCACTGTTTTGCATGAGCAACACTCTACAAGCTTTCTAGTGTTGACACATGCAGTTAATACATAACATTATTAAGTTCTTTGAGTCTTGGTTTCTGTGCTGTCACATACACAGAACAACATGGGGCCAAAAATCAAGATCACTAAATTGCCAAAGGCAAGGTCCCACGGTTTCATTTGTGGTTTGGGGTACAATGTTGTATGTCTATTTATCTCTACCCATGTTTGCTGTCTCTCAGCAGGTAAAATGCAAAATTAAAAATGAATTCATTTTTTTTTTCACTACTCTAACTGAATGGTAATTGTCAAGTTGTGCCATGAAATGCAAGCCTTGCTTCTTGCAGTTCATTGTGACCTTAAAAAACCCTGAAAGTTGGATAGTTGTGTCATTCTGCCCTCTATTGATACAAGTATGTCATTACATAATGAGTTTAAATTATTATTCTACAACATATTTAACACATTTGCCCCTTTCACTCATGTAAGACTTTCACTCCTGAGCTACAGCAAAAGGTTGATTGCCTTTTATTTTTAAAAATACTCAGACTACTAAAGCAGCGCTTAGCTTAGGTGCATTCTGGTGCATTTTATTCCCTGTGTGTTGCACTTTTCCAAAATGATCCTACCCGCTGAGGATTCCAAAAGACCTAACTGACCTCAGCCAGACATGTCACTTGTCATAGATCCTCTTGGGCTGCACACTGAATGAGATCAGGCGCGGATGACAGACCACCGTCTAGACAAAGAGCAGACCCCTTCCTAGTATTGTTTGTTGGTGGTTAGCAGTGGGAGAAAAACAGGAAGTGTGACTAAGCCAGTAAAAGTCTCTGCCCAGGAGGGATAAAGGTTTCCTGCCTTTAGATGTTTCTTTTCACATGAGCTGACTGGCAGGCAGACTGATTGTCTTACAGGTTGTTGCTTTGTGTGATAAAACTCTGTGAGCTGAGGGATAGGTCTCTGCCTACATTGTACTGGCTGTATTCAACCACACAGTGGCAGCACTACTTCAAGAAACTTGTCTCTAACTTGTAGTCACATCTTCTTTCTCAGTCTTTTCTCTCAGAAAATATTAATTCCAGTAATCACTTCTATAGTGTGTCTTTTGTCCTTTCTCCCTCTCCTCACCCCCAACTGATGGCAGCAGACAGCTGCCCCTCCCTGAGTCTAGTTCTGTCAAAGGTTTCTTCCTGTTAAAAGGGAGTTTTCCTTCCCATTGTCACTGAGTGCTTGTCATAGGGGGTTGTTTGATTTTTTGGGGTTTTCTCTCTACTATTGTAGGCTCTTCACCTTACGATATCAAGCACCTTGAGGCAACTGTTGTTATGATGTGGTGCTATATAAATCAAACTGAAAAATAACTATTTTGGGAAAAGGAAAAGAGATAGAGAGAGTCTGGCTGCAGTTAGCAACACTGCACTGATAATGGAGTCAACACACTTATTTGTGTTCTTTACGTGAGCTATTAAATGATATTAGATTGATGTGACTACCTGTTGAGGGTGAAGCTTTAGCCTTTGCTTAGCCTAGGAACATGGAAACCCAATTAGCTCCCATAATTTATCGAAGTTCATTAGTTGGCATGCGATAAACCCAGCCCAGAAAAGAGTAAACTTTGGTTTTCATGCCCCATACCTAATGTTCCATCCAGGTGCATTTGCTTGTTAGAGTATTAGACGTGTTCACGATGATGAACTGCAGGAAGTCAATTAGTGAGCTTTCAAGGTGTGTGTGATTGGACTTTACTACCTTTGGACAGAGCCAGGCTAGCTGTTTCCTTCCTGTGACATGTTAAGTTAAACCATCTGAATGCTGTAGCTTCATACTAAATGAAGCACCTGAGAGTGGTTTAGTCTGTTGATCTAGTGAATGAACATACCCCAGATGGATTTTCAATCTTACCATTGCCAGGATGTTACATTTAAAACAATTTACTTTACTCACTCATGTTATATTTGTCAAGTACGCAAAAAGTTTATGTATTAACCTAAGTATTTATACAGCACATAACTTTCATGCTCCCCCTCATCTGACCTGTCTCCATACTTTTCTTTGGCCAATGTT
This sequence comes from Archocentrus centrarchus, assembly GCF_007364275.1. Taxonomy (NCBI): domain Eukaryota; kingdom Metazoa; phylum Chordata; class Actinopteri; order Cichliformes; family Cichlidae; genus Archocentrus; species Archocentrus centrarchus. The sequence goes on from NC_044367.1 coordinate 9,453,996, forward strand.
ACTTCAAGTTTGCACATGTTGGCTGTGGTAATGATGTCAGCTTGTTGCCTCACCTTCATAAAGGTCAGAGAACTCACACATTTCTCGCATTCCTGCTCCTGCCGCCTGTATTTCCCCTGACAAAGACAGGAGTAAATCTGTGTCCCAGACGTGACATTAAGCAGTGATCATTCCCCCCTCACTTGCAAGGTGGTTGTTTTGCCCAAGTGTTTGAGTTAGTGGCACTATAATTATGGGGATTTACAGCTGAAACACAGGTTGTGGCATTCCTCTGCCAGCTGGAGGTCTGCCTGTAAAACTGGCACCTTTATTTGAGGATCCTCCCTCACAGAAGCCGCAGGAACCACTGTATGTATAGTGGCAGGTGTATATTTCTGTGTCAGCAAGCTTTTAATCAAGAATATGATTCATTTTTACTTTGTGATGCTGCAGATTTAGTTTGGATAGTGTGTTCAGATGTGATTAGATGGCTGTAGAATACTTGGTTTTGTTCATTCATTTTTGACGTTCATATTTGCAGTTATTATCACCAGTGGTGTAAAATGTTACATGACGTTTGGAGTTTTAGGCATCTAAAGAAAACTGATAGCTGAGCATGTTAATATATTCTCATTCCTGCTCACAGAGGTAAAATTGGCCATTATCAGTATAGAAATGAAGTCAAATATGCGATAATACACGATTGCTAACACATGACTGCTAATACATATTATTATGTGGCCAAGTCTCTGCCATTTTGGATGTGTGACAATCACAGAGATAATGCAGGGTCAAGTGAGTAAGACCCAAGTCACACAGGCCTAGAAACCAGTCTGCAACCATCTGGCAACCACTGGTCATGAGGGAACAATGTTTATTCACTGACAGGTTGGTAAGTGGTTGCCGGAGGTTGATGGTAGTTGCTGGGAAATCAATTGCTCCGGCACACAGACATAAGGACTGGCCAGTGACCTCCTAGCAACCACCAGTCATTAGGAAAAATGTATATTCCCTCACTGGTTGGGGGCTGGTTGCCTTTAGGTTGCTGACAGTAACTAGGTGAAATCAGTCACAAAAAGGGTGCTGCACCAAAAACCTCCTTGTTATCAGTTTAGTTACTAGCCCATTGTTTTCATGGAGCAAACACTCAATAACTGCTCCCTGAGTGGTAGTGAAACTGTAAAAAGTGCAACACAAACTGGAAGCAGAGACTTTTTCACCTTCAAAGTAAAAGCTACGCCTTTTGAAACATGTTGGTTGCAGCTCTCTGGCACAGAGTTTTACTACTGCTCGTCTAGCAGTTAGCAGTTGTCTGCAGACAAGACAAGGGCATCATCTATGCAAACTGCGGGCAACTGCAGCAATCTGTTAGCAACCAAAACAAGGAGTTTTTTAGTGCAGCTTTGTGACAGATTTTACCTAGTGGGTGCCAACAACCTCGAGCAACCAGTCGAGTCAATCCATGAGGGCATACACATTTTTCCCAAATTGTGCTCAAGGTCAAGGCCACATTTGTCATTTTACAGGCAATAACCTGTGAATTGTCAAATATCGTGAGGTGGATGTGCTATACTGCATCACTGATGTTCTGGTTTGGATCTTCAATTGACCATCTTTGGATGAAGGGCTCAGTTATCAGCTCACACTGGCACACTTGGTTAGCAAGCTGTACCCATAAACTGTATGGGTGCAACAAACAGATGCAGATATCTGCTGATTAGTGCAAAATTCACTCACCAAAACTTGAAGCAGGGTTCTTGAAGGGGCTATTCCTCACAGCAAGACATGTAATTTGTCAGGTAATTCAATTTAAAATATTACAAAAGGCAACAACACCACACACAGGGTTGAGAAGTCCAGGTCAGTCTAGAATTGAGAAGTCTAGTTGAGTCTAGTTGAGAAGTCTAGAATTAGCTAGTTACTGAATTAGCTCATGTATCAGCTCAGCAGACACTCCGTCTATCAAAGTGACCTTTCCTATCATTTTAGGCCTCCAAGTTGTAAACATGCTTTTTAATGTTGTTTAGTTATGCACTTTATCATGAAAGCTGTGGGGCTTAACTCTTTTTTGGAGCCAGCTTCAAATGTCCATTAGAGGACCTGCAAATCATTTTACGTGAGTTTCAATGACGACATATAAATTAATGCAACAAAAAACTGCAAGCCCACTAAAAGGGTCTGTAAGAGCCACTTTTACATGCACGCGTAACCATACATGCATGCAACATCAACAGAAAATCTGTCCCACAGCTTTGCCTTGTACTCATTTGCTGTAAGTGTAGACCTTTCAGGGCATGCTAGTTCAATTGTCTCAGTGATCTCATGTATGAAAGGGAAGATTACACTAGGCAGGTGTCATGGGTTTTGGACACAAGGGTTCTTTCAGGATTCAATCCACTGAGGAATTCACCATCATCACACAGATTTGAAGATTAAAACTTCTGAGAGGCCCACTTAACGTTCCGCTGGAGCACAACAGGGGTGAGCAAGCATGCCACTTATAATTGTCAAACAAGCAAGTGGCCGTCTGCTCTGCAAGGTCACAGGATCTCCTGGTAAAAGGGTTGGAGGGAAAGTGAGAGGCCCAGAGCTGGGCACAGTCTGGAGCCAGAGGATTTGAGCCATGAATGTAGGAAGGGTCTGGGGCTGAGTCATAATGACTCCTGATGCCAATCGAACCCAAAAACCTTATGTGTCATTGCAGCTCTTGCAGGAAGTGTTGATCTAGCTGGTAACAGAAAGGGGGTTTCAGGACTGTGTGGGATTTAGAGATAATCTGTTAGTAATTTAGTATTTGTGCTTTGCTGCTTATTCCGTGGCTGATATGTGCTTCCAAGATACGCATTTCTGTGACACCAAACTTCAGCTTAGACTTGCTTTGAGTTTAAGATCAGCATGCTAACAGACCAGTGTTTAGATTTACCATTTACCACCTTTGCTTAGAATATAAGCACGATAAGGCTGGTGGGAATTTTTCTTGCTCCAGCCTCTGACGGGGACGGTCGCATTCTATCTCTCTCCCTGCCCTCCCTATCTTTCCTGCTTGCTGCTTGCTGTGAGAGCGTCTCTTGCACACTGTTCGAATAAGAATAAGATTGAGAGCAATATGGATTTGGCAAACTGGGCCTTCAAGACCATGGATCGAATTTTTTCCACTATGAGATCTGGGAAAGGGGAGCCTGCGTGTCCGAGTGGAACAGACCCGGTTGGATACGTCATCGACTCTTGGAGCTCGTGGAGACCTGTGTGCTTCTCGGCCCTAGAGGTGGAAGACGTGGAAGACGCTTACATATTTGGCTATCTGGTAGCGGTATCTTTTCTGTTTGGGCTTGGAGGATACCTGATTTACCGTGAAATCAAGAAAACCTGGACGGCAGTTCGACATCTGCAGAGGCTGCCGACCCAGGTGGATGGGCTGACCAGAATGGTACAGACTCAGACTCAAAGCCTGATGAACCTGAGCCGTAGACTTGGGGAGTAGCAGGTGAGAGGGGTTCGATCTGGAGATAAGGTACGGTTCTGCTCAGTGAGGACGGTAACTAATGAATTTGGATTATTGGATTTATTGAATGGTTTCCCAGTGAGACTGAAGGCTGTTGAAAAAACAAGCAGCCTGTTCCAAAACAACACCTGCATTATCAGAATTCGGCTCCCTAGCCGGCCTTGGCTGGCAATCATATCTCTCCAGAACTATGTGTGAAGGCCGCTATCCCCCTCAGCCCTCTCTGTGATTTGTGAAGCTGGATCTGGTGTACCAAGGCTGCTGATGAACTTCCATCACTATCAGCAAACTGTTTGCCTGGGAGCTGGCATCTGGGCTCCACAATGCCCCCACCCTCTCGTCTCCGTCTGCGTCCCCTCCTGACCCTGACCCTACCCACCATACTGCTATCCCGGCTTTATATGTGCAATATGCTTTTTGCTGAGGTGTTTTTTGGAACCTCGTAAGGTGTTCTTTATGAACACAGTATGAGATGATTTTTTTGAACCTAACTATCCCAATGTATCTCTTTCTGTCTCTCTGCTAAAGGTAGCGCCGTTGTGAAACGGTTGCATGACCTCAGACATCTGTCCCCCCCTGTCTGTGTTATGTTTTTGTTTTGGATGGATGTTCTGTTAACTGCAATTTCCCCATTTGTGGGACTAATAAAGGCATTCTTGAATGGCATTGCTGCTGCAGTAATGAATGAAAGTTCTGGTTGTAATGAGGCTTTATAAAAATTTTACAGTGGTCCTATGAGGAAAAATGAGAGGATCACCAGCTATTGATGCACATCATCTGGGAAAAACTGACATCAGTATTAATGCAAATTCATCTAGTATAAGTATCTAGTATAAGATGTAACTTTTGCTATGCTGGGAGAGGTAAGGTCAGAGGAAGTTTTGATCAGAGGAGTTGGCCAACCAGCCATCATTACTATCCCTGGACCACCCTGGTAGAATGGCCAAAAAAAGTTGATTTATTCTAATGATTTAAGATGGGTAAAAGGTTCATCTCTGTCATTTGTATCTCCTCGTGAAAATTAATGAGAAGAGACTTGTGTCACTTCACACAACAGTGATTTACATGTCAGCATTCATGATGTAACACTCATTAGATGTCTGAGCATCTGCTAAAATTTATGTCCTCTTAACAGAAAACAGCCATTTCACAGACTACAAAGTCAAAGCGGTGTACCTGAGCCTAAAGGCTATTTGAACCCGCTGAACCCTTAAAAGTTCAAGCATGACTCTTCAGAGCCAGGAGAAGAAGAAGGAGGGGACTTGCAGTTTTGTATCACTATGTTGCCACTCTGCTGGTGTGATGACTCTGGGGGCTTTTTGCAAGACAGAGCCAAGAGATCTCCAGGAGACCAGCCAGTGTCAAAACACATTATTTTATTCCCCCGCAAGAAAAACAGCAACTGGACCAGACCTCACAGAGAGTAAAACAGACAGAGGGAGCAGAGAGGTGAAAGAGTAAAAGAAAACAAGAGAGGCCATAGGAGGACATTACTGATGAGAAAATGTGTTAAATGCTGAAAATGTTCAGTGTTTTTTTTTTTAACTCGCGCTTTCACAAGAAAGAGAATTGCTCTCTTTGCAGATCTAGCTGTTTCCAGCCTCTGTTCTTCAAGGTCCAAACAAATTAGGAATCCAAAGTAAGAAACAAAAGCACTTGTGAGTCCTTCTGGATGGCAGTAATGGAAAAGAGATGCAATCATAATTATTGAATATTACTTCAATATGTTGTTTCTTTCTGTTTTTTCTTTCTTTTTTTTTTACATTTTGTTGTGGATATGTTAACCTTGTTTTGGTTGATTTTCTAAAAGGTTTTTATTTGTTCATGCCTATTTATCATGTATTGCAAGATTTTTCTTCCTGTTTGAGTATATTAAAAAAAACAGATGATCTCATCTGTTCTGAGTTGAAAACAGCTCATTCATTAGTGTATTTGCTGCTTAACCCCCACACTAAATGCTTCATATTTCTGCTATTCAGTTGCAGAAATATGGCACATTGAATTGCTTCAAAACTGTTTAAACAGAGTATACATTGCTATTATGGTCCACACCCCCCCCACTCCCCGCCCAAAGGCCTAGATCAGACAAGCATGGTGCAGTCTATCACTCTGAGCTCAGAGATAACTCAAATAAGAGTGATAGTCAGCAATGGACAATGACACTTGGGTAAAAATCTCCCTGCACTTCCTGGGGACTTGTAATCAGGTGTGCCGCATGCTGTCCACTCGACATGCCTTCAGCACTTCATATCATACTCTACGTTTAGCCCATTGTCACCACCAGCCTTGTACTGCCGCCAGTAGTTCACTTACAAGGAATCATTCACACCCGTCTCCCAAAACACCTCTTCACCACCAGCCTGACGCCTCCACAGCAGCAGTGTGTAATTCAGCTGTCTGAGGTGCCGTTTACACGAGACCGTTTTCATTTTGAAACGGCGTCATTTTGATGCGTTTCGGCCTTGCGTTTACACGACAACGGTGTCGTTTTGATGCGTTTCGCCCTTCCGTTTACACAACAACGGAGTGAAAACGATGTGTTTCGGAAACGGGGTCCAGAGTGGAACGTTTCAGAAACACTCCGGCTTGCGTTCTAGTGTAAACACTTGAAAGCAGGGTGATTTGAGTGCACATGCGCACTACGGTTGCGACGGCCACAGTTTTTCGCGCACACGCAAATTGATAAACAGTACTCGCGGATTCACGAGTGCTTCTTATGCTTTTCTTGTGTTTTTACCGTTTTGTAATTCAGCGTTGTGTGCACCAGCGATCCAACCTCATCATCAGCCACACAAAACCTCTCACATTGGCCGTTTTGTAAGTAATGAACAATTTGCCGCACTACCTACTGTGTCACTCCACGCATGTGCGTCTTGCATAAACAAACTTTGCAAAGAGAAAACCAACGCCAACTTGTGGCCTGGCATGGGAACTACATCGTTTTCATCGTTTCACATGTCATCGTGTAAACGGGGATCGTTTCTGAAACGCTATCGTGTAAACGGAAGGCTGAAACGCATCAAAACGACACCATTTCCAGTGAAAACGGCTTCGTGTAAACGGGGCCTAAATCATCTTTAGGGTTTAACAGATTAGATGACTACCACCATACTGTTCCCCCTGTTTTTGTTTTTTTTCAGGCCCCGTTTACACGATAGCGTTTCAGAAACAATCCCCGTTTACACGATGACATGTGAAACGATGAAAACGATGTAGTTCCCATGCCAGGCCACAAGTTGGTGTTGGTTTTCTCTTTGCAAAGTTTGTTTATGCAAGACTCGCATGCGTGGAGTGACACAGTAGGTAGTGCGGCAAATTGTTCATTACTTACAAAACGACCAATGTGAGAGGTTTTGTGTGGACTGACGATGAGGTTGGATCGCTGCTGTACACAACGCTGAATTACAAAACGGTAAAAACACAAGAAAAGCATAAGAAGCACTCGTGAATCCGCGAGTACTGTTTATCAATTTGCCCGTGCGCGAAAAACTGGCCGTCGCAACCGTAGTGTGTGCGAGTCGCCCGTTTTCAAATCACCCTGCTTTGAAGTGTTTACACGAGAACGCAAGCCGGAGCGTTTTTGAAACACTCCACTCTGGACCCCGTTTCCGAAACACATCGTTTTCACTCCTTTGTTGTGTAAACGGAAGGCCGAAACGCATCAAAACGGTGTCGTGTAAGCGGCACCTTAGCCTTCCGACGAAGTCTCCTAGAAAGATGCATCACAATCGTGTCACCGAAGGAGTGAGGGGAGCTTTTTTGAACCTCTGTTGTGTTTTCTCAGAGATCTGTGACTCAGAGCATCATTAGTTTACAGAAGCTACAGCTATTCAGCCCCTGCAGCCACCCTTCCCTGCCCCACCTTTTCCTCCCATTTGCTACATGCTTAGACTCACATACAAAGCTACCAATATCCGGGGTCACGGCACTGCAGAATGAGCTCTGATACTGCTTCAACAGAATCTGCATTTGCACCAAACTCTGGCACTTCTTTGACATTAAAAACAAAAGTCAAAGTGATGGATAGTCTGAACATGATGCTTGACTCCACACTTAACCATGGGGACGTTTTCCAAATCCCACATTTATGCAGCAGCAGGGCACATGCTCATAGTGAGTCTAATGAGGGTACTGTATATTCTAGTTTGGTGCAATCACTGTGCTGTTACTTTCTTCCTTTCTAGGACAGAAAGGCCTCTTCTTTGAGCATTTATAAATGCAGTACAGGAAGAAACAGAACCTGGAGGCAAAGTTGTGACCTTTCAGCTGGCCAAATGCAAACCCTTTGTCCATTATAAGAGAACGAGGGTCCTGTGAGAGTAGCCATTTGGCCCCCATTTGAAAGGACGTCACCCAAGCAAATAGGTCAGCACCACTGGGCAAGTGCATGGAAACTGAAACTCAGTGTGATGGTCTGATGTGTCATCAGACAGCATGGGTGTCCGGCCAGCGGTCAGTGAGTCTCATTTGAAGAGAGCTTTAAGTGAGGGTAAGGGGAGGGTGGAGGGAGAAGCAGAGGACAAGAGCCGAGTTGTGTTGCAAGAGCTGATTATGCGCGCTGCAGGGCTGGTTTCCTGGATGTTGTGTTTGTGTTGGAGCGGGTGGCTCCAGGCAGATGTTGCAAATGAAGAGGGTGCTGTTGTGCTTTGACATTATGGGGAAAATCATACCGTAAGACACCTGATTGGTGTTTTAGGAGTAAATGTTTCCAGTGACAGCAAAAATCCACAGTGTGGAGGCACTGCTATTCATGAATCATTGTATGATCTGAGGACTACATTGTGTTTCACTTTTGGACTACTTTGTGCCTGCAGCTGATAATTGAAGGACAATTGAACTGGCTTCTCATCCTCCAGCTGTGCCCACTGCCCACACACCATATACAGGCATCCAGCTGGCAATATCATCATAAACACGGCTTCAACAAACATCAGATGACTTTTTGCCTTCCCAAAGCCATCTGCATACACAGTCAGACACCTACATACACAAGCAAGCTCACACAAACACAAAGTAAAGCAGTGGAAGGAAAATGAAATCATGGAGAAAGCTCATTATAACAGCTGCCCATTGCCTCCAACTATGTTTTAAACATACATTTCATAAGACTATTATTATGAAAATGCTCACTAACATTTTACTCATACAACTTAAAACGTTATTCTTTTTTTTTATGCAAAAAAAAAAGCCAAAAAAACAAAAACAAAAAAACAAAAACCAAACAAACAAACAAACAAAAAAAACATCCGTTAAAAATTAGATACTAATTGTCAACAATTTGTGACTAGATCCATTATCAGCATACTACAGTATTAACTACAGCAGGGAGATCGACTCCTTCACGCTAATCTCACTTTCAGCTAAACCCGCAGATGATTGTTGCTCAGCTCAAATATTTTAAGAACTACAGCTACTTCTTTTAAACTAGGAAATAGTACACCAATTCTTCAGACGTGAACAATATGAAGCAGAAAAAGGAAACTTGCATTCAAGACATTCAAACTTGTATCATTGCGCAACACAGAGAGTCGGGTTGTCGAGCAGGCGTAAATCACTTCAAATCCTCCCTCCTTTCGTTCCTTGTGACTGGTCGCTGCCTGTGTCAGTCAGGGGGAGGGGTACACCGCTAATTTCTATATGCCTGTATGTCAATTTAGGACTCAGACTGCCTTTTTGTGTAGCTGACAGCAGCGGGAAACCTCAGTGGAGCTCCACAACCTCGGTCTTGGATTTCTACATGTGTGTAAATCAGAGGAGACGCTTGGGACTACCTGCTTACATTGAGTCATTGTCTTTGGATATTTCTGCCCCTTAAGACGCATCCGCACACTTCTGTCTCGTGGTGCGTGTGTGTGTGTGTGTATGTATGTGTATGTGTGTGTGTGTGCTTTTTATGTGAGCTGCTGGGTAATAAACTGCACGCCTGAGGCAAGGCTCGACACAAAACTTGAAAGAGGGCTTGACAACTTTGGAGATACGCTACATCCAAGGTTGAACATCGTGGTGAGTTCATGTGGTTGATCATCTGACAGAAGAGGACAGTTTCTCTGGAAAACTTAAGCGGAGGTTCTTTGAAACATGGTCAGCAAATGCTCCGTGGTGTTTTTGAGTGTCCTCTTTCTTGTGCGTGCGCTCTCGGCTCACGAGTGCACGCCGTGCAACCTCCGGACTTGTCCCTTCAAATCCCCGCTTGCTTGCGAAGGTAATCGGACGCCGGCCAAGGATCCGTGCGGATGCTGTGATCAGTGCACCCGGCTGGAGTGGGAGCCCTGCGGCGGCCAGGACTGGACGCACGGCTACTGCGCCCTGGGACTGACCTGCGCCTCTGTAAACAAAACCGGAGCTGCCACTATCCCTGAAATTGGAGTATGTAAAGGTAAGTGGAACACTGTCGTGTGATCTTAGTTCAAATGATGGGTTTTTATATTAAATAAGTAACTTAATATGAAAAGAGAGAAAATGTGTTAGTGAGTATGCAGCCATTCCCTTTTTGTAAGGCACTTGAATTGAAACCATCACCAAAAAACGTCATTGTGGCCCTGACCGCAGCGACAGTGTCAGTGTTTACTTAGTTCTGGCTGCCTGGAGCGCACATGGTGGCCATTGCCAGACATTCGTGGTTAGTTGCTGAAGGGTTGTTTAGGTGCTTAATCCAAACTATGATCTTTTTTTGAACTTAAACTTTTGTTGCCCAAACGTAACCAACCCAAGACACACACATACACACACACACAAAAAAAAAATCATATAACAAAATAAAGCTTTCTGGCAGAAACACCTGGAGCAGCTCCTCATGTCTGAGGGGCTCTTGATTGCAAGGAGAGGAGTGGTCTTCAGCTGCTCTTTCTTTTCCTCAGAGCTTCACTCACTCCCCACTAAGAGCCATGACAATGCACCTGGCAGCAGTGACTTGGCACTACCATAGAAGGTCCTGCTCTTTTTGTTATAGGAATGATGCGTTTAGCAGTGATTTTAATATAAAACAAAAGAGATATGACTGTGTGTGAAGAAAAAAAATGGATTACTAATGTCATGACAAAAATGATGATTGCACTTTAAAACCTGGAGTACATTTGAATGTAATAAATAAGCTGCCATTTTCTTGTCTGTTCTGTTTACACCACTGGCTTCATTGTGTGCCTCAGAGCTTTAATGGTTTGACAGCACGATTGCAAAAGTCCCCAGAAGATTTTCATTTGCAATTCTGTGAATTTCACAGTGCCACACTGCGTTGTTCTTTCCAGGCAGAGCTGGACCAGTATATAGTGGATGTGGTCATTTTGTGCACAATTTGGGCAACATTCTGAACTTCAGACAAACTCGTAGTGTCGGGAGAATTGAGTTGGTAGCAGTGACCTTCTTCTAAGGAACAAATAACCAGTGAATGGAGTCCTTTTCACATGCAGTGTGTACAGGATGATTGTAGGAGAGAGTAAGCACCTCTCAGTGAGTGTCTTGATCTTATGACCCTGCCCTTCTGTCATCCCTCAATGTGGTGGTCCAAGACAGGGCTCCACAAGAGTTTTCCAGTGGTCTCCTGCCCCCAGCCTTTTTCTTGCTGCTGCTTGTGCCTTGTGTACAGGTTAGACTGGTGTCTGGATGGCATTTCCTCTCAAAGTTAACAGCTTTGGAATGAGTAGGAGACCCAGCGGCTCCTTCATCTGAGTCATGCCTCTGGTCCTGCAGCTCCAGGGACCTCAGAGCATGCTGCTGACCCCAAATTCAGACACACGTATACACAGCCAAAATATCCCAAAGGATCTTAGAGGGGGGTAAAGCAACACCTCCCAGTGTGTTTTCAGGGGCCACAGTAGGCAGACTGCTGGAGGCTGATCCCAGATTTCCGTCCTCATGCTGCAAGGCTCGTAAAGTGATTAGACCTGCAATCATGAGTAGGGGGTAAAATATTTCCGCTTTTCTACTGACAGTTTTGATTTTCTGGGTGGTCAAAATCTGTTGTGTGAAGATACAACAATATTATAACACAGGTGACGTGTTGCATATTGTGACAGAGGGTTGCCATGGTTATCAATCAGTTTGTTATGTTTGGTCTCCTGTTCCCAAAGGAAAGCTGAAATAGCCACTAAGACTATTGTACGACTGTTTTTCCAGACCTGGTATTGTTACGCAAGATACAAATATCCAGAAAGAAGTGGGATTTGCTGGAATTAAAAATGTCATTGGATTTTTCATATCAGGGGAAATGTTTCATTTCATTTTTTGTTGCCAGCAAATCTCGCAGTTTTTTAAGGTACAATAACCAGAAGTAATTGCACGAACCCCAAGAATGTGTTGGAGCTTGCCAAAAACAGTATTAGTTATTAGAATAAACTATTCTCATGACAGATTTTGGTATTTAAGCACTGAAGCAGACACAATAGCGACTAAAATGTTGAATGCCTTGTGGGTTTACAGGCTCCTGTTCTGACCAAAAAAATCCTCTAGCCCTTTCACCTTATATATCTGCTTCAGTGGGCTGCCTGACAGTCAGGTGAAATGAGCCATTCTTACCTAAATGATTTGTTTTAATGTTCTCATTTTATTCCTGTGTCTGTCCTTTTCACACCAAGCTTCCTCAGCCTCCAGAGACATTTAACATACCATGGAACGGAATGCCTGTCTTACAGGGACGCTATGTCCACTGCACTGCTTCACATGCCTTCTAGTTCTCCCTTTCTCTGGTATTATCTAATGTTTCAAAGACTTCCTCTTTAGCTCACTATCAGCCACAGGGCCTCTAGAGGTCAGCTTTTCTATCCTGGCTCTGGATGCCAAGGCAAGCAGTCTCAGTGACTGAGTCAGGAATCCCCCTAGGATGATGCCATAGGCTTTGGTTAGAGTCGTACCAGGCCAGACATTCGGGTGAGGCTAAAGGGAACCAGGCTGAGGCAGACTAGCTTGGACAAATACTGTCTTACTGGGGTCAAGCTAAAATAGCTGATGAGACAATATCTTCAGTATCCAGTCTTTCATTAATTGTTTTGAGTAGCTCATTTTCTACATTCCAGATTTATCACCCCGCACAGACAGGCGCTACTACCACCTTAAATGAAAATACACTCCCAGGTACAGGAAAGCCTCAGGATGGAAAAAAAAATCCTGAGACTGAGGATCATTTTAGGGTGAAAGGAAGTCAGAGAAAGTTTTGGTATGGTGTTTTGAAAAGGCCATTTGTGCTTTGCCAGTTCACTGGGCATCTGAGAGAGCTATTAGCAGTACTGGCTGGCTCAGGTTGAAGGTGATATTACCTTCATTGCTTCCACTGGCCGATGTTTACTGTAGCGCTTGAGAGCATCGGCCATTGCCAAGCAGTCGGCACAACCCGCTCTAACATGGGGAAAGCATTTACCAGGACACTTTCTTCTGCCGTCACACTGATTCACTTCAGCAGTAAATTTTTATCACAGTAAGAGGTTTTTCTTTTTCCCATTGTGAAATATCTGTTTCACATTAATATGGATCAACATATGGGTGTTATTATCATCTGCGGCATTTAAAAGCACAGCCACAGAGTTCGGTTTCTTTCTAGTCACTTTGAGTCTTCTTGTTATTGTTTCTCCTACCCCTAACTGAGTATTACAGTGACTCTCATTTTCAGGCTTGATTTCAGGTGGGATCACTACAGTAGTCAGGTAAACTATGAAGTGCCTGTGTTTATGTTGGATAGTTAAACCTTTAACACATTTTCCTCTGGTGCATTGTTCTGGTATGTAGCTGTTTGGAGAAGAAAGCCAGAGTATTTTGATAAGCTTCAGTCACACATCCACACTGCTAATTTGAGGTCTTTCAGCAAAATCTTGGGAAGGGGCTGCTTTGTGTTGGAGTTTATCTCTTCCTGTTTTCTCAGCAACCAATGCTTTTGAACAATTGTGAGGGGAGGTATTTTGAGGTGTAGATGTGTGTTTATCTGTGCATGGATGGGAAAGGAATACTATGTATAATGTGTAGATTGGGGACTTTTTTTGGGGGGGGGTCTCGCGCTCAGTTATTTGTTGCTTTCATTTTGGTCCAAATTAGGCCAAGCCTGGAGGTGCCATGTCAGGGGGGTAAAGCTCACCGGGAGAAAGAACAATGTGTGGGTATGGTGGCCTTAGTTCAGACAAGGCATTGCAGCAGCCAGCAGAGATGGAAACCCTGGGAGGGCCCCATGCTGTGGAACAAAAGCAAACAAATGGGCTCAGTAGCTGAAGCAGTGTGGCACAATGAGGAGGGAGGAGGGATGGCAGCCCAGAAAAACACTGGTCATTTCAGTATTGGTTGTACCCACGTATTGTGCAACCGATGCTGTAAGCTGGCTAACCCTTAAGCAGTTTTGGGAAACATGTCTTGTTTTCTGGAACATTTTGCCCTGAAAATGTTTCACCTACAAATCTGTCTTAATTATCCATTTTATATGGGAGTGAACTGAGTCATAATCAGACCTGAACCTTTCTTACCCAATGCATGCAGATGTGATAATACAAACATCATATTGCATATTAAACCTCTATAAAGTCTGTGTGAGGTCTGATTGCGTTGATTTGAGCCAGGTAACAGTCTGGTAAATTCACAAATAGTGAGTAGTCACATGACCTCCTGCACATGCGTAAACCATGCAGAGTATTTCCAGTAGCAAGAAAGCAGCTGAAGCAGACATCTGCTGTAATGACATTTTCCAGAGTTCATGTGTGACAACAGCTCTATTGAGAATTTGTGTTTTTCCCTTGATCTTACTAGTTTCTATTCTCGCTCTTGCTCCCCACAGTACTCCCTGACTATCCAGACGCAGGTCTCGAGGATGAGCGCTGTCCACTGATGACAGGCTGCGACAAAACAGGAGGTCAGTGTGTGTGTGATGCCCGTCACTCCTGCTTGGGCTCGTTTACCTACCCAGACCAAGAAACCTGCATGAAGCCCACTAAGTCAGGCGAGTCTTCATCTCTTTCTGTGTTAGAAGACAGATGTGCGCGCACGCACACACACACACACACACACACACGAGCACAGAACTCCTTTAGAGGGGATAATGCTATCTATTGAGAGGAGTTAATCCATAACAGATGTGGCTCTGAGGTGGCTAATGCTACTTGGATATCATAGTGATGACACACATGCTAAGGCTTTGTCTTGCGGTTTCCCACTCACCCCTGAGTGGTGCCGTTGTCTGTGACTCATTGATGAATGTGGTTTATGTGTGTCCACGGCTGGATTTCAGATGGTCGGAGGCACGAGCATCGGGAAAAGCACAGAGAGAAGTATGTGGGACCATCCAACCCAGCTTGTATGTTCTCTGGCTGTAACCTGACCACTGAGGGCTGTGTGTGTGAGTCTCAGAGCTGCCACCACCACTTCGCCTACATCAACCGCAGCCAGTGCCAGGAAGCTGCAGGTAACCTTCAAATGACCTCCAGATAGAGCCTACAATCACACAGTAGCTCTGCTCAGCTTGAGTTTCCACAACAGCCCAGTGACATTTACATTTCAGTATTTATAAAGCATTTGTCAACTATAGGTTTACTAGATAAGGGTTTTTTGGACAAACTGCCCCTGAGTGAAGCATACCCACGACATTCTTTATGTTGCAGCTCATTATGTGTGAAAGAATATTGTTACTGATCAGTGAACATTCAAAATTGTTTGCACAATTTGTTCAAAAGATTATTTGTACATTCTTTTCCTACTCTAAATTTAACAGGTATATAGCATACACTCCTAATTTGTTACAGATTAGGAGTGTATGCCATAGAAAATGACATGGAGTGAAACGGAGAAGGTGCAAATCTGACAGGAGGAAATGCAGGGACTGTTGATAGAAATGTGGCGTGCAAGAGATTCTCAGGTGTAAGTGAATCGAGTATGAATGCTTCCCCAGTGCTCTGAGGTGAAAAAGAAAATCCTGAAGGTAGAGTATACAAGGATGTGTTCACAGCCCCTCTCTCTGACTGACACGTCACTAAGTGAAAAACATTTTTGGCAGAGTGAATTTCCTCATTTGGATTGTTACGTGTGTGACTGATAGGCGGGCGCTAAGTGGTGGCTGTCTCCTGAGTGACATTTGCAAAACAGGGCAAGACTGGCACGCGGGGAACTCACTCTACTCCTGTTTGTGTTGGGTAGAAAGTGCCTTCCTTAATGTGCTTTTCAAAGCAAGAAAGCAGGAAAATGTTAATGAAACCTGGAGAGAAATAGTCTGATTTCCCAACCATGTCAGTGACTGTGCTTTTTTTTTTTTTTTTTTTTTTTTTTTTTTTTTTTTCTTTATGCTGCTCTACTCTGGTTCTCACTCACTCTCTTTGCAGTTTGCTGACATTTTTGATGATGAATGGCTCTTAGGCTAGACAATACTGTGGTTGGCAACACGCTGCGGAGACATATTTAAGTTTATTTAGTCTCCAGAAAACATTAAAGTCACTGCAGAGCATCTACAGTGCAGCTGCATGGATGTTTGTCTTGAGCTATTTATGCAGTAAATTCCACAGGAAGTGTGTTCATCAAATATCATATTGTTTAGACGTATCATCAAGTCTAGTGTTACAATGAAAGACTAGCTGCTGTTCTTTTTATGTTTGCGACGCGCTCATCAAAGCCTGAGCCCAGCGGATGACAGTTTAAACTCACACTAGTGAAAACTGTAAACAACATTTTTCAGCAGCTTATGACTTCTCACCGCAGCACACACCCACCCGTCTAATGGCCCCTCATTAAGTAAGAGAGCAGGATGTGTACATCTGTTATGTCTTAAAAAAAAAAAATACATATGCATGTAGAATGATGCACACATGTGCATGCTTGCATGTGCCGATGCATCCATCACGTGTGCAATGAGCCTTCGTATGTGAGCGAGTGAGCCTGCGTGCCTGCATCTGTGGTTGCGCATGTGTCTGTGTGTGATAATTATCTTGTTTGTCTAGATGTCGCGGCAGAGATTTTCCTTTGTCTGTCATCAGCAGGAGCTTCCTCTGCGACCAGACCGGGATTCTATAGTTAAGATCCTATTTGCTTTGTCCTGTTGGGCTCCATGGAGACTGCGTCTGTCAACTCCTCGTTGCATTTAGACACAAGCAACTATTAAGATCTGTGTAAGCATTCCCCTCTAGAGTGTGACAGCAGCTGTATTCTGTAAACTTACTCTCAGGGCACAAGAGCTCCACTGATCACTACAGTCGCCATCGTCCCAACAATAAAGGTGCTATGCATAGAATATCCAACTCTAGGGGTCACTGTTGCTTTGCAGTAGCAACCCAACAGCCATTCTGAATCCCAAGTGGTTGTACTTTTGTTTCTGTGCCCGATTTTTCCTTCATTTCTGCTGCATATGGACATTGGAGCAACAGGTGCTTATGTCTGCCTTCATGATGATCTGCTGGAGAAACTGCATGATCTCAGTCTCCAGGCTTCTAGCTCTTGAGTGCCACCTGATGGTGGTAGTCAGGGGAGAGGATGTCATAAGCGGTCTACGATTAGGCATATGTGCGAAGCAGTGTTTGGTTAAAAACAAACCCCAGCTGCTTGACTTGCGTGTTAATCCTCCGGTCCAGTGGTCAGATGCCTCGAGTTTCAGTTCTTGTTTTTAATCACTGACAAATGAGTAAAAAGAATCATAGACTGTATAGAAGAACAGTAAGATCTCTGAGCAGCTCTACCTTTGCTTCTAGTCATGGTGCTAGAGTAACTCACAGTTCTGTTGCTATGTGAGGGTAACACAATACATAAGTGTAAGTTTTTCGCATGATAGTGAATGTGCATTTTTGAATGTTAACTGTTACGCATTCCGTCTTTAAAGCAGACCTCGTGTCTCAACACTTACAGAAACCTTTTTTGCCATTACTCAGAACTCAGATTCCCTCCTCAGGACTTACACATGGTAGTAGTTTGTCTTGTCCTTCTTTTGCTTTCTATTTGACTCATACAGTGGTCTTGTCAGTGCTGTGACTCACTGTTAAAACCCAACATCTTTCTTTTTTTGGTGATGTTCCATTTCCTAATCACACCTCTTGTAGATTTGTTTTCTGCTGGAATACTGATGTAATTTGGCTGCATATGATCAATTAGAGGCAACGTGGTGTGTCAGAATTATTTCCCACATGAGAGGAAAGACGATGTGATATGTGATAGAGAGAAAGAGGAAATGCAGACACAGAATACGAAGTCACAACTGAGGCCAGCTACTTTTCTGAGACATTTGTGTGCAGGCCCAAGGTTCTTGGTCATGTGATGTTTAGCAAATTTATACTTCAGCATGGTTTGCATACTTCATTCATGATAAGGTTCCTGACTGATTTTGTTGTTGTTGTTCTGGGTTTTTTATTTTTTTAGAAGAATTCCTCTGCATTTGCTTACTAATAGAAACAAGCACCAGCAGTTATGCATTCTATAAGGGTTCAGGTATTTCATAGGACACATATTTAGTGTTAGTTGAAAAGCCAAGCTGTGCTGCACCAGTCTGGCTATCTAGTGATGTTTCCACAGATGAATTCCCAACAGTGTTGAACTGTGTGGGGTCAGTATCTGAAGTAACACACACTGGAGATAGTTTGCATCAACTGCATTCTCACTACTGAAAATACTTTGGTTTAGGTGAAAGTACTGTCTGGGTATGGTGTGGAGAGAGCTCGACACAGGACATCCACTTGCTAGCTGTGAATTCACACATGGACTTTGTAGTAGGGAGCTGGCTGTACAGTAAATGATGTCTAATCCAACTTCACGGGGCATTAGTGTTCTCACATGCACCTTCTGTGGGATAGTGAGGGTAGACTAAAATGTGTGTAGTAGTTCACAAGCGGTTTTTCAAACTCGAAAGCATTATCCACTAGGGGTGGGAGGAAAACAATTGATACTGCAAAGTGTCAAAGTGTCAGAGTTTGCATGAAGATATGGATACTGATACAGGGACACCAAATACTGATGTTTTTTTAAAATAAATTAAACTATTCTGGGAATATTATGAACACGCACCACCATCCTGAGTTAATGTTAGCCGAACAAACTTACATTAAATTGGCTCAACCAAAAAACCATCATCCACTGGACATACTTGGCTTGACAAAGCTCCCTCCTAATTGCTAATGGCTCAGTCACATGATTAACAAACTAGGACTGCAACAAAAACTGGCTGCCTAGTGCTTATATTATATTTAGTTTTTTCAAATTCTCAGACCAACTGCAACTTGTGGTGACTAAATGGTTGCCCAGAGCTTGAGGGTGTTGCACACTCACAATCACTTTTGATTGCAAGGCGATTGCACAGGTCGCCTGATAGGAGGCAACCTTTCTGCAAACAGTTGCAGTCTGACTTGAATTGAGGCGCCTGGGGAGGGAGATCAGGACTGCATTGTAGACAGGGGAATGATTTTCGATGATTTATCACAGTTAATTGCTGCATTATCAGAAACAGATTGCATGTAATTGCCAACTTGACCCCATTCAATTGCAGACTGATAGCAGATTGACTCCGACTTATGGCAACATTTATGGCAGGTTTTAGTGACAGTGTTGAATGCTTGACAATCTAATTTTGCAGCAAATAAATAACTGAAGTGTGATAACATTATCTCATTGGATAAAACAGATACTGACAAAGTTTAACTTTGGGGACATAATTTGCAGTTTTAAAAGGGGTGATAAATCACATATGTTATTGCAATCACAAAAATGATAAAAATCTCAATAATATATTGTGAGTGAAGTATTGTGGGGTGGTGAGTCCCACTTTTAGTATTCACTCTAATGCCATGGTAAAACCAGTCTCACAAATCTGCTTGCCCACCTACGCCACTACTGTCCTGCCTCTTTCTACCCTTGTGAAAAGAATGGCAGTTCTGCTTGGCTGCAGCTTCTTTGTGGTAGGGCTATTACTGGCTGAGCCAGACCGCCATCGGCTGGCGGGGGCCACGAGACGTCTCAGTGCTGAGTGTTTGTGTACCGTCTGCGGAAGCTGTGGCTCGGTTGTACCCTGCAAGCTGCTAGTTTCCCAGCGAGTGCTTATTTCTGTGTGTGGAGACTGATTTCAGAGAGGAAACAAAACTCCTGTGTGGCTATAGAGACAAAGAACTTCCCTTAAAGGCATGTTGGGATTGCTGTCAACCCACTCACTATTCTTGGTCAGCCACTAACCAAACCAGGCAGATTTAAGCCAGCATGAAAGCCAAAACACACACACGCGCGCACACACACGCACACACACATATACACACAAAGACCCTTTCTGCATGTCCAGCTCTAAACCTCAACCCATTCATTAAATCAAGGCCTAAAACCTCAGCTTATTGACTCAACCATAACTATTAACAAATCAAACACTCCCCAACTGCTGCCTAATTCAAATCCTGATGTTCCCAGGCTCGTTTCTTTTATCATTGCTATTTTGCTTCTTTTTTTTTTTTTTCCCCTAAAAGAAAAGATCTCCATGGCAAAAATCCATGGATAACTCTCATGTCTCTTTCACAGTTTATTTAACAAATGTGTACAGCCCAGGCCTCCCACAGACTTATTTTCAACACATAACATGACATAACTGTTCATTCTAGTTTTCCACTGCTTTATGTATGGCACCCTTCAACAGACTGTATGAATATATCAGTGTGCAAATGCCGGACACAGGTGGACATTCTCTTTACTTCACCCAAGCACACTCATTTGAGGTTTTTCATCTGCAAATATTTAAAGAATAAGTGAGAGAACAAAGTACGCAGGCAGCAGATGGCGGCTGCATGCCTATGCCCAGCCACCTCAACCCTCTGTTCACGGTGTGAAGTTCCTGACCCTGTCTATGTCTCTTAGCCTGGACGTCCTCGTAGACCTGCTCCTCGGTGCTCACACATACACTGACACACGCACCGCACAGTGAACAATGCTAAGTTTCTCAGTGTTGCTGGTGGGCGCTGGGCCAGGCCCCCACAGCTTTACGTGAGAGACGGCCCTGATGTGTCCCTTTGCAGAGCAACTTTATAAAACCTGAGGACAGACCAGAAACCCACGGAGGGCAGCTGGACTGAGACAGCTTTGTTCTCAGCTGACTTGTTTCCAAAGTCAGTCAGCTAACAGAACTCACATTGTGTGCTTTTTTTCCATGAGTAAACTCAGGCTGTCAACACAGCCTCCTCTGCCCGGTCGAGCCGCTCCGGTTGGGGTAAAGACTGCAATCCTTGTACCCAGGCTTGAAAGGAAGGGGGAAAAAAACATTTAGAATGAAAGATTTTGCTTTCTTCACTGAGCTGCGCCAGAATGCCAGAATGCATTGTTTACAAAAGACACCCTTCAGTAGTAATGAGGTAATTTCCACATTTTCTTTTCTAGATCAACATCAGGTGTGGTGAGTGAGACACACATGAGTGTGTGTGTCTGTGTGTATGAGAGAGCGAGAAAAATCACATATTGTTGCAGGTTGTGCATCATGGGTCAGGGGTTTTCCAATCTTTGCTATCTTACAGTTGTAAAAGAGCATAATGTTGCCCAATCTGCAGGGAGAATTTATCAAGCATACCAAATCAGGGCTTTTGTGTATGTGGAAGCTGGAGCATGGCCAACATTATGATACAAAGATTGGTTCTGTGGTTGCTGACTCACTAATTACAGCCATTTATACTAGAAGATAGAACGCAAACAGCGCTGGATAAAATCCATGTATTGCTGACTTTTCCATCCGCCCTGTCTGCCTATTGTGTTTATAATTGTGCCAGCTAAAAATTGTATTAATTGGACCTGCAAGGGTTGAACCATTTCCACTGATGGATACAATTCTATTCATTTAAATTACAATGGTATGTCTGCCAGCTGCCTTTCCCAGCACACACTAACCCCAGCCATTATCACAACTGAAAGAGTAATCAGCCTTCTCTGTGGCACAAACAATGCAAAGAAAGTGTTTTTCAGTGCAGAACCATGTGCAAAATTGACCCAGGGCAGTTTTTTTTTTGTTTGGTTTTTTTTTTTTTACAGCTTTAAAAAGCTTGAGGTTTTCATATGCAAAACCAGTCTTTAACTGAGCAGCAGCAGACTGCATTAGACTTTTATTGTAAGTAAAACATTTGCCAATCAGCACTTCCAACTGAAGTTTATTTAACTCCAGCATAGGAATTAGGCCAAAAACCGTTAAATGGGTTGTAGCCTCCCTTAATTCAGGGGTTTTCCCTCATTTTCTATGACACTATTCAGCTAGAAAGTTTATCAATGAGAGCTTTGTGGCAGTCCTCACAGTTCCCAGGTTGCTTGAGTAAACACTACAGTACAGATACCTAACACTCCTGCTCTATTTATCTGGAGCCAGAAAAATTCAATGTTCCCCTTATCCTCAATTTCATGTGTCAGTTATGTTACCCCCACCCACCAAAATAGAGCTCTCACAGTCTTAGAGGCCCTCTCTTCCATGTTTGTTCTTGGTCAGGCAGACATCAAACAGTTACTTAACTGCACTGCCAGCAGAACATCATGTAGACCTGTTTCTTGAGTTGAGGACTGGCAAAGCCAAACCATTATCAGAGCAGAAGTAGACCTGAACCACTCAGTTTCCCCATCTGGTGGCAAAACTCAAAGGGATCCACTTACCAGTATTCAAATGTCAGGGATGAAGCACATCCTCTGAGTGACTCGTGTTGCGCTTTGGAGCCAGCAGCAGTCTGGGAAGAGCATCAGCAGAACTGTTTCTCTGGAAACATTATCAAAACCCCAAGCATTGTTATGTAACCTCATTCCCTCTCCTCAAAAACCAGATGTATGCGAAGATTTTGAAGTATTTCTTATAAATAAATCATAGTCCTTAAATTAACTTTCTTATAAGGTAGTTATTTATTTACACATTTTCTCCTTAACTTGTTAATGCTGCATTTACGCACTTTTCCTCAGGATATCTGGGAAACTAACTTTGATTTTGGGACAGAACACGAGTCTGCTTTCCAAAAAAATCTCTCTACCACCCCACATGTAAACATTACAGGGGCACCGAAGACCAAAATAAACACATAGATTTGGTTTCATTCATCCAAGCCTTGTAAGGTAGCTGCTGTTCTCCTATAATACAGTATCTGTAAAGAGGAGCACTTTTCTTTTCCTGAAAAGGTTCCAAAATACACTCCTGAGCCCCTCGTCCAAATTACCAGTATTCCTGCACCTTTTTTCCCCCAACAAGGGGTATCAGAGCTATTACGTTGCCTCTGGCTGATGAATCAACAAATGCATCCTGGTATGCTAAGTGAAGTTGAGATTCTAAATTGGAAAAAAAAAAAATCTCTGGTGAAGGTTGGCTGCTAATAATTGCAGGTTTTAGAGTGCAAGGTGCTATTTGAATTGTGAGCCAGTTGAGCCAGGCTAGGTGGAACCTGAGGCCCATAGACAGGATGTGCAGACCCGTGTAGGATGTGCAGACCGTGGGCTGGCCATAGAAAACCCATGTGGGGCCCCTGTAGAAAAGCCCATGTGGGGTCCATAGCAGTTTTGACCTTTTGGGTCCCCAAAAGGATTGGCCCTCCTGGGGGCCGTATAGGCCCCACAGTAGTTTTAATTCTCAGGGCCCAGATGACAATTTTCTGTGTGCAACCCATAGTGGACTTGCCCATAGAAAACCCATATAGGGGCCCCAAAGGGCAAAATTGCTGTGGGCCCTGTGTGGGCACACCCACTTAAGTGTGGGTTTGCCCTGCCCCCACAGCCCCACAATTCACCGACAGCTGCTTACTGTGGCCCTGTATGGGTATCTTTGACCGCACATTATTTATAATAAGGAAACACGATACAGTGAAATGTGACTATTATGGAGGAGATGAAACCATAGAACATTTTAGTACACAGAAATATGAGGCTCAGAGAAGGTGACTGATTCAAAATCTCAGTAAAATGGAAGTTACATGGGATCCTATCAATATATTACAAAAAAAATCAAGAGGTGAAAGATATCAGGTGATATTCCGTTTTCCAAGACAGACTAACTTGTTTGATCAAATGTGAGTCTTTGGAGCGAGCAGCTCCATAGTGTAGTGTTTTATAAATTTCCCTAGCAAGCGAAAGATCTGCAGTCCAAACTTGAGAGGGTTGTGTCAGGAAGGGGGGAAAAAATCTTGTGTAAAAATCTGTAAAAACTGAACATGTGGCAGTAACTGCTTTGGCTACCTCTTGTGATTGATGGACATTCTTGTCCACAGTCCATAACAACTGGTGGCAGTAATGTATCAAAGGGAACATGTGGGCACTGCACTGTGGGGCCACAGGGCAGCCCACACCTACAGTTTAGGCATACTGTGGATACGTTGCAGACTTAGAATGGGGCACACTGCCCCCCCTCCCCCCAAGGGGACATGTTTACTGGAGAGAGCCTTGTCATGTGTAGAGAGGGGCACTCTCATGTCTCTGGCAGGATGCTGCAAAGCAATCATGGACTGAAAGAGATCTAATGTACACAGTTTGTGTTGGGTTAGCCTGGTAACATAGTGGCTCATATTGACAGCCCTCACTAACATACATAAACGCAGAGAAACCCTCCACCTTACCCTAGGAAAAAAGTGCTGACACAGTCAGATCCTCAACAGCTGAAGGTGTTGTTACATAAAAACAAAGGAAATTTTTAAAAGATGATCAACCTGGATCCATTCCACTGATTTTGTTTCCATATATGCAGTACAGTCACCAGTGTCTAAAACATGAATCCATGTCTGTGCTTTAGTTTTGGTTTTTTTTGTTTGTTTTTTTTTTTACAGAGGAGATGAGGTGTGCTGGGGTGAAATGCCCCACTCTGCAGGTGCCCTCTTGCCCCGAGGGTTCAGTCCTGACCAAGAGCTACAAGCCTCCTGCTGGATGCTGCCCCTCCGTACCACCCCAGTGCACTTGCAACTTCCGTGCCTGCCACAAGCCCCAGTGCCCGAGCGGACAGCACCCTGTTTCACTTGGGCAAGCCAGCGGTCAACCAGGAGACTGCTGTGATGTCTTTGTGTGTCAGAAAGGTAATTGCACCGAAGTGTGCACTACACACTTAGTGCACTCCCTCTAGGAATAGCAATTACACAGTTGATGAGAGATTCATTGGGGTTTCCAAGACATTTTCAGGGCTGTGCACACAAAATCTTTTCATTCTTAAAGCGATATTAAACACAGTGTGTCTTTCATTTTCTCACCTTGTTAAAAGAGAAAGTGACATGGCAGGCGAGCAGATGCTGAATGCGCACGAGAGTATAGCACGTCTCTGTCGTCAGGCAGAGGCAGCCAGGAGCGTTAGGAAGGCAGGGAGGGGGCCTGTGGTATTGGTCTGTTTACTCTGCACACCCAACAAATATTCGCTGTTTTACCAACAGAACAAATTCACATTCCGGCCCCTGCGCATGTATAAATGAGTGCTGTGTCCCAGAATTAATGGTCTTAACGAGCCCGGTGACCAGAAAAGTGCTTAGGCTATGAATTTGCTCAACAGAAGTGCAGTGTCAAAGAGTTCCTGTCTGGTCACACGTCCAAAGGGAAAAGGTTCAACAGTTCATTGATGGGAATGCTTTTTATGTGCTCCTGTCTGCCAGTGGGGAGGGTAATCGAGTCCGGCAGGCCGGCGGGGGCTGAATGGCAGCCGTGGGGGCCATGGGATCAGTGTTTTGATAACAAGTGTCTGCTGCTCTTCGGGTCAGGGGCTTGATGCCTTTTGTGCTGCTCCTACTGTCCGTTAGGCTTGCATGACTGCGTGCCGTGTCAGAAAGCTCCACGGGCGGGGACAGGGACACGCACTGCAGCCCTTGTCAGTTCCACAGTCCACTAAAAATACAGAATCTTCAAATGTCTTAGGCTTTGTATTTGAAATTAACTATCCTCTACACATTTCAACATGCCCTTGCAGTGTTTCTCTGTGCGGGGCTTGGAGTGATTATCTTGTTTCCATTGCCCACTTGGCTGGGGACTGATGTTTAGTCAGGGTTAGTGTGTGCAGCGACAATAAGCTCCACCTGTGTGTTTTGGCCTCATCAACGATGGATTCTGATCCATCATTGGCTACAGGACAGTTGTATCTGTGTGGCAGAGCAAACCTGGCAGCACCATTCCAACCTGATGTCATTGGATATTATAGAGGACCCTGTTTGATCTGTTTGGCTGTGGCCTGCTGTTTATCAACACTTTGCCTGGCACATATTTTGCATATGTCCCCAGCGGTGGTTGCAGAGTAGGTGCAGTGCTGCACATGTTCTGTTGAGATTTATGCTGATGTTAAGCAATAAGGCTGAGATCACCACACTAATGGTTCTTTGGAAACTTCACTCGACTTTGTTACAAACACACAGCCAAATGCAGCCATGTCCTCACAGTTGATTTTCTAAACGGATCACGTGGTTATTTGTCTCTTCGAAAAGTCACATTTCTGACTGAGCTTTTGCTTTCAGTATGCCTGTAAACCACAAGAGAATGACAGTCCATTATGAATGATTTAGAAAGACTCAGGGTCAGTGGATCCATCTCTGCATCCAGTCCTCACCGCAATTTAGAGAAGCCTGAACATCACAAAGCATGACTGGAATTTAGACTCTATGCCCCAAGTTGTTTTAGGGATTACAATTAACAAACATTGCGGAAATCACATGTGAGCATCCCCTCATGTGACTTCCTATTGCTTCTGTGAGCGTTAAAAACTCATTGCCTCGCCTCTTGATTTCAGCCAGCTAAAAGTGCTTAGTGCATTTTCTCTGCTTAGTTCTGCTGCACGCGAAGCAGGACAGCAGGAATACTGAGTGAGAGGGCGCGAAGGCTGAAAAATACCAAGGAAGAGAATAGAAGTTCGACAAACTCCACTTTCAACTCAGCTGGCGCACCTGATTTGTGTTAAGAGTGTGGCGCTGGTTGTCGGGAGGCACGGGGTCATTGGTGCAGACGCTTTGAATCTGCACTCAAAGGTATGGGGTACAGATGCTGCTGTAACCTCTGCTCTCATTTATAGAAACCACTGCCCCCACATCTGCTTGCATCTGCCCAATACACAATACAGTGATTCACATAACTAATCTACCTACTCCTCTATAGAGACTTTCTTACATAACCGCATTGTTTCACTTCCCTCATATTGGATTGTGTTAGATGAAAAGCCAGCATGTGGCTAGATAAGGTCTTTTAATGCTGACTCACCCAAACCACTGTGGTACATATGAATGCATAATATTACCATTGAGATGTGATGCCTTAGTCTTCCTGTTGGCCATGAAACTGCCGATACAAATTTTAAATTGTTGACTACATCAGTCTAACGCCATGTTTGGTCTCTGGAGCTTGAAAAAGGCATAGTGGTGTAGTAGGCAAACATGTATGCCAAATGGCTAACATTGTAAGCTATAGTTATGGGCTGTTGATAAATGTGGGCTGAAGGAAGTCCAAACTCAGTTTAAAAAGAGTTCAACTCACATTTGAAGATGAGACGTGTTGTTGATGAGGAGTTTCTAAAGTCTTTCTAACAGGGCTGTGGCGCTCTTCCAGAGAAGTGCTGAAGATCACAGGGATAGTGTACGGCTATCGTGTCAAGGGTATTCAGGCTTTGCCGAGCTAGTTGAATACGCACAGGATCAGACAGCGGTTTTCCCAATGGTGCTGCAGGTAAGCTCATTCTTTTCAAGGTTTGACTGAATGCAGCTAAAAGAGAGTCTAAATGCTTGGATGCTTTTGGGAAAGGCAGGCCAAATCATTGATTCACTCCACCTGCCAGCAGTACACCGTGCCCAGATCCTGCCAAAACCTCAGACCCACTACTGCTTTCTTTTAGTCTAAATGGCAAGAGTCCAGAGCCTTCTCAAGTCTTGATAGATCCCTGTGAAATTCCTCCTTATGGACCCAGTTTCATTGTCTGATAAATACCATTTCTGCCCCACAGGCCTAACCTCACCCATCAGTCTACCGCAGCACCATTTGGTTCAGATAAACATTGCTATCAGTAGTAGACAATGAACAAATGTTTATGAATTTGTAATTAATTGTATAAAGCTGTGATAACCTCTCACTGATCGAGCTTGACATGTCTGATTAAAAAAATGCATTGTTCTCTCGTGGTCTTAATGAGAATATTCTGGTGTTAATCTTAGCCAAATGTAGGACAGCTGACACAGCATAGTGCACTCATTTATTAGTGTATTGTCTTACTTAGATGGAGTTCAGCTTAAGGTTGACAACCTCTGTCTGATTCTTCTTTCCCTTAGTCTCTCCCAAGTGTGTTCACAATGGGAAAGAGTACTCTGAGGGAGAAGTGTACCGCATGGACCCGTGCTGGCTGTGTCAGTGCCGGGGAGGAATCTCCTTCTGCTCCAAGGCAGAGTGTGCTGAGCTGGACTGTGAAAACTTCTACATTCCCGAGGGAGAGTGTTGCCCTGTCTGCATAGGTACACACGTTTGCTTTATTTGCTTTAAATTGTGTCAACTTTTGCTGATCATTACACTGTCAAAACTGGAAACCATAGACGTGGTGGCATGGCCAAAAAAAAAAAAAAGCACGTGTGGCTGGGTGACAGAGAGAAAAGTTGATTCAGCAGAGGTGGAGAAGATATTAAGTGCTACCTGATTATGGCTTTCTCCTATAACCATAATCAGAGTTGTTAACATACCTGGTGAAAAGTGGTGCAAGAAAGATTCATCCTCCAGTCCTTTTCACTCAGGAGACTTCAAAACATAAAACCCTTTTTTTTTTTTTTCTTTCACTGTATACTGCATAGCTCAGTAAGCTCTGGATCTCGCTTAATGTTAAAAAAAAATGAGCTTTGCAGCGCATATGGCAACCACATTACTCTGCGGATGGAGATGGTAGCCTTTGGCCTCTGACTACGTGGCTACAGTTGATCAGATACATAAAAGAGGAGGGGGAAAAAAAAAGAGTGCAGAAAAGATCATGTTAGGTCAGTTTTAGAGGTACAGCTGGAATGTGCAGGCATTTAGATGGCATGGAATGCTTTCATCTTTTGTTTATGAAGAAAGCTGCACTTTCATACTGCGCGACTCAGCGCAGGCAGCGCTGGATGCATTACTTAATCAAGGTTCAAAAGGTATTTTAAAAACGTGTGATGTTCTTAATCAGTGTTTCTTTGTAAATGAAGGATAAAATGACCCATTTGCAATGGAAAGGGGTTAGTTGTGATAATAAACCCACAAACTATGAGTGCAGGTTAAATTAGGAAGCAAGTTCCCAAAAGAAGCCTGGTAGTCATTGGCATATTACTTTATTTTGTGGCAATCTTTCATACAGAATTGTTTGAAAACTTTGCTTGGGCTTGGAGTGTGTTGAACAGAAGGCGAACAGGATGGTGCTGTTGGGTTGCGTTGTAGGGAGTGTAAGAGACAGGACTGTTGCAGCTTGGAAACAAACTGGATAGCTGGGCCTCTGCTGTATCACTTAGCTCTTTCTTTTTATTATTTTTCTCTAGAGGCCTCCAGTTTTATGCAGCAGAAATGCTAAAATAGACCGACAAATGGGACCTTTTCAAAGTTTCATTACAACAGTCGTTGTAACAGGATGGCTATAGGTGTACATTGTTACCTGCCTTCTGTTACCTGGTACAACACTATAGTAATTCCAAATTATAGACCAGCAAATTTAAAGTCATCGGCTATAAGAGGGGGTTCCAAAACATTTTCTCTGATGATTTACAGAAGTAGCTCACGGAATTACTGCAGCTTCCACTCTGTAATGCTTTGTAACATTTGATTCTCAAACCTGTTGATATTTAAAAGGAGCCGAGACAAATTTGGCAGCAGCATGAGCACAAGCACTGTGTCAGTGGAAAAGGAAAGGAAAAATATTCTGTTCAGGGTCATCACACCCAACACCAAACACTCAAACTCAGCTGGGATGAGATGGGACAAATAGGACTTCTGTTCCAAGTCACACCAAACGTATAAAATATAGGCATGTAGATATTTCTGAGGTAGACCGGCAAATGCTGCGGCCACTTTTTAACCTGCTTCTAAAGCATTTTAAAATGAAATCAAGGTTCACTGAACTGGTCTTAGGCATCATAGATAAACCTAAAACGAGCAGTGGCTTCACAGAATGGCAGTTTTTGTAACCTTTCCATATTTTTGCCTCCTGTTTAAGGCTAACGGGAAGAGATCTCAAATTTCTAAAGTGCTTTGGAGTAAAATTTATATGATGCAGTTATTTCCGAGCCACTGGCTATAGGAGTAACAGCTGAAACTCACATAGAGAAGTTCATGCTCTTACCCCATTTCCATTTGCAAAATCTCTCTCAGCACGATACAGCACATGTCATCTGTCTCATGTGAACCTAAATCCCTGCATATGTTGTGACAAAGCCAGGAGCCTTTCACCACGTGTAAATGTAAATAAGTCATTTACATTCAACAGTATTGTATTGTCTTCATATTTCTTGTTCAAAAGTCAGTTTCCATATCTTGTAGGCTCCCGTTCTGCTTCTTGCTAATACAATCCCAGTACAGGATGGACCACGCTGGACTGAATCTTTAGGTCTAATATATCAGGTTCCATCTGTGGCAGCCAAACCAAACTATACAAGCGAGTGAGCTAAGAATCATATCAGCGACTCTCTTATCACTTCGTTCCTGAACACACACTGCGAACATCTTTCTTTCCTCTCAGATGTGGAGTTACTGTCAATGGATAGTGCTGAGGCCAGCTGCTGGGTGAATAATAAGCTGCGAGCCCACGAGGAGCAGTGGAAAGAGGACGACTGCACCTTCTGCCAGTGTGTGGATGGAGAACCGCACTGCACGGCCATGGCCTGCAAACAGAGTTGCCAAAACCCCGTGAAGATCCCCGGAGAATGCTGTCCCTTCTGTGAAGGTACACAGAGTTGTGTTGTTCAAACCAAAATGCACATGTATTTTAAAAAAAAAATTTTTTTTGTATTTATTAAGTATAATGCATAGCTAATAGCACACATACCAAATGTTGGAGACTCCAGTGTCCCTGCAGCTTTTTTACAGAGGCCATGTCGGCATGGGCTCATTAAAGGGGGAGGCCACAGAGCATTCTTCAAGCAGCAGGGTTTTTTGTGTTCTTTTATTACCCTTGCCTGCCAAAATGAGACCCACCTGTGTGCGTATGACGCTATGGCATCCTTTTAACACAGGAGGCTGCATAATTGAGGTAGAGCCTTTTTTTTAAGCATAATTGGTTACAGCTCATTGGGTCCTGCTCCTCCCACTGAACGTGGCAAGAAGCATGTGATGGGGAATAGTGATGTTATGGGTCCGTGTGTGTCTTATTCCATCCTCATTTATTGTGGCACCACAATAAAGTTGGCCCAAAATCACATGTAGACACATTTTCAGTTTATTAATCGGAGACAGCTCTGCACAATAAGACAGAGAGGTATAATCCCCCTTCAGGTGCAACCCACCCCGGTGTAATTGCTCTACATTTATCTGCAATTACTGTTTATAAGTAGAGCAGTGTAAATAGGTAGCTATTAGAGTTGGCAGAAAAAACACAGATGGAGTGTAACACCTGAAGGGATTCAAGCACACAAATGTATAAAAAAACAGGAATAAATTCATAGCAGCGCCCTTAAAGTTCTCACCCTCTATTATCTCTCTCTTTTTTTTTTAAAAACAGAGCCTTCCTATGAAACAGTAAGCCCCTTGCTGTGTCCTCCCCTGGAAAACTGCTCCCTGTCAGTGAATGACTGCCCCTATGGCTTCCAACAGGACAAAAATGGATGTCTTCTTTGCCAGTGTCTCAACAGTAAGTTCACATTCTCAATTTTTAGTTCACCGCGGAGGGTTAAAGTTGTAGGAAATGACTTTAAAAAGCGTGAAGAAATGATACATTTCTTGTGACATGCTGCGTCTTGCAGTCCCGGTGGACAGTGCTATGTTTACCTGTTGCAACCACTTGGTTTTGACAGCACCATAGACATGTTGATATTCATCACAGCTTATTGGTGTCTCTACACGGTTCTTTGTGAAAAGGAGTGCTGCTGTGAGCAGCCCCATGGCAGCTCATGCCTTTGCCTTTGATGGATTGTTGTGGTCATGATTGGACGACCTCTTTCTCAACTCTTTCAGACGACTCCTGCCCGGACCTGGGAACGTACTGTTCCCTGCAGTGTCCAAGGGGATATGAGAGAGATGATTTTGGATGTGAGGTGTGTGAGTGCACTGTCCCTATTCCAAAGTGCCGACCTCTGACCTGCACTAAGACCTGCCCCTATGGATATGTGTAAGTATACCCATTGAGCCAGTGAGTTCCAGGCCCCCGAAGTCCAGCTGTATGCTAATTTTTCATTTGTGTTTTGAGTCTGATTTAAACACATATGTCTCTCAATGCTGCGCTTATGGAGTCATATGACAGGAAAGTTTCAGTGGCTTTCAATCTTTTGAATATTTTGAAATTACATCAGTCTCTTAATGATCAATTTACAGTGTGTAGCTCCTTCTACTCCAAGAAAAATGGTAAAGGGTTTTAGATTTCATAAAGTCTACAAATCATTTTCTCCCAGCCACCCCCTGCATATTTTTATGGTTAAAAAGAATTTCAGTACTTAATATTAAGTGATGCCCAGGAGTCAGTGCCTCTTTCAAAGAAAGTATACCAGGCAATGGCCAACAGTAGTCATCAAAAGGCCTACCTTGGTGGCCAATCCCAGATCTCTGAGTTATCTTGTGTGTATATTTGTGTGGGGTCCACACTAGCCCCGTGGCCCTCTACAACTTCTCTCTTCATAATCCCATTTAACCCAATCAAACATCTGGAAGGGCTCTGTAATGGGACGCTTGGTCCCAAGGCACCACTCCCATTTCATAAATCATCATCCTGTCTCAAAACAGCGATCAAAAACACATCAGGACAAAAGCAGCCTTTATGAAATATATATACAGTTGGGATCCTTCTGATATCTCAGCCATACTTTCTGGAGCCGCAGCTCAACAGGGACACAAGAGGAGAGGAGGAGACAGGAGGAGAGAGGATGAGATGGATTCTGTAGGGAAAAGAGGAGCAGGAAGTCCCGGCTTTATCCTTCATAAACAGCTGTTTTGGTCTAGCCTTAGAAGTCTGAAATCCTCTGAGAGCTTGCCAGCCTTACAATGCAACGCTTTCTTCTCGCACAGAACCGCGCATGTAGCTACCACAGAGAGACAAAAAGCACCATTAACCATGTTTACACTGGGTGTATTGATGACATCCTGTGAGCGTTGTAATGTACAGTACATGTCCAAAAGCTGATGGTGCTGGCCTATGAAGCAAGATGAATGTAAACAATGTGAAAATGTTAAATCATATGTTAACCATTCCTCAATTAAGAATACTCTGTGAGTGCTTCTCGTATCTGAAGTTTTGTTTGTGGTGTCAGTATTGTGTTTTTCGTCTTTCATACCTCAAGCTCACAACTGTGACCACACGGGTTATGAATGGCATTCCTCTGGCCATCACGTTTGCAGCCCACTGGAAATTGTGCCGAGCCAGCAGTCCCAGGCCGAGGCCCCTAGTGTCTCCCCAAGCCCCTGTATCCCCCTGGAGCCCAAAGCGCTGCTTGGCATTCAACACACTATCTTTAAACAAAGCCTTACTCTAAGGCTGCAGCGTTCTCTGTCTCTGTATTTGTACAGTGAGGCTCTAGCCAACCCTTCACTATGTTGTTCCAATAGCTGTTATTGCTGTTTCAGCATAGATGAGGACCCCTGTTTGCTGAGCCTGAAATGCTGTGTCCTCTTTATGGGACATAGCTCTGCATTATGGGGTCTTCAATTTTTCACTCTGGCAGATGAAGATTAATAGGCTAATTATCCAGTCGTAATGAGGCCACTGCGTGAGGTAGGACTCATCACTTACCTGGAGGGTAAGACAGAGAGGAAGTGGCTGAGTGAAGATGAATGAGGCAGGGAGGGTTAAAGAGGGCTAGAGTCTAGAATAAGACAAGTGTAGACACACAGGTTATAATTTCATTTGGGTTTTGCCAATTTATCAGCGTGCAGTTCATTCATGTTTTATTAGGCAGAATAATTGGATCCAACTGGTCTATTTCTAGACACTGGAAGCAGACCAGACCACCAAAATTCACATTGCAGCTTATGCATGTGAGGATGGCCCTGTTACATTGCTTTGCTCTAACTACAGGACTCTGATTTCCTGGTCAGTTTAGTATAATTGCTACTTAATTTTGTAAATCAACCTCAAGTTTACACTTAACCATCAGAAGGTCCCATCTCCTACTGTCTTCTATCGTTTTCTGTGAGATCAACATGATTTTATTATTCAGAGTAGCTCTTATCTAGCCATTGATCCGTGGTGCTCTTCTATGTCTTATATGAGGCTTTTGGATAAGAAAGGCGACAGGGTGAATTGCAAACATCTGAATTGGTAACGGGCCCTTTTTTCTCAGAGTCTTTGAGCTGGTATGATGTGCAAACCTCAGGGATCTCACATGTTGGCCCTTTATTTGTTCTTCTTCAAAGCCAGCTAATATAGAGAGGGGAAAAAAAGCAAGTCCAGATGTTGATTATTCATGACTAAGACATCTGGGATTTGCTATATCACAACTCTGTGTGAAGCAATTTGAAATCATGTTTGAGCTACACAGGGATGGTATCATTTAGTTCTGACACTTTGTTTACTTCCTCACACACTGTTGCAGTGATTAAGGTTTATTTGCGTGTACTTCATCATGTCTGTGTTTGTTACCCTGCAGCAGGAACAAGCATGGCTGCGAGATGTGTCGCTGTGTCAAGTGTCCTCCCTTCACCTGCGACAAGCACTGCATTAATGGATATCAGCAGAACAGGAAGGGCTGCTCCATCTGCATGTGTAAAGGTAACGGACCTCTGTTATCAATCTGCTGCTCGTCATGATTAAAGGGATTCTTCAGTGGCTGCGTTAGTTGTGCAGAAAGTTGACGGGCTTGCAAAAGACACATAAAAGTCTGTCTTTTCATGCCCAAGTTTGTAACTCTTTTTGTCTATAAATTTTAGCCAGAAATGAGATGAGATTAGAACTCTCTGATAAGTAATTGGAAATTCATGTAGAACATTGTTGGAATGACCCTTTAACCACCCAAGAGCTGTGCAAAATGCCAATATTTGTTACTGAAAAATGTCTTGAAATGAATGATATGATAATAGATTGAAGATGGATACCGGTGTTAACAAAAAATATTTTCTAAAAGGAAATTGTGAAACATTCTCAATGAGAGCACTGTGCAAAAGCCACCCTTCATTTCTCTGTATTTTACTTCCAAGAGGCCAGACTTTCATGTTATTTTTAAAGTGGTCTTGAGCAATAGTTGTCCAGGGTTCTGAAGGCCTTTCAGAGTTTTTCTTTGGACACTGGCTGCTTCACCAGTTTGTTAAGACTCCTAACCCTGACCTATGAATCATTCAAGCATTAAAAAAAAGCACCAAACTCAGTATTGATGTAACAGACAACTTGGCAAAGAACTGACTTTAAAATGCATCTTTGTAACTTTGTTACTAGCAGCCTGTCACAAAACACATCATCTACAGCAGATTAAAATGATCTGAAAGTCCTTAAGAAACAGGAAAAAAATCCAACAAAGACCTGACACGGGAGCTGAGAGATGCATCTGGCCCTTCAGCTGATCCATCTGCTGTTCACTGAAGCCTGATCAGAAATGGTCTCAGTGGAAGGGTGGCTGTCAAGAAGCCATTTATAAGGAAGGGAAGTAAGAAGAAAATGCTGAGCTATGCCAGATTACACAAGATCTGGACTGAAAATCAGTGGCGACAGGTCTTACGGAGTGATGAATCCAAATTTGAAAATTTTGAATCAAATCATCATCAATATGTACAGAGGAGGTCAACAGAGAGGTACAACAGTGAGTTTCTACAGCCATCTGTAAAACACAGTGGAGGCTCTGCATTTCAGCCAGTAGTGGTGGGGAACTTGTCAAAATAGAAAATTGCATTGCACATTTCATTAGTTTCATTAGTTTTTAAGTTTACTGAGCATCATTACCACCTTCTTTTTTATGATTCATGGCCCCAACAGGATAGGCCCTGCCTATTTTTGCAACTTCTTAACCTTTAATGTTCCCCCAGCTCAACCTTTATACAGCACTTCGTATCATATCATATATTCATAGATTATTGAGACTTTCACCAGACTTGTACTGACCTCCCTAAAAGGAAGATCTTATGACTATACCAGCTATATATTTCACCCGTCTCTAAATTATTATATCGAGTTACTCATATTTAACTACACTTTCACCACATGGCCTGTAATGTAAGTAGCGTACGGAGTGGAACACAGCAGAGCTGAATTTCTGACACTAAGCTGCAGCTTTGATTTCCTGTGACCTTTTGCTTGCACTCCTGTGAGGCTGACACTTTTATGTGGGCTTCTTGTTGGTGTTCAGCTTTATCCAGGGGATGTGCGTGCAACTCTAATTAGATTCCCTCAAATTCCCAAGGTTAAAGTTTGTATTCAGAAGCCACACTTATGCCTATGTGTGTTTATTTTGCCATTTTAGCAGCAGTATAAATATATATCTCAGCCTCAAATATACTTAACCTTTTCTTTGGTTTGCGAGGTAATCTGTGCACCTACTGCACAAACACAGGAACGCACACAGAGACATTCCTACTGCAAATAATCCACTGTTTACCTGATTTGAAACTCCTGAAACAGGCTCTTTGTAGACTAATAAAATATTTAGTGGTCAAAAAAGTGTTTTTGGAAGTATGTGTGAATGTATTATTAAGATTTAAAAATAAAAGAGAAGAGACATTTAGAAAGTTTCTGTAGTTCTTAGCCATCCCAGTAACGTCTGCACCTTGTGTGTCTAGAAAGCGGCCATGTCCCAAGCACCACTGCCCCGGCACCGATGCCCAACTATTGCCTTACGTCCAATGGGCAGAAATACGAGGAAGGTGAGGGCTGGCACGATGGCTGTCGCGACTGCTATTGTCACTCCGGACGGGAGATGTGTGTGCTCATATCCTGCCCAGTGCCCAGCTGTCTTCATCCTGTTGTCAAGCCTAACCAGTGCTGTCCTACCTGTGAGGGTATGTTTCTGCAGTTCGCATACTGGATCAAAGGATAAATCCTGTTATTTCATATTTGATGACAACCCGCCTTATTAGTTGCTCTTATTTGCAAAAGCAAATGAGTGAGAATGGCACAGTTATTCCCAGAGCTATTCATATAAAACAATTATCCCTATTTACACAAAGTCCCTCAACCACGCTGTAGTTGCCTGCATCCAGTTTTCCAGTCCAATAAGAGTTTATTACCATCATTATGGGTGCAGTCACATTCAAGACTTCATTGCAGCAATTTTTTTCTGTGTTCCCAGATCTTAACATTTACTCATATTGTTGTCATAATCAATAAAACCCATGTCTAAAACTAACAAAATAAGGCCAAAGATTGGTTTAACTGTCCACTATACTACTGTGCTACAGATATATATCTCCTTTCAATTAAATTGAAACACTTCAGAATTCAGAAATAGTTACGTGCACAGCAAACGGAGAGCTTTGAACACACCGTCTCTGTCTGTTTCTCTAAAAATGGAAGGCATGCTTCTTTTTTTGAATCCACAACTCTCCAACTCAAGGGATATTTATGGAGGAGTGATTCAGTTAGCTGTTCAAATATTTAAGAGTGGAATGTCTATGACTTTCAGAAGCTATGCACACTTTGCAGTCAGGGGACAACAGGCTAATAGTTTGCAGATGTCTGCTTCTCTGTTGGACAGGAAGATGCTTTTACTAAATTAGTGTCAAAAAATGACTTCGACAGTGGTTATTGGATGGCAGTTTCCCAAGCACCCTTATTTTTGTAACCTCTGTTTGCTTTTTTAAGATTATTGTTTCACTGTATCATGTAGTCCTTATTGTTAAGGGCTGAATGAATGTTAAAAGATACATGACTCTTTCTTTTCTCCTCCCCCACGCCTACTGTAGATGACTCTGGCAGCGGTCAGCCAGAGGGGATGGACATGGTGGTGTGCAGAGCACCTGGGGGAGAGTTTTATGTGGAGGGGGAAACCTGGAACCTAGACGAATGCACACGCTGCACCTGCAGGAAGGGACGTGTCCTGTGTGACACCGAAGTGTGTCCCCCAGCTCTTTGTCAAGCACCAATCAGGAACAAGGACACCTGCTGCCATGTGTGCCCAGGTAATCAAAATAAAAACAACTGAGTGAAATAAAAATGATTTCTGGTTAACTCCAAAAGCGGCATCACAATTTGGGATGGTAGGCAGAGATCTATGAAGCTGTTTTAGATCAGCATGTGGTTTTGGAGGGTTTTGCATGTTGCACTCTGTTGGGCAGTTTTTTATGTCGGGCACACAGGCTCATAAAGAAACCAGCCAAGACTGGTTGGGTTTACGTAGAGATCCGTCAGGCAAGCGGCAGCACATGTGGACTGCTTTTACCCCTCGGCCCACACCGGAGGCTCATCTAACTCTCCTACTATTGAACGGGCAAGAATGCAACTGATCTCGCCGAATCTATGCTAGTTCTCTGGTCACGGGAATGTACTTTGACAGAAACGACTAGCAAATGTATAACCACACGCATATTTTATTTACAACTGCACCCAAACATTTCACTCTAGCTTATACACTTACAAACTCATAAACAACGTGTCCTGAGCACTCCCTAGCATGAGGCCCACAAATCAGCAATGCATGACTGCGCCTGAGAGCTGCTCCTTGAGAATGCTGGCCTGCCTTATCGCTGCATCTGCCATCGGCCTTTGATATATGTATGGGCCTGGTCACCAGGAATGTGGGAATAACACAAATCTCACTGACAAGCCCTATGATGCATGTGTACAGTAGAGTAGTGCTGTGTGGACATGCTTACTAAGGATTTGGTCATGAAAAAGCCATAGATCTCCTTTCCTACAGGGTTCAGGCTGAACGAAGACCCGTTGTATACATTCATATGCACACATTCTGCATCTGATAATACCCCCCTAAAGACCTAATAACCTGTTGATTCAGATGTTATATAGCAGGGTACAGTAGTCATTTCGAGGCAGCCCTCCCCCTGTAGTTTTATAAACCTACTTCAGACAGAAGTAGGTTTCCCCTTTTTAAAAACACCACTAGCTGTAACCCAACATTGCCAAGTCCAGTTAAGAGAGGAAAGAGCTGTAATGCAGTGCACCAGGCAGCCGCATGTTTTACTGCAACCTTTGTGCTTTTTCATTAACCCCACTTACAACTGTGTGCAGAAGAAACACCTTTGCTGCCAGTGAACAACAGCCAGCAGGAGTACTGCATAACCAGCGATGGAGACATGCTGCTAGCTGGAGACTCCTGGAAAGCCAATGCCTGCACCAGCTGCACCTGCAACAACGGCACTATTCAGTGTTTCTCTCAGCGCTGTCCAGCTGCCAACTGCCGGGTGCCTGTTTTACGCAAGGGCCAGTGCTGCCCACACTGTCTCGGTGAGTGGTTAGAAAAAAAATGAAAGCTGCCTTTGTAAAGTTGTCGGTGCCAAAAGTTGTGTTTAGACTCAGCTTTGATTGTTTTTATTACACTAGAAAATATTTTAAAATTTGGTTTATATTCCATTCTACCGTTAAGTTTATGTAATACTTCTACTTAAAGTGCAAAATACTGCCCTTTGTTCTAAGTGCCACCGCTGGAGCAAGACACAGCCTGTTGATGGGAAAACTGTAATTCATAATGCTGCACGTCAGAAAGAGGGAGCGACTGCGGGAATGCCAGTGTCGGGACCGAGTGTGTTTGCGTGTTTGTTCATTAGTCGTAGCCACTCTGGCGCTACAGAGGCAAACACTGTCACTCGCAAAACATTCCATATGGCACGCGCACACATACACGGTGCACTCCGAGCATAAACATTCCTCGAGCATCCGCGCATTCACACGTGTTTCCTCTCCAGTGGCACAGGAAGGCGAAGCTCCGTGTCAGCTTTTCCTTTTTCCTCAGCATAGGCTTCCATTGTTCGCCATCATATTTTACCAGAGCTTTTGTTTTTGTGATATGCCCAGAGGAAAGGAGCTCCTAGTGTAATGCCTTTTTTTTTTTTTTTTTTTAAAAAGCAGACAGACCCTATAAACACATCTGAGACACTCACTCACAGTTAGAAATTTTTTTTCTTGCATTACACCGGTCATATTGGTAATCATATTTCTTATTCCTGTCTGAAAAGAAATGACAACATCAGTGCCAGTGATGGTGTCTACAAACGCCGCCAAGACGAGAGTCACCACGACAATGGAGAGCGCAGAGTGGCTCACCACTGTCACTGTACCGCCTGTCATTGCTGATACAGGTACCTGCTTTTTAAGACTTCACCTCCTCTGCCATCTCTGCTCACATCCACTCCCCGTTCCCTTTAATGCACTACAGTATTAACCCTATACGAGTAATTTGGCATCTTTGCCATACTCTCCCTGCCAATCACAGTGAGTGTTTATACTGAGAGTGTTAGGAATGGCTTGATAAATGAATGAAATATATACTAACTCATGCTGAACTAAACAATAATGATGAATGGACATAAGCAAAACATGATCTCCATGGGACAGCAGTGTTAATTTTTCAGCGTTAGCAGTTGAGTGGGGATGTCTGCCAAACACTGAAGCCAAAAAAAAAAAGAGCTGTTTTCAATTTAAAGTTGGTAAATGACATTGGCACAGTAATGAGCAAGCTCTCATTGGGATGAATATTCAAAATAAATGTTGCCTTGTTCTGCAGATGAGCCACATTTGGGTGAGAATTACCCCAGCCAAACAGAGATGGCTCTCATTTACCAATCGGCTGCCTGGATCCTGGCGGGTCTCCTCTTAGCCATCGTGATCTTTCTTATTGTGGCGTTACTCATCAACAAGAAGAAGAAGTGGGTGCAGATGTCTTGCTACAGTGCACCAAAGAAGGTGAGAAGTCGTGTAAATCATGTGAATTTAAAGCACTTTTAAGCACCGGCCAAAAATGGTACAAAATAATAGAGACTTCGTCATAGATTTCTTAAACTCTATGAGACAAACAGTTTAATGAAGTCAAGTCAGGAGGCATTTCCTTTATCTCCCATTCCTACTTCAACCATTGCTGAAGTTGTCATGACTTTAGGATGAATGTAGTTTCCCTTTGCACTGTATTTTCAAAAGGACCAAGGTCAGGTCATTCATAAAATCTCCATTTGTACTTTTAGTACAAACAGGTGTGACTTGGTAAGCCGTCACTGCACACTAGCTGTGATCTGAATTACAGCAACAGTCTACCAGCAAATGATTTTCCATTTCCGTTTCCGCCACAGGCAGTGATCCTGAAGAAGCATGTCAACAAGAATTCAGTGGTCTACATGGAGCCTTCGAAAGAGAACAAATTTCACAATGTGAAGAACGACTGCGGCATCATTCACTTCTCTCCAGAAATGAGCTCCCCCTGTACAGAAAAGATGACCATCCCCCGGGCTAAGCTGAGCATGGGCAATGACTGGACGCCATGCTAAAAGAAAAACAAACCACCCCTCACACGCTGCAGATCAGAGCTTTCTGGCACATCCCACTTTCTTCTTTTGCATCTAAGCTGGTTACTGTAACAGTACACACACCATGGGCGCTGCCTTCTTTCCACCTTTCTCCGTGTGACAGTAAACACAAGGACGCTCTTCAAGACTAAGCAAGTTACCACTGCCTCTTATATCCTGTGTCCTTGTTCTTCTGTATTTGAACGCTTGGGTGGAGGGACGTTCTGCAAGGTAGACGGACGGGTTGAAATGTAAAGGACACAGCCACTCTTGGCTCTGCTTTAATACAGAGGAGGAGGCAACCAGAGAGACTTCTCTGTCAAAATGAGACTTTGACTGTGAACACTGTAATATAACTGCTTATTATTGCCTCCTTTGGAACTGGAACTTTGGGGCAATAAGAGGAGCATAAAAAGCTTTAGGACAGGGGTTTAGGCAGTAGAATAAAAGGGGAATAGGTGCTGCCCTCTTAAGCAGTGCTTCACATGGATGTAATTACTGTTATTAGCAGGGAGGCCAAAGGAACTGTTAATCCAGTTGGATCAAATTGGGTTCTGCAGCCAAATCAAAACAAGTCCGCAGGCTTTATATTGACTTCCAGATCCAAACCCCTGCTTTAGAATGTGTGGCTTCCATCTAGTTTTTTGTTTGTATATTTCTAAAGTATTTGTACTAGATATAGTGCTGTCCTTGCCCACCTTTTGCTTTTAGTGTGGGTGTCAGAGTGAAGCATTTTAAAAATGGAAGGCTAAATACCACCCCCACCCCCAATCCAGTACAACAAGGACATGCATCCCAAATAACAGCCATTATTCCTGCCTGTAAATGACATACGTTATTCCAGTCAAGAATCTCTTACAACAAACTGTTTTTATGCAAAAATGAAACCCCAGGTTTGTGAATCCAGCGTCTAGACTTGTCTTGATTATAGTAGCCAATAGTAATTTTGGCTCTTTCCAGAGGAATCTGCCAGTCCAGCTTGTTTCATCTAAAAAAAAATCTGTGATCTTCATCCAGTGAGAATGTTATTTTACTCATAGCAGGTGAGACAAAACGGTGCCAGACGTTGATCTGGGCCTATAAGGAATGTCTTTGATACCATGCCTCGCTTCCCATCTTCATCCATGGCTGTGTGTGTGGGTGTGTGTGTGGCTACTGTTCATACATGCCATTGATTGTTAGTAGTAATTCTTTTAAAAGCCTTAATTCTGTAGCCTTAATTTTCTTCATTGGTGTCTTGTACTTGGTTAACAACCATAAGCCCATATCAGGGGATAAAAACTTCACCCATTATTATTAAGATTAAGAGATTGTGCTGTGCTGTTCTCATTAGCTCTTCAAATAAAAGGAAATGATGTGATTTGTAAGGGTATAAGGGCAGCTTGCTAGCATCTGTACACAGTGGTACATGTTACAACATTGGAGCGTATTAGAAACGTAGCACTTTTCTTTGGAGCCAGTGTTTTAGAAAGCCCACTGCAGGATTCTTGGAGGGATAAAGGCCCTAATCAGGGATTTGATAGGCATATTAAGCACATGGAGATGTTAAACCACTCAAGCGAGCATGCTGTTGCAGCTAGATTCTCCACATCAGTACTGGGTAGGACAGAATC
Organism: Archocentrus centrarchus; assembly: GCF_007364275.1. Classification (NCBI taxonomy): domain Eukaryota; kingdom Metazoa; phylum Chordata; class Actinopteri; order Cichliformes; family Cichlidae; genus Archocentrus; species Archocentrus centrarchus. The sequence continues at coordinate 9,496,449 of NC_044367.1, forward strand.
AGAGAAGTGTTATGAAATATGTTGGGGTTTCGAAGCAAAATGTTTTGGATCAGAGTCCTCAATCCATAGCCAATAAGTCAATACAAAGACAATTTCAATGCCAAAATTGGTTAGAGACCAATTTTTTATGTGTTTTAGTACCTGAGTAGATGGTGTATCCGTTTTAATCATGACTCTGTGCTTTAAAATGAAGAGGTGACTGTAAAAGCTTACGCAATTCTTTGTTCTTCTATGTGTAAAAACATCAAGGTAGTTTAAAAAAAAAAAAGTAGAGAAGAGTACCTTATTTATTTTTTCACATAGCTTTATTTATTAATACTTAACTATAGTTTGAGATTTTTTTTTTGAAAAATGAGTTTTTAGTAGCCAAAGCTGCTGTACATTGTAGAGCATTTACCATTTTTATCTACCATATTCTATACAACCTTATTTATTTTTCTGTGTTGAAATCCTGTAAATATGTTTCTTAGGTGATGAACTGTAACATTTACACTTATTTTGAAAAATAAATGTGTGAACCAAAGTGGCCCGCACTGATGACAATTAAACTATGCTGGAGGACCAAGTCTCCAAAGTGCAGTGATGTCATCCAAGATAGTATCTGTTAGCGGTTTTCACTTCTCTTGCAGGCACATGCACATCTGCTCCTGGACTTCAGCGCTTCAATTAGGAATCCGTGTTGTTGTCCTCTTATCAGAGTAGCTAAATCATATACCGTCAGTGGAGGTGGGTTGTTTATGCAAAAGTGGGTTCCTCTGAGATTTGAATGCAAGCAAGAAGACCTGAGATAATACAACACCGGAAAAGGCAAATGCTTGCAGGCCGGACCAGAAAACCTGCGACGGTGTTGTTTTGACTTGTCTGGCAAAGCTTGCACATAAACTAAAAGGTGCTGATGGTTCTCCAGAATGATTATTTAAAGCAAACAGCAGAGTCCCAAGCCTAAAATATGTTAAACACTGCAACTACTGAGTTAATGTTTGAAGCATTACAGAAATATCTTCTCTCTCGTGTGGGCAATGACAGAACACATGGGTAACCATGTCAGTGAGGGTCAGAAATGCAGCAAAAGTCCTGTTCTATCCCCCGACTTTCTTATTTTTTTCTTCCAGGGAGCCAAACTTGTAATTTTTTAAAGTGGTCTTGAGCAATAGTTCCCCAGACTTTCTGAAGGACTTTCGAGGGTGACTCCCAAAGAGCCATTAGACAAAACTTGGCATGGTGTGCGATACTACAAGATTTGGTATCGATCTGCCTGCCACTAGTGTGCAGTGTGTCTGTTTATTTAAATTAAAAAAAAAAAAAAAAAGGAAATCTAAAGAAGCTGGATAAGTGGAGAGCAACACAAGAAGTGGGAGGCCTGAAAAACTCTCTATAGCAGTATCTACTGTTCACTGTAGCTTCATCAGAAATGGTCTCAGTGGAAGGGTGGCTGTCAAGGAAGGGAAGCAAGGAGGAAAGTCTAAGGTATGGCAAACACACTGGCAGTGCAGCAAAAGCATGCCCAGATAGTGCTCCACTGTACGTGTTTCTATCAGTCATAGATTGGCCTCCCCAGAGCCAGGACCTCCCCGTTATTGAAGCAGTGTGGGATCATCTTGACAGAGAACAGGAGGAAAGGCAGCCAACATCCAAAGAAGAGCTTTGAATGGCCTTTAAGAAGCCTGGAGAGCTATTCCCAAAGACTGCTTAAAAGAAATGACAACAAAGCTGCCTCAGAGTTCAGGCTGTCTTGAAGAATAAAGGCGGTCACACCAAGAACTGACGTTCAAGCTCACTGGAAGTGCACAAATTCAGTTGTTGCCTTTTATACTGTATTTCTATACATGTTTGCATGTTTCAATAAATTGCTGCACTTGCATATTTGTTTGTTTATAAACAAAGAAGAAATGAGAGGTAGCTCAAGACTTCTGCACAGCAATATGCTGGATACATTTCAGATTTATATCCATCAGCATCCTTTGGTGGTACATGGCTGTTGGTATTCTAACAAACACACACACACAGGTCACAGCATGTGGGGAAAAATATTTATTCACACTATGCATCCTGTTGCTAAGAAGAAATATTTTTGTCCTCATGACACATCTTCAATAAAAAGCCCTTTCTCTTAAATTCTCTAGTTCTATTAAGGCAATGAAGTCCAATGAACCTCTTGTCAACCTTTGTCAGAGGACCACAAAATACTGAATGGTTTTGGGAACAGAGTTTGGGTCTAATAGCTGAATCACCATTCACAACAGTAAAAGAAATCCACTTGTGTCTTTGGGGCTCACACTTTCCGAAAGGAAAAACGTAAGAATCTGTCAATGTTCTAAGCAGAGTTTGTTGGTCCAAGGATAAAACCAGTCTCTGGGAGTCTTCTGCCTGACGCAAAGTGGAATATCTCCCAGGCAAGTGCAATCCCTTGGTTTTCACAGAAGAATCTTGTAGTAGTCGTCTTTATAGCTGTACAAGACCACCATGGCCACCCTGAAAGAGAACATATGTTTGCATTAAGATTTCAAAACATATATATTATGGTGTTCAATAATGGCCAGGAAGGTGTTTTTTGCAAAATTATATATTTTACTGTGACACTGCCCTTTGACCTTTTATAAATCAAATGGTATTAAACCTTTTAGACAACTGTGTGAAATGTTGTCATATTTAGCCTCTGAATTCTTCAGTTATGGTCAAAAACAACTTTTGACTACCAGGCCATCCTTTAGTCCCAGTGAATGTTTATACTAAATTTAAAGAAACTCCTAAGATAGTTGTTAATCACAAGAACGGGACAGACGTGAGGTCAGGGCATAAGGTCACAGGGAACTTGACCTTTGACCATTAAAATTCTAACCGGTACATCCTTGAGTCGAAGTGAATGTTTGTATGGAATTTTAAGTAATTCCCTTGAGGCACGAAGATAGCATGAAAATCATCATTTATACGATCACGGCTGTCTCAGGTTTGGAAGAATACAAAGTGGAAGAAATTTTAACTGGAACGTCTGAAAATCCAGACACAGCAAGTCAGGCCGGATCTTTTCCAGAAACTTGAGATTGCTTTCGATTTCAACACTGAGGTGAGACAACAGTCTCAACCATTGGACAGAATGCTACATTATGAAATCTGGTATAGGAACATTAATGTTACCCCTCATAACCATTGTGGTAACTACTCTGATCATGTGACTTTGATCTAGCACCACAACCAGTTAAAAAAATTCAGTGCATCTATCCTTTAGTTTATGGCCATATATCTGAAAAATGAGCCGAAGCGCAATGTTGTAGAGTGGCAAGAAAAGGCTTCGTTTGATCTCCATCTAGCACACAAATATATGAAAATGCAATCAGACTATAATAAACCATAAGTAGATGATGGCTCATGTTGTCTTAAGTCACACTGACTTAATACTTAAAGTGCAGATTAAAAAGTAAGCTAAAGATTCCTTTGGAAGCTATCTGGAGTCAGTCGAAATAAGAAGGGGAAACTGGAAGTACGGGTTGTCGAGGTCCTGCCACAGCTACAAAACTGCTGTGTGAGTCCTTTACCCTACTCATCTTGCCTCAGTTGCCTGTGCCCCACATTCAATGAAAACCACTAAACAAAAGAATAAAAACACATGCTGCCTCTATCCATTGCTGCCTCTGTGTCGCTCATTTATCAGGAAAGCATTTTTCCCCCCTTAATGGCAACTCACACAGCAGAGACAGGAAATTAAAACCAACTGTACTGGAGAGGTGAAGAGCAAGCCAGAAAGAGGGGTTTGGATTTTTCTTGCTGCCATTGCACTCATGAAAGAGAAAATCTGTTGGATCCCTCACAGGCTTTGGGCACTAACAACACCGGAAGCTCAAACACAGGATTTAAAGTAGAACTTGGGGTGGGGTGAGGGTGAGATTTGGGAGCATGGGAATATCAACTGTTCCATCTACACTAGAGAAATGGATGGATTTGAACCGCCCCTCATGCTACTATCTCAGTGTCAATCAAATAGGGTGCTAAGAGCCAGACAGAAGACCAAATATGAAAAATCCTTCTCCAAATTTCATGTCAGGAAATGGGATGAACTGAGGATTTAATGTTCTGCAGGGTGGTAGTTATCTGTCTAACAGCCCCCTTTGTAGTACTGGAAGTCACTGCTACACCTGGAGCATGCGGGCTCGGTTGAAGTTTTGCAGCACAGCTGCCTGAAAAAAAGAAGTCTGCTTTTTGACCTCTTTTTTTTTTTTTAAAAAACACATCTCACTGTTTGCTTCAGGTTCCATTTAAGAAAACTGGCTGGACTAAAACTGACTATCAAGGAGTCCTAGTTGGGAGTACACAGTGTGTACAATGAGGTGTGGTCGACCCTAGTAGTTTTGGAAAGGTCTGAAAAATGATGAACATCTCATTTGAATAAAAATAAAGCCGTACTTTAGCCTACACAATAATTAAAAACACACCTAACTGCACAGTTACCTGCCCACACGCTGATCAGCCTTTACTCCTTATGTCTGTTAAGGGCTCCACAAAAATGAATAGGCACCCAACTACACATGCCACTGCACCTTTTTGTAATCTTGAAGTGGTGGATCTCATCACAGATGGCCTTCAGGTAGCGCTGCTTGGGCAGACGGGACAGCAATGTCTTCACGCTGTTGTTGAACTGCTCTTCACTATCAAACTGGAAAGAAAGAAAAGCGGCACGCAATATGACACTATGGAAGAGTGATCAGGCGGCAAAAACTGCTGCATTCAAGCTCATTTTAATATCCCGAACTGTAAAGCAAAACCAGCCAAATGGCCCAAAAGCCAAATGAATCTAAAAGTGGAGATATCAGAGGAATGATTTTTTTTTTCCATCTTCAGCCTTGAATAATAGATGTCCTTGTCAAGTGTAGCAGAGCAGTTAAGCTACAAAAGCAACAGCTGCTTTATAAATGTCTTGTGTGGTTTCTTGTGTGACTTGGAGTAATTTAGCCTATTTAAAAACAGGCCCTTCCTGCCAGCCGGGCACATACTGTGTATTGTCACAGGTTTGTCAAGCTAAATGTGTATTTACTGACACACGTGCTGCAAAGGGACAGCCACATAGGTGGCCTGTTCATTTATGGAGTGGAGGCTTTTACTTATATAACTACAATGTTAAGAACATTTTCCAGATTTCTTCACAATATAATTACGGTAGTCTTTTTTTTTTTCCTTGCAGGGAAGCTGGGATTTTATAGCAAGGTCTTGGTAAGAAGTTTGGAATGTGAATATTAACACCTCCTCAGAGTGCATTTTGTAAGTGCAGCGCACGTCTGTCACATATGTGAGCCTTGTTAAAGGCCTGCCAAGTTAGACTCTCACAGGTCTCCCTGGATGTGGAAAACTGCAGTGTTCCTCGGCAGACTGTAAGGAAGGCAACGGGATCCCGTCTTCCTGTCTAGGATCTTGACCTCTATCGGCCGTTCTTTCCACTTCCCCGCTCCCTCCCAACCTTCAATGTCACGCTGCCTTTTATTAACTCTGCTGTGTTCTTGATGAAGCTAGTAGGGAACCAACCTCCAGAGACAGGAAGTTGATCAGAGTTTCCTTTTGCAGGTCCACCTGAGGGATGAAAGAAAGAAAAAAAACAAGTACAGTTACACAACAAAGCCTCACCTCACACTCAAACTGCATAGAACACCACGTCTTATATATTTATAGGAAATTGAAAACCTCATTTATGAGCAAAATATATCAACTGTTGCACCTCCTGCCCAGCAGGTTACATAATTTTTCTTCCAACATGAGGGATCCAGTCAGCACTGACATCATAAAATTACATATTATTAAATTTTCACAATGAAAGCACTCCAATTTTTTTCACAGCAAAAAAGCTAATGACCTCCTGGGTTCATGCATGGAAAATGAGTATCGCTGATAGAAAAGCAGACTGCTGACACGCAACACCAAAGACTCACAGGCCTGTGTAACTGCCTACTGGCATCAAGATGATTATACTTGTTACGTTTCAATGCTACTGCAATGTTTATACAGTCCAGATTCCAACAGGGACGACAAATATATTTGGAACACGCACCAAGATGGTAAATAAGACAAGCGGGGATTGTTTACTTTGAGAACATGTGGCCAGTAGGAAAAAAAAAAATACAGCACAACTGCAAATAAACTCAAACAGCCACTTAGGTCCCCTGAAATGACACGCTAGCTGCCTTCTGCTCAGTGTTCATTGTTCTGCAGGCAACTGGAATTTATTCACAGCCATTTACCTCCAGCAGGGGATTTAAGAAGCAACTATAAAAGGCCTGATCCTAAGATGTTTGTTGTTTTAGCTATCAAAACTATTTCCTTCCGCTGCAATTTCACACATGAATTCAACAGATAAGGTGGGACTGGGACGGGGGGGGGGGGGGGGGGGGGGGGGGGGGGGGGGGGGGGGGGGGGGTTGTCGAAACAGGGGGTGGAGGGGGGGTAAACACACAAATGACTTACAGCAAGAACCTCAATGTCATTGCTCTTGTTCTGCAAACTGCTACCAAGGCTCTGTAATCTGGTCTGGATCTGAAATGAGAGAACGAGAGATAGAAAAGGACCCACTGTTTTGAGAAGCAAATAATAATTGCTCCTTTCAACGTGTTTAAAATGATACAGCTGCAGAAACAAAAGCATTGAGTTACAAACACCATAGTCTTAAGGACAACCACAGTGACGGTTACGGGAGATGGACACGAAGAAAAAGAGGAGACAAAAAAAATAATTATTTTAGGGGTTCCAAAGTCATTAATATTGAAGATCACATCTTTAGAGTAACGCTGCGATCTGCAGATCACAAACCTGAGTCTCATAGCGTCGTCTGGCGCTTGCGGAAACTTTCTCTGGGCTGATCATGTTCACGTTCATGTTTATGGGGCTGCTGCTTACATGCTGCTCTGAAGACCCTGGAGTCAGAAGACAGTAAAGGGACAAATGCCTCATTTGATCTCATTATAACTATTTGTCTGTCTAAATTTCACATTTTTTTTTACTACAAGAAAGCACTTTGGTAGATTCAAAGCACAAGTGTGATAGTTTGATACCGTGTGATGTTACAGGTACAGGTAAAATCAGAATAAGCTGAGCATGGTACCTGTGCTGGTGAGCAGTGATACTTTGGGGTTCTGAAGAGTCGTTTCAGAGATTTCCCTGCCGAGGTACAAGGACAACATTTATGTGAAAACAAATCCTTTGGCATCATTCGCGCTCCTCTGAGCAACGCGTTAAACCAAAAATTCTTTACCTGATGTTTCTCTCATCAAGGAATTTGTACCGACATTTCTGAATGATGTGATCCACCAAGTCAGACTCGAAAATCCGTTTCTCCGACTGCCTGTCTTTCTCAAAGCATTTTACCTGAGGACAGAAAATGGCTTTAACACGTGGTGCGGTATACAGCCTCCCCACAACTATCTGTGACATAATCTGCGATGCTACTGGCAGTTTTCTGCAGTGAACACATTGCCTACTTCAAGCTTATTTATTCTAAAATAGTCTGTTGCTGGGAAGCGTATGCAAATTAGACTTGAGATGTCAGTGGGTATGTCTGAATATGGTGCACAGAGCTCTGCTACAATTTCAGGTCGGTTTACCTTCACATAGTGTCCCTCTTTGTCAGAGACGAGGGCCATGCATGTGATGCCGCCCAGCTTGCAATGCTCCAACAACGTGTCCTGAGACTAATGACACGCAGAATGACAGAAAAATGAATTCAAAGCACAAGTTGAAAGGTCATTTAAAAGTAGACCATTAAACTTTTATGGTATATTTATTATCACAACAAACACACACACACATATACACGTTGACTGCTGCAGTAGAAATAAGGGATACGCTTTTCTTCCATTAATTACTTAAGAATCACAAATTAGGCTTGGAGATATTATAATTTCATAATTATCGTGTCAGACTTGCTAACTTTAACTCTGATCTAGTTCCTGACGCAAAGAGGAAAAAAGCATGCTTGAGATACCACCTTGCTGCGTCAAGAACGTTAGAGTACTGGAGTCCTGATGTGGCACTCATTCATATGAAGAAGAGTTTTTGCTTAGAACTAGAAGAGAGGGCCATGAGCCATGATGTACATCCAGGCAATGCACTCAACCAGCATGTGTGCTTATGTTCATGTTGGCCCAATTTATTCTGATTAACTTCAGTTTGGCTCCTCTGCTAGATGAGTTGGCAGCGGTGCAGAACAAAGCCCCAGTGCACCACAAGCCTATGTTTATGTACGTCACTTTTCCTTGTCATCATGTGAGCTTTTGCACTTCCCTTATTCTTACAACTTTCACACCGACAGATCAAATTATGTCAAAGGTAAGTTATTGCCTGGAGCCAGATGGGCAGCTCAACGCCTTGGCTGACTGCCTGCAGAAGGGGTTTGCCATATTTGTCTAATAAAAACTAAGAGTGGAACCGTCTCCTGAGGATGAATGAAGGCTGGAAATTCTGTCCGTTAAGAAGCCAGCATGTGAGCCGCGCTGACAAAAGCCTAGTGAGTGGGAATGATGGGTGAGGTGGTTTGAACAAGGTGTTCTCACCATCTCTCTGCTGCTCAAAACCTATGTACAGAATTGTGCAAAAGTCTTGGTCATCCCCTAACTCGTTATATTTTGCTAGGAAAATGGGAAATGGGTGCAGCGATTAATTTAAACAGTATCTAAGGCAAAAAACAAAACTTAAGCACTTTAAGTAGTCTTCAGGCTGTGATGTTTTTAATGCTTGAATGAGTCATAGGTCAGTGTTAAGTGTCTTAACATAGAAATCAGGTGTAGCTCAAGACTTTTGAACAGCCTGTACATAATCTACAAATCATTTGGAATATGTTGCCTCTGGCTTTCATCCAAACTCAGCTTTTCCTAATTGCGCCTGAGAAAAATCAAGGTGGCCAATCACTTGTCTCCTGTGCCGGTACAAAAGACAATGAAGGCCACTTAAAGCAGGCCCTCACCACAAAAGTGGAAAGCTAAAACAACAATAGGTTATAAAGAGTTAGAGCAGGAAAAAACAGGAGGGGCATTAAAATATGGGCACAGAGCGATGCCAGAGAGGCTGTTTAAGCAAACATGCACAAACAGGGCTGAGATCATTTGGTCACATTAGCATGGAGAATGTGACAGAGCCATGGTATCAGAAGTGTTGGACCAGAGGATAAAGAGCTTCACTTTGAGGGGGCTGATGTCAGCTAGGCTATTATCCAATCCCAGTGCTGGAAATGCTAACAAGATCTCATCAAAAGACTTTATTCGAAGTGTGTTTAACATATGTTGGTGGGGTTTTTTTGTAGAAATTACTCCAATATATTCTTCCACTATGGCCAGTCTTTTAAAAGCAGCCACATAGTACAGCTCATTCTCTGGATTTCTGATGCTGTCACAATAAGGGTGCTGCTAACAGCTGGGTTCTTCTTTAAAACGGAAGTCAAGTGTTGCCCTCTACAGGAGGGATGAGATTACTACATGAGAAAAGTGAACGTCGTTGAGCAACAGAATTTAAACCCATTTTATAGATGAAACCAACAAAAATAAAAAAAAATAAAAAAATAAGGCTGTTAACCTGCGATATATCATAGTTGATATCTGCAGCGATGCCGGTGCTCCACAATTTCTGGACAACACCGATGGCTCTGGACATTGAAGAATGGCCCACAGGGACCACCAGTACATCACAGGAGCTCACTGTTGGCTGACACAAAGACAAACAAATACAGTCACATGCAGCAACAACACAAACATGCATTCAGTCTAATATTACAGAGGCAAAGAACTGTAGTCAAAGCATTATGTGTGTAGCAAAGGAGTAATTCCAGGTGTTTATATGCGCACGGAGCTTTCAGGACACATCATTTCACAATCTCGATCTAAAATATAGAAAACGATGCGCCTCCAAAAATAACTCCATGGAGTCGAGAGAAGCGGTGATCATAGTTATTAACATGTTTCTAAAAGTAGCTGTGTGGCGGCCGACTGCTGTAAAAAGCCATCATTAAATATGAAATCGTCTGCTGCGCCTTTATTATAATAATTAGCAATGTCAGATTCCAATGTGTGTGTCTGTGTCTCTCACTGGCTCCTCCATGCTGGCTATAGCAGCACAGACTTTGTCCACAGCAACACTGGCCCCCACTGCGCTGGGGATAGGAACCGTGGAGACTGGCATTCGAAATTCCAGGATCTAGCAGAGCAGGGAACAAATCACGTTTAAGCATCAAGAAAGCAGCTTTACTAACATTGTTTCATACGGATTTAATGAAGTACAGTAAGAAGACGTAAATGTGAGATGATTTTTTTTTTTTAACGTTCGCATACATGCATATGGGGAATAACAACTTTATGTGGAATGCCGGTAAAACTTACTAAGTGGTCATAGCGTCCTCCAGCCGCCAGTATATCTGGTACAGTTCGCTTGCGTTTCCTGATGAAAGCCACAAACTGGAAGATGACTCCTGAGTGGTGCTGCACCTTGTACACTAAGCCCAAGTTGACAACCACCTATAAAGAGATACAGCTGTGTTTAAAAAAGAAAAAAAAGCAGATACAGCAGCTGTTTTCTTATTCTCTAGAATCCATCTCACCATCAGTTTAACTCTAAGTCTGCGCAGAAGCACAGTGAGCTCCTCCAGGTCCTTGAGACCCTGCTTGGCCAGCTGCGTGACTGCAGTTTTTTGCTTGGTAAGTGATGTCAGCAGCGGCACCAGGTCCTGCAGAGTACCCTTCTGTTCTATGTACTTGTACAGAGTCTGCAACTGAAAGCAAGAGATGAGGAGAGAGCTCAGTGTTAGATTGAGTGCAGATGTACTAGTGGGAGAAGTTTCCCCTCCAAGACTTTCTGCCAGAAAGCTTTTCTTCTGTATTATTTTCAGTTTTCAGTAGCAGTTGGTAAGCAACCAAACTACGAGTTCCGGTTCAGGACAGGATCACCATTTGAGTTAAAATGCATCCTTTTCGGCAATTTTAAGCATGCCTTAGAGAGCCTGTCTGGCACAAAGCCTCAAATGCAAACTTCTCACATGTGCTACAAGCGTGCTGAATATTTTTTACAGAGGGTTCAGACACCAGGTGGACACTCACACAGTTGGCTGACAGTGAAAAGTTGCAGAACTTTGCCTCCACTTCACGTTTGGTGAGTTTCTCACTCTGGATCAAATACAGACAAAAAAAAAAAAAAAAAAAAAAAAGCAATAAAAATGCCACTTCTGCTTTACTAACTGCATATGCTCAAAGAAGCATGTCAATAACAGGCATCAAGTGTGTAACCGGTGACCTGCACTGACCATAAGATCACACAGTATGTTAGAGGCCTGGCTCAGTTTGTCCTCTGGGACTCCGCTGTGGAGCAGGATGGCCTTCAACAAGCTGGTGTGGTTTAGGTAGATGTTGTAGTTCCGTTCCTGCAGCCACAAACACCCCTTTAACCTTCTCAGACACAATTAGTCAAAATTTTAAGCACTACTATACAATGAGCCCCTCAATGAACAATGAGCAGCATGTCCGGCTGCCTTTTCATTCTCTGACTCATGGGTTCGTAAATGCTTTTACATAAAGAGCTGGGTGGTAGAGAGGATCAGAAACAGGACCTTTGAGGCAGACACGAGGTTGACTGGGTTCATAAAACATGCAAAGAGTATTGTGACTGACGCAGCATTGGAATGGATGTGGGCAGGAAATGGATTCTACTGGAAGGGAGGGAAGGAAGTTGACAGAGCTGTGAATAACAGATTTACTAGGTAAACAATAAATACAGTGTAAATCTGTCAGGCTTACACATATTTTGGTATGTTAGGAATGTGAGTGGGAAGCAAAAAGGGAAAAAACAAGCGGTTAGGTTTTGCTAATGGCATCTGTCAGAAAAATAAATAAGAATCACACATCTAGCCCAGCGGCAAACTATTCTATCTGAATTACAAATATGAGCAGATCATGCGTGTAACCTGAAGCACAGGGAATTCCTGGATTATTTCAGAGATGGTGTAAATGGTCTCTGCCTCGGCGAGGAGGCTGTTGCTAACAGGAGTGATGATGTCAAAGGCACACTCAAGGAGCTCCCGCGGGTGTGCGCGATCCAGCTTCCTGGGGCGAAACACTCGTTCGATGCTATACCTTAAGAGAGATGAAGAGAAACACGCATCCAGTTCAAATCATGGTCAGTATGTACAGAGGAGGTCAGGAGAGACGTACAACAGTGGGTGTCTACAGTTATCTGTAAAGCACGGTGGAGGTGCTGTCATGGTTTGGGGCTGCATTTCAGCCAGTGGTGTTGGAGATGTTGGCAAAATTGATGGAATTATGATTTTGATCCACCGTCTAGAAAAGGTGTGATTGGCAACAATGATCCCAAACAGACTACCAATGCCGTAAAAGCATAGCAGGATAGAAAAAAGACACAATGAAACACTATCAGTCATGGATTGGCCTCTCCAGAGCCCGGACCTCAACATTACTGAAGCAGCGTGAGATCATCTTGATAGAAAACGGAACAAAACAGCCAACATCCCAAAAAGAACTTTGAATGTCCTCCAAGAAGCCTGGAGAACTATTCCTGAAGACTGCTTAAAGAAATGACAGGAAACCCGCTTATATGTTAACATGGTCATAAGTTTCCACAATGTAAGGAAAACACAAATTTTTGTTTTTGCTTTTAACATTTTCATAAAATGCTTTGTAAGAACATTTTACAGACATTATTATAATTACCCCAAAATTTAGCAAACCATTGTATGCACAAAAAAGAAAGAAAGAAAGAAACTGTTCAAAATTACTTTTCAATATCTTTACCTCTTCAGATGTGTTATATTGTTGCGGGCAATGAATCTTGCAAACGCGATCTAAAGTGGGAGGGGGAAAAAAAACAAAACAAAACCAAAACCAAGACTTGAGACATTGGGTGCACTTGTGTAATGACAGTGAAATCATACCAGGCTGTAATCAATCACAGTGTGGAAACAACCATTCGGTCCTCAGGGTTTCCCGAGACAGCAGGATCTTAAGGCGGCCGCTGATTGCAGCCTCACACTGTGCGTGTTTGCATGTGCTGATGTAAATACTTGTGTAATTAGTGCATGTGTGCACGTGCGGACATGCACACCTGGGTGTGTGTTAGGTTTGCGCGTGTTAAACTCACGCGAAGGTCATAGGGCAGCGTAACCAGCATTCCACTATGATCCATGAAGCAGGCCAGCTCACTGCCATCATACAACTTCCTGTTTCTGGGGAGCAGCAGTGGGGTCTGAACACGCACAGCACCTGAGAACAAACACAGTGCATTACACTGCTCCATTTTCATAAAATAAAATGACCCTGAGCTGAAGAGAAGTGATGCATTTTAGCAGGCACACTGAGCATAAACAAACAAGTGCAGCTGGACATCATCAGCACTGTGCGCAAAAAACAACACTTGCACATGCACAGAATCTGTGCTGCCCAACAGTACACTTATTGTTTAACTGCCTCTCACTGGCCCAGATGTCAGGGTCTCTAAAATGGCCTTACAGCAGGTCAGGAGTCCACGTAGTTTGCGGGAGAGTCAATAAAACGTTCGTGTTCACACGCACACACTCAACAGACCGTGTACTCACCATGCTTCTTGAAGATCCTGGTGATGCTTTCGTACACATGCTGCTGCAATTTGGCACTGTTGAAGCTGAAGCTGCCCTGAAGGGAGAGCAAACAAACAGCCTCTGTTAGGGATCAGGAGGCATCGACTAAGCACTAACAGGCCTTCTGCTCATCTGTGATAGATCAGATGAGAAAGGCAGCATGGAAAGAAAGGGGAGGGGGAGAGCGTAGCTATTCCTTTGCCTGCAGTGACATCTAAAGGTAGAGATGGGGAAAAAAAAAAAAAGCTGATTTTCTTTGAAAAGCGTTCTTTTCAAATTAAACATAGCAGATAGTCAGAATCTTGACCTGAAAAAGCATAAGTTTGCAATTATGTTCATTTCTAACTCCATATTCTTGGACCAGAGTAGCTTTGTTCAAAATAATCCTTACGCATCTTTCTATCTTTGTCCTTATTGCAGCACTTTATCTCCCTTATCACTCCCTTTAAGCCAGCCTTCTTCTGATTGGACACCCTTCACCAATAGAGGATTTGAACAGGTGAGTGAGTTTCTATGCCCAAGCCCAAATTTTCCAGTATTTTAGTTTTAATTTGACATCTAAGCATAGATGAAGTACAGAATCACTACATGTAAATAAAGTAAACTACAATCCACTATGTCAACTCAAGCAGCAGCCTCACCTTGTAGAGGTCTATATCATAGGTGTAATCAATGACTGGAGAGATGTTCTGCGCAAACAGCTGGGCCACCATGGTGCGGTACGCTTTGCCGTTGACATTGGCCATGGTATGCTGCAGCACTTCGTGCAACTCCGACTCCTCCATCTGAGGAGGAGGCAGAAGTTCGCTCTTCAGCAGTTCCTGGGCGGTAGGCCGAAAGGCCGGGTCGTGCTTCAGCAGCCACTCTATCACCTTCTTTTGATAGACACCAAGAAAAGGCAGAAAGAAACATAACACTATTAGACTGAGATTTTAAACAAGGGGGGGGGGGCATATGAAATGCCATACTGCAATCATCCTCACCCTTGTTTCTTGCCCGTGTAAAGTAAAGTCGTCTGGGAAGATGATGGGTTCCTGTAATATGAAAAAAGATCCAGTAAGTAAGGCAAGAGGTTCAGAAACCCCACCCGGATTGCTCTCAGATATAGACACACCACACGTAGCTGACTCAGGACAGCGATGCGCTCAGCCCCGGTGGTCATCGGCCGGTAGGACATCTCAAAAAGGATTATGCCCAGGCTAAACAGGTCCACTTTCTGTGGACAGACACATGAATAAGAAGTTATTTAAACCTTAAGGCACTCTGAAATAATTAAAAGCTACTTCCTCTAATCATGTATTCAGGCACATAAGTGAATTTTAAATTCGTACTTGGTTGTAGGTGGCTTTTGTATTTCCCTGAACCTCCGGACTGACATACAGGGCAGTACCGACCATCCCTGTCATGTTGCCTGGAAACAGTGATGCAAAAAATCAATTTACAGTGTCATGGCAGCAGGAGTATTACTTGCACGGTTATCTAAGGTCAGTGTTCTGTAAAACTGTATTTTCAAAGCTCTCCTGCACCTGTTGGGTCCAGTTTGGGCATCACCGCAGATCCGCTCTCCTCCACTTCAAATGTGCCTGCAGCCTTAGAGAAATACACAGTTTCTTTAAAAAGTTATAACATCTTCATGGGTAGTTTTACACATTAATCAAAACAATCAGAAGCAGTCAATGGAGCCTGTCAGCAGAGTGAAACTGCAAATCGCACACCACATTGGACTAAAAGTGTACCACGTTAGCGGGATGATCTGTAGCCAGGCCAAAGTCTCCAATTTTCACATGGTCCTGTGAGTCGAGGAAGATGTTGACAGGCTTCAAGTCCCTGTGAATCATACCCTATAACAGAGGAGCAATAGCAGAGGGATGCAAAACATGGCTTTAATCACAATTAAACTTTATTCAATTAATATGCCCGTTCCATACCTGCTCATGTATGTAAGCAAGGCCATCCAGGATTTCCCTGAAAAGTCTCCATAACCGATTCTGGTCCTGATACAGGCTTTGATCTATTGTGTCCCTTAAAGTGCTCTTTTCACAGTATTCCATCTGACAGGAAGAGAAAATATTCATTAGATGCAAACAGAGATCTTTGCCGGTAAAAGTGGAGCATGCAAGGGAGGCTTACTTGTATGTACAGGTAATGCGCTGTAATGAGGTGCCGATCTGAGTCTGTGCTCTCCGTTGTGTCGGACACCGGCCTTTTGCTCGGCTCTACCTGTGTGAGGGAAAAAGCAGCTGTATGATGCACCCTGCCATAAACAAACACAAACAAAATGAACAAATGAAGTGAAACGATTCAAACCTGTGACATCTCGTCTATGCTTTCGTCACCATTATCAAAAATGATGTCACTCCTCGAGTCGCTATCTGATGGCCTGAGTAGAAAAATAAAAAATGTGATGTGTGAATAGTTTGAGCAGGATTAAGTCCTCTGGAAAGGAAAAAGCGAAAAAAAATAAAATAAATAACGTACAAAAAAGAGGCACCAAATACATCTTCCTCATCATCGTCGTCCTCATCATCGCTGGACTGGCGTCCGCTGCACATGGCGTTGGAGGATCTCTCGATGGAGGTGGACCATTCGACTGAGCTCGACAGGGCGGGAGGCGGAGCGATGTCCTCCACATTGTCGGGGAGGCCGAGCTCGTTGAAGCGCGGCGGTGCATCTTTGCTCTGAGGAGCCTTGTCAGCTGTGCTCGGAGGATCGGAGCTGTCGGTATTGCTCAGCACTCCTGTGGTGGGCAATTCATGCCGCTCGATCCAGGCGTTGTAATAACGGACAATATTCTCGTGGTTCAGCCGAGAGAGCAGCGTCACCTCACCTTTGATCCGTCTGAACTGCTTACTGGCCGGGTTAACCTGGATGCGCTTCACAGCGTAGTAACAGCCGTCTAGTTTGTTCTGAACCTGGATGTGCGCAAGAAGGAAAAGACCAGTTTTATCAAGCAATAAAGTTTAAACAGGGTGACTAAACAGTGAAGAAAAAAAATAAAATAATTCAGCCCACCTTAATTACAGCACCGAAAGCTCCTTTACCCAGAAGCTGCAGCTCTTCAAACTCAGAGACAAAACGTGAAATCTGCCTCTGCTGCAAGCCCGAACTGAAAGGAGCATTGAGGATGTGGCTCCGGGGGATAACTGATGACGCAAAGTCCACAGCCAGATCTGAGGGATAACAAACAAATCAATATCTTAAGCATATCTTTAAAAGAGAAATGCAAAACTGTTAATGGCTCTGCTCTGATGGAATGCCACTTTTTTATTATTTGAACATTTTAGAGACTGCAGGTTCTTTCCCATTCATCTGATTGTTATACTGTAACCAAAACCATTTTACTGCATTTTTTTTTTTTTTTTTTTTTTTGGCCATCTGTGTTTCCACTTCTGTCATGTGTCACCTTCTGGGCTGTTGTCCTGGTACTGTGGAAGGTGCTTGGGTGAGGAAGGCTTGAGGAAAGAATGGTCCAAGAGCTGCTGAGCTGTCCAGCGCTCAGTATCGTTCAAACATAAACACCTACAACACAAAGACACATAAGATCCACTAAAAAGTAATATCTGGCACCGAACAAGGAAAATTAGTCTGTTGGAGTAATATACAGTACTGTGCAAAAGTCTTGAGCCACCCCTCATTTCTTTATATTTTGTTCCAAGGAGCACTGTACTTTTTTTAAATGGTTTTGAGTTCTCCGGGGTTTCTGAAGGCCTTTTATTGTAAAAACCGGCCAGTTTTTCACTCATTTTCAGTCCAGTTCTCGTACCTGACTGCACTTTGCTTTTTGAAGCCACTTAAAATTGACCTATAAATCATTCAAGCATAAAAAAAAGACACCTCACTCAAAGATGAAGCAGTCTTCTATCTATGTAACTTGGCAAAGAACCCATTTTAAATTGTATCTTTAGGCACCTTGTTACGAGCAGCGTGTCGCAAAAACACATCACTTCTTCACATTTCTTTAGTTGAATCTATGAAGAAAATGCCAAACACGGTTTGATAGGCATAAAAAAGTATGTGTGCACCAACAAGGTGATTCCCAAAGACCCAAAACACAGCATTTCAGCATGTTGTGCATTTACAATAAATCCCATACATTTTGCATTACTTAAAGCCAGACCAGAGCAGACTGTTTGGAACAGGCTTTCCTCCCTTCCAGGCAGTCACTATTATCCATTCATTTATTTTTAGCAACACCAAATTTGAGTGCTCATGATTAATCACTTAATTGCTTAGTCAGTTAAAGCATCTGGTAACTGTTTTTATAATCAAGGAATTAAATTAAGTCTTTCAAGCCAGACATGTGATTGCTCCAAAATATTAAATTCATGTGACGTGGTGCCAACAATAAAAGCAGAAAATAGTGAGATGCAATAGTTGCAACATAGTGAGATGACCAGGAAATATATGATTCGTAGTAAAACTGCAAACATATATGTCTCTGTGAAGAATTATTCATCCATACATACTTGTGGAGGAAATCCTGGAAGTCAGCAGGCAGGCTATTTGGCACCGTCACTGGATACTCTTTCACTTCTTTCCCCTGACTCAGAGCCAGCAGCATCAGTCCCAGGTTCCACACATCCCCTTTCTTGCCCGTTTTCGTAGGCATCACCGTTTCCTCAGAGAAACGCACACGAGCCTGTTCAAAAATGTCTTCTTTGCAGATATCTGCAAATCTCTTTGACAAACTGTAATCAGTCAGCCGAATGTTCCCCTCTGAGTCCACCAGCGCACTGGAGGCCCCCAGCTGTTTATGGACCACAGAGTTGGAGTGCAGATAGTCGAGAGCAGCCAGCAGCTGGCCCGTGTAATGGCAGAGCTTATCCAGAGGGACCGGGGTGTGAGTGATCAGGCTTTGGCTCAAGTTGATCCCAGCCACATGCTCCACCAGCAGGTAAACTACGAGGCAGTCCTCCTTCTCAACCGTGTTCAGCCCCATGTAGTGCACCAAATTCGGGTGATCCAGGCGCAGGAGGGAGTTGAACTCGTTTTCTGCTGCGTGGATCTGCACAGCATTTTTAGTGCAAGTAGCAATGTGTGGAAGCTTTAAGCATGTATATTGGTAAAGGCTTTAAAAGAGTCCTGCCTGCTTTAAAAGTCAAATACATCATCAAATACATCATTAAGGGAATAAATTGTTAATAATAATGACCCCCCCCCCCCCGCACACACACACACACACTTGCCTGCTTTTTACAGTTCTCAATCTTTCCTTTCTCCTGGGATGTGAAGAACTTGCTCATCTTTTTGTTCCACTGCAACGACCACTCATAGATCACAGCAAAATCTCCTGAGTTCACCTCAAACCCGTAATAAACGTTACGACCGAACCGTTCACTTTCACCTGTCAGAAACACGGATACATAAATCACAAGTGGCTTAAACAGATGTGTTAAGTTACTCGACATGTGACTGGCAGCACCATCTCTATCAGCTCTCACCTAAACTCTTCCCTCGGTGGACAGCAAGCTCTCCAAAAACGTTGCTGTTGAAGTGAAGGACCTCCTGCGGGCGATGGTTGTCCTCGTTACCTGTGTCCCGTCTGGTGAATGAGAAAAATCTGACCATTATTACCAAATGTGTCACACATGAGACATTTTTGCCACATTTGTATGTAGGATGTGTACCTGTGGCGGGAATTTGAGGTAGTCCGACGGCGATTGCCAGCTGCTTTCTTGGTTTCACACAGTTCTGGAGTTGCTCCACCCGGGCTGGGTGGGCTTTTCCCCAACACAGACATCGAAGGCTCCATACCCTCAAGTCGCTCCTGTAAACAGAAAGCCATCGAAACTGTCAGTTAAGACACCGGTGACTCAGTTACTCCGGCTCATCTGGGAGTGATATAAAATTTGTTTTTACTCGTGATTTTTTTTTTATGGAAAAATGGAGAAATCCAACAGCACAAACAGCACCTGCTTAGCCATTTCTTTTCTTCTCTTTTCCTCTCGCTTCTCCTCTTCTCTCCTTTGGATTTCAGCCATGATCTCTTTTTCCTAGCATAAGAAAATTCCACCATCACCATCCAGTTTTTGGCATCTTACTCCAAGTATCCGGGTTAATGATTTTGATTAAGCATTACATTTATGATAAAGCTCTCTCAAAATGAAATTAATTATGTAGGGTCATTCCATGACAACTGACAAATGCTTCCAGCCTTACCATCTCTGATTTCCCAGGAAAAAATTCCACCATCATGACACTGCCAAATATAACTAAATAAAAAAATATTTTCATGATGATATTTGGGGCATTTTCAAGCCTTTCCTGAGCAGCGTTTTATGCGGATCCATCTACTTAAGTTGCGTCATTCAAATTTTTTACGCCACTATCTACTACTATGACTTCAAGAATATGGAATTTCAAAAGTGCAGCTGAAGGTCAACATAAAATTCATAACATTAAAAGCTTGAAAATGTGACAGTGTGACCTGCACTGCAATATTGAAGGTTTATAGAAAGAAAAATACAACATCAACATAAAATTCTAAGAGCTTGAATTTGCTTGAACATTTGACAGTGCAGCCTGCAGTACCACATGAAGGCCTGTAGGGGGCTGAAATTTCAACACAGATTCCCATGTTCAGGTTTGGACACACTCTCCCTTGCACAAACTCAGAGTACTTAACAGAGAGCTTAAACTCAACAACGTGTGTCTCTAGGCTAAATTATCTATGAACTATTACCCAGTTCAGTCTTTAGCTACAGAAATAGTCACAAAAACTGATGAAACTGCATTTTATCACAAGTTCAGGAAATCTTTCTAGAGTTGGTGTCTGGTTGTTAGATGTCATTTTTTTTGGAATATCACAATGTATTTGCATTAAAGTACTTTTCTTATTTTTTTTAAGACCATTCATCTGATTTGAGTAGTTTCATGGTACAGAGTTCACCTCATATGTGGGAACCTGTGTAATAAATTTCAACCACATATGTTTTGACATTTATCTTTCTATAGACCTTCAAATATGGCAGTGCGGGTCACACTATCAGATTTTCAGGCTTTTAATGTTATGAATTTTAGGCTGACCTTCAGCTGCACTTTTGAAATTCCATATTCCTGAAGTCAGAGCTGCAGATATTGGCCTAAAACAATTTGACTGACGCAGCTTAAGTAGTTCTCTAGATATATAGCCATATGAAAATGGCTCCACAGAAAATGCTGCTCAGAAACAGCTTGAAAATGCCCCTAACATCATCATGTGCAAACTAATAACAGTAGAACGCTAAAAATTGGCAGCTTTCCTACTAAGAAGTCTATCGTCAAATTTTTTTCAGGGAAATTAGAGATGGTCAGGCTGGGAATTTTTCTTAAACTTAGTCAGCTGATACGGAATAACCCTGTAGCCTTTGTGACTGGACCAGACAAATCACTCTGGCATTAGGTTGCAGCACATCCTCAGATAAAACCTATCGAGGCTTTATTTCTTGCTCTCCTCACCATGTCCTCTTTCTGCTTGCGTCGTTGGTCCAGTCTCTGCTGCTCCTCCAGGGCGAGTTTTTCCCGCTGCCTCCGCTGGTTCTTCAGCATCTCCTCGTGGAAGGAGCTCGACGGAGGCTTGTTGTGCTCACTCAGGAAACCCTGAATATGATCTGCTAGCTGATAAATCATCACCTAAGTTCACAGATAAGTTAAGTCAATGAAAGTCTGTGTACATTTGTGACTGTATGTGTGTGTGTGTGCGTGTCTGTGTAGCCTCACCTCCCCACATTGTTCTGCCGCCAGGTTGCTGAGTTGAGCCTGGAGAGTTTTGAGGTTTTCGTTTGACAGGCCTTTGGCATTCTTCAGCTCCAGTTCTGGGGGCCTGTTGGTACCCAATAATGTCATGTTAGACAGACCTAATTATTAAAAACTCAACAATGTTGCATTTTCATTTATTACATCCCTGGTTGCCTGTGGCAGCCTTGAATATCAGTGTTAGGGTCTTGTCTCAGACGCCAACTTGGCCTTGCAAAACTACTCATGTGAAAAGAACAACTAATCCCTTTTTCATCACTCTTAATTGTTTTGCTATTATTATTATTATTATTATTTTTTATCCCCCCCCCCCTTATTATGTATAGAAATTATAAGACCCTCCAAAGTAGGTCTTGAAAATGAAAAATATGCAACAAAATTATTTTCTTAGTTATAATTAGAGCAGCATTTGGAAACTCCAGAATTTGGGTTAGACCATAGCTGAATGAAAAGAGGATTTTCTATGAATATGATGCCTATGAAGTTCATGTTAAAAAGTATTCTGCATGTTTTATTTTGCATTATTGTGAAATACAAGAACATAGCATTCAGAAATTGGCACTAGTTGTCTTTTGCTGTGTGAAGCTTTTTATTAGTGGGTGCTCAAATATGGGGCTTTCCAGGACCGCTTTAATTTTTTTGTTTTCCTCCAGATATTTTTGATGCATCTGTCTCAAATTACAGATCCTGATTCACTTTTATGGTAAGACAGGATTTTATCTATCCACAGTTTTTAAGGTATTCATTTTCAAACATCGTCTCAGACTTCAAAGTGTGAAAAAGCATGCTGGAAGCAGGACAACGGACCATTTCAAAAACATAAAATAAAATACAGTGCGGAGATTATTTGATCTGCTGAATTTGTAAGTTTGCTCATGAAGAAATTAACATTGTTTAATTTTGATGGTAGTTTCATTTTAATGGTGAGAGACAGGATTTTGGCCCACCCCTCTTTACAGAAACTCTCTAAATCCTTTAGGTTTCTTGGCTGCTGCAAGATTTCAGTCTATTACAACATAGTTTGTTACCAATGGTGTTCTTGATGACTGTGGTCCCAACTGCTTTCAGATCCTTAACAAGCTCCACCTGTGTAGTTCTGGGCTGATCCACCTTCCATTGCTGAATAACTGCACCAGCAGTGGTCACCTCCTCACCAAGCTTCATTCTGATGGTCTTGTAGCCCACTCTACAGTCTGACATCCTCTGACAGCTCTTTGGTCTTACCCGTGTTGATGGAGAAGTTGGAATGGAAGAATTCATTTCTGTGGACAGGTGTGCTTTATACACATATATAGATCAGGAGTATCTGCAATTGATTGATTGATTGTAATCTATGGGAGCCAGAATTCTGGCTGGGTTGTAGGGGATCAAATACTTATTTCACTCAGCGACATGCAAATCTATTTATAGTTTTTATCTAATGTGTTTTTCCTGGATTCTTGGTTGATATTCTGTCTCTCTCAATTAAAATGAAACCACCATAAAAAAATAGAGGCTGCTCAATTATTTGTAAGTGAGCAAACTTACAAATTCAACAGGAGATCAAATAATTATTCCCCCCACTATGCATATCCTGGAAATTTAAACACTAGAGAGAAACCATCAGTTCTTGTCGTTGGCGTTCAGTAACTTGTTTTAACAGATGGTCCCTGAGTGTATGGACACTTTGCAGTGTAGAGACAATGACAGAGGTTTGTTAGAGAAAAGGAGCCAGTACTCACGCGTCCGGGTACGTGGGTGGACATGTGACATGCAGGTCCACTGTCACATAACACTCCTGTCCATTGCTCAGCCCATTGGGTCGCAAGCAGAGGTACACCTCTGGTGGCCTTTTAACCTAAAAACCAAATCAAAGGAGCCTCGGTGAGTTGCACGATCGCTGCAGTTTAGTCAAGTACACGTAAACGCTTAGCAGCTAAGAGTTAAAGGTAGCGCTACCTTCCACGGGTCCTTGCTACGCAGATCCTTGAAATCATCTTCAAAAATAGACGCTAGGGCTTCTAGTTCAAGCTCCTGCTGCACCGCGTAGTCGTCTGTCCCATCTGCTGAAGTGCGCTGACTGCTCATTCTTCTTGCCTCAACTACATGGCAGTTTCCCCGTCCGCGCACTCACAGCCGTCAAACAGGAGGAGGAAGCGGATCCGCTCAGCACGCAGCTTCAGCGCTGCTCTCACCGCCGCCCTCAGCTCTTCTGACTTCGTAAGTTCAAATCTCAGCAGCTACACGGCTCACTGTCATTAAGTACCGTCACATAGTAAATGCCAACTTACCACACAGTCGACAGACGACCATAACAACGCTGCATCTGGCGCATGGCTGTTGTAAGATGCGTGTCGCCTGTGAAACGTCATCACGTTGCTTTCTCGAACAAGCCCTCTAGGGGGCAGTAATCACCATTTATTATTTCTGCCACAGTAGGGTTGCTTGATATCAAATTATTATTATTTTTATATATATGTAGTTTGTTGTACGACTTATCAGTTTAAGCTGCAGTCATAGGTTAAAAGAGTACACTATCGTTCAATTCTAAGGTTTTATAAGGACATAATAAAAATGATCTGGTCCTCAGTAGGTCTTAAAATGAGGCGAATGCAGCCTCAAATGAACAACAGCTATGTTACATTGTGTCATGTTGAACCTCTGCCCATCTTTACTGCTGAGAAACTCTGCCTCTAACATGCTCTTTTTACACCCAGTCATGTTACTGACCTGTGAATTTGCAAATCATTGCATTCTGTTTTTGTTTTTTATTTACAATTATTTACAAGTTTCCCAACTTTTGGGGATTTTGGGGTTGTAAATAAATGTTAAAAATCTCAGGTTCAGCACATTATATATTGCCCTGGTGCTACTTGAAATTAATTAAGGATTTACTTAATGTGTGCCTCACTCAGTTTTTCTTTACATTTTACACACTGCTCTAATTTCTCTGAAAAAGAAGTTGTAGTTATTTGTGGAGGATGCGTGTTCTCCGTGGGTTCTCTCCAGGTACCCTGGCTTCTCCCCACATCACAAAGACACGCACATTAGGTTAATTGCTGATCCTAAACTGGGTGTGGGTGCGGTGAACAGATGGAGTACCAATTCTACCAAAATTTCCCCTCTCCTCCCAAAAATATTTCTGAGGTATTCTTTATTTCCTTTTTTATAATCTGCAAAGCCTCACAGTTTGTATGCTGCTTGCCATATTTGCTTGGTAGAATAGACTGACCATAAACCACACCTCTTATTTTCATGTATCTAAACAATATAAATCCAGTCTTCTATTAAAAGTCCTCTTTGTCATGGAGATAACTATGAGATGCTTTATCTGCATCCAGCTCCTATCTGTGGACATACAGCTATAAATAGGAGGCGCTTGTGTCTGGTGGAGCAGAGGAATGCTCTCACATTCCTTTAGCTATAATATACCACACATATTTCTCTTTTTATTCTTCTTTACATTTACTGATTTTTTTTTTTTTTTTTTTATCATTACAAATAAATGAATGCTATTTCCTGAGATATGTGATTTAGGATTATACCATAGGAAGCATTATGCCAAATTTTTGGATCATTCATGCAAAGATGAGAGCATTACATCATAAGGTTGGGTATACATAAATAAAAATGTACTGTAAGCTGTAAGTGGCACAAATATGGAATTCCTCATTGCAGAAACCTCAGTGGCAGCTCATTAATGACTCTGTTACTCACCATGACCCTATAAGGAGACAGCTGAGCCAATCGTGATGGAGCGCTGACACAAATGAGCCACTCAGACACCAAGATCAGATAGAGCCCCGCTGGCAATACCATCAGCTGTTCCACACATGGGCTCAGGGCACATACCAGCAGAGTGGTTCACAGACTTGTACAATGTTTTCATCTCTTTTGTAAGACACCAGTCATGCTGTCTTGATTGGATGACCTCTAGACGGTTACAAGATCAGCAAAAACCATAAAGGATGTGACATAATACCATTTTCCTTTCATAAATGGTATTAATGTTTGTATTGTTTAATGACATCAGAAAATAATTTTAGTAATAATGTAGAAAATGCTAAATTTTGTAAAAAGCCCCTGGGATTCCCTTTTAATTTTTTTTTTTTCAAAGACCTACAAACAACAACTCACTTCTAAACTTTTTTCAGTTGTTCACAACAGTCATCTCTAGGTGCTCAATATTTTAGGGCAATGACCCGCACAGTGGAGACAACCCACACAATCTGAAAGCAAGACTAACTCAACTAAAATTTAAACCATGAGTCAGTGAGATATGGCTGTAGAGAAGTCTCTTCCATGTATGTAAAGCACACTTTTCCAGGGGCATGAGGATTTTTGCTGGCAGCTCTTATTTGGACTTGTGGAAACCCTCAGCCCCGCCCCTGGTCCTTTGACCCAGCATGGGTCTTATTTAAGGAGATCTTCTCACTGTGACCCTTCATCCCAGTGGAAGCATCAGTGCTCCAGTGCACTTTGGTGAGTATATTTCAAAAGCGTGTCTTTTTGAATCACTGAAGCGATAACTGTTTGTGCGATTACCTTCTGTTTACCTTCAGGAAAGTTACTACTTGTTGTTGTCAATGAATGATTTTCATATGACTAGATTTATATGAATAGATTGTTACTTTTTCAGAAGTTGTAATTACTGACTGGATTACTGACAGTGAAAGCTGGAGTTATTTGTTCCTGTTGAATTTCATGTAATGCTACAAATGGGATGATATGGTTTCCTGTGATCAATATACTTTGTAGTGTGGAAAGTTTTTTGGGAAAGAGATAAAACTCAAACAAGCCCTGCTGGAGTATTACTCGGAAAGTGCACAGACTCTGAGAAGATGTTGTTTAAATTTAAAATTGACTCAATGGATTAGGTTTAGAGGCAGCTGGGACACAGAGGCAAGCAGTAAAACCAAAGTGTCACTGTGCAGGGACAGATGGGTGCTGGCCTGACACTTCTCTCTGACCTGAAATAGCAGGAGATCAATGTGTCACTTGTTTCGCCCTGTTAACTACAGTGGGGGTGCTGAGCTTAAAATAGAGCACGGGTCTCCCTGCTGTGGCCCTTTTTGGTGGTACTTCAGCAACTCTTAGGAATAATCGTGGCTGTGGTGATATGGTATCAGGAGTTTATGACAAGGCTAGGACAAAAATAGCATCCATCCTCATCTAATTAGCTCTATAGCACCCACTGAATTGGGTTGTGTTAGTATTTGCAAGTGATAATACCATAAGAACAATCCTCAGATAGTGTTGGCTGCTCTTCAAAGCACTGTTAAACCACGGCTTATACATATATAATAATAATCATATGAGCGACTGACTCTATCTCTAAATGTCTCTCATTTCATCAGCGGCTCCAGTGATAAAGTTGGTCATTGTTCAACAATAACAAGCCTTCACTTTATACATTATGTGATGGATAATTTAGGCAGCTGCTCCTAACACCCAGCCTAAACCTTCTTAACAAATTTTAGATCACCCCAGTAAAGCCTCATCATGTGTGACGACGATGAGACTACCGCCCTTGTGTGCGACAATGGCTCTGGCTTGGTCAAGGCTGGATTTGCTGGAGATGACGCTCCTCGTGCTGTCTTCCCTTCCATAGTTGGAAGGCCCCGCCACCAGGTATGCGCAAAGGAAAATTTCTCTTAGTGCAATCTTAAAAATATTATTGCGGCTACCTATGAAAAAGTAGCAGTATTTTCGTGCGTCCTATGCTCCCTCTCTTGCCGCTTTCTTCAGGGTGTGATGGTGGGTATGGGGCAGAAGGACAGCTATGTAGGCGATGAGGCCCAAAGCAAGAGGGGTATCCTGACCCTGAAGTACCCCATTGAGCATGGCATCATCACCAACTGGGATGATATGGAGAAGGTTTGTGAAGACAGAAAGACTCATTTGCAACTTTCGTGGCACAGAACCCTTCTTATCTTTGAGAATTTATAGCCTGGCTTCCCACCACTGGAAAAGCTTGCTCAACCTTACATTTGGTGCTTCATTCAGAAGACCTGGTTGCTGCTTATTCAGTTGTTTCAGAATTCCTTTTTTTTAAATTTCCTTTGTCAGATCTGGCACCACACCTTTTACAATGAGCTGCGTGTGGCTCCTGAGGAACACCCCACCCTGCTCACTGAGGCACCCCTGAACCCTAAAGCCAACAGGGAGAAGATGACGCAGGTATTTACAGCCATTAATCAAGTAAATCCTGTTTATACTCGAGTTGTTTTTTTTTTTTCTCATTCTGCTTGCTTTTTGTGCAGATTATGTTTGAGACCTTCAACGTTCCTGCCATGTATGTGGCCATCCAGGCTGTGCTGTCTCTGTATGCCTCTGGCCGTACCACTGGTCAGTAAACTTGAATAATTTTTTTCATGTTTGTGATCAGTTATGCAATAATGTAAAATACAGATCCAGTACTTATGCAAGGGAGAATATTTGCATCATTTAGACTCCTATTGTTTCTGCTGTCTGTCTCTTCAAGTGGAGGTATTGAGCAGCGTGTGCTCTGAGGCATGTGAACATTTTTAGTGATGTGTGACATAGCTAAGCTGATATTTAACTGCTTCACCTTCACAAGCGTGCACGCTCGTCTAACTGTCGCTCTTATTTGCTTGTTAAAGGTATTGTGCTTGACTCTGGCGATGGTGTAACCCACAATGTCCCCATCTATGAGGGTTATGCTCTCCCACATGCTATCATGCGTCTGGATTTGGCCGGTCGGGACCTAACTGACTACCTGATGAAGATCCTGACAGAGCGTGGCTACTCCTTTGTCACAACTGGTAGGACTATGCCATCTTGATTAATTAATTTGTGTATCACAAATGGGTATGTGTTTTTCCTAAATGGCTGGACTTTCTCTTCCCTAGCTGAGCGTGAGATTGTGCGTGACATCAAGGAGAAGCTTTGCTACGTGGCGCTTGACTTTGAAAATGAGATGGCAACTGCTGCCTCCTCTTCCTCCCTGGAAAAAAGCTATGAGCTTCCCGATGGTCAGGTCATCACTATTGGTAATGAGCGTTTCCGTTGCCCAGAGACCCTCTTCCAGCCTTCTTTCATTGGTGAGTTCAGCACGTATGCTTCAGTCATTGTGTTTCTTTCTGTGTTACAAAACTAATATTTGTTTTTGCTTGTTTTCTACCAGGTATGGAGTCTGCTGGTATCCACGAGACTGCCTACAACAGCATTATGAAATGTGACATTGACATTCGTAAGGACCTGTATGCCAATAATGTGCTTTCTGGTGGTACCACCATGTACCCTGGTATCGCTGACCGTATGCAGAAGGAAATCACAGCCCTGGCCCCAAGCACCATGAAGATCAAGGTGAAAGAACTGCAAAGGTTTTAAGTAATCACATTCATGGAGGAAGTAAATTAACACATAAAAAAACCTAAATGGTGTTTGACACTTCCCTAGATCATTGCTCCACCTGAGAGGAAGTACTCCGTCTGGATCGGTGGCTCCATCCTGGCCTCCCTCTCCACCTTCCAGCAGATGTGGATCAGCAAGCAGGAGTACGATGAGGCTGGCCCTTCCATTGTCCACAGGAAATGCTTCTAAACCCGCCTCGTTTCATCCATGCATTTGTACACTGCTGTCTCCTGTATATATGAGTGTATGTTCTATTGTAATAAAGACAAGCCTTTGTGAGAGAATTTCCTCTACTATTGTTGTGTGACTGACAGAAAACAAATATGGACCATTTAAGAAGTAGCTGGGAAAATTAACAGGGCCTGCTCCAAACGGAAGTCATTTTTGTGGAATAAAATATTGGTTAAAAAAATATCTTACAGTTTTTTTTTTGGTGGTCTCATTAAACATGCTGTTTATTTGAAATTTCTTACATACTATACATCATAGACACAGAATTTTCCTTTTCAAATGTGTGACAAATTTAAATAGCACAGTCTACCGGTTGATACAAAGCGTCTGCTTTGGTGTTCTTCTGCTGAGGCAGAAACTGCACCGCCCAGTACGGCTGCGCTGGATGTTAGAACAAACACAAGCAAGAACGTTATTCGAAAGGATTCCAGCCAATCACAGCGCAGAGAGCAGGGAGCGTTGCTGTTTGAATGTATTGCGGAAACAGTTTGGCAACCAAAGTGAGGAGCGAACCTTATCACAATGCAGTTAGCCAGCTAACGAGTTAAATTAGTGTAATTCATAGAGTTTTTCTGGTTTACGCGAGTTAGACCGGTTTAGACTGCGTAGCACCGAGATGCTGCTTCGCGTTTTTCGAGTAGGACTAAGTTAATGTGCTAACCTAGCTGGCTAATTTTAGCTGGCTAACTGCATTGCAACGGATGCACGAAGCTAGCCATTAGATAATTGCTCCATAATGTAACTTTAGTCTAGTCGTATTTTCGTTGGAACTGCGTACGATTGTTCTTCATACAGCTGGTAAACGGGTGTGTCGCTACAGACTCTTATGGGCACTTAATATTCACACTGAGGACGATTTAGTATGCAGAAGTCTGGGGAATATGATTTAAGTCAAAGAGGCTGTGGTCAGGGCTGAACTGTTAGTTACTGCAGTCCCGACAGAAGAGAGTGAGCAATTTATTGATTATTGTAATTAAAGAACAAAAAATTCGAGGTACGTTTGCAAAAATGAGAGTCATGGAGAAAAATGTGATGCGTTTAGTGGCCGTGCAGCACCTCCGCTCAGCGTACGGGATAAAGACAAAGAACTGGAACAAAAACAAAGCGGCCAGCTGCAAGTCAACAGCCCACAACACGGTAAGATTGAAGAAAACCATAATCATTAACACCTCTTATTTGTATTTCATTTGCAGTGATTCTGAAACATAGGACTAAATAATCTATCGTTAGACCACAAATCAATAAGTTCACTTGGATTGTAGTGGTTAGACTTGAATCAGATTAGCATACTACTGAAAGCTGACGAGATCCATTTGTTCGCCGACTGTTGTTACCCATGTCAGTCACTGAGGATGCTTTGTTTGGGTGTTGTCCTGAGTGTGCAAACCATAGATTTCATTACAAGCAACATAAAGCAAAATGCACAAGACCCAAAATCCAGTGTTTTCTCGTAGATATTTATAGCGTATTGTTTGTGGGTTTTTAAAAAAAATATATTTTTGCAATAGAAACTTTGACGCTGTGACGGCACAAATGATTTCATGTGAGACGCTAAAATCAGTGGCAGTTGATGTGGAAATGAATACCAAAGGTCCTGTTTTTGCGTCTGATCTTTATGCATAAATGGGTTACAGGAGTCACAAGATTTGTTGCAACAGACTCTGACTTTTCAAATGAAGGTTGAACTTCTGCATTTGCCAGAATAATCCCTCTTGTGTGTAGAGAATTTAACAGCCCAACCTTTAACTCAGAAGGCTGCTCCACTGAAAAATGCTGGTCAGTTTTAAACCAACAAAGTGGCTCTTGTGGCTTTTCTCATTTACCTCTTAAGCTTAGGAATGCTTGGCATCCAGCAAGTCACCTGGTCAAACAAAATAGCAATTTTGGCAGTGGATCGGATCTTCTTAAAGAGAACTTGTGACATGTGAAAACACAAAAATTGTAAAACCACAATGTTGCCATGGATAAATGCACGAGTGGCTTGGTGAAGCTTATAGTTAGTGTTATTACAGCAGTGTAGGTGTTTGTTTCTCCCCATGTTGTCAGTCCTTGTTGTTAAAAGGCTAACACTGAACAGATTTAATGTTTTAATTTTTATTATTTCCCCAGACAAAGGTTTTTGGTGTGCCCCTGGAGAATTTGCCATGTTACAATATGGAATGTGGGAGTGTGCCAAGGTAGGTAGCCATGCATATTTTATTTTACTTCAACTCCCAGTTGGCAAGTTGTTTGTATGTTTTATACTAATGATTTTTCACTGCCCTTTTAGGTTTCTGGTTGACGCATGCATGAGTCTGCTAGCACATGTTGACACAGAGGGCCTGTTCCGAAAATCAGGCTCTGTTGTTCGACTGAAAGCACTCAGGGTGAGTGATGGCTGAAGCTGACCTTGCTTTCATTAAGGGATCTTGACACTGGGAACGGTCTAACAGAGCTGTGTTTTGTCTGTCCAGGCAAAATTGGATGCGGGTGAGGAGTGCCTATCCTCTGCTCTTGCCTGTGATGTGGCGGGTCTGGTGAAGCAGTTCTTCCGGGAGCTACCGGAGCCTGTGCTACCCGTAGAGCTGCAGGAAGCCTTCCTCAAGGCCCAGCAGCTCCCAAATGAGGATGAGAGGACCTCTGCCACCATACTGCTGTCTTGTGTTTTGCCGGACAGAAACTTAAGTGTGCTGCGCCATTTTTTGGACTTTCTTTACAATGTGTCTAAAAGGTAGTTTGATCACCTGTACTTTGATTACCACTATATATTGTATTTTATTATCTTTATGCTATTTATCACATAATACTTCAATATTTACATGCTATTTTACTCTTACCACTTCATCACAGGAGTGCAGAGAATAAGATGGATAGCAGTAACTTGTCTGTAATCTTGGCCCCCAACCTCCTTCACTTTGGAGATGGTACAGAGAAGATAAACGCCAACACTGAGAAACGCCTTAAACTGCAGGCCGCCGTAGTCCAGTGCTTCATAGAAAATGCGCAAAGCTTTGGTATGACTTGAGGCATTGAGCTTAAGTTAATTACTTCTCTGTGTCAGGCTACGCTCTTGTGTTGTAGCACTAAAGGTTTGAATGTGTCTTTAAAGGTGTGTTGCCAAGGTTTCTACAAGAGAAAGTTCCTAGCATGATGGGCTGTGAGGCAGGGCCTCTGTCTCCTGTTCATGATGAACTAGAAGAGCCGGACGTAAACTCAGGAATGAAGAGGAAAAGCAGGCGCAGCTTGGGCGGTAAGGCGACATCAGATTTCCAGTAATTCTTTGCTTATAGGTACAATACATAAATATTTGAACCACATTTTAAATTTCAGTTCAGCTGGCATAACAACAAAGATCAAGTAACATAAGACAAATGACATGCCAGTGAAATTAAACATTGTATTGCAGTGACCATTACTTAGTAATGTTATTTTTAAACCGCTGTAGTCAGTATATGTTTATTTGGCCTGTATTTCAGATGTGGTCAATGGTGCACTGAATAAGATAAAAACTAGTAGAACACCCACAAATGCCTCCCAGACAGACAGTCTTGGTATGTACCGTGATCAGATGAGATAATGTTGCCTGTCATGTAGCATGATGAAACTGCAGTAATCCATCTGCTATACAAAACAAACAACAAGCTAAATTTTCCTTAAAAACTTTATTGAAACAGAAAATGTTTCCTTTCATGTTTAAGTTTTCTTTTGCACTTGGATTAAAGCACTTTGCATCTGCCTTGATAATGAATGAATAATGTGTAGCAACGCAAAGGCTTGCTTTATTGGCTTTTTACTCTTCTGCCTGTCATTTGCATCAATGATCTTTCACAAGCTTCTGCCAATGTCTCCTAATATTTTTGAGTGCTTTGTTCAAAATACTCTTTGGCATGTTTTCAAATGGAAAAGAATAAATCCTGCATGTGTGAAGACATTAATTATTTTGTGATTTTCTGCCAGTCTTTACCTCTGCAACTCCTGTGATTTCAACACCAGCCTCCAAGCGAAAACTTCCTCTGGAGTCTGGCAGCTCTTTTGGGTTTTCAAACAAGAAACGTAGATCAGTCAAAAAGAACCTTGGGATAGAATTGCTTCCTAATATTTTATTCACCGGGCCCTCTACACCTGGATCAGGTATTAATGAATGTTTAATTGATGGGCATGAGCTGCTGTGCCATCTCTCAAACTTGTGGCTTAATTCAAGCTTAATTTTCCTCTTCAAATATTGTAGCTTGCAGTACTTCGGGGGTGTTGGATTCTTCCCAACATACCATGCCATCAGCAGGGAGGTCTAGAAGGCAATCAGCCACTTCTGCAAGGAAGAAGAGCCGAAGATTCAGCGGCAGACACCTTGTCAGCAGGTACAAACATTCTTTGGTTTTCCGGTGATCATTCAGAATTCACACTTTTGGTTTTTGCCTGTTAAAGCAAAGGAGCGCGGACAGAAGACTAGCCCGACTTTTTAACAGTCTGTAGCCTGATCTTTTGCCTGTTAGGGATTACATGCACATACTCTGACCTTGTGTTTAATAAGAGAATCTGTTATTTTTGCAATATATGTAAACAGAAAATAAAGAAAAGTATAGTATCATAGAAACGCTGCTGTGCAGAAATTACACTCTAAAGAGTAGGGAACTGACACCTATAATTCAGTGAATTTAAAAAAAGTGATGCCATGAAATGTCATAGTGATAAATTTCTCACTTTTTCTCACATAATTTTATTTGTTGTCGTTCTCAGAGTGGAGTCTGGACGGGCTGGCTGCTTTTCTCCTAAAGTAGCCAAAAAAGAAGCTCCGCACAAGTCTCTGCGTTTGCGTTTTAGCCTCGGGGGGAAGAGCAGCAAAGACGCTGTAAGTGTGGTGGCCTGATGGAAATCAACCACTTCTCTGGATTTCCAGTGAACACTGAAAGATTAATCGAGCGCATTCATGGATAATCTGCAGTTGATACATTTGCACATGAGCAGTAATGTTGGCGTAAATTAGTGCACAGTAGCACTTTTTTTGTTGTTTTTATTAACTCTAAAACAAGTAATGCATGCAGGATTTTAAAGTTAACCTCGATTGTTTAGGGTTTTGTTTTTTTGTTTTTTAGAATTATTGAATAAAATGTTTATATATGCATGGACCAAACAGAATAAATTTTGCTGTGCTTGGATTTCAGTGATTTCACCATACTAAGTCAGGTGAAAAAATGTTAACATACAGTTGAGGAGATACATAAAATATATTGTAACCAGTTTTAATACATTGCATGGGCTTTATTTCCTAATGCTCTATAGTAATTTGTATATTCTGGAGTTAATAAAAAACTTAAATCAAATAGATTGTTTCTTCTGAGTGATTTTTATCATCCTCTGAAGAACTAACCACAAAAGTCATTGAATTAACATTTTAATGTTCCTTTTGGGGTATTTTCTGTGGGGTCCTTTTTTAACAAAATACTACTCTGAAACTTCATGCCTCTTCTTTCATCTTTCATTTCTCATTTCATGCTGCTGATGAAGGCATCAGAGTCCATTGGCTTGCGACTTGCCACACAGGAGAGTGCCACCAGTTTCCGCTTCACCAAAGAGATGGAGTTTATTCCATCGGCTCAGCCTGGAAAAACTGAGTGCAAGAGTAAGTACCAAATAACTGACCTTTACACTTGATCTCTGCCCATGAAAATATTATTCTGTAATGTTTTAAATTGTAATGCATATCAATAACTTGCTTTTTCCAGGCTCCAGGTTCATTAGTAAGTCTGAAGATAACTTGCTGACACCCAGATGTGACTCAAGTGCCCACCGGACCTCATGGTGTGCAGAGACCCCCGTAGGAGCCCAGGCCTTCAGCAGTGGGTCTTTCACAGATACTCCTATGAACCTGTGCCTAAAAAGCAACTACGTGTCCGAACCTGCCATCATTGTATCCAAGCCCCCAGTAAGCAGCCTCCCCATGAAGCTGTGCTGTGCTTCCAGTGCAGAGAGCCTTGAGAACGAGACCTCCGTCCCTGAAGCCGAGGGACAAACAGGTCCCACCCTGCTGAGAATCAAGAAGGCCTTCTCAGAGTCTGGAAGTAATCTCCAGGCTGTCATACAGGACTCCTGCAAGGCCTCAGGAGCAGATATGACAAAACCATCCAATAGCATCCTGGTCCCTCCACCAGAGACTGTGACAGTCAAACCTCTGTCTGTGCAAATTGAAGCCCCCAGCTTCTCTATGCAGCAGAGCCTTCTGGTTAATGAACAGAACATTACTTTTGGCCAGATTGAAATTGCTGCTTTGTCTCCTTTGCATGTTGATAGTGTAGTTTTTGAGGCTGGTGAGTGCTGTAGTCCAGTAATGAAGGATGAAAGAGGTTCTTGCTGTGCTTCTCCTACCGGTGGCCATAACAGCTTCATGGTGGGAGAAGGAGAAAGGGAGGTAGAGCAGATGAACTGCAGCAAGTTGATTGATGCTCTGGATATTCAAAGTCCTGCTCACTTCAGACTCGGTGTCTCCTCTGGACTGCAGTCAACTCCATATAACAGAGGTCTTCAACTCAGAAATGAGTTTGTGACACCGCCTAAAATGAATGCTATAGTCAGTGCGGTACATGAGGAGAAAGAGTTTTCTCCAGAGACTGATACCAAAGTCCAGAAACAGCCGACCTTTTCACCACACAGCCAGGAGGCTGAAAGGCGTCGTGTGGCAGACCACATTCAGCACTTCAACAAGCTCACCCTCTGTTCTCCCTCAGGCTCTAAGAGCAAAAAACTCACCAAGTCACCACTCAAATTCCACCGCACCCCTGTGCGTCAGACTGTTTGCAGGATCGACTCTCTCTTGAGAGAGAGCAGGAAGCCTGTGAGAAATGTAGGTCTCGCCACCAGCCAGCGTGGGCAAATGGCAAAGGCTGTGAGTCTAGAGAGTGGCCTCTCCCCTCAGCCAAAACTTAAACCACACCACAGAGAACACGGGGAGCCATTCAACCGCATGTGTCCTGTAAAGAAACCCCCTCCAGTCCCTCCCAGAAAGCCAAGCACCAGGTCCTCTGCTCTGGGTGACGTGACCAACAAGGTCCAACCAAAGATCCAAGTGGACTGTTTGGCCCCTGATCCATCAGGAGCTCAGAAGCCACTGCAGCAGGTAGCAGAGAAGGACATGAACTATTACAGAGGTTCACCCAGAAACCCTCTCAACCAAGGAAGGCTGCTGTCTGCTACTAAACCTGTTGATTTATAGTGACTATTCTTTTTGCCTTTTCTTTCTTTTTACTATGCAGGTTTCTGCTAAGAGTGACGTTAAACATTCTAACGTATTCATATTTTCAGGGTCTTAAATTATTGTCAGTTGTCCAGGTGCTGTTTTTGTGTGTTTTTTTTTTTTTTTAAGGCCTTATTGGGAGATGTTTGTATGCCTTATATCTGTTTTACTTCAGTAAAACAAAATTAGACATTAAAATGTTGACACATATCAGCCTATAAGATTACATGTTGGTGTTTAGTGTGCAGGCCAAATTGTGTATAATGTGATTGGTATGACTGGAGATGTTTTGAGCGCTTTTATTTATGCCTTTTATTGTTAGGTAGATGTTTAAAAAAAAAAAAACTTGACCTGAAAGCTGTTCCTTCTTTTTGTGATTACAGATTATTTTCTGACTCATGTCTATAACAGGGAAGAAAACACGCACCTTTGTTGGATTTTTTTTTTTTTTGGGGGGGGGGGGGGGGGGGGGGGGGGTGCAGACAGTATTGATCAAATCACGTGCCGTTACTTTTCAAGTCTTAAGCCAAATTTTTTTTTCGCTTTTTTTTTTTTTTTGCCAACTGCATCAGACTAATAAAGTCAAACATGAATTTTTGTAGTTGAATAATTTATTTATTTATTTTTGAAAATGTGGGGATTTGGTGCAGCCACAAGGGGGGGTCCTACAGCTACTCCAGACAGCTGCAGGCTGCGATATTCCTGGACTGGGAAATTCATGCAGGTCTCATTTGTTAACTGGAAGCTTAGACAACTGTTTACACTAACTTACAGCTGTATCCAGATATGAATGTATATTACCTGAAAAATGCATGGCGTTGTTTACATAGTTGGGTCTTCAGAATATTTAACAAAACAAGTCTTTTCTGCAGCAGCCTCAGCTGCTATTAAAAATGTAACATGTGGATGACTAAACCCTCACGAAGAAGGCAAATTGCCATTTTTTTCCCCCTTGTAGAGAGTCGGAAGCGTTTCCCGATGGGGTGAAGGTCAAAATCGTTCCTCGAGATTTATTACCCACAGTCCACTGGGAAGCTTGCGTGCTTTCAAGTATGTGAGGTATAACTGGACTTGAGGGAGAACGCCATGCTTTAATCTGATGTTGCACTGACGAGCGCGCATTACCTTTTGGGGGCTGGTTCAACTCTTTAAGGCGTTGTGATGATCCATAAATACTGCAGATGGGGCAGTGTCATAAGTAGATGAGTTTATGCTGGGAGAAGAGGGTGCAGCAAAGTGTCATCTTCCTAAAAGTTAGCCATCATAACGTTGGAATGAATATTGAAATGTTGAAACCATTAACCCAATGAGTTTACAGGGGCATTAATAAAATATGGAACAAACTGGGATCACATAACTGGTTTGGATGATAAATGAACACACAGCGAAATAACCGTATACTCACTGTATATACCACTGCAGTGTTAAAAAAAAAAACAGGTGATTTTTTTCTCTCAGGTTTGTCCGTGTGTAGTACATCACGGCCTACCTTTATTTCAGACTGGACGTCTTATCACCCCCGTTGAATGGAAACGAAGGGCTCCAGAGTAGGGGGTCTTTGCGAATTCACAGATTTGCATCCACCTTTAACTAACCGGTTAATCAGTGACGTCTATAGAGTGTCTTGATTCACAGGTGCTGTATTTCGAGTCAGTTTGTAATTGGGTTTGTTTGCTGTAGAAGCCTGAACTCCTCGTCTCAGTTATAACAGCACATTTAGATATTTTGCACCCTATTGTCGCCACGCCTCCTTAAAAGATTAAAACAAACAAACAAAAATCTTAGTTTTCCTTTTTTTTTCTTTTCATGCGCATCAACTTTTGCCTGTATGCACTCAGCACCCCCTCCCTGTCTGCCTTCGCTGTTCCTCGGCTGTCTGTTTTCTTGAAGTGGGCTAAGGGAAGTGTTGAGGGGGCGGATAGTCTTGATTTTCTCTACGTCGTGCTTAGCCAATAACTGCTGTGCACATCTCAGCTGGCAGACATTTAAAAGGGAGACAGCCCGGCGCTGTAGCAATTTGTATTAAACCCCCTGGCCCCTGTCTATGGAGCGCGTAGTCTCCCACCCATCCACAGTCCCACCACCAGTGTACAGTCGACAGCAGTAGGTACCTATCACCTCGGAAGGTGCCGTAGAGAAGCTACAGGATCAGATCATCGCAGTTGTAGCAGTAGAGTCTCACACAGCAGGTACGACATTTTTTTTTTTTTTAGCTCTTAGAAACAGCAAAATTGCATGCTTGTTATCTATTGCCGCGCGCGTTTGGGCGCACTAATGGTTTACAGGACATGTGACATATTTTATGGTTGTCTATGGTAGCATTATTGTGGATAATGGATAATTATGAGAACATAATTATATTCATCTGTCGTTTATTTGGACTGAGGTCATTCAAATGAAAGATTGCTTTCCAACTCCAGCCTCCTTTTCATGTTGTTTCAACAGAGAAAAAAAGTTCCGTCTGTGCGTTTTTACGCAGCGTAAAAGCTTTGACAGCTGTGCCAACCTGTCCACAGTTGAAACGGTGTGGGTGATTAATTATTTTATTTTTTTCCCCTCTAAGGATGGCCAACTCCACGCGTATCTTCTACAGTATGGTTTTCATCATTGGACTGCTATCCTCTCCGGTGGATTCAAAAAGAAACAGAGGTTCACAAGGCGCCATTCCTCATCCTGACAAAAACAACCCAAACGAATCGGAGCAGCAACCACAACCTCCGCAGGGGGGGTCCGGCTCCCGCCAGAGGACGGGCTCATCCTCACCGGCTGACGAAGTGCTGGAGTCCAGCCAGGAAGCTTTGCATGTGACGGAGCGCCAGTATTTGAAACGGGACTGGTGCAAAACGCAGCCTCTCAAACAGACAATCCACGAGGAGGGCTGCGTCAGCCGCACCATCATCAACCGCTTCTGTTACGGACAGTGCAACTCCTTCTACATCCCCCGGCACATCCGGAGGGAGGAGGGAGCCTTCCAGTCCTGTTCGTTTTGTAAACCGAAGCGTTTTACCACCATGACTTTTACATTGAACTGTCCAGACCAGCAGCCACCCACCAAGAAGAAACGCATCCAGCGCGTCAAACAGTGTCGCTGCATATCTATAGACCTGGACTAAACACAGTGATGATGTGTGTTTCATGTTTTCGTCTTAGTGGACTTGATAGCTGTCTCACAGCCAAGAAGTTGTGCTCGTCTCCACTTGGAGATAAGCACCGAACACGCTGATACTTAAGTTTCTCATGTACAGCACTTGAACAAATATGGAATTGCAACTTAAAAAACAAACAAATAAATAAAGATGTCAAAAGTAACTTGTTACACCTCACCAGACTGAAAACAAGCATCACTGCACGGAAATCTGACTCGGAATGGGCACGCTTTACGCACGGCTTCCTCATCTCACGGGACTGCGTAACACCGGTCTTATTTAACTGCTCCAAACAGTCATTGTGACTGTTGAACATCTCTGTCCATCCTGTATTTTACGTATATGTTTGCTGAACTGGATCTTTCCACTGTGTGGAATTTGATGTAGGACTTTAAAAAGAAAAAAAAAAAAAGTGATTTTATTTCGATATTTCAAGAATCGTTCAAGGTTAACCTAATTGATTTCTGTGAATTTCGAAGTCCACTAGTTAAAGTTTTCTTTCTTTTAAGTTGTGAAGCTACTTAAATATAAAAAAATATGGCTTATAAGTTAGTTTAAATGGAAATGTACAGTGGCGGTTTCTACATTAACAAGGTGAAATATTTGTAAACTGTAAAACCACCTTTAATGTAACCCATTTGTTTATTCCTTTGATTAAATTATCCACCAAAACGAAATAAATGGATGCTGGAATATCGTGCAAATTAGTTGCTGTGTTAACAAAATCCTCAGTTATCAATTCATCATTTCCCGTTCCCGCTCCCCTCCTGCGCAGAGCCAGCAGCTTAAATGGTTACTCCCAAAAATCTGTCGCGTTCTTGGGGAAAATTAAAAAACCTTTTACTAATTCAAAATTTGATAAACAAGTGATTAATCGGGGAAAGATTTTAGAAATAGAATTGTCTATACTAAATACCACTGATATATTTCTAGTCACAGTTTGCATGATTATTTTTGGCGTTTATGTGCCCTCGGTGTAAATGTCAGTCAGACCTGAGGAGGGCCCCAGCATTTTATTAAAAAAAAAAAAAAAAAAACTCTTGGAAATGTTCTGATTCTTGTTTAATGCATTTTTTTGTAAATATGTAACACCACTTCTGAATTTTAATATGCATCTGCCATTCAATGTTAAACCAATGCTGTGAGAAATTCCTCCCATTTATTTTATTTCAGGGAGATTTCCAGGAACAATATTTAATTTCCCACAAAAAGGCACGACGCAATTCTGACTCAGTTTATTGAACAGTCTTAGCTGAATTATGCATCATCAAATGACTCAGGTTCCTTACATAAATATCACATTTTCACAGCGCAGGGCTAAATCGAGGTGTTGACAGCAGGAAACCAGAAGAATCCGCATTAACATCTCTTTCAGAGTCCACGTCATCGTCGACTTATTCGGCATCCAATAGTTTATTCTTGAAATTTAAAACAATTCCATAAACTTACAAAGCATTTACATGAGAGCTACTGAAGGTTACATGAACCGACATACATACAGTAGAGGCTACAACAATTCCTTGGTCAGTATTTGCTTTTTGTTTTGTTTTTCCGACCCTCTGGGAGTAAAATAGAGCAATTTAAAGTTTTGACTTATACATATTTTTATACAAAAGAAATGGCACAGGTGAAAGACTTTGGAGAGTAAAAACAAGCAATTGATGGGGCAGTTTATGGATAGGGTAACAATGAAAATCTGAGGTATAACAACTCACATGGCTTGAGGTGATAATCTTAAATGTTCTCAGTACTCAAAATGCACTCATCGTTACTCCAAATGTAAACAATTAAACTTTATCTTTATTCCGTGCACAACAGTCGACTTCCATAAACTCACTCAAAAAAATACCTTACAGAATACATAAAATATATCCATTAATTGACTGACCCGTCAAACGACTTCTTAGTCAATCCAGTTACCACTCAAAAATATAGAATAAAGGGGGGCAAAGCCTTTTTCTTGGGCATAAAAGAATTATTTTCTTACATAAATAGAATTTTCTTGAATGACACAGGAGCATAGCTACATCTTACATCTCTGTGAAAATAAAGCATGATCTTATTACACTTTTTTCAAAAATAAAATAGGATTTTGTCATGAAGAAATAGAATTTATACATTTTCTAACAGCAAACTCTACTCTTGCATAGGAAAAGAGGTGCAAAAAAAGTGCGAGACAGCTGAAATAAAGACACACGGTTAGCAATGCTGTGCTCGCGCGCGCGTGTGTAAACCAGCGTGCGACAACATACAGCTAAAGCAAGCAGCTTAAAACTGAGATGGACGCAACATGATGTACAGCACTCAATGGAGGATTAATAACTTCTCTTTAAAACTGTCAGCGAGTGCCAGAACCTGTTGTGTCGTTCTGATGTTTTCTGAAGTACGATGTTCTGTGAGCCGAGACTGACTTGTTGCCAGCTTCTGCTGTCCTCTGGCCGTCACCCAGGAGAGGTCAGTCTGGTGCAGTGCAACACACAATACAGCAAAACCTCCAAATTCTTTTTTTTTTTTTCTTTTAAACACTCACCCAACTTATAGACAATTTCTACACGTCTTCATCCGCGCTTAAAGCCCAGCGTAGATAACTTATCATATTTCTCAAAGCTGTACAGTCCCTGCCAACATGACATATTTACAAGACTTTTACTGAGCCGTGGTGAATGAAAAGCTACTCGCTACAGCAAAACACACAGGGAATGGGCTGGGTGAGAGATCTGTTTTCTCTACAGTGATTTTTCTGCCCAGCAGACACTTCCAGGAAGCCAAATCTGTTTGTAGATGGACAACAATGCCTGAAAAACACAGACTGTGTTGGAGGATAGTTTAATATAAATGCTACCTGCTACAGTTTGGAAAAGAAACTATTCTCGTGCTTCTGAAGGTCCAGGAGGAAGCTTGTGGATGTGTCAGCTGGCTTTGCTGTGCATCCCACTGAACCCTGGAGACCTTTCACAAGCTGGGCACTCAGAGGTCACGCCATGCTGGATGAATGAGGTCAACCTTTGGCCTTTATGACTCGCCTCGCTGCGGCTGTGTCAGCCAATCATCCTCACTACTGGGGTTGTGCCAAAAAGCTTCGACACAAAGGTGGTAGAGAACAGGGGAAGGGAGGGGGTGTCCAGTGCTGTTAGCGGGGTATGATACGGCAGTGGGAGTAGTAAAAGTCTGACCGTGTTTTATTGTGAGTCCATACGGGGCACAGAGGGTAGGTCCAGTGCTACTGAGGCAGGTGGTAACTGCAGGATGGAAGGAAGCTGCACTCTCTCTCATCAGCTAGCTTTCTGAGCACCACCACCACCGTTCCTCATTTCTTCTTCTTCTGTGACCCATTTCGCTCAGCTGGAGGACACGCTGGCTTCCTTCTGCCGCAGCTTCTCTTTCTGTTGACAAGAAGCCCAAAAAGATTCAGTGTACTGATTTCAGCGCTCACGCAAGAAAGAGCGGCTTTTGGAGAAATTCCATTTTGCTGCTGAATATAGATCAGTTCTCACCAGACTGTTGGCGTTGATCTTCTTGGTCTCGACTCTCTTCTCTGCTGTGATCTTCTTGATGTTTTCTTGAGCTTCCTTCAACCTATGGGAGGGGAAAAAAAAAAAAAAACACCCACAAAAGCTTAATATCAGCAGACGCTCTAAAGGAAGCAGTACACACTGAAAATTCTGCAAACTCAATCATGACAATAGTAACACGAGTAACCCAGATAAAGTACAAAGCTGCTCATCCTTATACTCTTGTGACGTTGTTTGCAAGAGCAAGAGATTTAAGTATCTTCCTGGGACACCCTGTGTCATAGAGCCATGCAGTGCCCCACACACACACACACACACACACACACACACACACACACACACACACACACACACACACACACACACACTCTGATCCTCTCTGGAGTTTGTGGTCAGTGAAAGCCCTTTACGTGGGAAACAGTAGAGAATGACAGCGGTTTGATGAGATAATGAGGCAGCCTTAAAAAAAAAACAAAAAAAACCCCCAAAACACTTGGCTTTTATGAGTTCACAAACAGTATTTAAAATAAAGGTAATTGTACATAAGCACAATCAGCTGTGAGTAATGTGAGACACAATTACCTAGTAAACAATTAAAGAGAGAGCACTTGGATCCAAGTCAGGGCAGTGAAATTCTTAACACCTCCACAGCACAGGGAAAGAAACAGCTCAGGTACGATGAAGAAATCCACTTGTAACCACGTTTTGTGTGCGGGGAAACCATGTGACACTTAACGCGGCACAAAAATGACCACACAGTCCCTCTGGACAGCAAAAGCTCACCGCTTCCTTCACGTCCAGCATCGCTGCAGTGTTTATCAGTTCTTTAATAACCCACAGCCTTTTAACCACTACAGACCACTGTCCACTTACCAGTCCCTTGGTGGGGCACCCACCCCCGCCCCAATTATGCCTCAGGTCAGAGGAAACATCATAAATTCAGGCCCCAGTTGCAGGACCAAGGCCTCAGCAACTCCCATTCACCTCCTCTTTGATGGCCTCCCTCTTTGCTTTAATTACAACCCAGCATCTGCACATCACCCTTGTACAATTAGCGCTAATTTGACATGATGTCCAGAGGTGTTAAGCACCAATCCAAAAGCGAGAGAAACAAGAAGTCTAGTCTGAAATGATTAAGATTCAATTTTGGAGTCGTCACATTTTTTCTTTCCCGCCTGAGTCGGTTTTCTATTTTTTTTTTTTTTAAACGTCTTTTTTACAGAATGATTTTTTCTAACATAGTCACAAAAAAATCATTAGCCTTTACAGGGGAAATCAGTCACGTTTTTTTTTTTTTTTTTAAAGATCATTACTAATCTAAACTAAACTAATTAATCTGACATTTAACTTGAGGAATGGTACCAGCTCACCTTTCCTTGGAGATGTTCTTGCTTTGCCGTATCCAAGTGTTCTTGAAATCATTGCAGAATTCATACCAGAGCATAAAGACGTAACTCGGAGTCACTTCTTTCTCCCCGGACTTTGGCTTAATA
Source organism: Archocentrus centrarchus (assembly GCF_007364275.1). Lineage (NCBI taxonomy): Eukaryota > Metazoa > Chordata > Actinopteri > Cichliformes > Cichlidae > Archocentrus > Archocentrus centrarchus. Next base: position 9,540,707 of record NC_044367.1, read on the forward strand.
CCAAAGTAGTTCACCATGTCCTGGAAACTGCAGGGGGAACACAGAAAAGGCTCAAGCAGCATTGTCTTGTCACACATAAACACCTATAAATAATCTCAAGCGTGGCTTAAAGTATGTTTCTGTGAACTACTCAGGATTTTAAACAACATTATGAAGTACAAGGCAGTTAAGGTATGCATACTCAAGAAACCACAGAGAAAGAGATTCAAACAGTAAAATGCAGACAGAAAATGATGGATTTAGAGCCAGAAGGAGAGGTGAGAAACAGAGCTGGAAGGAGAGTGTCCGCCCTGCTGGGCCGCAGGGGAGAGCCAGTAGCGGCGGCTCCATTATCACATTGACCTCCACAGCCTGCATAGGAAGACTGCCAGAAGAGATGAAGACAGCCAAGAGCAGACTCCTATTCCTCCACACACACACACACACACACACACACACACACACACACACACACACACACACACACACACACACACACACACACACACCTAGGGAACTCACAACCACAAAAACATGTTCACTGGCAGACAATCAAAGACGTGAATGCACATATAAAAAACACAAAGATAAATCAGAAGAATAAATATATTCGGGATTTTTGGTTTTCTGCTCACTGAGCTGCTCTGCAACACTGTTTTAGGCCAGCTCCTCAGCTTAATTCCATTGTAACCAAACCTGAACTCTTCACAAGGCTCTCAGCAGCACACAAGGCATGAAAAGCAGCCTGCTGCTTCAGATTCCCTTCCCTAACACAAACATGAAAGACATTTTCTGGCTGTGCCTGTCAAAGGGGTTGATAAAAGGGGGCCATGATTCAAGGGATGCTCTCTGTCCCACTGACACCCAGATATGCTCCGACCTCCAGATGCTAGGTGGCTTTTTTGCGACGCTAATCTAAGACAAGTTCACGCGGAGTCAAATGGTACAATATGGTGACCAGACGGCCAGCTAGAAGTTTTGGGGGGGAGTTGCATGAGCCTGCTTCCCATTTCCAAGTGATGCGTCATTTTGCTGGGATGCACAAACCAGGAGAGCGCTGTAGATCACCCTGTAAGCTACAGAAGTCGTCAGGAGAGAGGCTCCGAGATGTTTAGATTGACCCAACAGACATGCTGCCACAGGTGACTTTGTTGCCTGGTCTGGCATGATGAACAGGGTCTCTTCTTCACCAGCTCTTCTCTTGACCCTGGGTCATCACGTCAAAGCGTGCACTTAATCAGGCAACAAGCTTTTCCTTTTGGCCTCATGAGCAAGCAGAAACGAGCAGATACACAAAGCTTCACTCAAAACAGATGCAAACACACTCGCACATACCTACAAAACATAAACAAAATCAAGCGGACCTTTGTTCATTTGCGAGCACAGACTAATTTCACTTGTATACACATGCACACAAGGGGCACATGACGACACGTCAGTAATCCATGCTATGATGCCATTGCCGTGAGAGGGTTTACTGCAGCACCCACAGCTCGGCATTCTTCACTGACAGCTACAAAAAAAAAAAAAAAGACCCATTACAAAACCATGAACAGACGTGAGAATCAGCAAAGTATTTGGACAGGCAACTCCGCATTCTTTTGTTTTGCCAGTAAAAAGATTAGAGACATAAACTCCGTGTTGTTGGCTGATTCAGCAAGAGGCACAGAACAGAGGCCATTTTCACATGTAATGACTGAGTAGAGTAATATACAACTAGCACCAGCAAAACCATAACTGCACAATGACTATAGAGTTGCACTTGGGCCAAATGAAATTGAGCATGATGGGGAAGAAGGAAGCTTAATGAGACGGAACTGAGGACAGAACCAGAAAACCTCAATGAAGCACAAACACGAAGCAGACAAATTAGGAGTGCATGTTGAGGAAAAGGCCTCAGTGTTCACCATGGACAGATTACACCCCCTCATTTAGCTTTAGGTTACTTCATAAAAACTCACAAAATATTTTTCTATTTTTTTTTTTTTTACTGCTGACTCAAATGTCTGCAACTTATTTCTGTGCTGCAATCACAGTTCAGTTGTAACACTAACACAAACAGCTGCTATGATGACTCCTCTTTAGGGTACCCAGGATTTTTTTATTCTGAACTTGGTAGCGCAGTGTTCTCTTAATTTGCACCTTGGTCATGGAATAAACCTTGGGAGGCCAATCCATGACTGATGGTGTTCCACTGTGTGTTTTTCTACCCAGGTATGCTTTTACTGCATTGGCAGTGTGTTTGGGATCATTGTCATGCTGAAAAATGAAGCAGTTGCCAATCAGATGCGTTCCAGATGGTGCTGCATGGTGGATCAAAATCTGATGGTATTTTTCTGCATTCATAATTCCATAAATTTCAGCAGGATTCCCAACAAGACTGAATAAAATGCAGCCCCAAAACTATGACAGAGCCTCCATCATGTTTTACAGGTGGCTGTAGGCATTCCCTGTTGGACCCCTCTCCTGAACTCCTCAGTACAAACTGTTGACAATTTCCAATTTGGATTCATCACTCCATAAGACCTGTTGCCAATCAATTTTAGCCCAGCTCTTGTGTAAT